>NC_133325.1:494692466-495327527 GCF_042186555.1 Aquarana catesbeiana
TGACGTATTTCCAGTTACTGTACTGTGTACCCTGCACAGCTGCACCTACAGTATAGCTACCTGAAGCCAGGTGCTTGTGAAGGCGCTTGACGAATTTCCAGTTACTGTACTGTGTGCCCTACACAATTGCACCTACAGTATAGCTACCTGAAGCCAGGTGCTTGTGTAGGCTCTTGATGTATATCCAGTGTCACGGAACGTCCCACACTCCGCTTGAGTGCTTCCGTCATATACCACTTCCTCCAGTCTGTATACAGATAACAGATATTCCAAGCTCTCTGAGCATCAAGACAAGGCGACACTTGCTTCACTGCTACCATGAACTCACTTTATTCAGAACCAGAATACAGTCTTATATACACAGGCGAAGATTACTCTAACAATACAAACGTAACCTAATTAACATGAGCTAATTATCTCATCCTTTATACAGCCTAAGTGGCTGAGACATGACCTTTTGCCCAGACTTGTGGTCACCGAGCTTCACACAGGATTATAAACACAATAGCTGGAGCTAATTACAATTAACAATACAAACATAACCTAATTAACCTAATTAACATGAGCTCCAATAGGAGTCATCCCGTCTCCTACATTGTATAGAGGACAATGTGATCAGCTCATTCAACTAACACACATTACCATAAACATCAACACAGGGTTAATTAGAACAAACAACAATGAGTTGAATACCTTTAGAACCTAGACTAAACTTATTTACATTAAACCCATTATAGCTGACATCAGACAGGTGAATGGAGATGATGACATTAGCATCTCCTCACAGGATGTGTTTCAACAGTATAATTCAGTCTTATCATTCTAATATGGCATATAACGGGTTCCAGAGTCTGTGTGTTTTGGGGGGACATGGAGCTGAATCCAAAGTAACACCAACCCCAGGGTCCCCAGGCATACAGCTCACAGAGAGCACCATTCCCCCAAATGCTGGGGCCCATAATCGGTGGGCAACAGGCTTGCATACAGTCCTCTCCAACAGCCTCCGCTCTGGCCTTGCCCGTGACATTTCTCCCCTTTCGGCAGGAGACTAACACAGGAGGAGACCCCAGACGGGTTGACTCCGAAGTTAGTCCATAGTTCCAGTCCTCTAATGCCGGTACCCACACAGTACCCCAAACAAATTGTTCCAAACAGAGTATTACTCACCCAGCCAACCTCTGCCTCTCTCAGAGAACATATCTGCCGCTGGGGAGAGGCCTGGACTGGCCTTTCTCCCTGGAATCCTTTCTGCCGCTGGAGAGAGGACAGGGTGTCTGGGCTCACTCTGTCATGCTGTTGGGGATCTAGGCCCACTGCCCAGCATCCCTGGAGTATACAGGTGGAGACTGAAGTCCCATCCACCTTCACAGGAAATCCATCCTCTGTTAGTTGAGGGCAGAGTCCAGCAGTCCTTGGCCCTGTTGCCAGCCCTTCTGCTGGAAACCCCACACCATCTGTTCCGGCTAACTGTTGGAGAGGGAGGCCGACTGCCCCGCCTCCCTGGAACTCTGTAGTTGTTGCCGGTGCTGGGCAGAGGTTGGTAGCACTCTGCCCTGTTGCCAGCACTTCTGCTGGGGACTCCGCATCCTCTGCTCCGGCTAACTGATGGGGCAGGAGGTTGGCTTCCTCCACTCCCAAACTGTGTAGCTGCCATTGGGGAGGTGAGCCGGCTGCTTCCTTTTCCATTCCCTCATCTGGCTGCTGGGACGACATGTCAATGGTACTGTCTCCCAGGTACACGGATCTTTGCTGGGGAGGAAAGCCCACTTCCTCCGCCCTGGCCAACTGTTGGGGAGGGACAACACACACCTCCTCTCCCTTCTCCCCCTGTATCTGCTGCTGGGAAGTGATTGCCATCTTCTCAGCCTGAGCCTCCACAATTGCTGCAGGTGTGGGGCAGAGGTCTTGGACCCTCTGTCCGGTTGCCAGCACTTCTGCTGGGGATTTGCCAGGTGGTTCCTCCTCTACAGAAACGTCTATTAAATCCCCAGTCTCTGGAATTGGTAAAAGTGTGGGACAGAGGTCTTGGACCCTCTGTTCAGTTACCAGATCTTCAGCTGGTATTTCCTGATAGTCCCAGGCAAAGGGAGCCCAGCCCTGGCACTGAGCAATGTCTAGCAGCCGTCTGTAGGCGATCTCTAGCTCCCATTCCTGAACGGCCAGAAACTCCAAATCTTCCTGTGCCCAGTGCACTTCCAAAATGTTCAGTAGCCCTTCTCTGAAATCCATGATTTCGTCCACCCGCCGCTCCAAATCACTCCCAAAGTTAGGGTCCCCTGTCAGCTTCACAAACAACAGTCCCAAGCCGCCGTAGCTTAAGCCTTCCGTTGGGCTGTCATCCGCTATCCAGGGACATGCTTGGGATACATGCCACCGGAGGGCTCTGTAGCTCTCATCCAGCTTTATCTCTGCCCAGACCAGCCTGCTTAATTCAGCTGTCTGCTTCTTGTGTGGTTTTTCTCCCAAAAACCACACCCGCAGTCCGTACTGCGACCAGTACCTTTCCTCGATGGAGGGGAGAACTTTTCCCTGGTGTCGCTGCTCAAGGGCTAGCGCTTCCTTCCAGAGTTTGCAGCGAATAGAATCACACCATCCCAGCAGGACCTGCTCCGATACTGGTCCTCTGTGCTGTATCTGCATCTCTCGCAACCTCCTTCTGAATTCCTCATCCATGGCGGCTGGTATCTGTACCTCTCCTCTCCTGCTATCTGGACCTTGGATCCAGATGGAAGTTTGGATGCCCCAGACTGTAGGAAGCTATCCCACCGCTGCCACCAATGTCACGGAACGTCCCACACTCCGCTTGAGTGCTTCCGTCATATACCACTTCGTCCAGTCTGTATACAGATAACAGATATTCCAAGCTCTCTGAGCATCAAGACAAGGCGACACTTGCTTCACTGCTACCATGAACTCACTTTATTCAGAACCAGAATACAGTCTTATATACACAGGCGAAGATTACTCTAACAATACAAACGTAACCTAATTAACATGAGCTAATTATCTCATCCTTTATACAGCCTAAGTGGCTGAGACATGACCTTTTGCCCAGACTTGTGGTCACCGAGCTTCACACAGGATTATAAACACAATAGCTGGAGCTAATTACAATTAACAATACAAACATAACCTAATTAACCTAATTAACATGAGCTCCAATAGGAGTCATCCTGTCTCCTACATTGTATAGAGGACAATGTGATCAGCTCATTCAACTAACACACATTACCATAAACATCAACACAGGGTTAATTAGAACAAACAACAATGAGTTGAATACCTTTAGAACCTAGACTAAACTTATTTACATTAAACCCATTATAGCTGACATCAGACAGGTGAATGGAGATGATGACATTAGCATCTCCTCACAGGATGTGTTTCAACAGTATAATTCAGTCTTATCATTCTAATATGGCATATAACGGGTTCCAGAGTCTGTGTGTTTTGGGGGGACATGGAGCTGAATCCAAAGTAACACCAACCCCAGGGTCCCCAGGCATACAGCTCACAGAGAGCACCATTCCCCCAAATGCTGGGGCCCATAATCGGTGGGCAACAGGCTTGCATACAGTCCTCTCCAACAGCCTCCGCTCTGGCTTTGCCCGTGACATCCAGTTACTGTACTGTGTACCCTTCACAGTTGTACCTACAGTATAGCTACCTGAAGCCAGGTGCTTGTGTAGGCTCTTGACGTATTTCCAGTTATTGTACTGTGTACCCAGAACAGTTGCATCTACAGTACATCTACCTGAAGCCAGGTGCTTGTGTAGGCGCTTGACGTATTTCCAGTTACTGTACTGTGTGCCCTACACAATTGCACCTACAGTATAGCTACCTGAAGCCAGGTGCTTGTGTAGGCTCTTGATGTATATCCAGTTACTGTACTGTGTACCCTTCACAGTTGTACCTACAGTATAGCTAACTGAAGTCAGGTGCTTGTTTAGGTTCTTGACGTTTTTCCAGTTACTGTGCTTTGTACCCAGCACAGTTGCACCTACAGTATAGCTACCTGAAGCCAGGTGCTTGTGTAGGCGCTTGACGTATTTTCAGTTACTGTACTGTGTGCCCTGTACAATTGCACCTACAGTATAGCTACCTGAAGCCAGGTGCTTGTGTAGGCGCTTGATGTATTTCCAGTTACTGTACTGTGTACCCTGGACAGTTGCACCTACAGTATAGCTACCTGAAGCCAGGTGCTTGTGTAGGCTCTTGATGTATTTCCAGTTATTGTACTGTGTACCCAGAACAGTTGCACCTACAGTAAAGCTACCTGAAGCCAGGTGCTTGTGTAGGCGCTTGATGTATTTCCAGTTACTGTAGTGTGTGCCCTACACAATTGCACCTACAGTATAGCTACCTGAAGCCAGGTGCTTGTGTAGGCTCTTGATGTATATCCAGTTACTGTACTGTGTACCCTACACAGTTGCACCTACAGTATAGCTACCTGAAGCCAGGTGCTTGTGTAGGCTCTTGATGTATTTCCAGTTACTGTACTGTGTACCCTGCACAGTTGCACCTACAGTATAGCTACTTATAGCCACGTGCTTGTGTAGGCTCTTGACGTATTTCCATTTACTGTACTGTGTACCCTGCACAGTTACACCTACAGTATAGCTACCTGAAGCCAGGAGCTTGTGTTGGCTCTTGATGAATTTCCAGTTACTGTACTTTGTACCCTGCACAATTGCACCTACAGTATAGCTACCTGAAGTCAGGTGCTTGTGTAGGCGCTTGACATATTTCCAGTTACTGTACTGTATGCCCTTCACAATTGCACCTACAGTATAGCTACCTGAAGCCAGGTGCTTGTGTAGGCTCTTGATGTATTTCCAGTTACTGTACTGTGTACCCTGCACATTTGCACCTACAGTATAGCTACCTGAAGCCAGGTGCTTGTAAACGCTCTTCATGTATTTCCAGTTACTGTACTGTGTACCCTACATAGTTGCACCTACAGTATAGCTACCTGAAGCCAGGTGCTTGTGTAGGCTCATGATGTATTTATAGTTACTGTGCTATGTACCCTGCACATTTGCACCTACAGTATAGCTACCTGAAGCAAGGTGCTTGTGCAGGCGCTTGACGTATTTCCAGTTACTGTACTGTGTACCCTGCACAGTTGTACCTACAGTATAGCTACCTGAAGTCATGTGCTTGTGTAGGCTCTTGACGTATTTCCAGTTATTGTACTGTGTACCCAGAACAGTTGCACCTACAGTACAGCTACCTGAAGCCAGGTGCTTGTGTAGGCGCTTGACGTACTTCCAGTTACTGTACTGTGTGCCCTACACAATTGCACCTACAGTATAGCTACCTGAAGCCAGGTGCTTGTGTAGGCTCTTGATGTATATCCAGTTACTGTACTGTGTACCCTACAAAGTTGCACCTACAATATAGCTAACTGAAGTCAGGTGCTTGAATAGGCTCTTGATATTTTTCCAGTTACTGGGCTTTGTACCCTGCACAGTTGCACCTACAGTATAGCTACCTGAAGCCAGGTACTTGTGTAGGCGCTTGATGTATTTCCAGTTACTGTACTGTGTACCCTGGACAGTTGCACCTACAGTATAGCTACCTGAAGCCAGGTGCTTGTGTAGGCTCTTGACGTATTTCCAGTTATTGTACTGTGTACCCAGCACAGTTGCACCTACAGTACCGCTACCTGAAGCCAGGTGCTTGTGTAGGCGCTTAACGTATTTCCAGTTACTGTACTGTGTGCCCTACACAATTGCACCTACAGTATAGCTACCTGAAGCCAGGTGCTTGTGTAGACTATTGACTTATTTCCAGTTACTGTACTGTATACCCTTCACAGTTGCACCTACAGTATAGCTAACTGAAGTCAGGTGCTTGTTTAGGCTCTTGATGTATTTCCAGTTACTGTACTGTGTACCCTGCACAGTTGCACCTACAGTATAGCTACCTGAAGCCACGTGCTTGTGTAGGCTCTTGACGTATTTCCAGTTACTGTACTGTGTATCCTGCACAGTTACACCTACAGTATAGCTACCTGAAGCCGGGAGCTTGTGTTGGCTCTTGATGAATTTCCAGTTACTGTACTGTGTACCCTGTACAATTGCACCTACAGTATAGCTACCTGAAGCCAGGTGCTTGTGTAGGCGCTTGACATATTTCCAGTTACTGTACTGTATGTCCTTCACAATTGCACCTACAGTATAGCTACCTTAAGCCAGGTGCTTGTGTAGGCTCTTGATGTATTTCCAGTTACTGTACTGTGTACCCTGCACATTTGCACCTACAGTATAGCTACCTGAAGCCAGGTGCTTGTAAAGGCTCTTCATGTATTTCCAGTTACTGTACTGTGTACCCTACACAGTTGCACCTACAGTATAGCTACCTGAAGCAAGGTGCTTGTGTAGGCGCTTGACGTATTTCCAGTTACTGTACTGTGTACACTACACAGTTGCACCTACAGTATAGCTACCTGAAGCCAGGTGCTTGTGTAGGCTCTTGACTTATTTCCAGTTACTGTACTGTATACCCTTCACAGTTGCACCTACAGTATAGCTAACTGAAGTCAGGTGCTTGATTAGGCTCTTGATGTTTTTCCAGTTACTGGGCTTTGTACCCTGCACAGTTGCACCTACAGTATAGCTACCTGAAGCCAGGTACTTGTGTAGGCGCTTGATGTATTTCCAGTTACTGTACTGTGTACCCTGGACAGTTGCACCTACAGTATAGCTACCTGAACCCAGGTGCTTGTGTAGGCTCTTGATGTATTTCCAGTTACTGTACTGTGTACCCTGCACAGTTGCACCTACAGTATAGCTACCTAAAGCCAAGTGCTTGTGTAGGCTCTTGAAGTATTTCCAGTTACTGTACTGTGTACCCTGCACAGTTACACCTACAGTATAGCTACCTGAAGCCAGGTGCCTGTGTAGGATCTTGATGTATTTCCAGTTAGTTTACTGTGTACCCTGCACAGTTGCACCTACAGTATAGCTATCTGAAGCCAGGTGCTTGTGTAGGCTCTTGACATATTTCCAGTTACTGTACTGTGTACCCTGCACAGTTGCACCTACAGTATAGCTATCTGAAGCCAGGTGCTTGTGTAGGCTCTTGACATATTTCCAGTTACTGTACTGTGTACCCTGCACAGTTGCACCTACAGTATAGCTACCTGAAGCCATGTGCTTGTGTAGGCTCTTGATGTATATCCAGTTACTGTACTGTGTACCCTACACAGTTGCACCTACAGTATAGCTACCTGAAGCCAGGTGCTTGTGTAGGCTCTTGATGTATATCCAGTTACTGTACTGTGTACCCTACACAGTTGCACCTACAGTATAGCTACCTGAAGCCAGGTGCTTGTGTATTCTCTTGACGTATTTCCAGTTACTGTACTGTGTACCCTGCACTGTTGGACCTACAATATAGCTACCTGAAGCCAGGTGCTTGTGTAGGTGCTTGACGTATTTCCAGTTTCTGTACTATGTGCTCTGCACAATTGCACCTACAGTATAGCTACCTGAAGTCAGGTGCTTGTGTAGGCTCTTGACATATTTCCAGTATCTGTGCTTTGTACCCTGCACAGTTGCACCTACAGTATAGCTACCTGAAGCCAGATACTTGTGTATTCTCTTGATGTATTTCCAGTTACTGTACTGTGTACCCTGCACAGTTGCACCTACAGTGATAGCTATCTGAAGCCAGGTGCTTGTGTAGGCGCTTAATGTATTTCCAGTTAATGTACTGTATACCCTGGACAGTTGCACCTACAGTATAGCTACCTGAAGCCGGGTGCTTGTGTAGGCTCTTGACGAATTTCCAGTTATTGTACTGTGTACCCAGAACAGTTGCACCTACACTACAGCTATCTGAAGCCAGGTGCTTGAGTAGGCGCTTGACGTATTTCCAGTTACTGTACTGTGTGCCCTACACAATTGCACCTACAGTATAGCTACCTGAAGCCAGGTGCTTGTGTAGGCTCTTGATTTATATCCAGTTATTGTACTGTGTACCCTGCACATTTGCACCTACACTAGAGCTACCTGAAGCCAGGAGCTTGTGTTGGCTCTTGATGTATTTTCAGTTACTGTACTGTGTACCCTGCACAATTGCACCTACAGTATAGCTATCTGAAGCCAGGTGCTTGTGTAGGCTCTTGACATATTTCCAGTTACTGTACTGTGTACCCTGCACAGCTGCACCTAGAGTATAGCTACCTGAAGCCAGGTGCTTGTGATGGCGCTTGACGTATTTCCAGTTACTGTACTGTGTGCCCTACACAGTTGCACCTACAGTATAGCTACCTGAAGCCAGGTGTTTGTGTAGGCTCTTGATGTATATACAAGTTACTGTACTGTGTACCCTTCACAGTTGCACCTACAGTAAAGCTAACTGAAGTCAGGTGCTTGTTTTGGCTCTTGACGTTTTTTCAATTACTGTGCTTTGTACCCAGCACAGTTGCACCTATAGTATAGCTACCTGAAGCTAGGTGCTTGTGTAGGCGCTTGACATATTTTCAGTTACTCTACTGTGTGCCCTGCACAATTGCATCTACAGTATAGCTACCTGAAGCCAGGTGCTTGTGTAGGCGCTTAATGTATTTCCAGTAAATGTACTGTGTACCCTGGACAGTTGCACCTACAGTATAGCTACCTGAAGCCGGGTGCTTGTGTAGGCTCTTGACGTATTTCCAGTTATTGTACTGTGTACCCAGAACAGTTGCACCTACACTACAGCTATCTGAAGCCAGGTGCTTGAGTTGGCGCTTGACGTATTTCCAGTTACTGTACTGTGTGCACTACACAATTGCACCTACAGTATAGCTACCTGAAGCCAGGTGCTTGTGTAGGCTCTTGATGTAAATCCAGTTATTGTATTGTGTACCCAGAACAGTTGCACCTACACTACAGCTATCTGAAGCCAGGTGCTTGAGTAGGCGCTTGACGTATTTCCAGTTACTGTACTGTGTACCCTACACAGTTGCACCTACAGTATAGCTACCTGAAGCCAGGTGCTTGTGTAGACTCTTGACTTATTTCCAGTTACTGAACTGTATACCCTTCACAGTTGCACCTACAGTATAGCTAACTGAAGTGAGGTGCTTGTGTAGGCTCTTGATGTATTTCCAGTTATTGTACTTTGTACCCTGCACAGTTGCACCTACAGTATAGCTACCTGAAGCCACGTGCTTGTGTAGGCTCTTGATGTATTTCCAGTTACTGTACTGTCTACCCTGCACAGTTACACCTAGTGTATAGCTACCTGAAGCCATGTGCTTGTGTAGGCTCTTGACGTATTTTCAGTTACTGTACTGTGTACCCTGCACAGTTACACCTACAGTATAGCTACCTGAAGCCAGGAGCTTGTGTTGGCTCTTGATGTATTTTCAGTTACTGTACTGTGTACCCTGCACAATTGCACCTACAGTATAGCTATCTGAAGCCAGGTGCTTGTGTAGGCTCTTGACATATTTCCAGTTACTGTACTGTGTACCCTGCACAGCTGCACCTAGAGTATAGCTACCTGAAGCCAGGTGCTTGTGATGGCGCTTGACATATTTCCAGTTACTGTACTGTGTGCCCTACACAGTTGCACCTACAGTATAGCTACCTGAAGCCAGGTGTTTGTGTAGGCTCTTGATGTATATACAGTTACTGTACTGTGTACCCTTCACAGTTGCACCTACGGTAAAGCTAACTGAAGTCAGGTGCTTGTTTAGGCTCTTGACGTTTTTTTAATTACTGTGCTTTGTACCCAGCACAGTTGCACCTATAGTATAGCTACCTGAAGCTAGGTGCTTGTGTAGGCGCTTGACATATTTTCAGTTACTCTACTGTGTGCCCTGCACAATTGCATCTACAGTATAGCTACCTGAAGCCAGGTGTTTGTGTAGGCGCTTGATGTATTTCCAGTTACTGTACTGTGTACCCTTGACAGTTGCACCTACGGTATAGCTACCTGAAGCCAGGTGCTTGTGTAGGCTCTTGACGTATTTCCAGTTATTGTACTATGTACCCAGAACAGTTGCACCTACAGTACAGCTACCTGAAGCTAGGTGCTTGTGTAGGCGCTTGACGTTTTTCCAGTTACTGTACTGTGTACCCTACACAATTGCACCTACAGTATAGCTACCTGAAGCCAGGTGCTTGTGTAGACTCTTGACTTATTTCCAGTTACTGTACTGTATACCCTTCACAGTTGCACCTACAGTATAGCTAACTGAAGTCAGGTGCTTGTGTAGGCTCTTGATGTATTTCCAGTTACTGTACTGTGTACCCTGCACAGTTGCACCTACAGTATAGCTAAATGAAGCCACGTGCTTGTGTAGGCTCTTGACGTATTTCCAGTTACTGTACTGTGTACCCTGCACAGTTACACCTACAGTATAGCTACCTGAAGCCAGGAGCTTGTGTTGGCTCTTGATGTATTTCCAGTTACTGTACTGTCTACCCTGCACAATTGCACCTACAGTATAGCTATCTGAAGCCAGGTGCTTGTGTAGGCTCTTGACATATTTCCAGTTACTGTACTGTGTACCCTGCACAGCTGCACCTAGAGTATAGCTACCTGAAGCCAGGTGCTTGTGATGGCGCTTGACGTATTTCCAGTTACTGTACTGTGTACCCTGCACAATTGCACCTACAGTATAGCTATCTGAAGCCAGGTGCTTGTGTAGGCTCTTCACATATTTCCAGTTACTGTACTGTGTACCCTGCACAGCTGCACCTAGAGTATAGCTACCTGAAGCCAGGTGCTTGTGATGGCGCTTGACGTATTTCCAGTTACTGTACTGTGTGCCCTACACAGTTGCACCTACAGTATAGCTACCTGAAGCCAGGTGTTTGTGTAGACTCTTGATGTATATACAGTTACTGTACTGTGTACCCTTCACAGTTGCACCTACAGTAAAGCTAACTGAAGTCAGGAGCTTGTTTAGGTTCTTGACGTTTTTTCAATTACTGTGCTTTGTACCCAGCACAGTTGCACCTATAGTATAGCTACCTGAAGCTAGGTGCTTGTGTAGGCGCTTGACATATTTTCAGTTACTGTACTGTGTGCCCTGCACAATTGCATCTACAGTATAGCTACCTGAAGCCAGGTGCTTGTGTAGGCGCTTGATGTATTTCCAGTTACTGTACTGTGTACCCTTGACAGTTGCACCTACGGTATAGCTACCTGAAGCCAGGTGCTTGTGTAGGCTCTTGACGTATTTCCAGTTATTGTACTATGTACCCAGAACAGTTGCACCTACAGTACAGCTACCTAAAGCTAGGTGCTTGTGTAGGCGCTTGACGTATTTCCAGTTACTGTACTGTGTACCCTACACAATTGCACCTACAGTATAGCTACCTGAAGCCAGGTGCTTGTGTAGACTCTTGACTTATTTCCAGTTACTGTACTGTATACCCTTCACAGTTGCACCTACAGTATAGCTAACTGAAGTCAGGTGCTTGTTTAGGCTCTTGATGTATTTCCAGTTACTGTACTGTGTACCCTGCACAGTTGCACCTACAGTATAGCTACCTGAAGCCACGTGCTTGTGTAGGCTCTTGACGTATTTCCAGTTACTGTACTGTGTACCCTGCACAGTTACACCTACAGTATAGCTACCTGAAGCCAGGAGCTTGTGTTGGCTCTTGATGAATTTCCAGTTACTGTACTGTGTACCCTGCACAGTTGCACCTACAGTATAGCTACCTGAAGCCACGTGCTTGTGTAGGCTCTTGACGTGTTTCCAGTTACTGTACTGTGTACCCTGCACAGTTACACCTACAGTATAGCTACCTGAAGCCAGGTGCTTGTGTTTGCTCTTGATGAATTTCCAGTTACTGCACTGTGTACCCTGCACAATTGCACCTACAGTATAGCTACCTGAAGCCAGGTGCTTGTGTAGGCGCTTGATATATTTCCAGTTACTGTACTGTATGCCCTTCACAATTGCAACTACAGTATAGCTACCTGAAGCCAGGTGCTTGTGTGGGCTCTTGATGTATTTACAGTTACTGTACTGTGTACCCTGCACATTTGCACCTACAGTATAGCTACCTGAAGCCAGGAGCTTGTAAAGGCTCTTCATGTATTTCCAGTTACTGTACTGTGTACCCTACACAGTTGCACCTACAGTATAGCTACCTGAAGCCAGGTGCTTGTGTAGGCTCATGATGTATTTCCAGTTACTGTACTGTGTACCCTGCACATTTGCACCTACAGTATAGCTACCTGAAGCAAGGTGCTTGTGTAGGCGCTTGACATATTTCCACTTACTGTACTGTGTACCCTGCACAGTTGTACCTACAGTATAGCTACCTGAAGTCAGGTGCTTGTGTATTCTCTTGACGTATTTCCAGTTACTGTACTGTGTACCCTGCACTGTTGGACCTACAACATAGCTACCTGAAGCCAGGTGCTTGTGTAGGCGATTGACGTATTTCCAGTTTCTGTACTATGTGCTCTGCACAATTGCACCTACAGTATAGCTACCTGAAGTCTGGTGCTTGTGTAGGCTCTTGACGTATTTCCAGTTACTGTACTGTGTGCCCTGCACAATTACACCTACAGTATAGCTACCTGAAGCCAGGTGCTTGTGTAGGCGCTTGACGTATTTCCAGTTACTGTACTGTGTGCCCTGCACAATTGCACCTACAGTATAGCTACCTGAAGCCAGGTGCTTGTGTAGGCTCTTGATGTATATCCAGTTACTGTACTGTGTACCCTACATAGTTGCACCTACAGTATAGCTACCTGAAGCCAGGTGCTTGTGTAGGTGTCACATTACGTCCCACACTCCGCTTGAGTGCTTCCGTCATATACCACTTCCTCCCAGTCTGTATACAGATATCAGATATTCCAACCTCTCTGAGCAGAAAACAAGGCGACACTTGCTTCACTGCTAACATGGACTGTTTATTATGAATCAAAGTTACAAGACTTTATATGCCGTTGGAACCTCCTCTAACAATACAACTGTAACTTAATTAACATGAGCTAATTATCTAATCCTTTATACAGCCTAGGTGACTGAGACATGACCTTTCGCCCAGACTTGTGGTCACCGAGCTTCATACAGTTAATTAACACAATAGCAGTCGTCCCGTCTCCTACATTGTATAGAGGACAATGTCATTAGCTCATTCAATTAACATAAACACAGGTTGATGACACCAGCATCTCCTCACAGGATGTGTCCCAACAGAATGAATCCATTGAAAATCCAGGGCCCATAATCAAAAGGCAACAGGCTTGCATACAGTCCTCTCCAACAGCCTCTGTACCCGCTAGGTCTGTGACATTTCTCCCCTTTCGGCAGGAGACTAACACAGGAGGAGACCCCGGACGGGTTGACTCCGAAGTTAGTCCATAGTTCCAGTCCTCTACTGCCTGTACCCACACAGTACCCCAAACAAATTGTTCCAAACAGAGTATTACTTACCCAGCCAATCTCTGCCTCTCTCAGAGAACATATCTGCCGCTGGGGAGAGGCCTGGACTGGCTCTTCTCCCTGGATTCCTTTCTGCTGCTGGAGAGAAGACAGGGTGTCTGGGCTCACTCTGTCATGCTGTTGGGGATCGGGGCCCACTGCCCAGCATCCCTGGGGTATACAGGTGGAGACTGAAGTCCCATCCACCTTCACAGGAAATCCATCCTCTGTTAGTTGAGGGCAGAGTCCAGCAGTCCTCGGCCCTGCTGCCAGCCCTTCTGCTGGAAACCCCACACCATCTGTTCCGGCTAACTGTTGGAGAGGGAGGCCGACTGCCCCGCCTCCCTGGAACTCTGTAGTTGTTGCCGGTGCTGGGCAGAGGTTGGTAGCACTCTGCCCTGTTGCCAGCACTTCTGCTGGGGACTCCACATCCTCTGCTCCGGCTAACTGTTGGGGCAGGAGGCTGGCTTCCTCCACTCCCAAACTGTGTAGCTGCCATTGGGGAGGTGAGCCGGCTGCTTCCTTTTCCATTCCCTCATCTGGCTACTGGGACGACATGTCGATGGTACTGTCTCCCAGGTACACAGATCTTTGCTGGGGAGGAAAGCCCACTTCCTCCACCCTGGCCAACTGTTGGGGAGGGACAACACACACCTCCTCTCCCTTCTCCCCCTGTATCTGCTACTGGGAAGTGATTGCCATCTTCTCAGCCTGAGCCTCCACAATTGCTGCAGGTGTGGGGCAGAGGTCTTGGACCCTCTGTCCGGTTGCCAGCACTTCTGCTGGGGGTTTGCCAGGTGGTTCCTCCTCTACAGAAACGTCTATTAAATCCCCAGTCTCTGGAATTGGTAAAAGTGTGGGACAGAGGTCTTGGACCCTCTGTTCAGTTACCAGATCTTCAGCTGGAGAAGTTTGTTTTAACTCCATAGATGCTGCTGGCAGAAAATCACATGTCCCTGTCAGTGTTGTGGGAGAAAGGCCGACTACCTCTTCTCTCAAGAAGGCCGAAGCCACTGTTGGTGCTGGGCAGAACACAGTGAACTTTGGCCCTGATAGCAGCTCTTCTGCTGGAGGCTCATCAGGTTGTTCTTCCTCAGCAGAAAAGTCTATTAAATCCCCCGTCTCTGCAACTGGTATCTGGGGATGGAGGTTCACCATCTCCTGTCCATGGAATCCAGAAGATGCTATCAGTGCTGAGCAGAGCGCAATGAAGTTTGGCCCTAATCCCAACTCTTCTGCTGGGGGCTCACCCGATGATTCTTCCTCAGCAGAAAAGTCTATCAAATCCCCTGTCTATGCAACTGGTGTCTGGGGATGGAGGATCACCATCTCCTATCCATGGAACCCAGAAGATGTTATCAGTGCTGGGCAGAGGTTAGAAGAGCTCTGCCCTGTTGTCAGCACTTCAGCTTTGGGGATGGCAATCTCCAGATTTTCCACTGCAGATTCTCTCATGCTGCTGGACAGGCACATTCCTCCATCCAAGATCATCCCATGCAGAAACAGGATCATCAAGGTCAGTCAGCACTTGCTGCATCCACCATAAGACCTCTGCCTCCATAGCTGTGGGGGCAGGTTGGCAAAGCACACTATTGCTCTGCCACATTGCCGACTCTTCAGCCAGGATTTCAGGGTTGTCAGCTGGTATTTCCTGATAGTCCCAGGCAAAGGGAGCCCAGCCCTGGCACTGAGCAATGTCTAGCAGCCGTCTGTAGGCGATCTCTAGCTCCCATTCCTGAACGGCCAGAAACTCCAAATCTTCCTGTGCCCAGTGCACTTCCGAAATGTTCAGTAGCCCTTCTCTGAAATCCATGATTTCGTCCACCTGCCGCTCCAAATCACTCCCAAAGTTAGGGTCCCCTGTCAGCTTCACAAACAACAGTCCCAAGCCGCCGTAGCTTAAGCCTTCCGTTGGGCTGTCATCCGCTATCCAGGGACATGCTTGGGATACATGCCACCGGAGGGCTCTGTAGCTCTCATCCAGCTTTATCTCTGCCCAGACCAGCCTGCTTAATTCAGCTGTCTGCTTCTTGTGTGGTTTTCTCCCAAAAACCGCACCCGCAGTCCGTACTGCGACCAGTACCTTTCCTCGATGGAGGGGAGAACTTTTCCCTGGTGTCGCTGCTCACGGGCTAGCGCTTCCTTCCAGAGTTTGCAGCGAATAGAATCACACCATCCCAGCTGGTCCTCTGTGCTGTATCTGCATCTCTCGCAACCTCCTTCTGAATTCCTCATCCATGGCGGCTGGTATCTGTACCTCTCCTCTCCTGCTATCTGGACCTTGGATCCAGATGGAAATTTGGATGTCCTAGATTGCAGGAAGCTTTCCCGCTGCTTGCCACCAATGTCACGGAACGTCCCACACTCCGCTTGAGTGCTTCCGTCATATACCACTTCCTCCCAGTCTGTATACAGATATCAGATATTCCAACCTCTCTGAGCAGAAAACAAGGCGACACTTGCTTCACTGCTAACATGGACTGTTTATTATGAATCAAAGTTACAAGACTTTATATGCCGTTGGAACCTCCTCTAACAATACAACTGTAACTTAATTAACATGAGCTAATTATCTAATCCTTTATACAGCCTAGGTGACTGAGACATGACCTTTCGCCCAGACTTGTGGTCACCGAGCTTCATACAGTTAATTAACACAATAGCAGTCGTCCTGTCTCCTACATTGTATAGAGGACAATGTCATTAGCTCATTCAATTAACATAAACACAGGTTGATGACACCAGCATCTCCTCACAGGATGTGTCCCAACAGAATGAATCCATTGAAAATCCAGGGCCCATAATCAAAAGGCAACAGGCTTGCATACAGTCCTCTCCAACAGCCTCTGTACCCGCTAGGTCTGTGACTGTCACGGACCTGGCCGGGACGGAGGCTGTTGGAGAGGACTGTATGCAAGCCTGTTGCCCACCGATTATGGGCCCTAGCATTTGGGGGAATGGTGCTCTCTGTGAGCTGTATGCCTGGGGACCCTGGGGTTGATGTTACTATGGATTCAGCTCCATGTCCCCCCAAAACACACAGACTCTGGAACCCTTTATATGCCATATTAGAATGGTGACTGATTTATACCATTGGGACTCGTACTGTTAAATGCTAATGTCATCAATTCTGCTATAATGTGTTTAGTGTGGCTCTAAGAGTCTTTTCACCCATTGTTGTTTATGTTAATTGAGAGAGCTGATCACATTAGCCACCAGCACTGGCTAATAGACGAATGGTCTGGGCTGAGGAGGGGGGAGATTGTTGTTTGTATTGTTAATTGTATTAATGTGTGAAGCCCGGTGCCCACAAGACTGTCATCTGGTCTGGGTACATTTTGTAGTAAATTAGGTCATGTTAATTAGGTTAGCTTTGAGTCATCCCTGATATAAAAAGGTCTGTGAGATCTCAAAATAAAAGCAGTTCTGATGTACTCCAAGACTGGTGTTGTCTAGTTCTTGGGGTTCCTATAGCCAGATCCATTGGACTTGTGTTCCAGAACTTAGGAAGCGGTATATGACAGAAGCACTCAAGAGGAGTGTGGGGCGTTCCGTGACAGTGACATTTCTCCCCTTTCGGCAGGAGACTAACACAGGAGGAGACCCCGGACGGGTTGACTCCGAAGTTAGTCCATAGTTCCAGTCCTCTACTGCCTGTACCCACACAGTACCCCAAACAAATTGTTCCAAACAGAGTATTACTTACCCAGCCAATCTCTGCCTCTCTCAGAGAACATATCTGCCGCTGGGGAGAGGCCTGGACTGGCTCTTCTCCCTGGATTCCTTTCTGCTGCTGGAGAGAAGACAGGGTGTCTGGGCTCACTCTGTCATGCTGTTGGGGATCGGGGCCCACTGCCCAGCATCCCTGGGGTATACAGGTGGAGACTGAAGTCCCATCCACCTTCACAGGAAATCCATCCTCTGTTAGTTGAGGGCAGAGTCCAGCAGTCCTCGGCCCTGCTGCCAGCCCTTCTGCTGGAAACCCCACACCATCTGTTCCGGCTAACTGTTGGAGAGGGAGGCCGACTGCCCCGCCTCCCTGGAACTCTGTAGTTGTTGCCGGTGCTGGGCAGAGGTTGGTAGCACTCTGCCCTGTTGCCAGCACTTCTGCTGGGGACTCCGCATCCTCTGCTCCGGCTAACTGTTGGGGCAGGAGGCTGGCTTCCTCCACTCCCAAACTGTGTAGCTGCCATTGGGGAGGTGAGCCGGCTGCTTCCTTTTCCATTCCCTCATCTGGCTACTGGGACGACATGTCGATGGTACTGTCTCCCAGGTACACAGATCTTTGCTGGGGAGGAAAGCCCACTTCCTCCACCCTGGCCAACTGTTGGGGAGGGACAACACACACCTCCTCTCCCTTCTCCCCCTGTATCTGCTACTGGGAAGTGATTGCCATCTTCTCAGCCTGAGCCTCCACAATTGCTGCAGGTGTGGGGCAGAGGTCTTGGACCCTCTGTCCGGTTGCCAGCACTTCTGCTGGGGGTTTGCCAGGTGGTTCCTCCTCTACAGAAACGTCTATTAAATCCCCAGTCTCTGGAATTGGTAAAAGTGTGGGACAGAGGTCTTGGACCCTCTGTTCAGTTACCAGATCTTCAGCTGGAGAAGTTTGTTTTAACTCCATAGATGCTGCTGGCAGAAAATCACATGTCCCTGTCAGTGTTGTGGGAGAAAGGCCGACTACCTCTTCTCTCAAGAAGGCCGAAGCCACTGTTGGTGCTGGGCAGAACACAGTGAACTTTGGCCCTGATAGCAGCTCTTCTGCTGGAGGCTCATCAGGTTGTTCTTCCTCAGCAGAAAAGTCTATTAAATCCCCCGTCTCTGCAACTGGTATCTGGGGATGGAGGTTCACCATCTCCTGTCCATGGAATCCAGAAGATGCTATCAGTGCTGAGCAGAGCGCAATGAAGTTTGGCCCTAATCCCAACTCTTCTGCTGGGGGCTCACCCGATGGTTCTTCCTCAGCAGAAAAGTCTATCAAATCCCCTGTCTATGCAACTGGTGTCTGGGGATGGAGGATCACCATCTCCTATCCATGGAACCCAGAAGATGTTATCAGTGCTGGGCAGAGGTTAGAAGAGCTCTGCCCTGTTGTCAGCACTTCAGCTTTGGGGATGGCAATCTCCAGATTTTCCACTGCAGATTCTCTCATGCTGCTGGACAGGCACATTCCTCCATCCAAGATCATCCCATGCAGAAACAGGATCATCAAGGTCAGTCAGCACTTGCTGCATCCACCATAAGACCTCTGCCTCCATAGCTGTGGGGGCAGGTTGGCAAAGCACACTATTGCTCTGCCACATTGCCGACTCTTCAGCCAGGATTTCAGGGTTGTCAGCTGGTATTTCCTGATAGTCCCAGGCAAAGGGAGCCCAGCCCTGGCACTGAGCAATGTCTAGCAGCCGTCTGTAGGCGATCTCTAGCTCCCATTCCTGAACGGCCAGAAACTCCAAATCTTCCTGTGCCCAGTGCACTTCCGAAATGTTCAGTAGCCCTTCTCTGAAATCCATGATTTCGTCCACCCGCCGCTCCAAATCACTCCCAAAGTTAGGGTCCCCTGTCAGCTTCACAAACAACAGTCCCAAGCCGCCGTAGCTTAAGCCTTCCGTTGGGCTGTCATCCGCTATCCAGGGACATGCTTGGGATACATGCCACCGGAGGGCTCTGTAGCTCTCATCCGGCTTTATCTCTGCCCAGACCAGCCTGCTTAATTCAGCTGTCTGCTTCTTGTGTGGTTTTCTCCCAAAAACCGCACCCGCAGTCCGTACTGCGACCAGTACCTTTCCTCGATGGAGGGGAGAACTTTTCCCTGGTGTCGCTGCTCATGGGCTAGCGCTTCCTTCCAGAGTTTGCAGCGAATAGAATCACACCATCCCAGCTGGTCCTCTGTGCTGTATCTGCATCTCTCGCAACCTCCTTCTGAATTCCTCATCCATGGCGGCTGGTATCTGTACCTCTCCTCTCCTGCTATCTGGACCTTGGATCCAGATGGAAATTTGGATGTCCTAGACTGCAGGAAGCTTTCCCGCTGCTTGCCACCAATGTCACGGAACGTCCCACACTCCGCTTGAGTGCTTCCGTCATATACCACTTCCTCCCAGTCTGTATACAGATATCAGATATTCCAACCTCTCTGAGCAGAAAACAAGGCGACACTTGCTTCACTGCTAACATGGACTGTTTATTATGAATCAAAGTTACAAGACTTTATATGCCGTTGGAACCTCCTCTAACAATACAACTGTAACTTAATTAACATGAGCTAATTATCTAATCCTTTATACAGCCTAGGTGACTGAGACATGACCTTTCGCCCAGACTTGTGGTCACCGAGCTTCATACAGTTAATTAACACAATAGCAGTCGTCCCGTCTCCTACATTGTATAGAGGACAATGTCATTAGTTCATTCAATTAACATAAACACAGGTTGATGACACCAGCATCTCCTCACAGGATGTGTCCCAACAGAATGAATCCATTGAAAATCCAGGGCCCATAATCAATAGGCAACAGGCTTGCATACAGTCCTCTCCAACAGCCTCTGTCCCGGCTAGGTCTGTGACAGTAGGCTCTTGACTTATTTCCAGTTACTGTACTGTATACCCTTCACAGTTGCACCTACAGTACAGCTAACTGAAGTCAGGTGCTTTTTTAGGCTCTTGATGTTTTTCCAGTTACTGTGCTTTGTACCCTGCACAGTTGCACCTACAGTATAGCTACCTTAAGCAAGGTGCTTGTGTAGGCGCTTGACGTATTTTCAGTTACTGTACTGTGTGCCCTGCACAATTGCACCTACAGTATAGCTACCTGAAGCCAGGTGCTTGTGTAGGCGCTTGCTGTATTTCCAGTTACTGTACTGTGTACCCTGGACAGTTGCACCTGCAGTATAGCTACCTGAAGCCAGGTGCTTGTGTCGGCTCTTGATGTATTTCCAGTTATTGTACTGTGTACCCAGCACAGTTGCACCTACAGTACAGCTACCTAAAGCCAGGTGCTTGAGTAGGCACTTGACGTACTTCCAGTTACTGTACTGTGTGCCCTACACATTTGCACCTACAGTATAGCTAACTGAAGTCAGGTGCTTGTGTAGGCTCTTGATGTATTTCCAGTTACTGTACTGTGTACCCTGCACAGTTGCACCTACAGTATAGCTACCTGAAGCCACGTGCTTGTGTAGGCTCTTGACGTATTTTCAGTTACTGTACTGTGTACCCTGCACAGTTACACCTACAGTATAGCTACCTGAAGCCAGGTGCTTATGTAGGCTCTTGATGTATTTCCAGTTACTGTACTGTGTACCCTGCACATTTGCACCTACAGTATAGCTACCTGAAGCCAAGTGCTTGTAAAGGCTCTTCATGTATTTCCAGTTACTGTACTGTGTACCCTACACAGTTGCACCTACAGTATAGCTACCTGAAGCAAGGTGCTTGTGTAGGCGCTTGATGTATTTCCAGTTACTGTACTGTGTACATTGCACAATTGCACCTACAGTATAGCTATCTGAAGCCAGGTGCTTGTGTAGGCTCTTGACATATTTCCAGTTACTGTACTGAGTACCCTGCACAGCTGCACCTAGAGTATAGCTACCTGAAGCCAGGTGCTTGTGATGGCGCTTGACGTATTTCCAGTTACTGTACTGTGTGCCCTACACAGTTGCACCTACAGTATAGCTACCTGAAGCCAGGTGTTTGTGTAGGCTCTTGATGTATATACAGTTACTGTACTGTGTACCCTTCACAGTTGCACCTACAGTAAAGCTAACTGAAGTCAGGTGCTTGATTAGGCTCTTGATGTTTTTCCAGTTACTGGGCTTTGTACCCAGCACAGTTGCACCTACAGTATAGCTACCTGAAGCTAGGTGCTTGTGTAGGCGCTTAACATATTTTGAGTTACTGTACTGTGTGCCCTGCACAATTGTACCTACAGTATAGCTACCTGAAGCCAGGTGCTTGTGTAGGCGCTTGATGTATTTCCAGTTACTGTACTGTGTACCCTTGACAGTTGCACCTACGGTATAGCTACCTGAAGCCAGGTGCTTGTGTAGGCTCTTGACGTATTTCCAGTTATTGTACTGTGTACCCAGAACAGTTGCACCTACAGTACAGCTACCTGAAGCCAGGTGCTTATGTAGGCTCTTGATGTATTTCCAGTTACTGTACTGTGTACCCTGCACATTTGCACCTACAGTATAGCTACCTGAAGCCAAGTGCTTGTAAAGGCTCTTCATGTATTTCCAGTTACTGTACTGTGTACCCTACACAGTTGCACCTACAGTATAGCTACCTGAAGCAAGGTGCTTGTGTAGGCGCTTGACGTATTTCCAGTTACTGTACTGTGTGCCGTACACAATTGCACCTACAGTATAGCTACCTGAAGTCAGGAGCTTGTGTCGGCTCGATGTATTTCCAGTTATTGTACTGTGTACCCAGCACAGTTGCACCTACAGTACAGCTACCTGAAGCCAGGTGCTTGTGTAGGCGCTTGACGTACTTCCAGTTACTGTACTGTGTGCCCTACACAGTTGCACCTACAGTATAGCTAACTGAAGTCAGGTGCTTGTGTAGGCTCTTGATGTATTTCCAGTTACTGTACTGTCTACCCTGCACAGCTGCACCTAGAGTATAGCTACCTGAAGCCAGGTGCTTGTGATGGCGCTTGACGTATTTCCAGTTACTGTACTGTGTGCCCTACACAGTTGCACCTACAGTATAGCTACCTGAAGCCAGGTGTTTGTGTAGGCTCTTGATGTATATACAGTTACTGTACTGTGTACCCTTCACAGTTGCACCTACAGTAAAGCTAACTGAAGTCAGGTGCTTGATTAGGCTCTTGATGTTTTTCCAGTTACTGGGCTTTGTACCCAGCACAGTTGCACCTACAGTATAGCTACCTGAAGCTAGGTGCTTGTGTAGGCGCTTAACATATTTTGAGTTACTGTACTGTGTGCCCTGCACAATTGTACCTACAGTATAGCTACCTGAAGCCAGGTGCTTGTGTAGGCGCTTGCTGTATTTCCAGTTACTGTACTGTGTACCCTTGACAGTTGCACCTACGGTATAGCTACCTGAAGCCAGGTGCTTGTGTAGGCTCTTGACGTATTTCCAGTTATTGTACTGTGTACCCAGAACAGTTGCACCTACAGTACAGCTACCTGAAGCTAGGTGCTTGTGTAGGCGCTTGACGTATTTCCAGTTACTGTACTGTGTGCCGTACACAATTGCACCTATAGTATAGCTACCTGAAGTCAGGAGCTTGTGTCGGCTCGATGTATTTCCAGTTATTGTACGGTGTACCCAGCACAGTTGCACCTACAGTACAGCTACCTGAAGCCAGGTGCTTGTGTAGGCGCTTGACGTACTTCCAGTTACTGTACTGTGTGCCCTAAACAGTTGCACCTACAGTATAGCTAACTGAAGTCAGGTGCTTGTGTAGGCTCTTGATGTATTTCCAGTTACTGTACTGTGTACCCTGCACAGTTGCACCTACAGTATAGCTACCTGAAGCCACGTGCTTGTGTAGGCTCTTGACGTATTTCCAGTTACTGTACTGTGTACCCTGCACAGTTACACCTACAGTATAGCTACCTGAAGCCAGGAGCTTGTGTTGGCTCTTGATGAATTTCCAGTTACTGTACTGTGTACCCTTCACAATTGAACCTACAGTATAGCTACCTGAAGCCAGGTGCTTGTGTAGGCTCTTGATGTATTTCCAGTTACTGTACTGTGTACCCTGCACATTTACGCCTACAGTATAGCTACCTGAAGCCAGGTGCTTGTAAAGGCTCTTCATTTCCAGTTACTGTACTGTGTACCCTACACAGTTGCACCTACAGTATAGCTACCTGAAGCAAGGTGCTTGTGTAGGCGCTTGACGTATTTCCAGTTACTGTACCGTGTACCCTGCATAACTGCACCTACAGTATAGCTATCTGAAGCCAGGTGCTTGTGTAGGCTCTTGACATATTTCCAGTTACTGTACTGTGTACCCTGCACAGCTGCACCTAGAGTATAGCTACCTGAAGCCAGGTGCTTGTGATGGCGCTTGACGTATTTCCAGTTACTGTACTGTGTGCCCTACACAGTTGCACCTACAGTATAGCTACCTGAAGCCAGGTGTTTGTGTAGGCTCTTGATGTATATACAGTTACTGTATTGTGTACCCTTCACAGTTGCACCTACAGTAAAGCTAACTGAAGTCAGGTGCTTGATTAGGCTCTTGATGTTTTTCCAGTTACTGGGCTTTGTACCCAGCACAGTTGCACCTACAGTATAGCTACCTGAAGCTAGGTGCTTGTGTAGGCGCTTGACATATTTTCAGTTACTGTACAGTGTGCACAATTGTACCTACAGTATAGCTACCTGAAGCCAGGTGCTTGTGTAGGCGCTTGATGTATTTCCAGTTACTGTACTGTGTACCCAGAACAGTTGCACCTACAGTACAGCTACCTGAAGCTAGGTGCTTGTGTAGGCGCTTGATGTATTTCCAGTTACTGTACTGTGTGCCGTACACAATTGCACCTACAGTATAGCTACCTGAAGCCAGGTGCTTGTGTAGACTCTTGACTTATTTCCAGTTACTGTACTGTATACCCTTCACAGTTGCACCTACAGTATAGCTAACTGAAGTCAGGTGCTTGTGTAGGCTCTTGATGTATTTCCAGTTACTGTACTGTGTACCCTGCACAGTTGTACCTACAGTATAGCTACCTGAAGCCACGTGCTTGTGTAGGCTCTTGACGTATTTCCAGTTACTGTACTGTGTACCCTGCACAGTTACACCTACAGTATAGCTACCTGAAGCCAGGAGCTTGTGTTGGCTCTTGATGAATTTCCAGTTACTGTACTGTGTACTCTGCACAGTTGCACCTACAGTATAGCTACCTGAAGCCACGTGCTTGTGTAGGCTCTTGACGTATTTCCAGTTACTGTACTGTGTACCCTGCACAGTTACACCTACAGTATAGCTACCTGAAGCCAGGTGCTTGTGATGGCTCTTGATGAATTTCCAGTTACTGTACTGTACCCTGCACAATTGCACCTACAGTATAGCTACCTGATGCCAGGTGCTTGTGTAGGTGCTTGACATATTTCCAGTTACTGTACTGTATGCCCTTCACAATTGCACCTACAGTATATCTACCTGAAGCCAGGTGCTTGTGTGGGCTCTTGATGTATTTCCAGTTACTGTACTGTGTACCCTGCACATTTGCACCTACAGTATAGCTACCTGAAGCCAGGTGCTTGTAAAGGCTCTTCATGTATTTCCAGTTACTGTACTGTGTACCCTACACAGTTGTACCTACAGTATAGCTACCTGATGTCAGGTGCTTGTGTAGGCTCTTGACATATTTCCAGTTACTGTGCTTTGTACCCTGCACAGTTGCATCTACAGTATAGCTACCTGAAGCCAGGTGCTTGTGTATTCTCTTGACATATTTACAGTTACTGTACTGTGTACCCTGCACTGTTGGACCTACAGTATAGCTACCTGAAGCCAGGTGCTTGTGTAGGTGCTTGACGTATTTCCAGTTACTGTACTGTGTGCCCTGCACAATTGCACTGACAATATAGCTACCTGAAGCCAGGTGCTTGTGTAGGCGCTTGACGTATTTCCAGTTACTGCACTGTGTACCATGTACAATTGCACCTACAGTATAGCTACCTGAAGCCAGGTGCCTGTGTGGGCTCTTGATGTATTTCCAGTTGGTTTACTGTGTACCCTGCACAGTTACATCTACAGTATAGCTACCTGAAGCCAGGTGCTTGTGTAGGCTCTTGATGTATATCCAGTTACTGTACTGTGTACCCTACACAGTTGCACCTACAGTATAGCTACCTGAAGCCAGGTGCTTGTGTAGGCTCTTGATGTATATCCAGTTACTGTACTGTGTACCCTACACAGTTGCACCTACAGTATAGCTACCTGAAGCCAGGTGCTTGTGTATTCTCTTGACGTATTTCCAGTTACTGTACTGTGTACCCTGCACTGTTGTACCTAAAATATAGCTACCTGAAGCCAGGTGCTTGAGTAGGTGCTTGAAGTATTTCCAGTTTCTGTACTATGTGCTCTGCACAATTGCACCTACAGTATAGCTACCTGAAGTCAGGTGCTTGTGTAGGCTCTTGACATATTTCCAGTATCTGTGCTTTGTACCCTGCACAGTTGCACCTATAGTATAGCTACCTGAATTCAGGTGCTTGTATAGGCTCTTGATGTATATCCAGTTACTGTACTGTGTACCCTACACAGTTGCACCTACAGTATAGCTACCTGATGCCAGGTGCTTGTGTAGTCTCTTGACTTATTTCCAGTTACTGTACTGTATACCCTTCACAGTTGCACCTACAGTATAGGTAACTGAAGTCAGGTGCTTGTGTAGGCTCTTGACGTTTTTCCCGTTACTATGCTTTGTACCCTGCACAGTTGCACCTACAGTATAGCTACCTGAAGGCAGGTGCTTGTGTACGCGCTTGATGTATTTTCAGTTACTGTACTGTGTGCCCTGCACAATTGCACCTACAGTATAGCTACCTGAAGCCAGGTGCTTGTGTAGGCGCTTGAAGTATTTCCAGTTACTGTACTGTGTACCCTGGACAGTTGCACCTACAGTATAGCTACCTGAAGCCAGGTGCTTGTGTAGACTCTTGACTTATTTCCAGTTACTGTACTGTATACCCTTCACAGTTGCACCTACAGTTTAGCTAACTGAAGTCAGTTGCTTGTGTAGTCTCTTGATGTATTTCAAGTTACTGTACTGTGTACCCTGCACAGTTGCACCTACATTATAGCTACCTGAAGCCACATGCTTGTGTAGGCTCTTGACGTATTTCCAGTTACTGTACTGTGTACCCTGCACAGTTACACCTACAGTATAGCTACCTGAAGCCAGGAGCTTGTGTTGGCTCTTGATGTATTTCCAGTTACTGTACTGTGTACCCTGCACAATTGCACCTACAGTATAGCTACGTGAAGCCAGGTGCTTGTGTAGACGCTTGACATATTTCCAGTTACTGTACTGTATGCCCTTCACAATTGCACCTACAGAATAGCTACCTGAAGCCAGGTGCTTGTGTAGGCTCTTGATGTATTTCCAGTTACTGTACTATGTACCCTGCACATTTGCACCTACAGTATAGCTACCTGAAGCCAGGTGCTTGTAAAGGCTCTTCATGTATTTCCAGTTACTGTACTGTGTACCCTACACAGTTGCACCTACAGTATAGCTACCTGAAGCCAAGTGCTTATGTAGGCTCATGATGTATTTCCAGTTACTGTACTGTGTACCCTGCACATTTGCACCTACAGTATAGCTACCTGAAGCAAGGTGCTTGTGTAGGCGCTTGACGTATTTCCAGTTACTGTACTGTGTACCCTGCACAGTTGTACCTACAGTACAGCTTCCTGAAGTCAGGTGCTTGTGTAGGCTCTTGACATATTTCCAGTTACTGTGCTTTGTACCCTGCACAGTTGCACCTACAGTATAGCTACCTGAAGCCAGGTGCTTGTGTATTCTCTTGATGTATATCCAGTTACTGTACTGTGTACACTGCACTGTTGGACCTACAATATAGCTACCTGAAGCCAGATGCTTGTGTAGGCGATTGACGTATTTCCAGTTTCTGTACTATGTGCTCTGCACAATTGCACCTACAGTATAGCTACCTGAAGTCAGGTGCTTGTGTAGGCTCTTGACGTATTTCCAGTTACTGTACTGTGTGCCCAGCACAATTGCACCTACAGTATAGCTACCTGAAGCCAGGTGCTTGTGTAGGCGCTTGACGTATTTCCATTTACTGTACTGTGTGCCCTGCACAATTGCTTCTACAGTATAGCTACCTGAAGCCAGGTGCTTGTATAGGCTCTTGATGTATTTCCAGTTACTGTACTGTGTACCCTACATAGTTGCACCTACAGTATAGCTACCTGAAGTCAGGTGCTTGTGTAGGCTCTTGACATATTTCCAGTTACTGTTCTTTGTACCCTGCACAGTTGCACCTACAGTATAGCTACCTGAAGCCAGGTGCTTGTGTATTCTCTTGACATATTTACAGTTACTGTACTTTGTACCCTGCACTGTTGGACCTACAGTATAGCTACCTGAAGCCAGGTGCTTGTGTAGGTGCTTGACGTATTTCCAGTTACTGTACTGTGTGCCCTGCACAATTGCACTTACAATATAGCTACCTGAAGCCAGGTGCTTGTGTAGGCGCTTGACGTATTTCCAGTTACTGCACTGTGTACCATGTACAATTGCACCTACAGTATAGCTACCTGAAGCCAGGTGCCTGTGTGGGCTCTTGATGTATTTCCAGTTGGTTTACTGTGTACCCTGCACAGTTACATCTACAGTATAGCTACCTGAAGCCAGGTGCTTGTGTAGGCACTTGACGTATTTCCAGTTACTGTACTGTGTGCCCTACACAATTGCACCTACATTATAGCTACCTGAAGCCAGGTGCTTGTGTAGGCTCTTGAATTATTTCCAGTTACTGTACTGTGTACCCTGGACAGTTGCACCTACAGTATAGCTAACTGAAATCAGGTGCTTGTGTAGGCTCTTGATGTATATCCAGTTACTGTACTGTGTACCCTACACAGTTGCACCTACAGTATAGCTACCTGAAGCCAGGTGCTTGTGTAGGCTCTTGATGTATATCCAGTTACTGTACTGTGTACCCTACACAGTTGCACCTACAGTATAGCTACCTGAAGCCAGGTGCTAGTGTATTCTCTTGACGTATTTCCAGTTACTGTACTGTGTACCCTGCACTGTTGGACCTACAATATAGCTACCTGAAGCCAGGTGCTTGAGTAGGTGCTTGAATTATTTCCAGTTTCTGTACTATGTGCTCTGCACAATTGCACCTACAGTATAGCTACCTGAAGTCAGGTGCTTGTGTAGGGTCTTGACATATTTCCAGTATCTGTGCTTTGCACCCTGCACATTTGCACCTACAGTATAGCTACCTAAAGCCAGGTGCTTGTGTAGGCGCTTGACATATTTCCAGCTACTGTACTGTATACCCTGCACTGCTGGACCTACAATATAGCTACCTGAAGCCAGGTGCTTGTGTAGGCGATTGACGTATTTCCAGTTTCTGTACTATGTGCTTTGCACAATTGCACCTACAGTAAAGCTGCCTGAAGTCAGGTGCTTGTGTAGGCTCTTGATGTATATCCAGTTACTGTACTGTGTACCCTACACAGTTGCACCTACAGTATAGCTACCTGAAGCCAGGTGCTTGTGTAGTCTCTTGACTTATTTCCAGTTACTGTACTGTATACCCTTCACAGTTGCACCTACAGTATAGCTAACTGAAGTCAGGTGCTTGTGTAGGCTCTTGATGTTTTTCCCGTTACTATGCTTTGTACCCTGTGTCACGGAACGTCCCACACTCCGCTTGAGTGCTTCCGTCATATACCGCTTCCTAAGTTCTGGAACACGAGTCCAATGGATCTGGCTATAGGAACCCCAAGAACTAGACAACACCAGTCTTGGAGTACATCAGAACTACTTTTATTTTGAGATCTCACAGACCTTTATACAGCAGGGATGACTCAAAGCTAACCTAATTAACATGAGCTAATTTACTACAAAATGTACCCAGACCAGATGACAGTCTTGTGGGCACCGAGCTTCACACATTAATATAAACACAATAGCTGGAGCTAATTACAATTAACAATACAAACAACAATCTCCCCCCTCCTCAGCCTAGACCATTCGTCTATTAGCCAGTGCTGGTGGCTAATGTGATCAGCTCTCTCAATTAACATAAACACATGTTGATAACACCAGCATCTCCTCACAGGATGTGTCTCAACAGAATGAATCAGTATTATCAGCAGGGGGCTGCTGGAGGAATCCCCCCTCCCTCTTCAGGGACACAAATCTACAGTAAGGAGTCCCCATACAATATATACATGACTGAGTCCGATTAATACAGTTCAGACTGGATTTCTCATTCACCTCAAATGCTAGGGCCCATAATCGGTGGGTAACAGGCCCGCACACAGTCCTCTCCAACAGCCTCTGCTCCGGCCAGGTCCGTGACACCCTGCACAGTTGCACCTACAGTATAGCTACCTGAAGCCAGGTGCTTGTGTACGCGCTTGACGTATTTTCAGTTACTGTACTGTGTGCCCTGCACAATTGCACCTACAGTATAACTACCTGAAGCCAGGTGCTTGTGTAGGCGCTTGAAGTATTTCCAGTTACTGTACTGTGTACCCTGGACAGTTGCACCTACAGTATAGCTACCTGAAGCCAGGTGCTTGTGTAGACTCTTGACTTATTTCCAGTTACTGTACTGTATACCCTTCACAGTTGCACCTACAGTATAGCTAACTGAAGTCAGGTGCTTGTGTAGGCTCTTGATGTATTTCCAGTTACTGTACTGTGTACCCTGCACAGTTGCACCTACATTATAGCTACCTGAAGCCACATGCTTGTGTAGGCTCTTGACGTATTTCCAGTTACTGTACTGTGTACCCTGCACAGTTACACCTACAGTATAGCTACCTGAAGCCAGGAGCTTGTGTTGGCTCTTGATGTATTTCCAGTTACTGTACTGTGTACCCTGCACAATTGCACCTACAGTATAGCTACCTGAAGCCAGGTGCTTGTGTAGACGCTTGACATATTTCCAGTTACTGTACTGTATGCCCTTCACAATTGCACCTACAGAATAGCTACCTGAAGCCAGGTGCTTGTGTAGGCTCTTGATGTATTTCCAGTTACTGTACTATGTACCCTGCACATTTGCACCTACAGTATAGCTACCTGAAGCCAGGTGCTTGTAAAGGCTCTTCATGTATTTCCAGTTACTGTACTGTGTACCCTACACAGTTGCACCTACAGTATAGCTACCTGAAGCCAGGTGCTTATGTAGGCTCATGATGTATTTCCAGTTACTGTACTGTGTACCCTGCACATTTGCACCTACAGTATAGCTACCTGAAGCAAGGTGCTTGTGTAGGCGCTTGACGTATTTCCAGTTACTGTACTGTGTTCCCTGCACAGTTGTACCTACAGTACAGTTTCCTGAAGTCATGTGCTTGTGTAGGCTCTTGACATATTTCCAGTTACTGTGCTTTGTACCGTGCACAGTTGCACCTACAGTATAGCTACCTGAAGCCAGGTGCTTGTGTATTCTCTTGATGTATATCCAGTTACTGTACTGTGTACCCTGCACTGTTGGACCTACAATATAGCTACCTGAAGCCAGATGCTTGTGTAGGCGATTGACGTATTTCCAGTTTCTGTACTATGTGCTCTGCACAATTGCACCTACAGTATAGCTATCTGAAGTCAGGTGCTTGTGTAGGCTCTTGACATATTTCCAGTTACTGTACTGTGGGCCCAGCACAATTGCACCTACAGTATAGCTACCTGAAGCCAGGTGCTTGTGTAGGCGCTTGACGTATTTCCAGTTACTGTACTGTGTGCCCTGCACAATTGCTTCTACAGTATAGCTACCTGAAGCCAGGTGCTTGTATAGACTCTTGATGTATATCCAGTTACTGTACTGTGTAACCTACATAGTTGCACCTACAGTATAGCTACCTGAAGCCAGGTGCTTGTGTAGGCTCTTGACTTATTTCCAGTTACTGTACTGTATACCCTTCACAGTTGCACCTACAGTATAGCTAACTGAAGTCAGGTGCTTGTTTAGGCTCTTGACGTTTTTCCAGTTACTATGCTTTGCACCCTGCACAGTTGCACCTACAGGATAGCTACCTGAAGCCAGGTGCTTGTGTAGGCGCTTGACGTATTTTCCGTTACTGTACTGTGTGCCCTGCACAATTGCACCTACAGTATAGCTACCTGAAGCCAGGTGCTTGTGTAGGCGCTTGATGTATTTCCAGTTACTGTACTGTGTACCCTGGACAGTTGCACTTACAGTATAGCTACCTGAAGCCAGGTGCTTGTGTAGGCTCTTGACGTATTTCCAGTTATTGTACTGTGTACCCAGCACAGTTGCACCTACAGTACAGCTACCTGAAGCCAGGTGCTTGTGTAGGCGCTTGACGTATTTCCAGTTACTGTACTGTATGCCCTACACAATTGCACCTACAGTATAGCTACCTGAAGCCAGGTGCTTGTGTAGGCTCTTGATGTATATCCAGTTACTGTACTGTGTACCCTACACAGTTGCACCTACAGTATAGCTATGTAAAGCCAGGTGCTTGTGTAGGCTCTTGACTTATTTCCAGTTACTGTACTGTATACCCTTCACAGTTGCACCTACAGTATAGCTAACTGAAGTCAGGTGCTTGATTAGGCTCTTGATGTTTTTCCAGTTAGTGTACCGTGTGCCCTGCACAGTTGCACCTACAGTATAGCTACCTGAAGCCAGGTGCTTGTGTCGGAGCTTGATGTATTTCCAGTTACTGTACTGTGTACCCTGGACAGTTGCACCTACAGTATAGCTACCTGAAGCCAGGTGCTTGTGTAGGTGTTTGACGTATTTTCAGTTACTGCACTGTGTACCGTGTACAATTGCACCTACAGTATAGCTACCTGAAGCCAGGTGCCTGTGTAATCTCTTGATGTATTTCCAGTTAGTTTACTGTGTACCTTGCACAGTTGCACCTACAGTATAGCTATCTGAAGCCAGGTGCTTGTGTAGGCTCTTGACATATTTCCAGTTTTCCAGTTACTGTACTGTATACCCTTCACAGTTGCACCTACAGTATAGCTAACTGAAGTCAGGTGCTTGATTAGGCTCTTGATGTTTTTCCAGTTACTGTACCGTGTGCCCTGCACAGTTGCACCTACAGTATAGCTACCTGAAGCCAGGTGCTTGTGTAGGAGCTTGATGTATTTCCAGTTACTGTACTGTGTACCCTGGACAGTTGCACCTACAGTATAGCTACCTGAAGCCAGGTGCTTGTGTAGGCGCTTGACGTATTTCCAGTTACTGTACTGTGTGCCCAGCACAATTGCACCTACAGTATAGCTACCTGAAGCCAGGTGCTTGTGTAGGCGCTTGACGTATTTCCAGTTACTGTACTGTGTGCCCTGCACAATTGCTTCTACAGTATAGCTACCTGAAGCCAGGTGCTTGTATAGGCTCTTGATGTATATCCAGTTACTGTACTGTGTACCCTACATAGTTGCACCTACAGTATAGCTACCTGAAGCCAGGTGCTTGTGTAGGCTCTTGACGTATTTCCAGTTATTGTACTGTGTACCCAGCATAGTTGCACCTACAGTACAGCTACCTGAAGCCAGGTGCTTGTGTAGGCGCTTGACGTATTTCCAGTTACTGTACTGTGTGCCCTACACAATTGCACCTACAGTATAGCTACCTGAAGCCAGGTGCTTGTGTAGGCTCTTGATGTATATCCAGTTACTGTACTGTGTACCCTACACAGTTGCACCTACAGTATAGCTACGTAAAGCCAGGTGCTTGTGTAGGCTCTTGACTTATTTCCAGTTACTGTACTGTATACCCTTCACAGTTGCACCTACAGTTTAGCTAACTGAAGTCAGGTGCTTGATTATGCTCTTGATGTTTTTCCAGTTACTGTACCATGTGCCCTGCACAGTTGCACCTACAGTATAGCTACCTGAAGCCAGGTGCTTGTGTAGGAGCTTGATGTATTTCCAGTTACTGTACTGTGTACCCTGGACAGTTGCACTTACAGTATAGCTACCTGAAGCCAGGTGCTTGTGTAGGCGTTTGACGTATTTCCAGTTACTGCACTGTGTACCGTGTACAATTGCACCTACAGTATAGCTACCTGAAGCCAGGTGCCTGTGTAATCTCTTGATGTATTTCCAGTTAGTTTACTGTGTACCTTGCACAGTTGCACCTACAGTATAGCTATCTGAAGCCAGGTGCTTGTGTAGGCTCTTGACATATTTCTAGTTACTGTACTGTGTACCCTGCACAGTTGCACCTACAGTATAGCTATCTGAAGCCAGGTGCTTGTGTAGGCTCTTGACATATTTCCAGTTACTGTACTGTGTACCCTGCACAGTTGCACCTACAGTATAGCTACCTGAAGCCAGGTGCTTGTGTAGGCACTTGACGTTTTTCCAGTTACTGTACTGTGTGCATTACACAATTGCACCTACAGTATAGCTACCTGAAGCCAGGTGCTTGTGTATTCTCTTGATGTATTTCCAGTTACTGTACTGTGTACCCTGCACTGTTGGACCTACAATATAGCTACCTGAAGCCAGGTGCTTGTGTAGGTGTTTGACGTATTTCCAGTTTCTGTACTGTGTGATCTGCACAATTGCACCTACAGTATAGCTACCTGAAGTCAGGTGCTTGTGTAGGCTCTTGACATATTTCCAGTATCTGTGCTTTGTACCCTGCACAGTTGCACCTACAGTATAGCTACCTGAAGCCAGATGCTTGTGTATTCTCTTGATGTATTTCCAGTTACTGTACTGTGTACCCTGCACAGTTGCACCTACAGTATAGCTACCTGAAGCCAGGTGCTTGTGTAGGCGCTTGACGTATTTCCAGTTACTGTACTGTGTGCCCTGCACAGTTGCACCTACAGTATAGCTACCTGAAGCCAGGTGCTTGTGTAGGCGCTTGACGTATTTCCAGTTACTGTACTGTGTACCCTGTACAATTGCATCTACAGTATGGCTACCTGAAGCCAGGTGCTTGTGTGGGCTCTTGATGTATTTCCAGTTTGTTTACTGTGTTCTCTGCACAGTTGCACCTACAGTATAGCTATTTGAAGCCAGGTGCTTGTGTATGCTTTTGACATATTTCCAGTTACTTTACTGTGTACCCTGCACAGTTGCACCTACAGTATAGTTTCCTGAAGCCAGGTGCTTGTGTAGGCACTTGACGTATTTCCAGTTACTGTACTGTGTGCCCTACACAATTGCACCTACAGTATAGCTACCTGAAGCCAGGTGCTTGTGTAGGCTCTTGATGTATATCCAGTTACTGTACTGTGTACCCTACACAGTTGCACCTACAGTATAGCTACCAGAAGCCAGGTGCTTGTGTAGGCTCTTGACTTATTTCCGGTTACTGTACGGTATACCCTTCACAGTTGCACCTATAGTATAGCTAACTGAAGTCAGGTGCTTGTTTAGGCTCTTGACAATTTTCCAGTTACTGTGCTTTGTACCCTGCACATTTGCACCTACAGTATAGCTACCTGAAGCTAGGTGCTTGTGAAGGCGCTTGCCGTATTTTCAGTTACTGTACTGTGTGCCCTGCACAATTGCACCTACAGTATAGCTACCTGAAGCCAGGTGCTTGTCTACGCGCTTGATGTATTTCCAGTTACTGTACTGTGTACCCTGGACAGTTGCACCTACAGTATAGCTACCTGAAGCCAGGTGCTTGTGTATTCTCTTGACGTATTTCCAGTTACTGTAATGTGTACCCTGCACTGTTGGACCTACAATATAGCTACCTGAAGCAAGGTGCTTGTTTAGGCGCTTGACGTATTTCCAGTTTCTGTACTATGTGCCCTGCACAATTGCACCTACGGTATAGCTACCTGAAGTCAGGTGCTTGTGTAGGCTCTTGACATATTTCCAGTTACTGTGCTTTGTACCCTGCACAGTTGCACCTACAGTATAGCTACCTGAAGCCAGATGCTTGTGTATTCTCTTGATGTATTTCCAGTTACTGTACTGTGTACCCTGCTCAGTTGCACCTACAGTATAGCTTAAGTGTTGTGTTAATTAACATGTTAATTATATTATTGTCTTTTAAGTTTTTGCTAGAGGGGAGGGGGGAGTGTCCATGAGTCAGCCCTACCTCGTTATCTAACCCCTTGTGTTAAATGTGTATAAAAAGGCTGTATTCTGTCCAATAAAGCAGTCAAGATTCTACAAGCTATTATCGACTAGACTTGTATTTAATGCAGCTATAATATTATATCTGTCTGATGGTCATACTGGAGTAAGCGGTGTTATTGACGGAGGCACTGAGTGGAGTGTGGAATAGGATCCGTCACATAGCTTCCTGAAGCCAGGTGCTTGTGTAGGCACTTGACGTATTTCCAGTTACTGTACTGTGTGCCCTACACAATTGCACCTACAGTATAGCTACCTGAAGCCAGGTGCTTGTGTAGGCTCTTGATGTATATCCAGTTACTGTACTGTGTACCCTACACAGTTGCACCTACAGTATAGCTACCAGAAGCCAGGTGCTTGTGTAGGCTCTTGACTTATTTCCGGTTACTGTACGGTATACCCTTCACAGTTGCACCTACAGTATAGCTAACTGAAGTCAGGTGCTTGTTTAGGCGCTTGACGTATTTTCAGTTACTGTACTGTGTGCCCTGCACAATTGCACCTACAGTATAGCTACCTGAAGCCAGGTGCTTGTCTACGCGCTTGATGTATTTCTAGTTACTGTACTGTGTACCCTGGACAGTTGCACCTACAGTATAGCTACCTGAAGCCAGGTGCTTGTGTATTCTCTTGACATATTTCCAGTTACTGTAATCTGTACCCTGCACTGTTGGACCTACAATATAGCTACCTGAAGCCAGGTGCTTGTTTAGGCGCTTGACGTATTTCCAGTTTCTGTACTATGTGCCCTGCACAATTGCACCTACAGTATAGCTACCTGAAGTCAGGTGCTTGTGTAGGCTCTTGACATATTTCCAGTTACTGTGCTTTGTACCCTGCACAGTTGCACCTACAGTATAGCTACCTGAAGCCAGATGCTTGTGTATTCTCTTGATGTAATTCCAGTTACTGTACTGTGTACCCTGCTCAGTTGTACCTACAGTATAGCTACCTGAAGCCAGGTGCTTGTGTAGGCTCTTGACCTATTTCCAGTTACTGTACTGTATACCCTTCACATTTGCACCTACAGTATAGCTACCTGGAGCCAGGTGCTTTTGTAGGCTCTTGATGTATTTCCAGTTATTGTACTGTGTACCCTGCACATTTGCAAGTACAGTATAGCTACCTGAAGCCAGGTGCTTATGTAGGCACTTGAAGTATTTCCAGTTACTGTACTGTGTACCCTGCACAGTTGCACCTAGAGTATAGCTACCTGAAGCCAGGTGCTTGTGTAGGCTCTTGACGTAATTCCAGTTACTGTACTGTATACCCTTCACAGTTGCACCTACAGTATAGCTACCTTATGCCAGGTGCTTGTGTAGGCTCTTGACGTTTTTCCAGTTACTGTACTTTGTACCCTGCACAGTTGCACCTACAGTATAGCTACCTGAAGCCAGGTGCTTGTGTAGGCTCTTGACATTTTTCCAGTTATTGTACTGTGTACCCTGCACAGTTGCACCTACAGTATATCTATCTGAAGCCAGGTGCTTGTGTAGGCTCTTGACGTATTTCCAGTTACTGTACTGTGTACCCTGCACAGTTGCACCTACAGTATAGCTACCTGAAGCCAGGTGCTTGTGTAGGCGCTTGACATATTTCCAGTTACTGTACTGTGTTCCCTGCACAGTTGCACCTACAGTATAGCTACCTGAAGCCAGGTGCTTGTGTAGGTGCTTGACATATTTCCAGTTACTGTACTGTGTACCCTGTACAGTTGCACCTACGGTATAGCTACCTGAAGCCAGGTGCTTCTGTAGGCGCTTGACATATTTCCAGTTACTGTACTGTTTACCCTGCACAGTTGCACCTACAGTATATCTACCTGAAGTCAGGTGCTTGTGTAGGCTCTTGACATATTTCTAGTTACTGTGCTTTGTACCCTGCACAGTTGCACCTACAGTATATCTACCTGAAGCCAGGTGCTTGTGTATTCTCTTGATGTATTTCCAGTTACTGTACTGTGTACCCTGCACAGTTGCAACTACAGTATAGCTACCTGAAGCCAGGTGCTTGTGTAGGCTCTTGACATATTTCCAGTTACTGTGCTGTGTACCCTACACAGTTGCACCTACAGTATAGCTACCTGAAGCCAGGTGCTTGTGTAGGCTCTTGACGTATTTCCAGTTTCTGTACTGTATACCCTTCACAGTTGCACCTACAGTATAGCTACCTGAAGCCAGGTGCTTGTGTAGGCTCTTGACATATTTCCAGTTACTGTACTGTGTACCCTGCACATTTGCACCTACAGTATAGCTACCTGAAGCCAGGTGCTTGTGTAGGCGCGTGACGTATTTCCAGTTACTGTACTGTGTACCCTGCACAGTTGCACCTACAGTATAGCTACCTGAAGCCAGGTGCTTGTGTATTCTCTTGACGTATTTCCTGTTACTGTACTGTGTACCCTGCACAGTTGGACCTAAAATATAGCTATCTGAAGCCAGGTGCTTGTGTAGGCGCTTGATGAATTTCCAGTTTCTGTACTATGTGCCCTGCACAATTGCACCTACAGTATAGCTACCTGAAGTCAGGTGCTTGTGTAGGCTCTTGACATATTTCTAGTTACTGTGCTTTGTACCCTGCACAGTTACACCTACAGTATATCTACCTGAAGCCAGGTGCTTGTGTAGGCTCTTGACATATTTCCAGTTACTGTGCTGTGTACCCTGCACAGTTGCACCTACAGTATAGCTACCTGAAGCCAGGTGCTTGTGTAGGCGGCGCTTGATGTATTTCCAGTTACTGTACTGTATGCCCTTCACAATTGCACCTACAGTATAGCTACCTGAAGCCAGGTGCTTGTAAAGGCTCTTGATGTATTTCCAGTTACTGTACTGTGTACCCTACACAGTTGCACCTACAGTATAGCTACCTGAAGCCAGGTGCTTGTGTAGGCTCTTGACGTATTTCCTGTTACTGTACTGTGTACCCTGCACAGTTGGACCTAAAATATAGCTATCTGAAGCCAGGTGCTTGTGTAGGCGCTTGATGAATTTCCAGTTTCTGTACTATGTGCCCTGCACAATTGCACCTACAGTATAGCTACCTGAAGTCAGGTGCTTGTGTAGGCTCTTGACATATTTCTAGTTACTGTGCTTTGTACCCTGCACAGTTACACCTACAGTATATCTACCTGAAGCCAGGTGCTTGTGTAGGCTCTTGACATATTTCCAGTTACTGTGCTGTGTACCCTGCACAGTTGCACCTACAGTATAGCTACCTGAAGCCAGGTGCTTGTGTAGGCGCTTGATGTATTTCCAGTTACTGTACTGTATGCCCTTCACAATTGCACCTACAGTATAGCTACCTGAAGCCAGGTGCTTGTAAAGGCTCTTGATGTATTTCCAGTTACTGTGCTTTGTACACTGCACAGTTGCACCTACAGTATAGCTACCTGAAGCTAGGTGCTTGTGTATTCTCTTGACATATTTCCTGTTACTGTACTGTGTACCCTGCACAGTTGGACCTAAAATATAGCTATCTGAAGCCAGGTGCTTGTGTAGGCGCTTGATGAATTTCCAGTTTCTGTACTATGTGCCCTGCACAATTGCACCTACAGTATAGCTACCTGAAGCCAGATGCTTGTGTAGGCTCTTGACATATTTCCAGTTACTGTGCTTTGTACCCTGCACAGTTGCACCTACAGTATAGCTACCTGAAGCCAGATGCTTGTGTATTCTCTTGATGTATTTCCAGTTACTGTACTGTGTACCCTGCACAGTTGCACCTACAGTATAGCTACCTGAAGCCAGGTGCTTGTGTAGGCTCTTGATGTATTTCCAGTTACTGTACTGTGTACCCTGCACAGTTGCACCTACAGTATAGCTACCTGAAGCCAGGTGCTTGTGTATTCTCTTGACGTATTGTCAGTTACTGTACTGTGTACCCTGCACATTTGCACCTACAGTATAGCTATCTGAAGACAAGTGCTGGTGTTCTTTTTCTGATCCTATTAATACCACAAGCAGGCAGCTTGAAGTATTTACAGTTAGTGTACTGTGTACCCTGCATAGTTGCACCTATAGCTACCTGAAGACAAGTGCTTGTGTGCTTCTTCTGATCCTATTAATACCACAGGTAGGCATTCTGCTAGCTGCTGTATAATCGTTATATATGTACATCCCAGCTACATATCACTGCAGTGCAGGCCATTAGTATGTCTGGAAGGCCAACAAAGAGAGGCAGACAGTCACAAGCCAATAAAAGAGGGCAAGAAGGCTCTGTGTCTAGAGGCAACAGTGCTGGTCTTGCACACGGTGCATCCTCATAAGCACGTGGCCGTGGGACACGCTTGCCTTTTTTTTTGGCAGCTGGCCGTGTTGAGCCGCAACATGCGGAAGACTTGGTAGAGTGGATGACCAATCCGTCCTCATCCTCCCCAATCCCCTCTCATTCAGGCTCAGGGTACGTTGTCTGGCAAAGCAGCTGCCAACGCAGCCTCTTCCCTCGGCTCAGTGGCATCAGTCACTCCTTCCCTAGCCCCACCATGTCCTCCTGAGGAGTCCCCCGAACTGTTTGACCACAGTTAATAAAGGATGGTTTCCGTGCTCACGGACTCCGGTCTGCAGCCTCCCCTTAAACGCACCCCCAAAGGGGTGAGATAGATTATTAAAGAGAAGATGGGTAGGGGTAGGTGGTACTACCTATGCCGGGGTACCTGTTTAAAATTAATAATCCGTGCTAGTTTATACAGAGCGGTAAAATCCACTCCCCAGGAATTTTTTAAAGGTATATATCAACCTATTTAAAATTGATAAACCGTGCTGATGTGTACAGACCAATGAAAATCACTCACATAAACGTGAAAAGTGTAACTAAACCATCCAAGTATAAATAAATAAAAAACCTCACTGAGATTTCTATTATTAAGACCCCCTCCATGCAATAGGTGGGAGATTTCTATTATTAACACCCATCCCCATGCAATAGGTGGGTGTTTTTATTTATTTATACTTGGATGGTTTAGTTACACTTTTCACGTTAATATGAGTGATTTTCATTGGTCTGTACACATCAGCACGGTTTATCAATTTTAAATAGGTTGATATATACCTTTAAAAAATTCCTGGGGAGTGGATTTTACCACTCTGTATACACTAGCACGGATTATTAATTTTAAACAGGTACCCCGGCATAGGTAGCGCCACTTACCCCTACCCATCTTCTGTTTGACCACAGTGTTGGGTACATGCCCCAGGAGGATGCCCAGCATTTTGAAGGCTCCAATGATGGTACTCAGCTAGAGAAAGGCTGTAACGTGAGCCCAGACAGAGGGGATGCCCAAGAAGGACAGCAATCTGGCAGTCATGTTCCCCCAGCTGCAGCATACTGCCAGCTTTGCTGCAGTGATGAGGAGGGTGGGGATGATGAGGTCACTGACTCCACGTGGGTGCCTGATAGGAGAGAGGAGAAGGAGGAGGAGGAGGCACATCACCAACGAGACAGGATGCCCTCCAGGGGCCAGCTTAAGGGCAGCACACCGACTGCATCACACAGCAGAACTCCGCATGTGCAGGGCGCTGCTGTCTCTGCGCGTTATTCCAAAAGTTCTTTCGTGTGGGCCTTTTTTGAGATGAGTGCACCCACCGCTGCTATTTGCAACATATGTATCAAGCATATCTCGCGTGGCCAAAACATCACCCGCTTGGGCGCCACATGCTTGACTAGACATATGTTGACCTGCCATGCAGTTCGTTGGCAAACGTACCTAAAAGATCCACACTAAAGAACAAAGAGGACCTCTCCTTGCTCCTCATCAGCTGGTATCTCCAACCCCACTATACCTTCTGTCCTGTCTGAGACCTGCACTGAGAGGAATGAAGGTGTAGAATTAGGTGTGTCACAGCCACGTACTTGTGGGCAATCTGCTATCGGTACACCAATGTCAGATTGTACCAGGCAAATTTCCCTGCCCCAGCTGCTGCACCGCAGAAAGAAGTTTTCTCCCAGCCATCTACATGCCCAGCGGTTGAATGCTAGCTTGGCAAAACTGCTAGCACTTCAACTGCTACCTTTTCAGTTGGTAGACTCTGCCCCCTTTGTGGAATGTGCAGTTCCTCAGTGGCAGGTTCCCAAATGCCACTTTTTCTCACGGAAGGCGATTCTGGCTCTCTACCGGCCTGTGGAAGGCAATGTCTTGGCCTCGCTGGACAGGGCAGTCATTGGTAAGGTGCATATTACTGCTGACTCATGGTCCAGCAGGCATGGACAGGGATGTTACCAACTTTCACAGCGCATTGGGTGACTCTGCTGGCAGCTGGGAAGGATGCAGGACAAGGTGCAGTAGTGTTGGAGGTTGTTCCTCCACCACGCCTCCAAAATGCCACTACTGATGATTCTGACAAACCTCTCTCCTCCACCCCCTCCTCTTCTTCTTCCTTCATGGCCTCATCCTGTGCTTTGTCCTCGGAACCAGCGGTGATCCGTAGGCATTCAAGGGGCTACGCAAGTCCGCAGGCCAAAAGATGCCATGCGCTGCTTGAGCTTTTGTGCTTGGGGGACAGGAGCCACACTGGGGCAGAGATTCTGTCAGCTCTGCAGGGGCAGGTTCAGAGGTGGTTGATGCCATGCCAACTTAAGCCGGGAATGGCGGTTTGTGAAAATGGCACCAACCTCCTCTCCGCCCTCCAACAGGGACAACTGACCCATGTGCCCTGTTTGGCTCACGTCCTTAACTGGTGCAGCGGTTCCTGGGCAGGTACCCGGGCTTACAGGATGTCCTGAGGCAGGCCAGAAAAGTCTGTGTGCATTTCCGATGGTCATATAATGCCAGTGCTCGGTTGGCTGACCTCCAAAAGGAATTTAACCTGCCCAAGAACCGCCTAATCTGTGACATGCCCACTAGGTTGAACTCAATGTTGGCCATGCTGCAGTGGCTGCAGATGCAGCAGATGGCTCTTAATGAGTACCTATGCGACTATGGCACCAGGACAGGGTCAGGGGAGCTTGGATTTTTCCCCACGCCAGTGGGCCATGATCAGGGATGCATGCACTGTCCTGTCACCATTTAAGGAGGCCACGAGGATGGTGAGCAGTGACAGTGCATGCATCAATGACACTGTCCCCCTTGTCCACCAGTTGGAGCACATGCTGCATCGAATAATGGACAGGGCACTTGAGGCAGAACAGAGGCAGGAAGAGGAGGACTTCCTTAGCTCTCAAGGCCCCCTTTATCCAGACAGTGTTCCTGCGTGCCCGCCGATCACACAAGAAGAGGAGGAGGAGGAGGATTGTGTCAGCATGAAGGTGGAGCCTGGCACTCAGCATCAGCAGCAGTCTTTAAGGGATCATTTACAGCCCCAAGAAACCCATAGACTTGTACATGGCTGGGAGGAGGTGGCTGCGGATCATGTCATCCTTAGTGACCCAGAGGACTCCGGATCGAATGCCTCAGAAAACCTATGCTGCATGGCCTCCCTGATCCTGCAAAGCCTGTGTAAGGATCCTCATATTCGTAGTATCAAGGAGAGAGATTGTTACTGGCTGGCAACCCTCCTTGATCCACGTTACAAGAGTAAGGTTGCAGACCTTATCTTGCCGTCGCAGAGGGAGCAGAGGATGAAATATCTTCGGGAGGTATGCAGAAAGGTCTGTGCAATGCGTTCCCAGGGACTGGGAGGTTACAAACTCCTGTTCCTGGACAACGTGTTGCCGAGGCTTCGGTCAGTTAAAGAAGGAGCGGTGGAGAAGGTGGCCATCTAACCAATGTGTTCAGATGATTTTTTAGTCCGCAGCCCCAAGGTATGATCGATTCCAGCAACCATCACCAGCGTCTGTTTTACATGGTGCAGGAATACCTAGGGGCAAGATCTGACTTGGACACCTTTCCCACCGAAAATCCTCTGGGTTACTGGGTCTTGAGGATGGATCACTGGCCAGAGCTTGCACAGTATGCAACTGAGCTACTGGCCTGTCCTGCATCCAGCATTCTTTCGGAACGCACATTGAGTGCTGCTGGAGGCTTTGTAACCGATCACAGGGTGCGCCTGTCCACTGACTCGGTCGATTGACTGACCTTCATAAAAATGGATCAGTCTTGGATCACCACCAGATACCAAGCACCTGATGCTGATGTAACCGAATACATTTTTTTGAAATGTCAGGTCCCTTCAAGACTGCCTATGCTGAGGCTGAGTGACTATCCTGTTATGCTGAGTGGACTATCCTCTTCCTCCTCAATGATCATGCTGATAGCTTGTAAGAATATTTTTGTTTTTGCGTGCCACCACCAGTAGCTAAGGCCCATTTTTCAGCCCCTGTTTAACAGGGGTGTGTAATTACAATTTTTGATGCAATTCTTTGCAGCAGGGCTCATTCCTGCGCTCCAACTAGAGTATCTGTGAGGGGTTGCAGTGTTGTGGCACCAGCACCAGTGCCTAAGGCCCAATTTTTCAGACCCTGTTTAACAGGGGCGTATAATTACAATTTTTGATGCAATTCTTTGCAGCAGGGCTTGTTCCTGTTCTCCAACTAGAGTATCTGTGAGGGGTTGCAGTGTTGTGGCACCAGCACCAGTGCCTAAGGCCCGATTTTATTGCTGCTTTTCAACAGGGACCTGTAATTACAATTCTTGATCTAATATTTCACAACAAGGCCCGTTCCAGCGCTCACCAAGAGTAACTGTGAGGACTTACAGTGTTGTGGCACCAGCACCACCACCACCAAAGGCCCAATTTTTCTGCCCCTGTTAAACAGGTGCATGTAATTACAATTCTTGATCTAATATTTCACAGCAGTTCCCATTCCAGCGCCCACCAAGAGTGTCACAGAGTAACTGTGAGGACATACAGTGTTGTGGCACCAGCACCAACACCAAAGGCCCAATTTTTCTGCCCTGTTCAACAGGGGCATGTAATTACAATTCTTGATCTAATGTTTCACAGCAGGGCCCTGTGAGGGCTTACAGTGTTGTGGCAACACCAACACCTAAGGCCCCAATTTCTCCAGAGTATATAGGGCAGGCCCCTACTTTCAAACATCCAACTTACAAATGACTCCTACTTGCAAACGAAAGGAGACAACAGGAAGTGAGATGAAATCTACCCCTAGGAAGGGAAATTCTCTCCTGTAAGAGTTAATATGGGAAAAACGTGTCTCCTCTTCACTGATGCTTTATCACCAATCCTTGTTTCACTAAAAACCCCAAATTTTCTAAAAACATTTGTCATTGGGATAGAAAGTGAGGTGAAATCTTCTGAAGAGGAGCACAGACAGCAAAACAAATGTCACAGGGGTGATAACCCTTCCCTATGTTTTCAAAAAAGCTTAAAAATAGATTTTTTGGCTGGAGTTAAACACATTAAAAATGTACCAGTTCAAAATTACAAACAGATTCTACTTAACAACAAACCTACAGTCCCTGTCTTATTTGCACCGCCTGTATACTGCTGTTCAGAGTATATGGGGCCTGGGGGCCTTTTTTAAATTTGGGTGCGGGGTTCCCCTTAATATCCATACAAGACCCAAAGGGCCTGGTAATGGATTGGGGGGTACCCATGCCATTTGTCTCACTGATTTTCATCCATATTACCGGGACCCGACATTACATTAAAGCCGTAAGCAGTTTTAAATGACTTTTATTCTTTTCAAAATGACATTTTGTGCAGGGACTGTTCTAAGCCCGGGAAACAGGTACAATATTTAAAGGAATATTTCACTTTTTTTCACTTTAAGCATCATTAAAATCACTGCTCCCGAAAAAACGGACGTTTTTAAAACTTTTTTTTGCATTGATACTTGTCCCCTGGGGCACAACCCCGGGTCCCCAAACTCTTTTTAGGACAATACCATGCAAATTAGCCTTTAAAATTAGCACTTTTGATTTCTAATCTTTGAGTCCCATAGACTTCAATGGGGTTCTAACGTTCGTGCGAATTTTCGGTCCGTTCGCAGGTTCTGGAGCGAACCGAACTGGGGGGTGTTCGGCTCATCCCTAACAGTCGAGGTAAAGCCATAGTCAGGGATTCCAGAAGTCAGAATAAATGATAAGCAGAGCTAGGGTCAGAACCGGAGTCAGTCTTGGAATGCTGTAACTATAACACAGGAACACTGGAACACTGTAACACAGAAATACTGGAATACTGGAACACAGGAATACTGGAACCTTTGGCAAAACAGGAAACAAGAGACAATGAACTGACAAAGCCCTCAGAATGAGTCAGTGTTTTATACCCAGCTGATTGGATAAACTGCCTCAGCTGAACCAGGAGTGACAGGAACAATCAGAGGCAAAGTAATAGGAGCACTAAACAGGCAGTCATAGGTTCAATACCTCCTTGAGTCACTTGGGGCGCGTCCATGCCTGGCTATCTGCTTGGCATGGTAAGAACCGTGACAGATTTACTGATTCTTAAAGTGAAACCATCAAAATGAGAAATAACAATAAAATGAAAAATTCCTTTAAATATAGTTCCTGGAGGGTTTCCTTAGTCTGCCTGTAATGTGGCACATCTGTACCGTGAATAGAGCCTGCAGCAATAATAACATTTATAAAGCCATTAAAATAACATTTTACATTCAAGCTTTCTTTATTTTATAAACAATGGCTTGGGGGGGCAGTCTGTATGATGAGGCCACAACTTAGTGCATTCAGAACTAGATTCAAGATTTTTTGGATAAATTCTGGTGTCTCTTTTGCAGACTTTGGATAGAAGTGACAGGTGCGGCTTTGGGCTTTGGGTGTTGGTGGTGCCTTCACAGCATAACCCTATAGAGGTACTCCTGCTGAAAGCAAGAATTGGCCTTGCTGTCAAAAATTAAAATGATATGCACCTGTCAAACAGGTGCAGAAAAATTGGACCTTAGGTGTTAATTGTGCCCATGAAACCTACACCAATAACTTTCTTCCAGATTAAATCAACACCCACAAAGCTAGGCAGTTTAGACGGTCTTTCAGACATTTTAGATCCAGAAAGCACAGTGGCATTGGCATTAGGGGCTTGAAATCTGCTACTAATCCAGGCCTGATTCACTTTGATAAATGTCAGCCGATCCACGGAGTCTATGGACAGACACACTCTCTTAGCTGTCACAAAACCTCCGGCAGCACAGAATGCCCATTCAGAAAACACGCTGGATGCAGGGAAGCCCAGCAGCTCAATTTCATACTGGCCAAGTAACCCAGTGGATCGTCAACTGGAAATCTCTCCATATTTGTTTTCGCCCCTAGATATTCTCCCACCATATGATGAAGACGCTGCTGATGGAATGAGGAAGCTGACAGTTCTGGGCACGAGGGCTAAATTTTTTTTGAAAGGCATCACTGTGGTGGCTCTCTTCTCCACTGCTTTTCTCTTGACCAACAGAAGCCTCAAAATTATGTTTTCCACCACACTGTATCCTACCAGAGTCGGGAAAGGCATACTTAAACTTGTCTTTAAGGTGTCCTCAAGAAATTTCATCTTCTGCTACCTCTGTGGGGATGGGATCAGTATGAAACTTTCCCCTTGTAACGGTGGCCAATGAAGGTTGCCAACCAATAGTGATCCTTCTCTTTGATGCCACGTATTCTCGGGTCCTTTCGCAGGCTTTGAAGAAAAAGGCAGCCCATGCACCGCAAGTTTGCAGAGGCATGAGAAGCAGTCTTCTCGGGGTCACTGAGCATTACATTATCTGGAACTGCCTCCTCCCAGCCATGTACAACTCCAAAGGGTTCTGCTCTGCTTCAATGCCTTCAAAACTGCCAGAATCCTCTTCCCTCTTCTCTCGTGTGTTCTTTAGCGTAGGAAGAATGGTGTCTGCATAAAGTGAACCTTGAGAGGAAAGGAAGTCCTCCTCTTCCTCTCTCTGCTCTGCCCCAAGTGCCCTGTCGATAATGCCACGCAGAGTTTGCTCCAGCAGTAACACAACAGGGATTGTGTCACTGATGCATGCATTGTTTTATGGCTCACCATGCTTGTGGCCTCCTCAAATGATGAAAGTACAGTGCATGCATCCTTTATCAGCAGCCATTGGTGTGGGAAAAAAAAGCCATGCCGGCCTGAGCCTGTCCTTGTGCCATACTTACACAGGTAATAGCTGACAGCCCACTGCTGCATGTGCAGCCACTGCAGCATTGCCAAAGTCAAGTTCCACCTGGTGGGTGGGAATGTCACAAATCATGCCGTTTACAGGCAGGTGGAATGCTCGCTGAATTTCAGCCAACTGAGCACTGGCTGTGTATGACTGCTTAAAATGGCTACAGACTTTTTTGGCCTGCTTCAGAAGATCTTCCAACCTGGGTACCTGTTTAAAAAACAACACCAAATTGAGGACGTTCCAGTCATGGCACATGTGTCAACTTTCCCTGTCTATGGGTAGACAGGAGATTTGTGCCATTATCACACACCACCCTTCCAGGCTTCAGCTGGCGTAGTGTAAACCACCTCTGGGCCTGCCCCTGCAGAGCTGCTAGAATCTCTGCTTCAGTGTGGCTCCTATGCCCTAGACAGACCAGCTGAAGCAAAGCATGGCACCTTTCAGCCTGACTCATTGAATAGCCCCTTGAACGCTTAGGGAGTACTTGTAGTTCATAGGACAATCATCACCACTAGCTCTATGGAGATGTTGCGGCACAACAAGCTGCAGCACTGGGCCCTGTCTCGCATCCTTCCAAGCTGCAAGCAGAGTTACCCAGTGTGCTGTGAATTAAATATATCGTCCCTGACCATGCTTACTGGACCACATGTCAGCAGTAATGTGTACCTTGTGGCTGATTGCCTTGCCAAATGATGTCACAACATTGCCTTCCACGTAATGGTAGAGAGCTGGAATAGCCTTACTTGAAAAGAAATAGCAACTGGGAACCTGCCATTCTGGTACAGTACATTCTGCAAATTCACGGAAGGGGAAAGAATCCATTAGACGGAAAGCCAGGCGTTGTAAAGCCAGCATCTTTGACTAGCTTGAATTTTGACGCAGGGCATGTGGGTGGCAGTGACTGTATTTTTTTTTTTTTTTGCTGCAGAAGATAGAGCAGAGAAATTTGCCTGCTGTAGTCTATAGCTGGTGGTGTGCTACTGGCAGACATGCTGCAAGGACCTGGGACACCCAGTGCTATACCATCATCCCTATCAGTGGAGGCTGCTGAGAGGTCATGAGGTATAGCAGGGGTAGAGCAGAAAGGTGAGGAGTGAGGAGGAGCAGAATTGCATCCCTTTTGTGTGGCTTTCAGGTGTTCTTACCAACAGGCTGGGAGGTTAAATGCCCTGTCAAGCATGTGGTACCCAAATGGCTGGTGTTTTTGTCACGCTTGATGTGCTTGAGGCAATGTTTGCAAACTGCAATGGTGCGATAAGCTGAACATGTACTAAAAAGGGCCCAAACAGCTGAGCTGTGGGAAGTGGTCCAGGAGATAACAGCTCCACAATCTGGTGGAATAGGGTGGCTGCTCTCTACTCTTCCATGATGGCTGCCTCTTTGGGTTGTGCATCATCCTCACTTTCCTCCTCTGCTCTATCCAGCACCCAAGTAGTTTCAATGACCTCGTCACCATCCTTATCCCCTCCATCCTCATTATCACTGGAGTCAACTTGACAATACGCTGCTGCTGGAGGAACATGACTGCCAATTTGTTATTTACCAGTGTTCTCCCCTCCCTGTAGGCTCATATTCCTACCTTCCTCAACCTCAGAACCAAGAACTGAAAAATGTAATGGCTGTGCATTGTCAAGGAGCAAATAGCTGATGCTGTGTTCAAATAACTCAGCTGACTCCTCCATGCCTGATGCTGGGGCTATGGCAGGAGTAGCTGTGGACAAGGAGGCAGAATAAGCCACTCTGGAAGCTGAAGTGGACTGTTCACTAATCTATGCTTGGGTGAACGAGGATGAGGAGGATGATGATGGTTTAGTAAGCCAGTCCACCACCTCCTCTGCATGCTGTGGCTGGATGGCACGGGCAACATCACTAAACAGAAGAAATAATGCCCGGCCTAAGGACGGACCTCGTCCACCTCTCCTTGTTGGCCTCTCAGACAGGATGGGGGGGTGGTGCTTATTAACAAAATGTAATAAAGATGTGTAAATGTGTACGTGTATGCACTTTAATCAATGGAAAGTGGTGTTTGGCGCACTTTAACTTGAGTATTCACTTCACAGACAACTCCACTGACACACTACAATATACTGCAGTAAAACTGCACTGACGCACTGCAATATACTGTGGTAAACGTGCACTAACGGATAGTAGATAATAAATGTAGCGCTATGTGTAAAATTATAAATATAAAGTGCAAATCTCTAAAATAAATAAATCCTACATATAAATAAATAGTCCATAAAATGAAAAAATGAAGAAATAAAACATGAAAAACTCTTTTTGTGATCAGTGTATCCACACAATTCCACCACAGTGATTGTTCGTCCTCAAAAGGAGTGCACACCACCATCAGTAAAAATGCACGCTCACCTCCCAGATGAGTCAAAACTCAAAAGCGGATCTCCCCACAAGCTCTTTGCTCTCACTTCCTCTTCCCAATCAATGATGGGTAATCCAGATGGCTCTTTTCTTAATGGTAACTCAGCTCATTAATATCCAAAGAAGCGGATCATTTCCCAGCTTGGCTCAAGATTCCATGAGTTCAGGACATGTAAATAATAAGTATAGAGACCATAGTGTTCTCTGTATACAAATTTATTCAAAGCCCCCAAATAGACAAGTTGCACTTACAAAATAAATACTTTAAAATCACATAAAAACCTCCAGAGTAGCACCACCGTGTCCACATACACAGTGCCTGGCTGGACGTGACTATGAGCTCCTCCCTTCTAGACGCGTATTGGCCAATCACAGGCCTTCCAATCTACTGAGGAAGGCCTGTGATTGGCCGATACGCGTCTAGAAGGGAGGAGCTGATAGTCACTGAACTATCACTAGATTCACAATAAAATGATATTCTACACTGACAATACAAGCACAAAAGCACACTAAAGCACACAAATTCGCTAGCAGCACTGAACAGAGCCCTGTTCTATCTCTCTCCACGCCAATATCACACTGCAAATGGCCGCTATGGGGAGAATATTTTTATAGTGTAGGGCGGGACTAAGAGCAGTGAGCCATGATTGGATAGAGTCATCATTACTTTCTCCAATCATGGCTCTGACAGTGCTCTGTGCCCTGATTGGGCAAAGCTTTCATTGCTTCAGCCAATCAGGGCTTCCAATGGACTGTGCAGCGGTGCAGTGCATTGTGGCCATTCAGTGGGCCGAACAAACAGTTGAATGCCCTGATAATTCAGGTGTTCATCGAATGGGCAAACAGCCAATGTTCTGCCTGAACTCATGCTCAGGCCAAACCGTTCGCCCAACTCTAATAGTTATGTTGGGAAATTAGGAGTGTTCTGAGCTCTTGCCTCACTTGATGCAATTGCAAGGAGGTAAAAACTGTGGATTGTTTCTTATTCAAATGTCCTAGAATTTTAATCTTAGTAAGAAGTTGTTCAAGCAACTGTGTGTTGTGCTTTTTAGCCACACTACTCATTTTTAGCAGGATACCCCTCAGGTAGGCCTTATGTGAATTCCATAGTGAAAAGGGGTCAGAGTACTCATTCGGGTTGAAAAATTATTTAATACACTGAGCTATTGTGCACTTGTTTTTGGGTAGGTTCATATACAACCCCCCCACCAAGATAGACACAGGGGCATGGTAGGACCAAGTGATATTGTGAATCTTAGATTTGTTCACCGACTGTAACAAAAACTTGTCAACCAGAAAATGATTGATTTGGGAATAAATGAAATGTACATTAGAATAGAACATATAGTCCTTTAAATTTGAGTGGTGACACCTCAATAAATCGAAGAGCTGTGTAGAAGGTAAGACGTTAGCCAAAGTTGCTTTGCAAGAACGGTTAAGCTCAGTAGTAGGGATGAGCTTCGAGTTCGAGTCGAACTCATGTTCGACTGGAACATCGGCTGTTCGCCAGTTCGCCGAACAGTGAACAATTTGCGGTGTTCGTGGCAAATTCGAATGCCGCAGAACACCCTTTAAAAGTCTATGGGAGAAATCAAAAGTGCTCATTTTAAAGGCTTATATTCATGATATTGTCATAAAAAGTATTTGGGGACCTGGGCCCTGCCCCAGGGGACATGGAACAATGCAAAAAAAAGTTTTAAAAATGGACGTTTTTTCGGGAGCAGTGATTTTAATAATGCTTAAAGTGAAACAATAAAAGTGTAATATCCCTTTAAATTTCATAACTGGGGGGTGTCTATAGTATGCCTGTAAAGGGGCACATGTTTCCCGTGTTTAGAACAGTCTAACAGCAAAATGACATTTCAAAGGAAAAAAAGTCATTTAAAACTACTCGTGGCTATTAATGAATTGCCGGTCTGACAATACACATAAAAGTTCATTGATAAAAACAGCATGGGAATTCCCCACAGGGGAACCCCGAACCAAAATTTAAAAAAAAAAAATGATGTGGGGGTCCCCCTAAATTCCATACCAGGCCCTTCAGGTCTGGTATGGATATTAAGGGGAACCCTGGCCAAAATTTAATTAAAAAATGGCGTGGGTCCCCCAAAAATCCATACCAGACCCACGCAACCTGGCAGGCAACCTGGCAGGCTGCAGGAAAAGAGGGGGGACAAGAGAGCGCCCCCCCTCCTGACCCGTACCAGGCCACATGCCCTCAACCTTGGGAGGGTGCTTCGGGGTAGCCCCCCAAAACACCTTGTCCCCATGTTGATGTAGACAAGGGCCTCATCCCCACAACCCTTGCCTGGTGGTTGTGGGGGTCTGCAGGTGGGGGGCTTATCAGAATATGGAAACCCCTTTAACAACCCAGACCCCCACAACCACCGGGCAAGGGTTGTGATCCCAGCCCTCCCCCTGTGTGAAATTGTAAGGGGGTACAAAAGTACCCCTACCATTTCACAAAAGAAGTGTCAAAAATGGTAAAAATGACAAGAGACAGTTTTTGACAATTCCTTTATTTAAATGTTTCTTCTTTCTTCTATCTGCTTTCTTCTTTCATCTATCTTCCTTCGGTTTCTTCCTTCATCTTCTTCTGGTTCTTCCTCCGGTGTTCTCATCCGGCATCTTCCTCCGTGGCATCGGCGTCTTCTTCCCTTCTTCTCCTCGGGCAGCTCCGCATCCATGATGGCATGGAGGGAGGCTCCCGCTATGTGACGCTTCTCCTCTTCTGACGGTTCTTAAATAACGGAGGGGTGGGGCCACCCGGTGACCCCGCCCCCTCTGACGCACAGGGACTTGACGGGACTTCCATGTGGCACTCCCCGTGACATCAGAGGGGGGCGGGATCACCCATTACATAACCCCACCCCCTTCTGATGTCACAGGGAATGCCACAGGGAAGTTCCCGTCAAGTCCCCATGCATCAGAGGGGGGCAGGGTCATCGGTGGCTCCGCCTCCATTATTTAAGAACCGTCAGAAGAGGAGAAGCATCACACAGCAGGAGCCTCCCTCCATGCCATCATGGATGCGGAGCGGCCCGAAAAGAAGATGAAGACAAGAAGATGAAGAGAAGAAGATGAAGAGAAAAAGATGAAGAGAGAAGCGTCACACAGTGGGAGCCTTCCTCCATGCCATCATGGATGCAGAGCAGCCCGAGGAAAAGAAGGGAAGAAGACGCCGATGCCGCGGAGGAAGATGCCGGACAAGAACACCGGAGGAAGAACCAGAAGAACCAGAAGAATCAGAAGAAGAAGAAGATGGAGGAAGAAACCGAAGGAAGATAGAAGAAAGAAGATTGAAGAAAGAAGAAGCATTTAAATAAAGGAATTGTCAAAAACTGTCTCTTGTAATTTTTAACATTTTTGACAGTTTTTTTGTGAAATGGTACCCCCTTACCATTTCACACAGGGGGAGGGCCGGGATCTGGGGGTCCCCTTGTTAAAGGGGCTTCCAGATTCCGATAACCCCCCCACCCGCAGACCCCCACAACCACCGGCCAAGGGTTTTGGGGATGAGGCCCTTGTCCTCATCAACATGGGGACAAGGTGTTTTGGGGGGCTACCCCAAAGCACCCTCCTAATGTTGAGGGCATATGGCCTGGTACAGTTCAGGAGGGGGGCACTCTCTCGTCCCCCCTTTTTTCCTGTGGCCTGCCAGGTTGCGTGCTTGGATAAGGGTCTAGTATAGATTTTTGGGGGGACCCCACGCCGTTTTTTTTTTAAATTTTGGCCCGGGGTTCCCCTTAAAAATCCATACCAAACCTGAAGGGTCTGGTATAGATTTTGAGGGGGACCCTACACCATTTTTTTTTTTTTATTTTGGCCGGGGTTCCCCTTAATATCCATACCAGACCTGAAGGGCCTGGTATGGAATTTAGGGGGACCCCCACGTCATTTTTTTTTTTAAATTTTGGTTCAGGATTCCCCTGTGGGGAATTCCCTTGCCGTTTTTATCAATGAACTTTTATGTGTATTGTCGGACCAGCAATTTATTAATAGCCGCTAGTAGTTTTAAATGACTTTTTTCCTTTGAAATGTCATTTTGTTGTCAGACCGTTCTAAAAACATGCGACCCTTTACAGGCATACTATAGACACCCCCCAGATACGAAATTTAAAGGGATATTACACTTTTATTGTTTCACTTTAAGCATTATTAAAATCACTGCTCCCGAAAAAACTGCCATTTTTAAAACTTTTTTTTGCATTGATCCATGTCCCCTGGGGCAGGACCCAGGTCCCCAAACACATTTTTTATGACAATAACTTACATATAAGCCTTTAAAATTAGCACTTTTGATTATTCATGTTCGTGTCCCATAGACTTTTTTTGCCTGTTCGCAAGTTCTGGTGCGAACTGAACAGGGGGGTGTTCGGCTCATCCCTACTTAGGAGCAGACATGTCAAGTGTATGGTCATGGATGGCATGAAAGTCTCCCCATAATATAATATGGCCTTGGCTGATGGTCTTCACTTTCTTCCAGATTATCTTCAAGTAAGAGAGCAGTTTCTTGTTGGGTAGGTATACATTCACCAAAGTATAGCCAGAGTTATTATTTTCATAGACTAGGATGACAAAGCGACCTTGATCATCTGTGATAATGACACCTCAAGGGATGCTTCATTGCTTATGAATAAGTATTCAATGTGCAGTAAGAGTATTACTGTATCATACTATGCAGCACTTAGGCAAAATGGCATTCCCTGGAACACAAGAGGCACCCGTGGACTGGAAATGTGAGGTACACTGGACACAAATGTGGCCATCCCTGCCAGGGCACAGCCAGATTGCAGTGCAGGCAGCAGGAGCCAGTAGATAGAACCAACATCAGCGAGCACCCATCCATAGGGAGGCGTGGATGCCTGGCAGTCCTTTACTTGGTGCCATCCTCTCAGGCCTCCTTGGAACCGGAACCAGATGATTACGTCACCTCCAGCCCTCAGCGGAAGTCTGAGGCAGTGTTCCCATGCAAAGGAGTCACAGAAGAAAAACAAAGGAGGGGGGTTGCTGAAAAATAATAAATGATTATTCAATACAAGATGATAATCATATTAAATTGGTGAAAAAAAAAAACAAGAAAAAAACAACAGTATGAAAAAAAAAAATAATAATGGATAAAAAGTCCAATGATGCCAGTGTACCAGAGTACAATAAATTTAATACATAGAAAATGTAAATACATGCTAAAATGATAATAATAGATATACTATATATATATAGTGGGGATGGAAAGTATTCAGGTCCCCTTAAATTTTCCACTCTTTGTTATATTGCAGCCATTTGCTTAAATCATTTAAGTTCATTTTTTTCCTCATTAATGTACACACAGCACCCCATATTGACAGAAAAACACAGAATTGTTGACATTTTTTCATGTTTATTAAAAAAGAAAAACTGAAATATCACATGGTCCTAAGTATTCAGACCCTATGCTGTGATACTTATATATTTAACTCAGGTGCTGTCCATTTCTTCTGATCATCCTTAGATGGTTCTACACCTTCATTTGAGTCCAACTGTGTTTGATTATACTGATTAGACTTGATTAGGAAAGCCACACACCTGTCTATATAAGACCTTACAGCTCACAGTGCATGTCAGAGCAATTGAGAATCATGAGGTCAAAGGAACGGCCTGAAGAGCTCAGAGATAGTATTGTGGCAAGGCACAGATCTGGCCAAGGTTACAAAAATTTCTGCTGCACTTAAGGTTCCTAAGAGCACAGTGGCCTCCATAATCCTTAAATGGAAGACATTTGGGACGACGAGAACCGATCCCAGAGCTGGCCTTCCGGCCAAACTGAGCTATCGGGGGAGAAGAGCCTTGGTGAGAGAGGTAAAGAAGAACCCAAAGATCACTGTGGCTGGGCTCCAGAGATGCAGTCAGGAGATGGGAGTAAGTTTTAGAAAGTCAACCATCACTGCAGCCCTCCACCAGTTGGGTCTTTATGGCAAAGTGGCCCGATGGAAGCCTCTCCTCAGTGCAAGACACATGAAAGCCCACATGGAGTTTGCTAAAAAACACCTGAAGGACTCCAAGATGGTGATAAATAAGATTATTTGGTCTGATGAGACCAAGATAGAACTTTTTGGTCTTAATTCTAAGTGGTATGTGTGGAGAAAACCAGGAACTCCTCATCACTTGTCCAATACAGCCCCAACAGTGAAGCATGGTGGTGGCAGCATCATGCTGTGGGGGTGTTTTTCAGATGCAGGGACAGGACGACTGGTTGCAATCAAGGGAAAGATGAATGCGGCCTAGTACAGGGATATCCTGGACAAAAACCTTCTCCAGAGTGCTCAGGACCTCAGACTGTGTAGAAGGTTTACCTTCCAACAAGACAATGACCCTAAGCACAGCTAAAATAATGAAAGAGTGGCTTCACAACAACTCCGTGACTGTTCTTGAGTGGCCCAGCCAGAGCCCCGACTTAAACTCAATTGAGCATCTCTGGAGAGACCTAAAAATGGCTGTCCACCAATGTTTACCATCCAACCTGACAGAACTGGAGAGGATCTGCAAGGAGGTGGCAGAGGATCCCCAAATCCAGGTGTGAAAAACTTGTTGCATCTTTCTCAAAAAGACTCATTGCTGTATTAGATCAAGAGGGTGCTTCTACTAAATACTGAGCAAAGGGTCTGAATACTTAGGACCATGTGATATTTCAGTTTTTCTTTTTTAATAAATCTGCAAAAATGTCAACAATTCTGTCTTTTTCTGTCACTATGGGGTGCTGTGTGTACATTAATGAGGAAAAAAAAAAAAAAAAAAAAAAAAAAAATATATATATATATATATATATATATATATATATATATATATATATATATATATATATATATATATATATATATATATATATATATATATATACAGTGGGGACTGAAAGTATTCAGACCCCCTTACATTTTTCATAGTATATTTTATATATTTTTTTTATATTTAAAAAAATAATTATTATATATCCATCCATAGATCGATAGCAGTTGCAGTTTCAGGAAATTCTTTAAATTACACTTTAAAGAGTTCAATTCTTTAACTTTTAATTAATATTTATAAGGACCCACCTCAAAAAAGGCAGATGGGGTTGAAAAGAAGTATTTGCATATATCTCTCCTCCCCAGGACTTGGCTGCTTCACCTGCCTCGACGGAGTCACTGCTGGGCAGAATGAATGCCGGTCTCCCCTCCACACCCATGCTAGATCCACACACAGGCATGCTTCTGTCAGTGAGTGAGGAAACTGATGCTACCCCCACTCCTAATGACTTCCCCTCCATGATGACAGCTTTCTCCCAACTACTTTCTAAAAGCTTGGCAGTAAACACAGCCCAAATTACTTCGTCAATCCATGCTGACCTGCAGCAATTAGGGTTGAGAATGGATGCTATAGAAAAGAAAGCAGATCAATCAGTGGCAAGGATTAACCAGAACTCAGCCAGAATTCAGGATGTTCAGGATCAGTTAGAGGCTGCATTTGCAAAGATCGATGACCTCGAGAACAGGTCTAGACGTTATAACTTTAGAATTAGGGGGCTCCCTAAGTCTGAAATAGACATGAATGCTGCTGTAAAATCTCTGATCAAGGGACTCATTCCAGGCATTCCTGATCACCGTTTGGAATTGGATAGGGCCCACAGAGGCCTGCAACCTCCCCCGCTCAGATGGCCTCCCTAGGGATATAATTGTGAAACCACACTTCTATTCGATGAAGGAGGAGGTCATGAAAAAGTCCAGGCTCTCCAAAGATCTAAAGCTAATGGGCCATAAAATTCAGGTGTTTGCAGACTTATCACCGTACACAGTGCAGAAGAGACGTGCACTTAGACCGCTCCTGCAGATTCTGATGGAAAAAGAAATTACATACAGGTGGTCCTTCCCCCTCCATTTGAATTTCTCTTACAGAAATAAGAACTATGCATTCTCATCATTTGCCGAAGGGGAACGCCTGTTTCTGCACTTGGGCCTAATTGTGCAGGAACCCCCCAACACTAAGCCCGCCAGGGGCTCCACACCGTCCTCTAAAAGACCTCCACCAGCTAGCCCGCTGCAACCCACCTGGCTCCAACCATACCACAAGCGATCTAAGGAGAACGTTCCGCCATGACTTACAAGCCTTGTACAGGGCTTTAGGCCCTAACCTGGGACTTTCCGGTTTTCTCCTCTTTCCGTTCCCAGATGACTTTTAGGACCTCCGTACATCACCCCTCACTAGGTGGTCCAATTTTGAGATTATCTCCTCACCAGCTATGTCTAAGAGGGGGGTTTGGTACCAATTCATATCGGACTGGAAGTTACCTAAACACGGCGGTGTTGTTCATTGTCGTGGGGGAGGGGAGGGCGTAGTTCACTCATACGGACTTCTTTGGAGTTCTTTCATGTTTAGTTTATTAGATTATACATTTGTTTTTATCTTACTCACCTTGATCCTTAAGGGCAGGTTTTGAAGTCTCACACCTTGTGGGACTCCTAAATAGGTTACGAGAGTTCTAAGTTGCTTTATTTTTATTATTTTCTTCTTCCCTGCATGCTTGTGGCTCTCGCTTGCCCCTCCACGCGGCTGGTGATGGTCACATCGTGGGTGGTGTGAGGGGTAGGACTTACGGGACCCAGGGGGGTCTCCTCCGGCTTTGTATTCAGAGCCCAGGAACTCCCCCTGATTGATGCCTGTCGGCTCTCCTAGGATCCCAGCCTTATTGACTGGGATACCGGGCGCTGGGCGGGCAAGGTTTGGTAGAAAGGGTGACATAAAAGGTTTACAGTTGTAATTATTTTTTTGGGGTCGTTCTGCATATTAATCATCATAGGCTCTGGGATAGCCTTAGTTATAATTCTTATCTAGGCGTCGGGGCTGTGGTGGATCCAGCACGCCTCTAGTGGAAACTAGGATCACAGTAGGTGCACTTGGTTTCCTTCCTGGATTTCCCCTAGCTGGGGTTTCTGGTCCTCTCAGGTTTAGAGGTTTGCAGTGGCGAGTTCACTTCAACCCGGGGGTGGGAAGGGGGTCGTGGACCCCAAGGTTTATTGTTATCATGGAATATATCTGTTTGACAAGCATTCATTTCAGATTAATGTAACGTCTTTGTCTCTCTTCTTCTCTTATTTCATTCCTTCCTTCTCTCCCCTTCTCTATGCTCACCAGAGTATTCCCAGGTTCCGGGCGCGTTCATGGCCTCCCACCGCAGGTCCAAATTATTTGGCTCAATGGTTCATTGGGCTGCCTGACTCGATCTCTATGCTCAACAGCGGTAAGACACAGATTCTTATTATAGGTATACCCCCTCTGGTCCATGGCTGATAGACACTGATCCCCCCTCTCTTAAAATCATATCCCACAATACTCAGGGTCTCAACTCTCCCGTAAAATGCAGGAAACTATTCCAATTGTACCACTCCATGAATGCAGATGTTCTCCTCATCCAGGAGACCCATTTTCCTTCTACATATAAGCCCACCTTCCTCCACCAATGCTTCCCCCAATTTTTCTTAGCTTCCGCAGACAACAAAGGGGTAGCTATCTGCTTTGCCAAACACATTAATATCACAATCAGAGGTAATAATTGACCCACAGGGCCGGTATGTACTGGTGTCTGGCAATATAGACGGCGAACTCTACACCTTTGTATCCTACTACTCCCCTAACAAGGGGCAGAAAACCTTTTTTGAATCCCTATTACACAAATTACAACCCCACCTGTGAGGCACAATTTTTGTAGGCGGGGACTCCAACACGGCTTTTGACTTCTCCCTTGATAAATCTACTGACGGTAAACCAATACCTAGACCCCCCTCCAGACAGAGAGTTAAAATTGCAAGGTTGCTTCATGAGGCGGGACTGATTGGAAGTCTGGAAAGAAACTAATCCACATGTGAAGGATTAGACCCACTTTTTTGCTCCTCATAATTCCTATGCCAGGATAGACCACATTTTCACGCGTTCGTCATCGGTCCCACTGGTTAGGAGGTCCAGGATAGTGGATACTCCCTTATCCGACCACTTGATGGTGACACTGACCACACAGAGGACTGGGGGCTCCGGAGGCCCACCTCGCTGGCGTCTGCAGGAATCCTTACTGAGTGACCCAGTGCAATGTTCCTTACTAGAAGAGGCCATCAAGGAATACTTCCAAAATAATGTGACAAGTGAGGTTTCCCCGGTAACTGTCTGGGCAGCCCACAAGACCGTAATTAGAGGGAAACTGATACAACTGTCGTCCAAACTTAAAGCGGAACACAGAGCAGACACAATCAGACTGACAGAGGAATTCCATAATTCCACGAAGGCACATAAACAAAACACCACACCTGAATCCTTGACAAATTTAGATAAGGCCAGAACCCTTCTAAATCTAAACCTGACTACAGCAGTGGAAAGGCACCTTAGGTGGACGGGGGCAAAACTTTACTCCCAAAAGGACAAAATAGGGTCAACTGGCAGTCAAACTGAGCCCCAAACCCCGCTCTTTGACATTCCCAAAAATTAGGCTACCCTCAGGGGACCTGACCCAGAATCCCGACAAGATCATGACTGCTTTCCATCAATTTTATTCAGACCTTTACAAACCGAACTTTTCATCCCCCCGATGGTCTCAGCATTCCTTACTGGACTCCCTTACACTACCTACTTTGTCACCCGAACACAGGGACCTCCTGGAGGATCCCTTCTCGAACTCGAAAGTACTAGACACAATCAAAACATTAAAGGTGGTTTCCTCGCCAGGTCCAGACGGCTTCTCAAATGGTTACTATAAAAAGTTTGGCTCTTGTCTGGCCCCCTATCTGACGAGACTCTTTAATGCACTTAGGGAGGGGTCTCACCTTGGTACAGACCTCAACTCAGCATACATATCGGTTATACCAAAACCGGGCAATGATACAAGTGAAGTGGGCAATTACCGCCCCATTTCGCTGATAAATAATGACATCAAAATTATGACAGATACTGGCAAATAGAGTCGCAAGTTTCATCCCTTTATATATACATAGAGATCAGGTGGGATTTATCCCTGGGAGACAGGGCCCAGACCAGATCCGTCAGACCATCGATGTCATTTCCCTCCTGAGGTCCCAGTGGGATCGGGGACCTCCTCAGAAAGGCTTTCTCCTTTCGATTGATCTAAACAAAGCCTTTGACTCTGTAGATTGGGCGTACCTGTCTGATATCCTATGGAGATGGGGTTTTGGTGCTCATTTTTTGAACTTAATCAATTTGCTCTACTCTAATCCCTCAGCACAAGTGCACCTGATGGGCAGATACTCATCCTCTTTTAATATCAGTAGGGGCAGCAGACAAGGATGCCCTCTCTCCCCCCTCCTTTTTGCTATGGCCAGCGAAACGCTGGCCATAGCGATTAGATCAAATCCTGACATTAAGGGGGTTATGTGTGGGGACCAGGAACACAAGTGCGCACTCTATGCCGACGACCTCCTCCTTTACATTACTTCCCCATTAATCTCTACGCCTATGATCTATAGGACGCTGAAGGAGTTCACGGAGATATCTGGTCTAGAAGTCAATATGAATAGATCTTTGGCTTTAAATATAACAGTACCTAGTGATTCACTTACACACCTCTCTAATAACTTTGACTTTTCGTTTTATCTAGGGATAAAACTAACACCAGACATAAATAATCTTTTTAAAGCTAATTATCCGCCTATGATTATCAAATGTAAAGAAGAGCTGGTCAAGTGGTCTATATGTGGTCTATCCCGGCTAGGTAGGGTGCATGCGGTAAAGATGACGCTCCTCCCACACCTTATACCTTTTTCGCTCCCTTCCAGTTCCAATCAGGAAGCAAATTATCAGTAAATTTCAGTCAGAAATAATACGCTTTGTTTGGGGTAATAAGGGTTATAGGTGCCCTTCTCAAACTTTATTACACCTAAAGTCACAGGGAGGACTGGGGTTATTAGATTTGTGGGGTTACTATCAGGCCGCACAATTATCACAAATTTCGATAGTCTACTCTAGGAACTCCAAACCTGATTGGCTTTCTATGGAAAGGAAAGCTGTCCCCCTTAATACTATTGATTACCTCTTATGGTCAGACCTCAAGAGTAGGCCGGCAATAATGGCCCCCACCCTATCCCACTCGATTGCTTTATGCTCCAAACTTTACACACATCACTCCCTGATTTCCCCTCTGAAACCATTGGCCCATCTTTTCCATAACCCGAATTTCCCTCCGGGACTCAATATAAAAGTGTTCCGCTGGTGCACAGACAAGGGCCTCTATCACATAGGTCACTTCCTGTCACCAGCGGGTCCACTTACCTTAGCTCATTGTAAGAAAAATCTGGACATGCCGGATACGGAAAGGTTCAGATTCACTCAAATTTCTCATTTTTTACACACCATCTGGTCCAACATGAAGGATCCTCCCTCTATAACACCTTATAAGCAGTGGTGCTCTAATTCTATGGACCAGAGGGGAGGTATCTCCCTGATTTATGCAGCACTTCAAACGAATTTGGATAAACCATCCTAAGCTCGGGCCAGGGAGGAGGACACGGGCAGCGCCTGGAACACCTCTGATTGGTCTCGGGATTAGAACGCTCCTCTAAAGGTATCTGCAATGTATCGCTAATTGAAGCTAGCTTAAAAGTTATGACTAGGTGGTATTATGTTCTTACATGTTCTTATGTATGTGCTTTGCTTTCGAGGATGTGAGCTAGAAGGTTCTATGTTTCATATCTGGTGGTCATGCCCTCGCATCAGATCCTTCTGGAAGAAGATTTTCCGCACCATTAGCTCCTTAACAGGAGAAATGATTACCCCTAATCCTAACATAGCGCTACTTAATCAATACATACCTAATCTGACTAAGCACTTACAAGTGCTCTCCTTTTTCATACTGGTGGGAGCTAAAATTACTATAGTAAAAGCCTGGAAAAGGCCCTCGGTCTCCTTTCAGGCTTGCAGAAGAAAAGTCTCATGGATTATGGCACAAGAACGCATAGTAGCGAAATTAAACAATAAAATTGAGAGATTTAATGCCACCTGGGAACTATGGGCCATGCTTTGTGATATTCCATCTCTCCCTGGTGTGGAGACTACATCAAGGAACCTCTCCTCTCCCCAGTGATCTCCTCTTTTTCTAACTCCACCTTCTTTTTCACACATTTCCTCTCCTCACTTTTTGGGCATCCTGCCCGTACCTCAATTGACAAGTTGACATTCCTGAAATAGTCCTATTGAAGATTTTCTCCTATGCCTGGGCTGGACAATCGGGATAGTGCTCTCCCCCTCGGGGATACCAGACTCTTAAAGTTCAGGGAGGCTGTGTTTATGTTTTGAGCCCCTGGGAGCTCTCCAGACGTTCCCACAGTAAGAGCCCATAGGGGTGGGGCGTTTGGGAACCTAGGGGAGACGCAGACGTTAACGCCCCGGGACGTAACAATTTTACTTTCTCAGTAATCATTTTCCGAGGGGGGCACTCCCTGGTGGTCCTGACCCTCTACTTGAGCGTCATTGTTGTGTGACATGTATTTAATTTTCCAATGTTAACTTTGGGAAATCTTGTTCATTTAAAGTGTACATGTGTTTAGCTCGCTGCATAGCAATGACTGTTGAAGGTTACGGATTCTGTTATTTTCCTCTATGCTTTGGATACTTGTCCTTGATTTGTATGCTACTGCTCTTTAATAAACATTTTAAAACTCAAAAAAAAAAATGAATAGAAAATGAATAGAAAATTAATCACACCTCAAGAGATGCTTCATGGAATACTTACTCTTACTGCACATTGCTTATGAATATTACTGTACCATACTGGAGAAAAGATAGTGACTTACCCTACGCAGCATGGCAAAATGGGTGCTGGAATGTAAATGGCGTTTCTTATAGAGTAAGATCTTGCATACATTCTGGGAGGTGATCAGGATTTCTTGTAACGGTCAGTAACTTTTCTTTAGTTTGGTAAAAGTGGATGCGGACTATGGTGTCCCTGGGAAGACGATCAAGGAGGTGCTTGGGTTTTGGGAGCCTATGGATACAGTGAGCTCTTCTAATGGAGAATCAGGTAATGCCTCCCGAAGTATCTTATGCCGCGTACACACGGCCGGACTTGCCAACGGGCTAAACTCCATCGGCAATTTCGACGGAAAGATTTAGAACATGTTCTATATCTGAGTCCGTCGGAAATGCCGACAGAAAAAGTCTGATGGGGCATACACATGATCGGAATGTCCAACCAAAAGCTCCCATCTGACTTTTTCTGTCAGGAAGTCCGGCAGTGTGTACGCGGCATTAGAGAAATAAGCATGCAGCTCTTAACAGATTCTGGGATACCCTGGATCTTAATGTTGTTCCTTCAGGAAGGATCCTCCAAGTCCGCCAACTTGAATTTGATCCAAGCAATGTTATCCTCCCAATCGTTATGGGCATCTCCTAAGTCATTGAAGGTTGTCGAAAATTCCTCCAATTTATTTTCAACATGAAACACTCTATCACTGTGTTCACTCATTTCAGATTTAAATTGTTGCATTAAGGTTAGAATGTCAGCATCTGAGAGATACTCAGAGATACCAGCATGTTCTTTAACCGCTTTTGGACCACCTATCATGTACCTGATCGGAGGCTGAAATACTGGGAGGGCTTCCGTTGTGGCTAATTGCACAGCGCCCCCTGAAGGTGGCACAGGGGGAGCTATACTCAAAGCGGCAGGGGTTGCTGGCTGCGGCAAGCTGAGATGAAGCAGAGAAGTCCACTGGTGGGCAGCTGACGAGCAGGGTAGACTGCTAGGCAGGGGTACCTCGGAAGTACCAGATGAGATTGTGCAGCAGGGAGTACCAGGAGCAGTGTCAGGAGCCAGGCTGGGGTTCATACACAGGACAGCAAGCAGTAGCAAAGTCAATGAAACAAGCCAGGGGGTCATACACAGTGCAGCAGATCAGAGCGGAGTAACAGGAACAAGCCAAGGGTCAAGCCGGGGTCAATGTAGATCAGATAGGTCAAGACAAGCTGGGTCATTAACAGGTAATCAAAAACAATAGGAACAGGAACTCAGGAATGTACAAGAAGCTGAAGATCATGCAGCAGTTGGTGACTGCTGCAACATGCTTTAAATAGTATACTGGCACCTGGAGTCTAGTGCGTGTGCTTTGGCGCACATGTGTCCACATTGGCACGTGCGTGCACACTGAAGAATACACTGTCCTGACAGCTCTCGCCTGCGTGTGTGCTCGCGTGCGCATGCGCATTAGCGCTGGAGAATTTGTGTTTGTTGATACAAGATTCTGCTGGCCATAGATGTCAGTTCTCCTGCGGGTTAGTCCCTGACAGTGCCACCCCCAAGGGGCAGCCTCTGGATGCCCAGGCATGCTTGCTTCTCCGGATATCTTCGGAAGAATTCATGTAGCAGTTTAGGGGCATGAACATTATTTGCGGGTTCCCAAGAGCTCTCCTGTGGTTAGTAGCCCTTCCACTTCACTAGATATTGAATTTGTCTACCTCTCTTTCGACAATCCAGGATGGCTTCCACCTCAAACTCCGTTTCTTCACCCACTGCGATTGGAGGTGGAGGAGGATCTTCTCTTCCAGAAAAGGGGCCAGCACTGATTGGCTTGAGCAATGAGATGTGGAAGACTGAGTGAATCTTGTAAGAGCTCGGCAGAGATAATTCAAAAGCCACAGGATTAATCTCTCTCTTAATTGCAAAGGGACCAATGAACCTTGGGCCCAGCTTCCGGGAGGGGCAAGACAATTTGAGATTCAATGTGGAGAGCCAAACTTTCAGAACTGGATTACCTTTCTTCTTCCTGTCGTAATGATTTTTGTAGTCTTCCTGTGATTTTTTCATGTTTTCTTGAAGAACCTGTAAATTTTATTGAATGTAATTTTCTTGAATGAAAGTTAATCTGTCCTGTACAGAAGGTACCGCTGCTTCTGGAGTGACATGAGGCAAGAAGGATGGGTGGAATCCATAGTTCGCCCAGAATGGAGACTGACTGGTGGAGGCGTGTACCGAATTATTATAGGCGAATTCGGCACATGGCAGCAAGGTTACCCAGTTATCTTGAAAGAAGGTAGAAAAACAGAGGAGGTACTGCTCTAGCGTCTGATTTGTCCTCTCCGTCTGGCAATTACTCTGCGGGTGATAGGCAGAGGACAAACAGATTTCAATATTCAAAGCTTTAAAGAGAGCCCTCCAGAACCTTGAAGTAAATTGTACTCCTCTGTCGGATACAATACTGTCTGGCAAGTCGTGCAATCTTACGATCTCTTTAATAAAGACATGTGCTGTATCTATGGCAGGAGGTGTACTTAGTAGAGGCAGAAAGTGGGCAATTTTTGATAAACGATCGACCACCACCAGGATAGTGGTAAAGCCTTCAGATGGGGGTAGCTCCACAATAAAATCTATAGACAGCATTTTCCAGGGGAGGTCTGGGATAGGTAGTGGTCTTAGCAGACCCCAGGCTTGGGTGCAGCTTCCCTTACTTCTGGCACAGGTTGTGCAGGAGCCTACGAAATCCTTAAATCTTGCCTCAGGTTAGGCCACCAGTAGGATCACTGAATCAGCTCAGTAGTCTTGTGGATCCCGAAATGGCCGGCAAGCTGGTGTTGAGGACCTGAAGCCTGGCTCCCATGGGAATGAAGATCTTGTCCCCGTGCCACAGGAGTCCTTCCTGCCTTCTGAATGCAGAGTCTTCAGATTCAGAGCATTGAGCAGAGGTTTGTTCAAGGGTTGGACTTAGATCAGGTTGAACTAAAAGGAAATTCTGGGGGGACAAGATGGTACTAGGTGCCACAGTCTCTGGAGTTTCTGGAAACATGCGTGAGAGGGCATCCGCTTTCCCATTCTTGGACCCCGGACGGTAAGTAAGGTGAAAGTTAAACCCAGAAAAGGACAAAGCCCATCTGGCTTGCTGTGGTCTTAGTTGTTCAGCAGATCTGAGATATTCGAGGTTCTTATGGTCGGTGAATATCATGATGGGGTGAGCCGTGCCTTCAAGTAGGTATCGCCATTCTTCGAGAGCAGCTTTTATTGCCAGTAATTCCCGATCCCCCACATCATAATTTCTTTCCGGTTGGCTTAGTTTTCGGGAGAAAAGGGCTACAGGGTGTAGTAAAGCTTTAGGGCTTTGGCGTTGTGACAGAATAGCCCTATGGTGACTTCCGATGCATCGACCTCCAAAATGTAGGGCAGGGCTGGATCTGGATGTTGCAGAATGGGGGCCAAGGTAAATAGAGCCTTTAATCAAAAGCTTCTTGGGCTTCCTGGGACCACTGGAAACGGGTATGCTGGCGAGTGAGCTGAGTAATGGGGCAATAATACCAGAAAAGTCTTTAACAAATCTCCGATAAAAGTTAGCGAACCCCACAAATCTTTGGATACCTTTCTTGTCGGTAGGGGCTGACCACTCCAGAATAGCGGATACTTTCTGAGGGTCCATAGCTATCCCAGATGTGGAAATAATTAAGCCCAGGAATTGTATGGACGTCTATTCGAATTGACACTTTTCTGCTTTTGCATAGAGCCTGTGTGCTCTCAATGTAGATAGTACCTTCCGGACGTGGGTTCTATGTAACTCCAAAGTATCAGAGAAGATGAGGATGTCATCCAAATATACGATCAGGAAATGATCCAGGAACTCTCTAAAGATATTGTTTACAAAATGTTGAAAGGTCGCTGGGGCATTACATAGTCCGAAAGGCATAACACGGTATTCAAAATGCCTGAAACGAGTTCTGAAAGCTCTCTTCCACTCATCCCCCTTCCTGATGTGCACAAGGTTGTAGGCGCCTCGTAAGTCCAGCTTAGTAAAGACTTGGGCAGAACGGAATCTCTGAAAAAGCTCGGGAACCAGGAGGAGAGGATAACGATTTTTGACCGTGATTTTGTTAAGATCCCTGTAGTCCACACAAGGCCTGAGGGTATGGTCTTTCTTCTCCACGAAGAATATTCCTGAACCAGCTGGGGATGATGACGGGCGGATGAACCCTTTCTCCAAGTTCTCGTCAATATATTGACGTAGAGTCTCAAGCTCAGTCTCTGAAAGTGAAAATATTCGACCAAAGGGGATCTCCGCACCAGGCAACAACTCGATTGGACAATTGTAAGCCGGATGGGGTGGCAAAGTGTTGGCTTTTTTCTTATCGAATACATCTAAGAAGTCATGGTAAACTGGAGGGATGTCTTGGCTAGAATTGGAAACTGGCTGGAAGGTAAGGCAACTGGAAGGTGCTACAGGTTCAGGTATTGTACAATGCTGGTGGCAATAGTTTGACTTGAAAGAGATATTCCCTGTGTTCCAGTCTATCTGAGGGTTGTGTGCCCATAGCCAAGGGAGTCCCAAAATTACAGGGAACATTGGAGAACAAAGAACATCAAAACAAAGAAATTATTGATGGCCTGGGTCAATCATGGTGAGAGTAGGCAAAGTCTCTTGCGTAACAGGCCCAAACTGCGGTGTCGATCTGTCGGCCAAATGAATTTTAAGTTTATGTTTCTTCTTCCGAAGTGGAATCTGAAAGTCTTTAGCCAGGGAAATGTCCAAAAAGCAACTGCAAACCCCGGAGTCAATTATTGCTGGAAGTCTGACCTCTCCTCTTGCCAACTGTAATGCAATATGGATAACAAGATGAGTTGGAGAAGGTTTCGGGACTTGGAGGCTAGTAGAGTTGCGGAAAGGAAATCTACTGGGCCTTACTGGACAGTTGAGACGAATATGTCCGGGTTCTCCACAATAGAAACATAGGTTAGCTTGCCAGAGATGAAGTTTCTCATTAGGGGTCAGAGCAGAGCGAACTGCGCCAATTTGCATAGGCCCTTTGTTGGACGTGACCGGAGTGGCGGGTGCAGGAACGTCCGGAACTGTAAGCATCATCCAAGAAGGCTGGAGGGATCGTGCACGTTCAGACTGTAGCTCCCGCAGGTGCCTATCAAGTTGGACGACTAGCTGGATGAGTCCTTCTAATGTGGTTGGGGACTCTACTCGTGCAAGTTCGTCTTTGACAAGTTCAGATAAGCCAAGCCAGAATTTGAATCTGAGAGTGGCCTCATTCCACCCTGTGTCGGCAGCCCAACTGCGAAAGTCCACGATATAATCCACTACAGGGCGCTGTCCTTGCCGCAAGGCATGAAGGGCGGCCTCAGCAGTAGCCATACGTTGTGGATCATCATATAATCTGGACATGGCTTCAAAGAACAAGTCCACTGAATTAATAGCGGGATCCTTTTGCTCCAATAACTGATGGGCCCAAGACTGGGGTTCATTGAACAGCAGGGAAATAACAAATCCCACTTTAACAGTTTCTAGGGAAAAAGTTCTTGGTTGAAGGCCCAGATAAAGTAAACAGGTATCCTTGAATGCTCGGAACTTCCTTCTGTCACCGGAGAAGCGTTCAGGAGTAGGTACCCTTGGTTCAGGGGGTGGATAATCATAGGAGGCATTGCTTTGTTCTGAAGGTGAATTTCCAACTGAGAATAATGTCCTTGTAGGCTCGTCACTGCTTGGGTAAATGCAGAGACTTGCCGACACAGAGTATTGAGCGGGGAAGCACCTCCATCAGCCTCTGACATTACGGGCTGCATGATACTATCACGTACCTGATCGAAGGCTGAAATGCTGGGAGGGCTTCCCTTGCGACTAAGTGCAGTGCGCAAGAGAATTTGTGTTTGTTGATACAAGATTCTGCTGGCCTTAGATGTCAGTTCTCCTGCGGGTTAGTCCCTGACACCGCCCCACACAGCTATAATTTGGCAGGGGGACCCTCCTGCGTGAAATCATGTACCTGTATGTGATTTTGTGCACGGGGTCTGGGGCGCACTGTGTGTCCAATGACAGCAGGAGCCAATCAGCAGGTCCGGCAGGCGCGATGTCCGCTGGGACCCGCCGACCGTTCTCAGGAGAGGCAAAACCTCGGTCTGCCTATGTAAACAAGGTAATATAGATAGATGTCTTGCGAGCTACCAAAGAAGAGTGTGCAAAGTATGTATTAAACATAAGAGAACCAATCCACAGCTGCTAAGCATATCCACACTCCCATAATCTGTGTATAAAATATTAAAAATAAACAAATGCAGCGCTTTGTGATATATCATTCACTCAGGTGAAAAAATATATATAAATTGCCGTGGGCAATGCGCAAGTGAATGTTGGAGCAACTTGAATGTCAAACAAAGAATATAAATGGTGAAAAAATATATACATTCAAATACTTGTTGTCAAGCAAGTGCACAGTGAAAGAAATATAAAAAAATTGAACCAAACATCATAATATCAAAAATTCTTAAATTCAGCAAGTCCACAGTGAGAAAAAAAAATATATATATAAATATATATATATATATATATATATATATATATATATATATATATACCGTATTTATCGGCGTATTACACGCACAGGCGTATAACACGCACATTCATTTTAAGAGGGAAGTTTCAGGAAAAAACCTTAAATTTTATATAAGGAACTTTGAAGCAAAATAAGGGTCAGTGCCCATATGCAGCCTCACCATTGCCACCAATCCAGCCTGATTAATGCCCATCTGCAGCCTCACAAGTGCCATCAATGCAGCCTCATCAGTCCACATCAATGCAGCCTTACCATTGCCATCAATGCAGCAGCCTTGCCATTGCCATCAATGCAGCAGCCTCACCATTGCCATCAATGCAGCAGCCTCACCATTGCCATCAGAGCAGCCTGATCGATGCCCATCTGCAGCCTAGAGGGGACAGGGAGTGGGGCGGGACGAGCGCCGACAGATTACATACAGTGAAAATCTCCTATGATAGACAGAACAGTGGTCCAATGGCGTCCCAGGAGAAGGGACTTCCCATTACAGAGGCTGCCAAGTAAACAGGAGATTCTCACTGTATGTAATCTGACGGCGCTCTTCCCGACCCCCTCCCTGTCCCCCCCTGAGGCAGCTAAAATTTAAGTATTGGCGTATAACACGCACGCACTATTTGCACCCGATTTTCATGGTGAAAAAGTAGTGTTATACGCCAATAATATATATATATATATATATATATATATATATATATATATATATATATATATATATATATATATATATATATTCAAAACTTATTTTCAGCAGGTCCACAGTGAAAAGAAAAAAAAATATATATATATATATACCCTGTTTCCCTGAAAATAAGACCTAGCGTGATTGTTGGTGATGGCTGAAATATAAGCCCTACCCCCCAGATAAGCCCTAGTTAAAGTCCTTGTAGGTCTTATTTTCAGGGTAGTGCTTATTTTTGGGGAAACAGGGTAGGGCTTATTTGGTAGGTAGGGCTTATATTGCAGCCATCACTGAAAATCACGCTAGGTCTTATTTTCGGGGAAACAGGGTATATATATATATATATATATATATATATATATATATATATATAAAATGTCGAGTAAAGTAACTCTGTAATGATGATCCAAATAATGTGCCCCCCCGTGTGACTGCGCTCACCTCCAATTGTGTGACCGCACAATTAAGTTTGGTCCACAACAGCAGCTGAACCACCTCTGGACTCTAAGTAGCAGGATTTACAGGCTCCCCCAGGTGTAATCCAAAGATGGTATCCTCAATTTAAAATACAAAAGAGGCCAGATAATGCATTATTGTTTAAATATAGAAATTTATTGTAGGTAAACATCAGGGTACTCACACTTTATGGGTGCTTGCAGTGCACCCTGCTATAGAAAACATACACTGTTAAAATCCTCTCCAAATGGTTTGCAGGCTTGTGTGAATCAGCAGCTAGCTCAGAGAGCAAGTGACTGTCTCCTCCACCGTCCTGGCCCCTCCCCTATGCGCGGCGACACAAGGCGATCACGTGTCTTCCTCAGGAGGATGCTTGACAACAAGAATTTCATTTTTATATTCATGTATATTGTCACGGACACTTTCTGCAAGGACCTTTTTCTATCCACATTCACCCTGTTATTTGGTATTGCTATCTTTTTTTTGTTACATTTTTGAGAGACTTGCCCAAAGACTATTCTTGGTTGTTTATTCTGAACAATACATGATTCTTGAAAGAGCTGATCACATTGACATGCGGAGACGAACTGTCTGGTCACCAGGGCTGCCTTAAGTGTTGCGTTAATTAACATGTTAATTATATTGTCTTTTAAGTTTTGCTAGAGGGGAGGGGGGGAGTGTCCATGAGTAAGCCCTACCTCTTTATCTAACCCCTTGTGTTAAATGTGTATAAAAAGGCTGTATTCTGTTCAATAAAGCATTCAAGATTCTACAAGCTATTTTCGGCTAGACTTGTATTTAATGCAGCTATAATAATATATCTCTGTGATGGTCATACTGGAGGAAGCAGTGTTATTGACGGAGGCACTCAGTGGAGTGTGGGATAGGATCCGTCACAATTGGTGGCAAGCTCTGGGATGCTTCCTCTTGCCTAGGCACACCCAAATCACCATCGGGGCCCCCTGCTCCTAACAGCAGATGAAACATCACTACGCCAGACTCAAGCGCAGCACCTTGAAGGATCTCTTGGAAGCCCGTGGAAAAGTCTCCAGCAACAAATCCAAAGCGACTCTCATCACCGAACTAATGGAGATTGACCAGGCCAGCAACCCACCAGCAGACACCTCAGAGGCGACAGAGTTCCAGCGTGATGTCCAGTGGCGACTGGCCTTGTATGGTACTCACCCCCCCGCAGGAGGTTATCAGTCAAGTGTTACGAGAGGTGTCCCAGCTGCGAATGGCTGAACTCCAGCGGGACCAAGGAGCGTCAGTTATGTTCAACCAGGAAGCTCCAGTGGCCCGCAAAAAGCTACCCTATGCCGCCTTCCGCATGTTTCAAGATGGTGAAGATGAGATGGATGTTTACCTGCAAATTTTTGAGCGGCAATGCGGTCTCCAAGGTGTCAATAAAGCAGATTGGGTCACGCTCCTGGTCAGCCGGCTCACAGGAAGGGCTGCAGAGGCGTACAATAATGTCCCTGATGAGATCAGCCAGGACTATGACCGGGTAAAAGAAAGACTATTGGCTCGCTTCGGCATTACTCCAGAGGCACACCGTTTAAGGTTTTGCAACCTCCGCCGAAAGGAGAGAGAGCCTTACACAGAATGGGCTCATCAAATGACCCGAGCAGCGGTGAGTTGGATGACCGGGTGCCAAGCTGTTACCATGGCAGATGCGCTCCAGCTAATCCTCCTGGAACAACTCTACGATCATACCCCACATGAAGTTAGAGACTGGGTAAAGGATCGGCGGCCAGTCACAGTAGATGAAGCTGCCACCCTAGCTGACCAATACGTGGATTCAAGGCAGACTGTACAACCAGAGCCTAAGACCCCAGCTCGGCCTGTCCCCAACATTCCACGGAGCTTTGCCCCTCCACAACAGCCGTCGATCCCTGGCCCCACTCAGCTACCATCTTCACGAGGAAAAGGGGACCTCTGCTACAGATGCCACCAAGCAGGGCATATTAGGAGGTATTGTCCGCAGAATGTTTCCCAGGACGAGCGGAACAACAGGCCCCTTGGACCTGCCCGGGCTGCTGCACACTGTCTGGAGAGAAATGATGTGACTTACCCAAGTGAGGAGAATATTGGAATTCTACATGAGGCAGACCCTGTGCAAGCTGCCACTACAGATAATCATTTGCACCATCGACAAGCCGTGTGGATTAATGGTCGGGCTGCCCAGGGACTGCGGGACATGGGAGCTACTATTACCCTGATACAGTCCCGAATGATAAACCTGGCAGAGCAGACAGGATGGTCTGTGGCTGTGCGGGTGGCCAGGGGAAATGTTATGCGGGTCCCCACTGCCAGGGTTCACCTTGATTGGGGTTCGGGGCCCAAAGAAGTTGAAGTGGGAATAATGCAGAACTTACCTGCAGAGGTTTTGTTGGGCAACGATTTGGGACGTTTAAATTCAGCCTTCTCCCTTGATGTATCCCCAGAAGCCTACCCTGTTACCACCCGCCAGCAAGCCCGGATGGAGGTGCGCTCCCTTGAGGACGGGACCCGGGTAAGACCTGTCACCCCTGACCTAGGCTGTACTACCCCAGCTATTCCTACCCCGACTTGGGCTTCTCCCCAAGACTTTTCTCAGGCAACTCTTAGCGACCCTTCCTTAGCTAGCTATAGGGAAAGAGCAGGATTGGACCCTGGGGGGTTGGAGAGGGAGCGGATAGAGTGGGTCCAGGGATTACTCTATCGGGTTACTGAGGGAAAGACAGCCTCCCATCCACCCAAACGGCAGCTGGTTGTGCCGCAGAAATATCGGCATGACCTGCTGCGCATTGGGCATGACATACCCTTAGCCGGACACCTGGAGATGTCCCGGACCCTCCACCGTCTGACTCAGTCAATTTTTTGGCCAGGGATTACAGAAGATGTCCGACAGTCTTGCCGGACCTGTGACACATGCCAGCGGGTGGGCAAGCATGGGGGCCTGCTGAAAGCTCCCCTACACCCTTTACCGATCATTGATGAACCCTTTAGCCGCATTGCTGTAGACCTGGTTGGACCATTGCCCCGCCCTAGTCCTTCTGGGAAGAGATATAGCCTTACTGTGGTGGATTATGCCACCCGGTACCCGGAGGCCATTCCTCTGGCAAATATCCATGCAGAAACTGTGGCTGATGCTTTGCTCCGGATCTTTGCCAGGGTGGGCTTCCCTCGGGAAATCATCTCTGACCAGGGGACCCAGTTCACTGCTGAGCTCACTCAGCAGTTATGGAGGCTCTGTGGGATAAAGCCCCTACAGAGCTCTCCCTATCACCCCCAGACCAACGGACTGTGTGAGAGGTTCAATGGAACACTGAAACAGCTGCTTAGGACATTTGCAACCTCTCACAGGGATTGGGAGAGATATCTGCCAAACCTTCTCTTTGCTTATCGGGAGGTGCCGCAGGAATCTACCGGGTTCTCCCCATTTGAGTTACTGTATGGGAGGCGGGTGAGGGGGCCTCTAGATCTAGTCAGAGCCCACTGGGAAGGGGGAATTGATCCCCAAGGGTCCACTATCGTAGCATACGTTCTTGAGTTTAGGGACAGACTGAAGGAGCTCACGGACCCTGTCCAGGAGAACCTTTGGGCTGCCCAAAGGCGGCAGAAATGATGGTACGATCGTACTGCTCGGAACCGCACTCTGGAGGTTGGGCAGAAGGTTTTTGCCCTCAGGCCAACCAAGCAGGACAAGTTACAGGCCACTTGGCAGGGACCTTACCGGGTTGTGGCAAATCTCTGTGACACAACCTACCTAGTGGCTAAATGTTTGGATGAAAGAGTCCGACGGACCTTTCATGTGAACATGTTGAAAGCATACTGGGAAAGATCAGGAGAAGTAGCCGCTATATGTGCTCCAGCTGTGGAAGATTCTGAGAATCTTCCCCTGCTGGTGCTCCCGGAGCTAAACAGAATTACTGCAGGGATAGAGACGATAAAGCTTGACGACCAGCTAGGGCCGACGCAGAGAGAACAAGCTAGACAGGTCCTTAGTCAGAGAAGGGAAATGTTCTCCACAGTCCCTGGGTACACTACTATGGCAGTGCACCGTGTGGAGACCCCGGGACAACTGCCACTAAGACAGGCGGCTTACTGGATACCTGACGCAGTGAGAGAGGGGATGCGCCATGAGATTAAGGAGATGCTTGAGTTGGGAGTCATTGAGCCATCCAGCAGCCCCTGGGCTTCCCCGGTGGTCCTTGTACCGAAGCGGGATGGCACAACTCGCTTCTGTGTAGACTACCGCAGATTAAATGAGTGCACCACCACTGATGCTTACCCTATGCCCCGGGTCGATGATCTGTTAGATCGCATTGCTCGGGGAAAATTCCTAACAACCCTCGACCTATGCAAAGGGTACTGGCAAATTCCTCTGGATGCGGAATCTATTCCAAAATCGGCGTTCATTACCCCATTTGGCTTATACCAGTCTAAAGTAATGCCATTTGGGATGAAGAATGCACCGGCGACTTTCCAGAGGATGGTAGACCAACTCCTTGATGGCCTCCAGGACTATGCTTGTGCATATCTGGACGACATTGCGATCTACAGTGATACCTGGGAGGACCATCTGGTTCACCTGGGTGTCGTGTTAGACCGCATCAGGGCTGCAGGACTAACCCTTAAGCCAGAGAAATGCAGCATAGGGATGTCCGAGGTACAGTACCTTGGACATCGAGTAGGCAGTGGACAACAACGGCCTGAGTCTGCTTAGATTGAGGCAGTTGCCAAGTGGCCGACCCCCCGTACTAAAACCCAGGTCCTGGCATTCCTCGGCACAGCTGAGTACTATAGGAAATTTGTCCCGCAATATAGTTCCATCGCTAAGCCCCTGACAGACCTGACTAAGAAGCACCTTCCCCGACAGGTACTGTGGTCCCCCGAGTGTGAAGCTCCCTTCCAACGATTAAAGAATGCACTAACTTCAGCTCCTGTTCTAGCTGCCCCTGACCCATCCAAACATTTTTGTGTCCACACAGATGCCTCTACATTCGGGCTGGGGGCAGTACTGAGCCAAGTAGGACCTGATGGCGGTGAGCATCCAGTGGCCTACATCAGTCGGAAGCTGCTACCCAGGGAGGTCGGTTATGCAGCTGTGGAGAAGGAGTGTTTGGCGCTGGTGTGGGCTATCAAGAAATTCCAACCTTATCTCTATGGACGATCTTTTACGGTGCTCACCGACCACAATCCATTAATCTGGCTTAATCGGGTCTCCAGGGATAATGGACGTTTGTTACGATGGAGCTTGGCACTGCAGCCTTACAATTTTACCATACAGTATCGGCCAGGAAAGCAGAATGAGAACGCTGATGGACTTTCCCGGCAAACTGAACTATAAAACTCTCCCAGACAGCCCCAAGCTGACACGTGGTGGATCTAGTTGGGTCTGCCAGACTATGGGACAGGGGGGGGCACTGTCATGGACACTTTCTGCAAGGACCTTTTTCTATCCACATTCACCCTGTTATTTGGTATTACTATATTAATCTATTTTTTGTTACATTTTTGAGAGACTTGCCCAAAGACTATTCTTGGTTGTTTATTCTGAACAATACATGATTCTTGAAAGAGCTGATCACATTGACATGCGGAGATGAACTGTCTGGTCACCAGGGCTGCCTTAAGTGTTGTGTTAATTAACATGTTAATTATATTGTCTTTTAAGTTTTGCTAGAGGGGGGGGGGGAGTGTCCATGAGTCAGCCCTACCTCGTTATCTAACCCCTTGTGTTAAATGTGTATAAAAAGGCTGTATTCTGTTCAATAAAGCATTCAAGATTCTACAAGCTATTTTCGGCTAGACTTGTATTTAATGCAGCTATAATAATATATCTCTGTGATGGTCATACTGGAGGAAGCGGTGTTATTGACGGAGGCACTCAGTGGAGTGTGGGATAGGATCCGTCACATATATATTTTTTCAACATTTATATTCTTTGTTTGGAATTCAAGTTGCTCCAACATGCACTTGGTAATTGCCCATGGCAATTTATATATATTTTTAAACTTGAGTGAGTGATATATCACATAGCGCTGCATTTGTTTATTTTTAATATGGAAACAAGGCAGACCACCGTTCTGCCAGAGGGGAAGATGCTAAGCAAAAACACGGATCTCTCTCGTCCAGTCAAAGCACTGCCCCCCCCACAGTTAGAAAGGGGGACACGCTTAACCCTTTGATCGCCCTGATGTTAACCCCTTCCATGCCAGTGTCATTAGTACAGTTATGCCCCGTACACATGATCGGACATTGATCGGACATTCTGACAACAAAATCCATGGATTTTTTCTGAAGGATGTTGGCTCAAACTTGTTTTGCGTACACACAAAGTTGTCAGAATTTCCAATCGCCAAGAATGCGGTGACGTACACCACGTACGACGAGACTAGAAAAGGCTAGTTCAGAACCAAGCGCGGCACCCTTTGGGCTCCTTTTGCTAATCTCTTGTTAGTAAAAGTTTGGTGAGAGACGATTTGCGCTTTTTCAGACTCGTTTGTTACTGTTTTTCAGGTCGCTCTTCACAGGCCTTGCTATTCTTCAGTGCATTCTGTTACTTCGTTCTGAGCAGCCGACCGTTTTTTAGCCATGTTGCGTACACATACTCCTCATAGAGTTCATGCTGTGCGGGGGCTTGGTGTTGGAGTCCTTACCTTGACACAAGTCCAGTCCATGAACAGGGTGGGGAGGAGTTCATGGACCAAGAATTGGTTGCTCCAGCATGACCAGTTCTGTCATATGCCTTTGCTCCGTGAGATCCATGAGAATAATCCTGATGATTTCAGGAACTTTCTCCGGATGACGGACCCCGTGTTTCACCATTTGTTGGCTTTGCTGACCCCTTATATTAGTAGGCAGGATACCTGCATGAGGCAAGCCATCACTCCGGAGCAGAGGCTCGTCACCACACTGCGGTACTTGGCGACGGGGAGAAACCTGCAGGACCTCAAGTTCTCCACAGGCATCTCCCCCCAGGCTTTGGGGATCATTATCCCAGAGACCTGTTCTGCCATCATACAGGTCCTGCAAAAGGAGTATATTAAGGTAAGATTTTTATCCTTTAACTTTACATTTTATAGTATATAATGTTTGCTAATATATTGTATTTCTTTCCTCATTCCCTAATTACCATGATTGTAATATGCTGTGAATGTCCCCTTTGTCCTCATGCATGCTGGATTTTTATGTAATTATTTTTTTCTCCTTCATACATATTTGCATTCACTTACCTCCCCAGCATGGTCTCCTGGCCCTATATTCACCTCATGTAGTCACTTAACAATGTATTTTATCAGCTCCATAGTAGTGCTTTACCCTAAATACCCCCTAAAATGTTTATAAATGTGATTTGTGCTTTAAATTCAGGCAGAGTGCCCGAGGCTTTTTTTTTGGGTGTCCCCAAATCATTTTTAACCCTCCCTCCCCCCAACTACTAAGTCAGCTGATACCAATTCTCTATCTATCCTCAATCATCTATCTGCTGACTTTGCCAAACCCATACACACTATACCCATCTCTTTTGTGGTCAGATGTATGGATGAATTCCCCAAAGCATGTAGTGCAAGGGCCTGCCTCTATACTTTCAAATGGTACTGTTTAAAAGTTTTTTTATCCTATTATTATCTTGATAGGTAATAGCAGAATGTCCAAATGTGCTCAAATGTGTACAGTGTGTATTTATATCTTTGTATTATGACACTTCTTACATGTCCAGTGGGCTGCCAATAGTGTAACTAAGGAGGGGTTGTTCAAAGTAATACCCATTATTTAGGCATTCATCTCTCAAAGAAGTGGAGAGGGTTACCTGTCCAAGAGCTCCCCCCCCTATAATGTTAGAAATGACCCATGAGAGGGGGGGAATCTGATAGGTGTACCTTATACTTTGGTCTTTAAAAACTCCCTCAAATAAATGTTATTTTGATGTTGGCCAAGAATGTTTGTGTCTAATCTGCTTTCCCTGTTTATATGCAAAATGACTAAATTTTTTTTTGTTTTGACTTCACTGTTTCCTTCCACGCCACAGGAATGGCAGACTGTGGCCTCACACTTTGCCCAGTGGTGGGACTTTCCTAACTGCGGAGGGGCAATTGATGGGAAACACATCCACATCGTCCCACCACCCAACGCGGGGTCGTACTATTATAATTATAAGGGGTTCAATAGTATTGTGATGTTTGCGGTGGTGTTGGCTACTTATGAGTTCCTGTATGTGGACGTGGGGAAGAATGGCCGGATGTCCGATGGTGGAGTCATCGCCCAGACAGAGTTCTACAGGCGTCTCCAGAATGGCAGCTTGGACTTGTTACCTCCAGAAGACAATGTGGAAGGACTCCCATTTGTCTTCGTTGCTGATGAAGCGTTTGTGCTGGGGGACCATCTTATGCAGGCCATTCCTGATGAGGACCCTCACCCTGGACCAGAGGGTTTTTAATTACCGGCTTGCCAGAGCCAGAAGAGTGGTGAAGAACACATTTGGAATCATGGCCAGCCAGTTCCGCCTATTTCTTACACCCATACACATGGCGGAGTACAAACTGAATCATATTATCCTGGCGTGCTGTGTTCTACACAACTTTTTATGGCAACATTCTGCCAACTATGCTGGCTCAGTTGGGCCTGAGGCTGGACTTCAAAATGAAACAACCCTGACGGCGCTTGAAAGTGGCCGTCTTGGCTTGCTCCCCCTGAGTGCCTGTGATGTCCGGCTAAGATACCTTGAATTCTTTGCAGGTAGGGGGGCTATCAATATGCCAGACAATGTCTGAAACCTTTTTCAAATAAAAAAAAACAAATAACTACTCAAATCTTTTGTGACATTTACTGCTTGTGTTTGTTTTAGCTGACCCTGACAGAAATGTGATGAGTCCTGAAAATGGTGTGATTGTGTAACCTTACAAAGCACTGGTGGGTGTTATTTACTAAAGGCAAAGACACTTTGCACTACAAGTGCACTTGAAACTGCACTTGTAGTGCAAAGTGGATTTTACCTTAGGAAATAACACCCATTGTCACAGAAAACACCAATTAGAGCACCACAAAAGTGTTGGAGCATTGAAACAATATTCCACACATTCTTGATTAACAATCTTTTTAATACCAGCACAATCACATGTGCATTTAGAAAAGGTTTTTAAAACAAACCAACATGTTTGTTGTATAACAATTTTGGGGGTCACATTAGAAAAAGTAGAAATGTCCATTTAAGATAAAACAGGCATGTTTAAAACCAACAAGAAAGGCACAAATCTTGAACTTACAAAGTTCACATTTGGTAGAACTTGAAGGCAATATTAGACATGAGTATTTACAAACTGTGTTTGATATTGCATTCAGATGGGGTGAAGTCACCCTAGGGAAAGCCAAATTTTGAAGATGCACACAAATTTACGAATGTCAACATGTGCTACCTGCCATCACGGGGGATCAAGGGACGTGTTTTTGGGGTGCAACCCCTTCCTCACAGCTACTTGATTATTGAGGAAGGGGTTGCACCCCCAAAACGCATCCATTGATCTCCCGTCATGGCAGATAGCACATGTTGACACACTGTGTGTATCTTCAAAATTTGGCTTTTCTCAAATTTGTCAAAAAATGTCAAAACATTTTTTTTTGATGTTTGATGTTTTTTGATGTTTTTCTTGATTTCCAAGTCCCTATTACACCCCGTGATCTCCCCGATCAGGATCTATGCGCTTTCCGAGGTGAAAGGATCTGGATCCACAACATCACGATCACCTAAAAAGATAGAAACCAAAAAACACCATGTATTATAAATATTCCGGCATCCATCTCTTACCTGAGCCTGTGGTCGCAGACACTCACCTGTTGTGGTGCCAATTTCCACCACGTCTTCCTCCTCCTGCTGTGTTTGTTCTGGGTGGATTTCCCCTTCTTCCAGAGGTGGGGAGTCTCTGGTCTCCTTGGATGAGGGGTGTCCTCCGAGTCTTTTCTCCCCTATGTAAAAAAAAATAGGTCTACTTAGCACACAGATATTTGATGTCAGAACTATAAATATGAAACATTGCTTGGAAGTGGGGTACAATTGTCTGTTTTGGCAGAGTTCCAAGATGATGCATTTTTCTTGTCCTTTGTGAAGCTTCAATACTTACCTGTTTTGTACAAGCTTCACAGATGGAGACACCCCTATAGTATACACTGGAGCACCTGTGTGGCCCCCTAATAAAAAGGGTGTTCTTGCGTCCCACACTAGTGCTCCAGCGTCCAGATGTGTAAACAGCTGCTGAGTGTCCTCTCCTTACACAGAATCTAGTTTGCATTTAATTCTCGTAACAAACCCATATACACAACCAAATTAGTTTCACACAAGTAGGCCCTAAAAAATGTGGGCAAATGCATATGGCCAAAACAATGGTGTTTTAGAGGCTGAAAGAAAAATGTTTGATACGAATGAATAATGTGCCCATGAACATGAAAGTTGACATTTTAAACTGGATAACAGTTAAGAAAAGCACATGGAGCAGCATGAACGTAATAAACACAAAAAGACTAGGAACACAGAACAACTACTTACTTTTTTGCAGCACTCTCCGGATCTTTCTGTACTACTCATGCTCTCTTAATTTTAGGTCCAACCACTGCTTCCTGAGCTGATCATTCGATCGACGTACCCCAAAATTCCGGTACAGACTTTTGACCACTTTTGCCATGATCTTGGCCTTTTGGACATTGGGGTTGGGGTAAGGTCCATACTTCTCGTCATAGTCGGCCTTCTTCAGGATGTTGATCATCTCCAACATCTCCCCAAAGGACATATTTGATGCCTTAAATCGTCTCCTTCTGGATCGGGACGTTTCTGCCTCCGGGCTTTCCTCCTCCTCGTTGGTGTAATTATCAGACACCTGCTCTGACTCCGCCATGTGCTCTTCCCCACTGCAACGAATGAGAATGGGCGGGGAATAGACTAGAAAGAACATCAGGGGCGGGCAGAGTTTCACGCATGCGCAGTGTCTATAAAGCGTGCCACGCGTGCGTAGTACATACGATCTGTGAGCGGAGGAAGGAGTAACGGAGGCACCGATCGTGATTGCGAAGGTAAGATTTAACATTGGGCCTATACTGCTTCTAGATTGAGGCCTGTATTTGCACAAGTTTAGAAGACTTTAGGCTGACATTAGGGTTTGTCTTGTGTTGTGTCTTGCAGTGAAAATGGATATCTTGAAAGATCAGGACTTTATGCCAATCTTCATTGATATGTTCAAGGAGCTGCCCTGTCTATGGGAGATAAACCATCCTGAATATAAGAACCAAACAAAGAGGAAGTCAGCGCTGGATCAATTGCTGGAATTTGTGAAGATGGTTATCCCCACGGCAGACATCACCTATTTGAAGATCCTAATTGGTGGCCTGAGGAGCACTTATCTAAGGGAGCACAAGAAGGTCCAGGATTCCCAGAGATCAGGAGCTGCAGATGACATTTATGTCCCCAGGCTGTGGTACTATGACAGGCTGCATTTTCTGGCGGGTCAGACTGAACCCAGGCCAGCACTCTCCAATCTTCCTTCCACGCTTCCTTCCACCCCAGCTGAGGCTTCTGAAGCCCAACCTGGGCCTTCCAGGCAGCAACAAGTGGAGGAGCCCAGCTTGAGCCAGGTATAGCATTCTTCTAAATCTTCATGGTTGTCCAATCAATGATGTTAACTAGATGTTAGCTTGGAGTACTAATTTATGATTGTGACTGATGATGCAAAAACTACAACCATGTCCCTTTTTCATACACAGGGAAGTCTCAGCCAGGAGGTGGCCAGGCCAAGCAGGCTGCCTGATATCCAGGTCCCTCCCCTACACCTTCAAAGACAAAGTGGCAGGAAGAGGAGTAACCTGGAGGAGGCTGCCATAGGCCTCTTTTTGAAGGCTACAGAGGCCCTGAGAAGCCCCCACAGTGTGGAGGAGGACTTTGTTGGCATAACTGCCTGCAAAAGGCTGCAGATGGAGGAGGACCAATGACTCCTGTGTGAGTCCTTAATTTTGGAAGCTCTCAATAAGGGGTTGAGGGGCCAAATAACATGTGCCACCCACAAGGAAGCATGGAAAATAGACCAGAGAGTGATGACCCTGGGTCCAGTCTGGTCTGGCAAAAGATGCAGCCTCTTGTAGTACCACAGCCTGGGGACACAGATGCCATCTGCTGCTTTCATGATCTCTGGGACTTCTGGACCAGACTGCACTCCCTTAGATATGGACTCCTCAGGCCACCAATTTTGCAGTAAAAGAATTGATGTCTGCCCTGGGGGTCCAAGGCTTCGCCAATTTATGATGTTTCTCCAGCATTGCCTCCCTCTTTGTTTGGTTCTGAGCCCTTAATAAAGGATTTTTTGTTTCAATTATACTCACCTATGTGTGTTTTCCTTAAAAAAGGACAGTTTGTTTGTGTGGATTCAGGTAGATTTCAAAAATACAATGTGAAATTAACAAGGGACACCAACACCAAGCAATCTCCTTGAGATTAAATAATACAAGATAATAATGGTGTTGTGGTAACTTGACACACAAAACACACACAAAAATATTATGGAGTAAAACTAAAAATAAAATAAAACAAAGATCAGCCTTGAAAAAAATACAAACCCCCCCCAAAAAAACAGCCTTAAAAAAAACAAAAAAACAAAAAAGAAATTTGGTCAGATGTGACAAATCAAAATATATTGAGGGAATCACGATAAATAATAGAAAGAAAGAAGTTTGTGAGAAGTCTGTGTGAATATGAGCAGCAAAACGACTTCATTCTTCTCACATTATAAAGAAGAAGAGAGTGCGCTGTATTAAACCATTTTTTACATTGCAGCGTGACGAAAGTGCTGTATCCATTGCGAACGCAATGGATACAGACCGAGCTGTTCCGTTTTCTTCCGAGCATGCGTGGCACTTTGTGCGTCGGAATTGTACACACACGGTCGGAATTGACGCGATCGGATTTTGTTGTCGGAAAATTTTATAGCCTGCTCTCAAACTTTGTGTTTTGAAAAATCTGATGGAAAATGTCCGATGGAGCCCACACACGGTCGGAATTTCCGACAACACGCTCCGATCGCACATTTTCCGTCGGAAAATCCGACCGTGTGTACAGGGCATAACAGTGCATTTTTTTTAGCAATGTCTGATTTGTCTTCCACAATATCTCAGTCCTGCTAAAAATTACTGATCACCACCATTATTAGTAAAATAAATAAATAAATAAATAAATACAAATTCTATAAATATATTCCATAGTTTGTAGGCACTATAACTTTTGTGCAAACCAATCAATATACGCTTACTGTGATTTTTTTTTACCAAAAATATGTAGCAGAATACATATTGGCCTAAATTGATGAATAAATTAGATGTTTTAAAAAATATTTATTGGGTATGTTTTATAGCATAAAGTAAAAAATATGTTTTTTTTTTTTTTTAATTGTCTGTCTTTTTTTGTTTAAAGCGCAAAAAATAAAAACCGCAGAGGAGATCAAATACCACCAAAAGAAAGCTCTATTTGTGAGAAATAGAGAACATCAATTTTATTTGGCTAAAGCATTGCATGTCCGTGCAATTGTCAGTTAAAGTAACACAGTGCTGTATTGAAAAAAATGGCCTAGTCATGAAGGGGGTAAACCGGGGCTAAAGTGGTTAAAGTAGTGTCAAGGACTGGCTGGTTGGTGGTGGGGAAGGTAAGTACTGTATGTATTCCTGCAATTCCCCTGTGTCATCCAAAGAGAAGTCTGAGACACTCACCTCTTGTGGAGCTGCAGATGCAGTAGACAACCTCTGCCTTGCTTTGGCTGTAGTATTAGAGTATTTTTTAATATAGCTCAATGCTGTGCAGTCTTTCTTTCAGATATACAGTGTTGTAGGATTTCTATGACAGCCAAATCCTCTAATATGGCTGCTGAAATATCAAAAATTCCTCCTACTTTTCTGAGAGTGAATATCTGCTTTCTAGCAATTATAAGTGAAAGAAAATTGCTGCACAGGTTTCAGTAACCCACAGTGGTATAAAATATTGCTCAATGCAACAATAGATTACAATTATTGGTGATCATGGGGGCCAGTGTAGCAATTCCCATTTGCTTTTACTTGTTACAAAGCTGATAATAGTTGTCAGTGTAAAAAGGATTCTTGGTGGCTGAGTACTTGTGTAATGAAACCCTAACTTATTTACAATAGAATAATTAAAAGCACTAGAGATGCAAACCATTGCAATGGCTATAATTAGGTCAGCATGTTGTAAGTGATTTAGTTGGGGAAGATAAAATGGAGAAGACACAGTGGGGTTGATTGGAGTATGAACAAGCTGCACAAAAAACAATCAGCTTCCAGGTTTTTTGGTCAAAGCTTAATCAAACAATCTGAATTTAGAAGCTGGCTACCACACCCAGCTGCACCAGATTTTGCACTCTCCAGTTTTAGTAAATCAACCCCATAATTACACAGGGGGTTATTTACCAAAGGCAAATCCACTGTGCACTATAAGTGCATTGCAAATGCACTTGTAAGTGCAGTCGCTGTAGATCTGAGGGGAAGGTCTGACATTAGGGGAATCTCTGCTGATTTTATCATCCAATCATGTGCAAGCAAAAATACTATACCCACAATTGACCCAGAGGAAGGCAATTCCTATGAAGCATGGTTCAATTTGCTCCAGAAGGGGAAAATACATTCATTCCTGATCCTCCAGAAGACAATCAGATTTCCTGGATCAACAATTCCTGTTTTTTTTAGCTATAAATGTTAATATTCAGTTATGTTTTCATCATTTTGGAATATATTCAGCTCTTTTTGAAAGACCTGTTCGGAAGTAGTTGGTAAGGGAGTCTATTCCACATTTTCCCAGCTTTTACTGTAAAGAAGCCTATCCAAATGTGAAGTTTAAATTTCTTTTTCTCCAGACATAAGAGTGCATTCTTGTCCTTTGTAATGACCTTAAGGTGAATAACTCTACACCATGTTCACTATATGGACCAATTATGTATACTGTATGTATATTATTAGAAGATGAGATATATCGGTGTGCAGGGACTGCCATCATCCTAGAAAATACTGGAAAAAATATATGCAGCTAGGTGCACATGGGGGACGCCCCTTTGGATTTTAAAGGCAGCATACGAGTAAGGGAAGTAAATAGTGATAAAAGGCACATTTAATGCCAACTTTATTGATATACAAATATGAATAAAACTGTCTAGAAGACAGAACAAACATACAAAAGGTTTACAAAAAATGTTCATATACGATTACTTGAATATAAACCATACAGAGCATAAATGAGTGATATCACCCGATGCCATCAACCCCAGGGAACCAACCCAGTCTGGGTGGACATGGTGGGGGTGGGTGGCTAGAAAATGTATCCCAACATGTTTCGGAGAAGACCGTAGTCAAACTTGTATATTCCTTCTTCAGGGGATTTTATTTTACATATAGGCGGGTGAGAAAATGTTTCCTGTATCTGAAACATAAGTGTATACATAAATGAGTAACATAGCAAGGAAAGACTATACGATGGTCTATTCACTGGCCATTGTTTTTAGAGGTAAGCAGAAACACAGTACTTACATGGTTAAACTCGCGTTGTAAGTCAAAAGAATAATAGATAAAAGAATCACATGCTGGCTGTCCACCTGTAGCAGAGGGGGGGGGGGAACCGTGGTGACACACAGAGCCGCAGGGGCACTTTCACAAGGGACGCCAAATCCTCCCTGTAGCAAACAATGTCACCATTAGAGGGAAAGAAATAGCACATAGGGAGAGGGCAAAAAGGTATATATGAAATGGCTCTAAAGCTTAGTGTGTATTAACACACTATGCTATATGTAGCATAGTATAGTATATCGAGGTAGCTAGTCATGTATAAGTAACAGGATCCTGAAAAACAGGGTTCCTACCTTGATTAGTTGAAAATGGTGCGATTGTTGTAATGGCTAAAACCATCTGCTGCTGACAGTCCGGTGTCCGCCTAGAAAGTGGCAATGGACATCCGTCTGAGAGCAGCAGGAAGCCCTTATGTATGTGGAGTGAGCCAATAAGGTGTAAAGTGCTTGGATTGCTCACAGCTGTGTTAAACACAGCCGAAGGAAGACAATAGAGGGGTGTGTAACTGGGCAGCCAATCCCAGTGCAGTGCTTGGATTGCTCGCAGCTGTGTTAAACACAGCCGAAGGGAAACGATATAGGGGTGTGTAACTGGGCAGCCAATCCGGGTGCAGACAGAGAGGCCACCCAGCGTGCCGCATCGACACATGCGGCGTACGTGGGTGTACCTCAAAGGGCGTACCTCAGGCGTGGAGGCACGCGGCGCAGCCACGCCCCGAGGAGGCGTGATTGCGTCACGCGCCGGCGCGCCACCGGCGGGGGTGCTACACCAGTCGTCATGGAGACGACGGTGAGAGCGTGGGAATGCTCTACTCAGCGCAGGCAACCAGGGGCGGGAGAATGTATCTCCGACCAACCCAGGCCGCACAGAGGAAGCTCACCCGCCGGGTGTCGGTGCACAGGCGGCATCCCAGGAGACCAAGGAGACCCCACCTCTGCCATCTAGTGGGAAAAAAGGGGAGAAACAGCCAGACTGTTAGACCAATGGAAAACATATGACAACAATGATACAAAAATAAAAATAAACAACAACAAAAAAATGGAGAAATATACAAAATACAAAGGGAAGATGGGGAATATACAAAATACAATAAAAAGATAAAAATAAACAGTACAATTGCATTACATAACATATATTGACAATGGTTTGAAAAGTTCAATTGCACTAATAATGATACAATTGCATTACATGACATATGCAGTATGACATATATTGCATTACATGACATATATTGACAATAGTTTGAAAAGTGTACCAAATTGAAATATTTGGAATATCTAGGGAAGGAACCAAGTATTCACATATTCAATTCGCAGCCCCCCGAGGAGAAGCCTGGGAGAAAAGGTCTAAAATTAAATGCCTCATTTAATCCTGGTGGTGTGGTAGCACGTAAGCTATGGATCCATCTAAGCTCACATTGCAAGAGATTTTTATTGAAGTCACCACCCCTGGAATTAAAGTGTATACGATCAAGTCCCAAAAAATAGATCTTGGGGATCGACGTGGGATGTATAAGGGCCATATGTCTGCCAATAGTTACGTCAGGATCACGTTTGGAGATTGTTGAGACATGTTGGTATGTTCTCTTCCATAAGGGATTGATAGTCTTTCCAATATAATAACATCCACACTCGCAGGTGAGTAAGTACACCACACCTGGAGTTTTACAGTTAATAAAGTGTTTTGGGTGGAAGGGTCGTCCATTAGGCAGGTGGATGTCCCTACGTCTGTCTATATACTGACAATAGGGGCATCCACCGCATGAAAAGGTACCTAGGGTTTTACAAGTGTCTCCTCTATGTGATTTGTACTCACTTTGGACTAATCGGTCACTGATAGATGGAGCTCTCCTGTAAGTCACAGATTGGGTGTCTGTGACAAAGGGGGACAGTGATGGATCCATTTTCAACAAATGCCAATACCTGTTTAGGATTCGCTTTAATTGTCAGTGCTGTGTGGTGTAGGTGGTAATGATTCTAATAGTGTTATCATTACAGGCTTGTTTTGGTGTGTCAAGTAAATCTTGTCGTGATAGGGCTAGAGTTTTTTTAGGGAAGACCGAGAATAACCTCTTTCGAGTAATCGGGTCTTGAGCTTCTCGGCCTCATCTTTAAATGTGGAGTCGTCAGAACAATTTCTACGTGTCCTAAGATATTGAGTATAGGGTATAGAGGACAGCAGGGGTTTAGGGTGAAAGCTAGTAGCGTGTAGGAGGGAATTCCCTGCTGTGGGCTTGCGGTAAAGCTGACTCGAAAGGCTGCCGTCGGGCTGTTTTTTGACCAATACATCCAAGAAGGTAATCTCAGTTTCACTTTGCTCCATAGTGAAGGCCAGGTTAAAGTCGTTGCGGTTAATTGCATCCAAAAAAACGCACAGAAGTTCAACCGGGTCGTCCCATATGAGGAATACGTCGTCTATATACCTGCGCCACGTTAGGACGTGGCACATGTAGACAGACAACGAGTCATTGGTGATTAGAGAATGTTCCCACTCCCCCAGGTACAGATTAGCGTACGATGGGGCACAGCAAGTCCCCATCGCAACGCCCTGTACCTGGAGGTAGTGGGAACCATTGAAGCAAAAAGCATTGTGGGATAGTATGAATTCGAGAGAGTTCAAAATGAACTCATTGTATTCCGGCTTGGACTCACTGAATTGTGAAAGTGCTCGGCGCACCATCGCAAGGCCGAGATTATGGGGTATACTGCAGTAAAGAGACTCAACGTCGATAGTAACCAAGAGAGTGCCTTCGGGTATATGTATATCCCGAAGGGCTTGTAAGAAGTGTATGGTGTCACGTGTATAGGATGCTTGGCATTCAACAATAGGTTTCAGATGGTTGTCAACAACCCGGCTCAAGTTTTCTGTAAGGTTGCCACGTCCAGAAATGATTGGCCTGCCAGGTGGCTTGTCTAGTCTCTTGTGCAATTTGGGTAGTGCATAGAAAGTGGCTTCTTTTGGGTGATCAGTTCTAACGAATTCCCATGTGTCCTTAGTTATGGTACTGTGGTGAAAAGCCATATCCACAAGACCATAAAACTCATGTGTGAACTTGTCCAAGGAAGATCGTCCAATAGGACGATACCATTCCCTATTTTTAAGCAGGTCGTGGCACATCTCAATGTACTGAGTATTGTCCATGACCACGACATTGCCACCCTTATCAGATGGTTTGATGACAATGCGGTGGTCATGGGACAGAGTATCAAGTGCTTCGCGTTCCTCACGGCTGAGGTTGCTGTTAAATGTGTGAAAAAGTTTCATTTTATCAATGTTAGCTGTGACAAGCCTCAAAAAGGCAAGAATGTTTGAGTTTGAGCTTGGGGATAGGTAAAGTGTGGATTTCTTTTTGATTTTTGTTGGTAGGTCGGGTGCAGATAATGTTTGTGGTACAGTAGATACATCTTCAGTTAGTAAGGAAATAGATGTTGTATGGTTGGCTGTCTGGGAAAAGTGATCGGGATCCATTAGATAAGAAGGATTCTCAGAGTCAGAAGACTCAATAGGATCATTTTCATCAAGTAGTGCAATTAAGTTGGCCAGTGCCAAGCTCTCTTGATCAGACTGCTGAAGCTGCATATGTCATGTAATGCAATTGTATCATTATTAGTGCAATTGAACTTTTCAAACCATTGTCAATATATGTTATGTAATGCAATTGTACTGTTTATTTTTATCTTTTTATTGTATTTTGTATATTCCCCATCTTCCCTTTGTATTTTGTATATTTCTCCATTTTTTTGTTGTTGTTTATTTTTATTTTTGTATCATTGTTGTCATATGTTTTCCATTGGTCTAACAGTCTGGCTGTTTCTCCCCTTTTTTCCCACTAGATGGCAGAGGTGGGGTCTCCTTGGTCTCCTGGGATGCCGCCTGTGCACTGACACCCGGCGTGTGAGCTTCCTCTGTGCGGCCTGGGTTGGTCGGAGATACATTCTTCCGCCCCTGGTTGCCTGCGCTGAGTAGAGCATTCCCACGCTCTCACCGTCGTCTCCATGACAACTGGTGTAGCTCCCCCGCCGGTGGCGCGCCGGCGCGTGATGCAATCATGCCTCCTCGGGCGTGGCTGCGCTGCGCGCCTCCACGCCTGAGGTACGCCCTTTGAGGTACACCCACGTACACCGCATGTGTCAATGCGGCACGCTGGGTGGCCTCTCTGTCTGCACCCGGATTGGCTGCCCAGTTACACACCCCTCTATCGTTTCCCTTCGGCTGTGTTTAACACAGCTGCGAGCAATCCAAGCACTGCACTCGGATTGGCTGCCCAGTTACACACCCCTCTATTGTCTTCCTTCGGCTGTGTTTAACATAGCTGTGAGCAATCCAAGCACTTTACACCTTATTGGCTCACTCCACATACATAAGGGTTTCCTGCTGCTCTCAGACGGATGTCCATTGCCACTTTCTAGGCGGACACCGGACTGTCAGCAGCAGATGGTTTTGGCCATTACAACAATCGCACCATTTTCAACTAATCAAGGTAGGAACCCTGTTTTTCAGGATCCTGTTACTTATACATGACTAGCTACCTCGATATGCTATACTATGCTACATATAGCATAGTGTGTTAATACACACTAAGCTTTAGAGCCATTTCATATATACCTTTTTGCCCTCTCCCTATGTGCTATTTCTTTCCCCCTAATGGTGACATTGTTTGCTACAGGGAGGATTTGGCGTTCCTTGTGAAAGTGCCTCTGCGGCTCTGTGTGTCACCACGGTCCCCCCCCTCTGCTACAGGTGGACAGCCAGCATGTGATTCTTTTATCTATTATTCTTTTGACTTACAACGCGAGTTTAACCATGTAAGTACTGTGTTTCTGCTTACCTCTAAAAACAATGGCCAGTGAATAGACCATTGTATAGTCTTTCCTTGCTATGTTACTCATTTATGTATACACTTATGTTTCAGAGACAGGAAACATTTTCTCACCTGCCTATATGTAAAATAAAATCCCCTGAAGAAGGAATATACAAGTTTGACTACGGTCTTCTCCGAAACATGTTGGGATACATTTTCTAGCCACCCACCCCCACCATGTCCACCCAGACTGGGTTGGTTCCCTGGGGTTGATGGCATCGGGTGATATCACTCATTTATGCTCTGTATGGTTTATATTCAAGTAATCGTATATGAACATTTTTTGTAAACCTTTTGTATGTTTGTTCTGTCTTCTAGACAATTTTATTCATATTTGTATATCAATAAAGTTGGCATTAAATGTGCCTTTTATCACTATTTACTTCCCTTACTCGTATGCTGCCTTTAAAATCCAAAGGGGTGTCCCCCATGTGCACCTAGCTGCATATATTTTTTCCACTGTATGTATATTAAGCATATCCCTCCTTAATGGCCTCTTCTCAAAAGGGGATAAATTCAGTTCAACTAATCTTTTCTCATAGCTCAACTGCTCCATGCCTCTTTGAGTTTGGTTTCCCTTCTCTGCCCTTTTTCCAGTTCCCTAATATCCATTTTTGTGAACTGGTGCCTAAAACTGAACAGCATATCTAAAAACATCTAAAAAGTAATTTTTGATTGTAATATTTTTTATTGAATTTTAACAGGTATACAGTAATCAATTCAGAAGTATACAGTACAAAGTCATTGAGTATATTCAGGTTTACAATTGTATTATAGGGAACAATGTTAAACATGTTGTTTTATTATATATCATTCCTTTAAAAAGTGTAGGAGATTTGGTTTACCTTCATCATATGTTGTCCGTAATGTCTATGTAATAACCTGGTCAGAAACCATAGGTATGAGGGTTGATCTAAGGTTTCATATATTTTCAACATTGAAATGTTGGGGTAGAAGAGTGGAATGGGCTGTATGATTGTTTGGGATGTTAACCGACCAGATCATCCCTCGCCTCCGTACACCCCTAAAGGAATCTAACTGTGTCCAAAGTGTGGGTGTATAGTTGTGGGTCTAATGGGCATGTTGGGTTGGTATGTGTTATAGTGAGAAAAAGCCCAAGTTATGCGCATAGAAGTGTCACATTCTAGGAGGCCCAAGAATGTGGGAATCTTGTTGCCATTTACATTCTGCTAGTAGTATGGATCTATTTGTGTGGAGATCCCAGGGGTCTTTATGCGGAGTAGTGGTCAAGAGGGTCATTTAGTGACTGGAGCATGAGTTGACAAAGTGTCTTTGAAGAAAGGGAGGGGTGTAAGGAGAAAGAGGAGAGGGGAAGGGGGCGGAGGTCCAGAGTCTAAAAAGTAATTTTTATTAAGAGTTCAAACAATACAAACATCATCAAAGAAAATATCAAACAATGATCTCTTACAGTATCTTAAAATAGATAACACAAGATGACAAGATATACAAAGTATATTCCCCCAGGGGAACAACATGTTGCTCGTGAACACAGGGTCTATACACAAAATATTAAATAGACAAACCATATGCAGTCCTTGTAAGGTGTAGGCATACACTCTCTATTAAGCAGTTATATTACTACCTGAAAAATTAACTGTAATCCTAGAAACCAGTAAAGCACACATACTGTAGTTCTACACCTGGAATAAATTAATTAGCAAAATTATCAAATTCACCAGTACATTTGTAAGTATAAAAAAGGGGGGGAGACCCTTATCTCAATGAGGGGGAAGATAAAGCTCCATCTGGATACTCCTGCTTCATGTGAAAAACATGGCTCTAGGTATACAGATCTGGGTTTTTAAGGCCAGCCCAGCCCAGTGGGTCTTCGAAGAAGTGCCACCATTCCCAGACCTTGTTAAATCAGTCAAGAGTATTGTGTAATTTTTTAGTCAGGTTCTCCATACTTTTAACATCTCTGACTCTAGCATATAGTTCTGTGAGAGTAGGTGGTTCAATCTTCTTCCATTTAAGGGCTATTAGGCATTTAGCTGCCATGAGTATATGAGATAATAGTCTTTTAGTTTTTTTAAAAAAAATTGATGGAGGTAAGCACAGAATAAGTTTTGAGGTTAAAGGGGATCTATGTTTCAAAGATACATAAACATAATCTCTCAGATAGATTCAGTTGTTCAGTGTTTAAGCCTTATTGGGGCATACACACGGTCGGATTTTTCGGCTACAAAAGTCCGACAGCCCGTCCGACAAACTTTCAACGGACTTTTGGTGGACTTGCGGTGGACTTTCTAACGAACGGACTTGCCTACATATGAGCACACAAAAGTCCGACGGATTCGTACATGATGACGTACACCAGACTAAAATAAGGAAGTTGATAGCCAGTAGCCAATAGCTGCCCTAGCGTGGGTTTTTGTCCGTCGGACTAGCATGCAGACGAGCGGATTTCTGGGTCCGGCGGAGTTACGACTTAAAGATTTGAAGCATGTTCCAAATCTAAAGTCCATCAGATTTACGACTGAAAAAGTCAGCTGAAAGCCCGGGGAAGCCCACACATGATCGGATTGTCCGCCGGATTTGGTCCGTTGGTGTCCGTCGGACTTTTGTAGCCAAAAAGTCCGACCGTGTGTACGCCCCATTAGTGTCAAGTAAATGACCCTAGTTGAAACAAGCCTTAAACATCCAAGAAAAGGGCATTCATGAGGTCAGGCTGTCCAGAATTTACAGTTTAAAATGAATTCAGTCAGTAAAGAAGAGCTGGACATAAGGGGAAATTGGAGTTTTGCATTACACCAAAGATTTCTACTAAATTACATGGTGTTAAACTTAGTGGAGGGGTGCAAATCAATATCATTATTCCAAAGAAAGATTCTTATTTACAACAGATATGCCACTGGATGGAATGCTAAAACAGCAGGTGAAGAAATTTTAGTCAGCAGATGCTAGTACACACAGTACAGAGTCCATAAATAACTTTACAAAAAAAGCTAAACCTGGTTACTGGTTTTTATAACTATGTTGCAAGAAAATATAACATAGAAAAAGAAAAAAACACATGTTATAATGCACCACGCTTTAAACAGGACATATTTGAAGCATTCCCAACCAAATCCAGGAAATTTAAAAAACATCAATCCTTGCTGTGGGGTCACTCCGCTCTGCAAGGGCTCTTTTCTTATTATGTGGTCTATCTAGACAGACTGAGCAATAGCAAGCTGCAGCTACCAAAGCCAGCAGAATTTAACATGCATAAAAAAGGAGATATACTTCAGAGATAAAACTATAATCCTACCACTTTATAAAGCTCTGGTTAGGCCACATGTGGAGTATTTCATCCAGTTCTGGTCACCAGTCCTCAGAAGGGATGTGCTGGAGCTGGAGAGAGTCCAAAGAAGGGTAAAAAAAATATTAAGGGGATTGGAGGACCTGAGTCACGAGGAACGACTACAAGCACTAAATGTATTCTCGCTGGAGAAGAGAAGCTTGAGAGGGGACATGATTTGGCACTGCATTGTTTTAACTGCTAATTGCGCGGTCATGCAATGCTGTACCCAAATGAAATTTGCGTCCTTTTCTTCCCACAAATAGAGCTTTCTTTTGATGGTATTTGATCACCTCTGGGGTTTTTATTTTTTGAGCTATAAATGGAAAAAGACCGAAAATTTTGAAAAAAAATGATATTTTCTACTTTTTGTTATAAAAAATCCAATAAACTCAATTTTAGTCATACATTTAGGCCAAAATGTATTCGGCCACTTGTCTTTGGTAAAAAAATGTCAATAAGCGTATATTTATTGGTTTGCGCAAAAATTATAGTGTCTACAAACTAGGGTACATTTTCTGGAATTTACACAGCTTTTAGTTTATGACTGCCTATGTCATTTCTTGAGGTGCTAAAATGGCAGGGCAGTACAACCCCCCCCCCAAATGACCCCATTTTGGAAAGTAGACACCCCAAAGAAAATTGCTGAGAGGCATGTATAGCCCATTGAATATTAATTTTTTTTGTCCCAAGTGATTAAATAATGAAAAAAAAAATTACAAAAAGTTGTTACTAAATGATATATTGCTCACACAGGCCATGGGCATATGTGGAATTGCACCCCAAAATACATTTAGCTGCTTCTCCTGAGTATGGGGATACCACATGTGTGGGACTTTTTGGGAGCCTAGCTGCGTACTGGGCCCCGAAAACCAAGGACCGCCTTCAGGATTTCTAAGGGCGTAAATTTTTGATTTCACTCCTCACTACCTATCACAGTGTTGAATGCCATAAAATGCCAAGATGGCGCAAACCCCCCCAAATGACCCCATTTTGGAAAGTAGACACCCCAAGATATTTGCTGAGAGGCATGTTAAGTCCATGGAATATTTTATATTTTGACACAAGTTGCGGGAAAGTGACAATTTTTTTTTTTTGCACAAAGTTGTCACTAAATGATATATTGCTCACACAGGCCATGGGCATATGTGGAATTGCACCCCAAAATACATTTATCTGCTTCTCCTGAGTATGGGGATACCACATGTGTGGGACTTTTTGGGAGCCTAGCCATGTACAGGGCCCCAAAACCCAAGCACCACCTTCAGGATGTCAGGGACGTGCCGGTGCCCGTCAGGCGAATATGCGTGCGCGCGTGTGCACGCGGGGCCTGTCCAGGGCGTTACAGTTGAATTCCCCACTGGGGGGCATCGGCGCGCTCCCGCACGTGCGCCCGTGCACGCTAGCGCTGTTTGGCGCCAAGGGCTCTTTAAAAGAATGTCAGTTGCACCCATGAGGTGCTGTTCATCTGCAGCTCTGCACCTGTGTTCCTGAATCTGCCTGCTGTTGTTATTTCTGTTATTGACCCGGTTACGTTTGACCTTCCTGCTATCTCCAATCCGACCCGGCTTGCCTGACTCTGCTTAACCTCTTGTGACCCATTGCCGAACACCTGCCTGCCTGCCTGCCTACTCTGTGATTATCTACCTGCCTATACCTGCCTGATCTCCTGCCAAACGGACTGTCTGACTCTGCTTTTGCCTGTGTCCTGTGACGCTGCTTCCCAGTCTGCTCATCCAGCTCTAGGTTCTGCTGCTGCTACACCTGCCTGCCTGCCTGCTGATCCTCTCCAGCCTGCCAGCATCTGCAGCTCAGCCATTCCAGGAGGACTTCCTCTCAGCTCCTGTGCCGGCCTCTGCAAGAACCTTCACCAGGCACTCCTACTCACTGTGCTCAAGAGACCACTCTTTCCACTCCAGTGGCTCCTGAATCAGCGCTGTAAGAGAGGTCTTCTTCTACCAGTCGGGCTCAACTACCAGGTACCTAACAGTACGAACAGCCATGACTGAACCTGCAGGAGAGACCTCTCCCATTAAGGAGATCTGCACGCACTTAGCGGCACTCACTCAGGCCGTAAAGACTTTGCAAGATAGCTATACCAGACTGGAGGGACAAGTCCTGAACCTCACTGGTCCTGGAAGTGTGGCTTCTGCCTCAGCGGCTGCCCCAACACAAGCTGCTTCATCTCCCTCTGTGGTAATGCTTCCGCCTGAACCGAGGGTCCCCATCCCAGAAAGGTTCTCTGGGGACCGAACCAAGTTCCGGGCCTTCCGCAGCGCATGTCAGCTTTACTTTGCCCTGCAGCCACGGACCTTTTCTCTAGAGGCCACCAAAGTGGGATTTGTTATATCCCTCCTACAAGGAGAACCCCAGACTTGGGCTCATTGCTTGCTTGAAACTGACTCTGTACAAATCCAGTCCTTGCCTTCTTTCTTCGAAGCCATGGTCCAGCTGTACGAGGATCCTCAGTGGATAGCCACAGCTGAGTCAGCTCTGCGCTCCAGCAAGGCCGCAGACCGGCCGAGGACTATGTCACGGACTTTCGACGCTGGAGCGCGGACACTCAATGGAACAATGCAGCCTTACGCCATCAATTCCGCATGGGTTTGTCCGAGGGCCTGAAGGATAAGCTTGCTCGGGTCGGTATGCTCGATAGAGCTTATCACTCTAACGATCCAGATTGACCAACGCCTCCGTGAATGCCGATCTGAACGTTCCTCCCAGCAGACATGTCCAGTGTGGATCACCGCAAGAGTTCCGGTTCCTGCTTCCCATTACTCACCTTCCTCCTGCTCAAACTTGGCCACTCCAACATCTGATGCTCCTGAGCCCATGCAGCTAGGACTAATGCATTCTACTCTGTCTCCAGAAGAACAGGCATGCCGATGCCAGCTAAACCTTTGTCTTTATTGTGGTGGAACAGGCCACTATGTGAACAACTGCCCGGCCAAGACCCGTAAGTGTTTCTCTTCTACTCCGGCCAGTTTATCTGCTTTGACCGCCAATGCAACTCAACTTGCTCTCCCTCTCTCGTTACAGCTCCAGGGAAGGACAATACAAGTCAACGCCATTATTGACTCCGGGGCATGTAGCTTATTGACTCTGTTTTTGCCACTCAACAAGATCTTCCCCTGAAAAACAAGACACATAAACTTTCAGTTTTCCTGGCCGATGGGTCCCACATAAAATCTGGACAAGTCTCTCAAGAATTGTGTATACAAAAAAATTTGCGCCAACTCTCAAGAAAATAAAGCAGCCAACACAACAACTTGACCCGTGCAAATAAAATATAAAATAAAATAAAGTGTGGCGCTAGTGGTGATACCTCGTAAGAGATAGTGTTTAACCTTGTCACTAAAATAGGGATGTACAATCCTCAAGTGTGTACAAAGAAGAAGAAGGAAGAGGGAGAGAGTTGAAGTGAGGGAGATAATACCTTCCTCACCCAAACTTTCCCATGGATGAATCCAACATTAATAAGGTAAATCGTGCAATGATAAGTCTATATCTATGTGCTAAATAAGTGGAGACTTAGGAGGTTGGTGTTCCGTATCGTGACAAATAGGGAAAACCAATCAGATTGATACTTGAAGATTCAGCTCCAAGTTGTAATCAAACAGAAAAAGGAAACTTAAAAAAATAGAAGCAAAAATATTATTAAGGCTACTATAATGATGTATGTCAAGTACTATGCCTCCCAAAGAAGAGGGGGGCCAAAATATAAAAATATATAATCAAAGGTCCATCAAGGTGGTATGTACAAAGATGCAAGCATATTTAAAGTCCACCATCTTAGATCTGGGGTTACTAGATATCAATCTTGGTGTACATAGTTCAATAAGCTGTGGAACAACAGGGGCTGTTGGACGTATCCCTGTTCAGAAGTGGGGTTCCTCCCTTAGAGTGGTGACTTTGGCCCAAAAGGAACAGATATATAATGCCCTTACCAGATAAGGTGAACTCACAGGCCCTTGGCGGTGAGTCAAACGAGCTTTGTACCGTCAAGCGGTGTAGGGGTGTAAAGCCGTATGTCGTTCCTGGGTGCGATTTCACCGATGTCACCGGAAGGCACGTCTCTGGCTCGATAGGTTTTCCCAGATGTCATCTAATGGTGTGTCCTTGGCAGGGCGCCGCTGGAAGCCGGGGTCGGCCGCAATCTCCAAGTAAAGGAAACCTTTTCCTCAGCAGCCAATACCGTTTTTGTAGATGAAACAAGAAAAAAACTTCCACATAGTGTAAATCTTTCTCAAACGTGGCGACGTTTATTGGAATAGGGTTTTTGCAATAAAATACAAAAAAATGGGCGGTAAAAACTAGGCTCAAAATAATAGAAAAATAATAAAAAAGTCCCAAGACTAAAAATTTGCGCAGTAGGTGATGGTGAGGGTAAAATCCACAGAAACCCGACGCGTTTCGTCCTCAAAGACTTCTGCTGGGGTATGGAATTGCCCCCCATCTACTGCGCTTATATATGTTGAAGAGAACAATGCAAGAGATCCGATTGGCAGCGATACCGGGCATGACTTCCGGGTTGGGCGGCACTAACAATGGCCAAAAGGTCACATGTTGTTAGTGGAGCCAATCGTATCCCCTTTTAGGTGGTCATAGCCAGACCTCACTTGTATCCTCCAATCCGTGATAAAGCGTCAGCCCATGTGACACATTGACCACGCCGCGATCACGTGATCCGTTCGATGCGGAGTTACATCAGACCGTTCGGGGTCTGCGTGTCATAGATGGTAGGAAGCCGAGGCTTGTCAGATCGAGGTGTGAAGCGCAAACACAGTGACGGTCATAAGTAGGGGGAGTGTTTTTAAGACGAAATAGACCCAATCGAATAACCGGAAGTCATATCACCGGATGTATGCTATGCCAATTGTAAACATTTCACAATTATTATGCTTATTAGAGATGGATCTTCCTAAGTGCATATATATGTCATATCTGGCAAGAATTCATAAGAAACATATATCTAGAATTTAATATATCATACAGATGTCTATATGCAGCACAATAACACAAAAAAGAAAAAAAGAAGAAAAAAAAAAAGGAACCATATATCTGTCCAAGCCCGTACAATTTTAGGACCGACATATAGTGATGATATATCTATAGGATTCAGAATATGTGAAATAGATCAGAATGTGTCTGTCTGTATGGATAGAATAAAGGTGTATATAAAATTATTAGTCAGGCATTAATATGCTAGATATGGATAGAATAAAGGTGTATATAAAATTATTAGTCAGGCATTAATATGCTAGATATATTAGTAAAAAAAGGAGCTATTAAATAGAATCAAAACAGAGTAAGGTGACCAGGGGAGATTTGTTTTAGGGACTATATCTCAGCCAGGGTCCATCCCGCCTACTTGGATGAAAAAAAGAAAAAGCTATAATATAATACGAAAGGAGAGAACAGTGAGAAACAGAGAAATATAAAAAACATCTGAGAAGGTCCTACCAATGTATCCAGTTGTCTAGAGGCAGGTCTTAGTGACTAATTAGGCGTAAGGAATAGATAATCCAAAAGTACTCAGAGAGGAAGAAGGGGAATTGTATTCACCCAACTCACTCAAATGGAGAATGTTATGACAGACTTCCAAAGGCTCACCAAAAGGAATACATAATCCAAAAGGTACTCGAAAAGTAGGGAGGGGAATTCCATTCACCCAACTCACTCAAATGGAGAATGCTATGACAGACTTCCAAAGGCTCACCAAAAGGAATACATAATCCAAAAGGTACTCGGAAAGTAGGGAGGGGAATTCCATTCACCCAACTCACTCAAATGGAGAATGCTCTGACAGACTTCCAAAGGCTCACCAAAAGTAAAGCGGGGGGAAAAGGGATAAAAGAGATGGTTGGACAGAAAACAGGCATGGAAATCCCAGGGGGAAAACTTATTTCCTATCAGGACAACCATTGGGAGGGCACAACAATGTTTATGACTGATTGATGGAAGCATTGATATCCCAATCGACATTAAGCCCATGGGGTACATAGCATTTAATGAGATGTATCCAGAAGGTCTCTAGTTTAGAGACACCTCTCACCTTTGGTTCCCCCCTCCAATGTGGTGTGAATCTGTCTATAATTTGAAACTTTGTTCCGGATGGATTTTGATCATGATGATGTAGGTAGTGTTTTGGTACACTATGATTTGTGCGTCCCTTTTTTATAGCTGTGATATGTTCGTTCACTCTTATAGCAAAATTACGTTTTGTGCGTCCAATATATTGTTTTCCACAAGGACAGGTGATGAGATATACAATAAATTTTGTGGTACAGGTAGCAAAACTTTTCATCCTGTATTCCCTCCCAGTCGACACACTTCTTGGATCTAGAGATTACAGCTGTCGACGGCCACTTAGAAACGAAAACGTTCTTTAAAGTCACCGACCGCAATGGGTACATCCCAACCGACAGCTGTCACCATGCAGCCTGGCTGAAATCAGTCCCCCGTAGTCAGCTAATGAGAATTAGACGCAACTGTTCTCGTCTGACAGACTATTACGTACAGGCTGAGACCATCAAACTTAGATTCCAAGAGAAAGGGTACGATGAAGCACAGATCGAACAGGAAATCCAAAAAGTAGCCCGCATCGATCGACTATCCTTGTTAGATGAGCGCCCCCGAAGACCCCCTGAAAACAAACATAGATGGGCGTTTCTCACCAACTACTCTATCCAACACAAACAAATAAAGGATATTATTACAAGACACTGGAAAATACTAAGAAATGATCGCATACTGGGCCCCTTACTCCCTGAACGCGCAGGAGTTATTTACAAAGGCGCGCCATCAATAGGGGGGCAGATCGCGCCAGGAGTAATAGAACCTCCAAAAGCCCCTTCCTTCTTCCATGACCTAAAAGGCTTCTACCCTTGCCGAAAATGTCCCGTATGCAAACTCAATACTTGTAAAGCACGAAAAATCGAAACATTCACTTCATCTTCGACTGGGAGGGAATACAGGATGAAAAGTTTTGCTACCATCATGATCAAAATCCATCCGGAACAAAGTTTCAAATTATAGACAGATTCACACCACATTGGAGGGGGGAACCAAAGGTGAGAGGTGTCTCTAAACTAGAGACCTTCTGGATACATCTCATTAAATGCTATGTACCCCATGGGCTTAATGTCGATTGGGATATCAATGCTTCCATCAATCAGTCATAAACATTGTTGTGCCCTCCCAATGGTTGTCCTGATAGGAAATAAGTTTTCCCCCTGGGATTTCCATGCCTGTTTTCTGTCCAACCATCTCTTTTATCCCTTTTCCCCCCGCTTTACTTTTGGTGAGCCTTTGGAAGTCTGTCAGAGCATTCTCCATTTGAGTGAGTTGGGTGAATGGAATTCCCCTCCCTACTTTCCGAGTACCTTTTGGATTATGTATTCCTTTTGGTGAGCCTTTGGAAGTCTGTCATAGCATTCTCCATTTGAGTGAGTTGGGTGAATGGAATTCCCCTCCCTACTTTCCGAGTACCTTTTGGATTATGTATTCCTTTTGGTGAGCCTTTGGAAGTCTGTCATAGCATTCTCCATTTGAGTGAGTTGGGTGAATACAATTCCCCTTCTTCCTCTCTGAGTACTTTTGGATTATCTATTCCTTACGCCTAATTAGTCACTAAGACCTGCCTCTAGACAACTGGATACATTGGTAGGACCTTCTCAGATGTTTTTCATATTTCTCTGTTTCTCACTGTTCTCTCCTTTCGTATTATATTATAGCTTTTTCTTTTTTTCATCCAAGTAGGCGGGATGGACCCTGGCTGAGATATAGTCCCTAAAACAAATCTCCCCTGGTCACCTTACTCTGTTTTGATTCTATTTAATAGCTCCTTTTTTTACTAATATATCTAGCATATTAATGCCTGACTAATAATTTTATATACACCTTTATTCTATCCATATCTAGCATATTAATGCCTGACTAATAATTTTATATACACCTTTATTCTATCCATACAGACAGACACATTCTGATCTATTTCACATATTCTGAATCCTATAGATATATCATCACTATATGTCGGTCCTAAAATTGTACGGGCTTGGACAGATATATGGTTCCTTTTTTTTTTCTTCTTTTTTTCTTTTTTGTGTTATTGTGCTGCATATAGACGTCTGTATGATATATTAAATTCTAGATATATGTTTCTTATGAATTCTTGCCAGATATGACATATATATGCACTTAGGAAGATCCATCTCTAATAAGCATAATAATTGTGAAATGTTTACAATTGGCATAGCATACATCCGGTGATATGACTTCCGGTTATTCGATTGGGTCTATTTCGTCTTAAAAACACTCCCCCTACTTATGACCGTCACTGTGTTTGCGCTTCACACCTCGATCTGACAAGCCTCGGCTTCCTACCATCTATGACACGCAGACCCCGAACGGTCTGACGTAACTCCGCATCGAACGGATCACGTGATCACGGCGTGGTCAATGTGTCACATGGGCTGACGCTTTATCACGGATTGGAGGATACAAGTGAGGTCTGGCTATGACCACCTAAAAGGGGATACGATTGGCTCCACTAACAACATGTGACCTTTTGGCCATTGTTAGTGCCGCCCAACCCGGAAGTCATGCCCGGTATCGCTGCCAATCGGATTTCTTGCATTGTTCTCTTCAACATATATAAGCGCAGTAGATGGGGGGCAATTCCATACCCCAGCAGAAGTCTTTGAGGACGAAACGCGTCGGGTTTCTGTGGATTTTACCCTCACCATCACCTACTGCGCAAATTTTTAGTCTTGGGACTTTTTTATTATTTTTCTATTATTTTGAGCCTAGTTTTTACCGCCCAATTTTTTGTATTTTATTGCAAAAACCCTATTCCAATAAACGTCGCCACGTTTGAGAAAGATTTACACTATGTGGAAGTTTTTTTCTTGTTTCATCTACAAAAACGGTATTGGCTGCTGAGGAAAAGGTTTCCTTTACTTGGATTGCAGCCGACCCCGGCTTCCAGCGGCGCCCTGCCAAGGACACACCATTAGATGACATCTGGGAAAACCAGATCGAGCCAGAGACGTGCCTTCCGGTGACATCGGTGAAATCGCACCCAGGAACGACATACGGCTTTACACCTCTACACCGCTTGACGGTACAAAGCTCGTTTGACTCACCGCCAAGGGCCTGTGAGTCCACCTTATCTGGTAAGGGCATTATATATCTGTTCCTTTTGGGCCAAAGTCACCACTCTAAGGGAGGAACCCCACTTCTGAACAGGGATACGTCCAACAGCCCCTGTTGTTCCACAGCTTATTGAACTATGTACACCAAGATTGATATCTAGTAACCCCAGATCTAAGATGGTGGACTTTAAATATGCTTGCATCTTTGTACATACCACCTTGATGGACCTTTGATTATATATTTTTATATTTTGGCCCCCCTCTTCTTTGGGAGGCATAGTACTTGACATACATCATTATAGTAGCCTTAATAATATTTTTGCTTCTATTTTTTTAAGTTTCCTTTTTCTGTTTGATTACAACTTGGAGCTGAATCTTCAAGTATCAATCTGATTGGTTTTCCCTATTTGTCACGATACGGAACACCAACCTCCTAAGTCTCCACTTATTTAGCACATAGATATAGACTTATCATTGCACGATTTACCTTATTAATGTTGGATTCATCCATGGGAAAGTTTGGGTGAGGAAGGTATTATCTCCCTCACTTCAACTCTCTCCCTCTTCCTTCTTCTTCTTTGTACACACTTGAGGATTGTACATCCCTATTTTAGTGACAAGGTTAAACACTAAGTCTCTCAAGAAACCCTTCCTCTGCTTGTCGTCAGTTCATCCCAGCATAAAGAATTCCTAACACTGGACGTTATCTAATCTCCGCTGTTCCCGATTATTTTGGGCATGCCCTGGCTCCAGGCCCATAACCCCCATGTCAATTGGACCACTGGTGAAGTCAAGTTCTTGTCACCCTATTGTCAAAGACATTGCTTACATGAACCCTCCAGATCTTCTGCCACTTTACTATGTATGGACATTGATCAGGATCTACTCCAAACCATACCAGAGGCCTACCGGGAGTTTGCGGATGTGTTCAGTAAGAAGGGAGCAGACTCCCTGCCACCCCATCGTCCCTATGACTGCCCAATTGAGCTGCTCCCTGGGGCCGAGATTCCTTTCGGGCGCATCTTCCCGTTATATGAAAAAGAGCAGGAAGCACTTAAGCTGTACATCAACAAGAATCTCAAAAAAGGATTTATTCAACCTTCTACCTCCCCAGCTGGTGCCGGAATATTTTTTGTCTCTAAAAAAGATCAGACTCTTCGTCCATGTGTGGACTATCGAGAGCTAAACAAAGTCACGGTCAAGAACCGCTACCCGTTGCCCCTGATACCTGAACTATTTCAGAAGTTGAGATCTGCCACCATCTTTACCAAACTGGATTTAAGAGTAGCCTATAATCTGGTCCGCATTCGGGCCGGGGATGAATGGAAGACGGCTTTCCGGACCTGTTTTGGGCACTATGAGTATTTAGTCATGCCCTTTGGCCTATGTAATGCTCCTACCACATTCCAGGATCTGATCAATGATGTATTCAGAGACTTCCTGGACATCTTCGTAATCAATTATTTGGATGATATTTTGATTTTCTCTAGATCACTTAGTCAACACTGGGAACATGTTCGCAGAGTCTTGGGCCGTCTTCGTCTGCACGGGCTGTACGCTAAAGCAGAGAAATGCAAATTTGAACAAAAAGACATTCAGTTTTTGGGGCTAGTGATCTCCCCAACTGGAATCAAAATGGATCCTCAGAAGGTGTCTGCCGTGCTAGATTGAAGGGTGTGCAGCGCTTCATAGGGTTCGTAAATTTCTACAGGAAATTCATTAAGGGGTTTTCCGCCATCATCTCACCTATCACGCAACTAACCAAGCAGAACTGTCACTTTCACTGGAGCCCGGAGGCTCAGGACGTCTTTGAAAAATTGAAAAGGCGCTTCACTTCAGCTCCGATTCTCAGTCATCCTGACCCATCTTTACCTTTTATCCTGGAGGTTGATGCTTCCGAAGTGGCCGTGGGAGCAGTCATCTCTCAACGGCAGGGCGATAAGGATCTTATGCATCCCGTGGGATTCTTCTCTCGAAAACTCTCGCCGGCTGAACGGAATTATGACATGGGTTATCGGGAGCTACTCGCTATCAAGACAGCATTGGAGGAGTGGAGGTATCTGTTAGAGGGCGAAGTCCATCCGGTATTAATATATACTGATCACAAAAATTTGGAGTATTTAAGATCTGCCAAACAACTAAAACCTCGACAAGCCCATTGGGCTTTATTCTTTACATGTTTTTGTTTCCATATTACATACCGGCCGGGAACTAAGAATGTTAAACCAGACACGCTATCGCGCATGTTCGATAACCCTAAAGACTTTTCTGTACCTGACACCATTCTGCCAGCAAACAACTTTTTACTTCTTCAGACGGATCTCCTGTCCCTGATCAGAGAGGCATCCCCAGAACCTTCAAGCCTTCAGGGATTTACCTTAACACCTCGAGATGGATTATTGTGGAGAGGAAGCCAAATATTTGTTCCAGAGAATGTTCGAGTCAAGGTTCTGACTCTACTTCACGACCACCCACTTGCAGGACATTTTGGGGTCCGTAAAACTCTTGAACTCGTACAACGCACGTTCTGGTGGCCTAATCTGAAGGAGTTTTGCAGGAAGTATGTCAGCTCTTGCCCTGTCTGTATCCAGAATAAAACCACAAGGAACCGGGCCTGGGGACTGTTGAGACCCTTGCCAGTACCAGATAGACCCTGGAGGATGATAGCAATGGACTTTATAGTTGAACTACCATGCACAGAAGGGTTGTTCGGCGATCTTTGTGGTCGTCGACCGCCTGTCTAAAATGGCCCATTTCGTACCCTTAAAAGGAACACCTTCTGCTGTGGAGACGGCCCGTGTGTTTATCAAGGAGATTGTCAGGCTGCACGGAGTTCCTGCAAATATAGTGTCTGACAGGGGGGTGCAGTTTACTTCACATTTCTGGAAGGCCCTGTGTGAGATCCTGAAGATTGAACTAGCCCTGTCCTCAGCATACCATCCCCAAACTAACGGGCAAACGGAAAGGACAAATCAGACTTTGGAGCAATACATTAGGTGTTTTACATCTTTTATACAAGACGATTGGGTGTCCCTGCTGCCCCTAGCAGAATTCGCTTATAACAATGCCAGCCACTCTGCCACCGGTCAGTCCCCCTTCTTTGCCAATTATGGTTTTCATTTATCCTTTTTACCTGATGTTCTTCCAGAATCCTCAGTTCCAGCGGTCCAGGACACATTACAGTTTCTCAGCCACAATAACCAGATACTACAGGAAGCGGTATCCAAGGCACAAGCAGACAGTAAAAGGACCTTCGATCAGAAAAGAAGAGGGGATCTAAACCTTCAGCTGGGCGATAAGGTATGGCTGTCTACCAATAACATTAAATTGACTGGTCCTTCCAAGAAGTTTGCTCCTAAGTTTATTGGGCCTTTTCCGGTGAAAAGGAAGATTAATGAAGTGTCCTATGAACTATGTTTACCTGATTCACTTAAAATTCACCCTGTATTTCATGTGTCGCTGTTGAAGCCTGCCGTGCCTGATCCTTTTCCTGATAGGGGTACCAGGGTCCCCGAACCTGTCTTGGTGGACGGAAATGAGGAGTATGAGGTGGAGACCATCCTCGGAAAAGACTGTAGCAAGTACAGTTTTTCATAAAATGGAAGGGGTATGGTCCAGAAAATAATTCCTGGGAACCTGACAGCAATATCCACACTAAACGTTTAATCCATGCTTATTTTTCTGCCCACCCTGAAAAAAAGAGTTACCTGGGCATCCGGAGGCTGCCCGTTGGGAGGGGGAAATGTCAGGGACGTGCCGGTGCCCGTCAGGTGAATATGCGTGCACGCGTGCGCACGCGGGGCCTGTGCTGTTTGGCGCCAAGGGCTATTTAACAGAATGTCAGTTGCACCCATGAGGTGCTGTTCGTCTGCAGCTCTGCACCTGTGTTCCTGAATCTGCCTGCTGTTGTTATTTCTGTTATTGACCTTTGCTATTGCTACGTTTGACCTTCCTGCTATCTCCAATCCGACCCGGCTTGCCTGACTCTGCTTAACCTCTTGTGACCCGTTGCCGAACACCTGCCTGCCTGCCTGCCTACTCTGTGATTATCCACCTGCCTATACCTGCCTGATCTCCTGCCAAACAGACTGTCTGACTCTGCTTTTGCCTGTGTCCTGTGACGCTGTGTCACGAACACGTACTTACCGAGGCCGAGATGCCGAGAGCGGCTCACCCTTACGACCACGCGCACCCAGACCCCCGAAATGGGTACAGGAGGCTGGGGGCACGCGGAGGCACGGGCTTCCGGACGGATAGCAGGTTCAGAGGCTGGAAGCGGGTGCCCCGGGATCCAGGGGGAGCAAGGCTGCAAACACAAGCAGAAGTTAGGGAATAGGCAGGTATAATCAGGATAGTCCAGCAGAGAAGTGGTTAAACAGGCCAGGGATTTGGTACACAGATCAGGCAGGTATCTGATAGGATTGTCCAGCAGAGTGGTGGTTAAACAAGCCAGGGGTCGGTACACAGATCAGGCAGAATATCAAGGGCAAATCCAGGAGAGTAGTGGTTAATCAGGCAGCAAGAGGTTCGGTACACAGATCAGGCAAAGTACTTAGGGACAATCCAGGAGAGTAGTGGTTAATCAGGCAGCAAGAGGTTCGGTACACAGATCAGGCAAAGTACTTAGGGACAATCCAGGAGAGTAGTGGTTAATCAGGCAGCAAGAGGTTCGGTACACAGATCAGGCAAAGTACTTGGGAACACAGGCTCAAGGAACAGGGGAGAGCTGACGACAAACCAGCAACCCGACTGGGTGCTGGAGCCGTCAGATATAGCCCCCCGTGCCCGGCGAGCGCGTCAGTGTGACGCGCTACCGGGCACCCGCACGGGCTACGGCACGCACACGGGGACCGCCGTGCACCCGCGCGCGCCGCACCATCAGGCCGCGGACGGGTGTGCGGCGAAGCGCTCGTCCCGTGCGCATGCGCACCGGAGCCCGGCGAGCGGAGACGCTCCCTGGCTCCTGACAGTGCCCCCCTCCTAAGGGCGGACACTGGACGCCAAGGCTGGCCATTAGTTCTGGATGATCTTGATGAAATGCTCGAATTAACTGTGGAGCGTGTAGATTCCTGGCGGGCTCCCAGGAATTATCTTCGGGGGGGTACCCCTTCCATTGAATCAGGTACTGTAACTGTCTGCCCCTCTTCCTGCAACCAAGAATGGATTCCACCTCGAATTCATTCTCGCCATCGATTCTGACTGGCGGAGGAGGAGGTTCTTTTCTTCCTGGAAAAGGGCTGGGCACCACAGGCTTCAATAGTGACACATGAAAAACGGGGTGAATCCGGTATGTTTTGGGAAGTGTCAATTCCACCGCCACAGGGTTGATAACCCTCCTGACTTGAAAAGGCCCAATGAACTTAGGCCCGAGCTTTCGGGATGGCAGTGGTAATTTCAGATTGATGGTGGACAGTCAGACCTCGTCTCCTACGTCAAATTTTGGGTTTGCCTTTCTGCCCCGGTCGTACTGTTTCTTATAGTCCTCCTGGGTCTTGCGTAATGTATCTTGAATTCTTTGAAAATTGGACTGTAACGAGATTATCCTATCCTGGACTGCAGGAACTGCCGTTTCGGGAATGTTGTTAGCGAAGGATGTGGGATGAAACCCACAATTGGTCCAGAAAGGAGTCTGGTTGGTGGAGGCATGGATAGAGTTATTGTACGCAAATTCAGCGTAGGAGAGGAGGCTCGCCCAATCATCCTGAGAACCCGAGCAAAAGCATCGGAGGTACTGCTCTAGCGTCTGGTTGGTCCTCTCTGTCTGACCATTGCTCTGAGGATGATAAGCTGAAGAAAGACAAATGTTGATACCCAAAGCCTTGCATAGTTCCCTCCAGAATCTGGACGTGAACTGAACGCCTCTGTCTGACACGATGCTCCTTGGTATTCCATGGAGCCTAACGATCTCCTTTAGAAAGATGTTGGCCGTGTCTACGGCAGAGGGAGTACCCCTCATGGGCAGAAAGTGGGCCATTTTGGAAAGGCGGTCGACAACAACTAGGATGGTGGAGAAACTCTCTGAGCTGGGTAGGTCAACGATGAAATCCATGGACACGTCAGCCCATGGTCGTTCCGGAATGGGCAAAGGTCTGAGCAAACCCCAGGATTTGGTGTTCTGGCCCTTGTTTCTCTGGCATAGGGGACAGGACGCCACATATTCCCTACAGTCCCTTCTCCATCCTGGCCACCAAAAAGAACGAGAAAGGAGTTCAGCCGTTTTCTTGTTCCCGAAATGTCCTGCCATCTTGTGATCATGACACATCTGAAGGGCTAGGGACCGAGTCACTTGTGGTACAAATATTTTTCCTTTAATCCAGAAAAGGTCTTCATATTTTTTCAGGGAATGCACAGCTGGTTCCGTACATGTGCCTGATGAAGATTTGATGGAGGATATTAAGTCTGCTTGAGTTAGTCCAAGAAAATTTTGAGGAGAGAGGATCGTGCTGGGTGTGGGTATTTGGGAGTCTGCGGAAAACATTCGTGAAAGGGCATCAGCCTTCCCGTTCTTTGCCCCAGGTCTGTATGCAATATGGAAATTAAAACGAGAGAAGAACAGGGCCCAACGGGCTTGGCGGGGTTTTAACCGTCTTGCTGTTCTGAGGTACTCGAGGTTTTTGTGATCCATAAAGATCATCACCGGATGAACTGCCCCCTCCAGCAGATACCTCCATTCCTCCAAAGCAAACTTTATAGCCAACAGCTCTCTGTCACCCACGTCGTAATTGAGTTCCGGTGGGCTAAGTTTCCGAGAAGCGAAAGCTACTGGATGCAGGATGGCCTTTGGTCCCTGTCTCTGGGAAAGAATTGCTCCGGTTGCGATTTCTGATGCATCTACCTCCAGTACGAAGGGTTGAGTCGGGTCAGGATGGCAAAGGATTGGAGCAGAACTGAATAGTTCTTTTAACTTAAGGAAAGCCTCTTGAGCGGCTGCGGACCACTGGAACGAATGATGCTGCCGAGTCAGTTGGGTAATAGGTGCCACAATGGCAGAGAATCCCACGATAAATTTCCGATAGAAATTGGCAAATCCTATGAACCTCTGTACTGCTTTTTTATTTGATGGAGCTGGCCACTCCTGAATTGCCTGAATCTTCTGGGGGTCCATTGCAACCCCATTGGTGGAGAGTATGAATCCCAAGAATTGTATGGTTGATCTCTCAAACTCACACTTTTCGGCTTTTAGGTATAGCTTGTGTTGCAGAAGAATAGCAAGAACTGTTTTAACGTGCCTCCTGTGCATCTCTAGCGTAGGGGAGAAGATGAGGATGTCGTCCAGATACACCACCAGGAAGTCATCTAGGTATTGTCGGAAGATGTCATTCACTAGATGTTGGAAGGTGGCTGGAGCATTGCAGAGGCCGAATGGCATCACTAAATATTCGAAGTGACCGAATCTGGATCTAAAGGCCGTCTTCCATTCGTCTCCAGCCCTGATCCTGACGAGGTTGTAGGCCCCCCGGAGGTCAAGTTTGGAGAACACCTTGGCCGATCGAAACCTTTGGAATAGCTCAGGAATGAGCGGCAACAGGTACCGGTTCTTAATTGTGATGTTGTTGAGTTGTCGATAATCTACGCAGGGTCTTAGGGTACCATCTTTTTTTCCCACGAAGAAGAAACCTGCTCCAGCGGGTGAGGATGAAGGGCGGATGAAACCTTTCTCAAGATTTTCATCTATGTACTGCTTTAGAACTTCCAGTTCGGTTTCAGAAAGGGGAAATATCCGGCCAAATGGAATCTCGGAACCAGGAAGAAGATCAATTGGACAGTCGTAGGCCCTGTGAGGTGGTAGGCGGTCAGCCATTTGTTTACTGAAAACCTCTTGAAACTCGAGATACTCAGAGGGGACGTGTTGGAGGTTGTTTGGCGGTACCGCCATTGTGGCACAAACTTTGGAATCCGGAAGCAGGCAGTGTTGGGAGCAATACTGAGAAGAGAATGATACTGACTTGGTGCTCCATTTGATTAGCGGATCGTGGGCTTGCAACCATGGTAGGCCAAGTATGATGGGGAAGATTGGTGAGCGAATTAGGTCAAGCCGTAAGAACTCCCGGTGGCCGGAGTCTGTGACGACTGAAATAGGTTGGGTCTCCTGGGTGATGGGACCCGAGCAAGGAAGGGATCCGTCGGCCAGCTGTATTTGTAGATCCTGCTCTTTGGTCTGTAGAGGGATCTTCAATCTGTGTGCCAAGGCGGAGTCAATGAAACAGCTGCAGGCCCCGGAATCAACGATGGCCTGCAGGCGAGTCTCCTTTTCCGGAAGCTGCAGAGAAACAAACAACATCACATAAGCCTTGGGGATGTTATGGTTAGGAAAGTTCAATATGTTTGACTGAGGGAACTTACTGGGCCTGATCGGACAGCTGCGCAGGAAGTGCCCGGTTCCTCCGCAGTAGAGGCAAAGGTTAGACTGCCGCCTGCGCTGCTTCTCCTCGGAGGTCAATGGACCTCGGACCAAACCGAGCTGCATTGGTTCGACTTCAGGGACCGATGCAGTGGTAACTGAAGGTGAAGTTTGGGGTACTGTAGAGTGAGGTCGTGGTGACGCCCAGGCAGGGCGAGGCTGCTGAAACCGTTCTGAGCGCCGCTCCCGAAGGCGCCGATCGAGTTTTGTAGCTGCTTGAATGAGTTCCTCTAAGGAAGCAGGGGTCTCCATCCTAGCTAACTCATCTTTGAGTAATTCAGATAGGCCTTGGCGGTACTGGTAACGTAAGGCCGGCTCATTCCAGTTGGTGTCGGCCGCCCACTTACGGAACTCTACTGTATAGTCCTCAATAGGTCTTCTTCCTTGGGACAAATGGTGCAAGATAGCTTCGGCGGTGGCCATGCGTTGCGGATCATCGTAGAGCTGGGTCATGCTCTCAAAGAATGCCTCGATAGTGTTCAGGGCAGGGCTGCTCTGTTCCATCAGGCTGTGGGCCCAAGCCTGGGGTTCCTCGGAAAGCAGGGAAATGACAAACCCCACCTTGACGATCTCTGAAGAGAAGGTTCTTGGCTGTAGGGCGAAGTAGAGGGAACATGCGTTTTTAAAAGCCCTAAACTTCTTGCGATCTCCCGAGAACCGTTCAGGTGTAGGGACCCTGGGCTCAGGAAGGGCCATGACCACAGTGGGGTTGGCCGAAGCTTGGGGAAGCGAACCCCCACTGCTGGATGCAGGAGCTGCGGCTGCGGAGGGTAGTAACCCGGTGATCTGCTGCAGACGGTTATCAATTTGTGTATAACCTTCTTGTAGCTTCTGTACGGAGTCCGCCAGGGTAGACACTTGCTGGCACAGGATCTCCAGAGGAGAGCGCGCTCTGTCGGCCTCAGACATCTGGCTGGTTTGTACTGTCACGAACACGTACTTACCGAGGCCGAGATGCCGAGAGCGGCTCGCCCTTACGACCACGCGCACCCAGACCCCCGAAATGGGTACAGGAGGCTGGGGGCACGCGGAGGCACGGGCTTCCGGACGGATAGCAGGTTCAGAGGCTGGAAGCGGGTGCCCCGGGATCCAGGGGGAGCAAGGCTGCAAACACAAGCAGAAGTTAGGGAATAGGCAGGTATAATCAGGATAGTCCAGCAGAGAAGTGGTTAAACAGGCCAGGGATTTGGTACACAGATCAGGCAGGTATCTGATAGGATTGTCCAGCAGAGTGGTGGTTAAACAAGCCAGGGGTCGGTACACAGATCAGGCAGAATATCAAGGGCAAATCCAGGAGAGTAGTGGTTAATCAGGCAGCAAGAGGTTCGGTACACAGATCAGGCAAAGTACTTAGGGACAATCCAGGAGAGTAGTGGTTAATCAGGCAGCAAGAGGTTCGGTACACAGATCAGGCAAAGTACTTAGGGACAATCCAGGAGAGTAGTGGTTAATCAGGCAGCAAGAGGTTCGGTACACAGATCAGGCAAAGTACTTGGGAACACAGGCTCAAGGAACAGGGGAGAGCTGACGACAAACCAGCAACCCGACTGGGTGCTGGAGCCGTCAGATATAGCCCCCCGTGCCCGGCGAGCGCGTCAGTGTGACGCGCTACCGGGCACCCGCACGGGCCACGGCGCGCACACGGGGACCGCCGTGCACCCGCGCGCACCGCACCATCAGGCCGCGGACGGGTGTGCGGCGAAGCGCTCGTCCCGTGCGCATGCGCACCGGAGCCCGGCAAGCGGAGACGCTCCCTGGCTCCTGACACGCTGCTTCTCAGTCTGCTCATCCAGCTCTAGGTTCTGCTGCTGCTACACCTGCCTGCCTGCCTGCTGATCCTCTCCAGCCTGCCAGCATCTGCAGCTCAGCCATTCCAGAAGGACTTCCTCTCAGCTCCTGTGCCAGCCTCTGCAAGAATCTTCACCAGGCACTCCTACCCACTGTGCTCAAGAGACCACTGTTTCCACTGCAGTGGCTCCTGAACCAGCGCTGTAAGAGAGGTCTTCTTCTACCAGTTGGGCTCAACTACCAGGTACCTAACACAGGATTTCTAAGGGTGTAAATTTTTGATTTCACTCCTCACTACCTATCACAGTTTTAAAGGCCATAAAATGCCAAGATGGCACAACCCCCCCCCTCCCAAATGACCCCATTTTGGAAAGTAGACACCCCAAGCTATTTGCTGAGAGGCATGTTGAGTCCATGGAATATTTTATATTTTGACACAAGTTGCGGGAAAGTGACAATTTTTTTTTTTTTGCACAAAGTTGTCACTAAATGATATATTGCTCAAACATGCAATGGGCATATGTGGAATTACACCCCAAAATACATTCTGCTACCATGTGTGGGACTTTTTGGGGGCCTAGCCGCGTACGGGGCCCCGAAACCAAGCACCGCCTTCAGGATTTCTAAGGGCGTAAATTTTTTATTTCACTCCTCACTACCTATCACAGTTTTGAAGGCCATAAAATGCCAAGATGGCACAACCCCCCCAAATGACCCCATTTTGGAAAGTAGACACCCCAAGCTATTTTCTGAGAGGCATGTTGAGTCCATGGAATATTTTATATTTTGCCACAAGTTGCAGGAAAATTACAAACTTTTTTTTTTTGCACAAAGTTGTCACTAAATGATATATTGCTCACACAGGCCATGGGCATATGTGGAATTGCACCCCAAAATACATTCTGCTGATTCTCCTGAGTACGGGGATACCACATGTGTGGGACTTTTTGGGAGCCTAGCCACGTACGGGACACCGAAAACCAATCACCGCCTTCAGGTATTCTAAGGGCGTAAATTTTAGATTCACTCCTCACTACCTATCACAGTTTCAAAGGCCATAAAATGCCAAGATAGCACAAACCCCCCCAAATGACCCCATTTTGGAAAGTAGACACCCCAAGCTATTTGCTGAGAGGCATGGTGAGTATTTTGCAGCTCTCATTTGTTTTTGAAAATGAAGAAAGGCAAGAAAAAATTTTTTTTTTTCTTTTTTCAATTATCAAAACTTTGTGACAAAAAGCGAGGTCTGCAAAATATTCACTATACCTCTCAGCAAATAGCTTGGGGTGTCTACTTTCCAAAATAGGGTCATTTGGGGGGGGGGGTTGTGCCACTTGGGCATTCCGTGGTCTCCGAAACTGTGATAGGCAGTGAAGAGTGAAATCAAAAATTTACGCCCTTAGAAAGCCTGAAGGCGGTGCTTGGTTTTCGGGGTCCCGTACGCGGCTAGCCTCCCAAAAAGTCTCACACATGTGGTATCCCCATACTCAGGAGAAGCAACAGAATGTATTTTGGGGTGTAATTTCACATATTCCCATGGCATGTTTGAGCAATATATCATTTAGTGACAACTTTGTGCAAAAAAAAAAAAATTGTCTTTTTCCGCAACTTGTGTCACAATATAAAATATTCCATGGACACTACATGCCTATCAGCAAATAGCTTGGGGTGTCTACTTTCCAAAATGGGGTCATTTGGGGGGGGTTTGAACTGTCCTGGCATTTTATGCACAACATTTAGAAGCTTATGTCACACATCACCCACTCTTCTAACCACTTGAAGACAAAGCCCTTTCTGACACTTTTGTTTACATGAAAAAATATTTTTTTTGCAAGAAAATTACTTTGAACCCCCAAACATTATATATTTTTTTAAAGCAAATGCCCTACAGATTAAAATGGTGGGTGTTTATTTATTTATTTTTCACACAGTATTTGCGCAGTGATTTTTCAAATGCAATTTTTGGGAAAAAACACACTTTTTTAAATTTTAATGCACTAAAACACACTATATTGCCCAAATGTTTGATGAAATAAAAAAGATGATCTTAGGCCGAGTACATGGATACCAAACATGTCATGCTTTAAAATTCCGCACAAACGTGCAGTGGCGACAAACTAAATACATTTTTAAAAGCCTTTAAAAGCCTTTACAGGTTACTTTAGATTTACAGAGGAGGTCTACTGCTAAAATTACTTCCCTTGATCTGACCTTCATGGTGATACCTCACATGCATGGTGCAATTGCTGTTTACATTTGACGCCAGACCGACGCTTGCGTTCGCCTTTGCGCGAGAGCAGGGGGGGACAGGGGTGCTTTTTTTTTTTGCTTTTTTTTTTTGCTTTTTTATCTTATTTTTAAACTGTTCCTTTCATTTATTTATTTTTTAATCATTTTTATTGCTATCTCAGGGAATGTAAATATCCCCTATGATAGCAATAGGTAGTGACAGGTACTCTTTTTTGAAAATACTGGGGTCTATTAGACCCTAGATCTCTCCTCTGCCCTCAAAGCATCTGACCACACCAAGATCGGTGTGATAAAATGCTTTCCCAATTTCCCAATGGCATTGTTTACATCCGGCGAAATCTAAGTCATGAAATGCTCGTAGCTTCCGGTTTCTGGCCATAGAGATGTTTGGAGCCACTCTGGTCTCTGATCAGCTCTATGGTCAGCTGGCTGAATCACCGGCTGCATTCTCAGGTTCCCTGTTGGGACCGGAGAGCCAGAGAAAAACATTGAAGATGGTGGGGGGGGATTCCCTCCCACTGCTTGTAAAAGCAGTCTAGAGGCCAATTAGCTGCTAGGATTGCTTTTACATGAAAGCCGACTGCTGGCTGAAAAGAATGATGATACCAAGATGATACCTAAACCTGCAGGCATCATTCTGGTATAACCACTTAAAGTCCAGCAACATACCAGTACGTTGCTGGTCCTTGTTGGGCATATATTGTAAACTTTTTTTTCATGCAGCCTGTGGGCTGAACGAAAAAAAGAGATTGATCGGTGGGTATGCCCACCATACCATTAGAATACCTTCCTTCATCCACCCACTTCTAATGATGGGCATACATACACTTGGAATAACACTGTGCCACTAGGCTATTGTCTATCAATAAATGGTTTGTTACATGGTGACTGATCCCTTGGCCTTTTTTGCACACCTCACTCAAAGTCCCACTCCTCCCGTTTTCAGTATGCATAGGGATGGAGACTCACATCTCATTCAAAGTCCCAACCTCACTCCTTTAAACTCGATATAGGGATGGAGGTGTGTTTTAAGGCCTTTGGGTTATTTCACCAACATGGACAACAGTCCACAGGACACTTGCCCTGAACCATTGGCCTCCTATTGGGGGTTGTCTAGTATGACACATGTCCCTTCTTATTTTTATTTTTTTGTGTACATGCATCCTTTTATTTATTGGTTCATTTCTATCTTTTTAATTTTTTTTTCCCCATCGATGCAGCTTTGTAGTGTGCCTCCGACAGGGAGTCCACATCTCTATGGTTGCCTTCCCGTCTCGGCATCTGGGAGCTGCGATGCATGGTGGGGTCCCTCCCCCTTCCCCTCCTCTCCTCGTCATTCTTGTGGGTGATGGGGGATCAGGGCGGGTTCCCCTCCCTGCGTCGGCATCATTCCTCCATGCCGTGCACGTGACGTCTGTCATGCTGTCAGCGTTGTATTTACCTTCTGTGCGGACACGTGGACGGCAGCGTCCCCAGCAGCTGTGGGTGGCGAGTGCCGCTGCGCTGGAGGAGGCCTCGGTTCGCCGGGTGCCTGAACTGTTTGACGCTGGGGGGAGTTTCCCTATTGGGGGGGAGGGGGTGACTAGGTGCACATAAAGGCCCCCATTTCTTTGCTAGCCTATTTTCAGGCAGCACATCCATCACTGGGCTGGATATATGTGGCCATCACCCACCATCCACAGGTAAGGGGGTTATCACATGCTCATATTTTTATCACATTTACCCTGTGATTGGGGGCTCTTGTTAGCCTAGGAGCATACCTTATACACATTACTTTTTATCATCACTACAGACTCACTCCCCTGATTCAGTCGGTGGCCTGCGACTGTGGAACCCATGGAGTTTTCACTCCTCTGACAAGTGAGTATACATCTGGGAATGGTGGCTCTTTGCCTCTCCTATATGCATACCTTCTCTTCCTTATGCACAATCAACTTTTACCCATCCAGACCCTTTTTTCCTCATTACATTTTTTCTTTTTGCTTTTAGATGTCGGTGCTTAATTGCCCCTGAAGAGTGTTTGATACACGAAATGCGTCGGGCTCACCACATGCACCATATCATCATTTTTTATTAGGGTTTTATACCCACAGGTTTCCACATACCAATGTTGTTACCTTGTGCATTTTATGAATGTTATAACCTTTCAATTATTTCTTGTCCTGCATCATTTGGGTTTTGTTATTTATATTTACCATGTATATATAAGGATGCATATGTATAATACTTGACTGTTTTATGCACATCTTGGAATAACACTGTGCCACTAGGCTATTGTCTATCAATAAATGGTTTGTTACATGGTGACTGATCCCTTGGCCTTTTTTGCATGCCTCACTCAAAGTCCCACTCCTCCCGTTTTCAGTATATATATGCCGAAGCATGGGGGCATCCTCCCGCAAAAGTTAGGCGCAAATCACTCCTCTGCCCTCTGCTGCCCCCACGCTTCAGCATATATGTTTAAATATGTAACTGTGGTGAAATCACCTCCGACAGCGCTGGAGTCACGGCTTTATGTATCGTGGGAGCAAACGCTGTTGCTGTCAAGATAAATAAATCCGCGCTGCAACAGAATGGCGTACCTGCTAAGCAAATGATGGTTAAGAATAAAACAAAGTAACATTACAGTATAAAAGTAAGACTTACCATACCTGCAAAGCAAATACAAAAAAAAATAGTAAAAAATAAAACATTTAACGCAACCTGTGCCTAAAATATATATATGCCGAAGCATGGGGGCATCCTCCCACAAAAGGCAGGAGCAAATCGCTCCTCCACCCACTGCTACCCCCACGCTTCGGCATATATGCTGAAGTATGTAACTGTGGTGGTGAAATCACCTCGCTGGAGTCACGGCTTTATGTATTGTGGGAGCAAACGCTGTTGCTGTCAAGATAAATAAATCCGCTCTGCAGCTGAATGGCGTACCTGAAAACAAAAAAATGGTTACCAATAAAACACAGTAAACAGTAAAGTATAAAAGAATTGCATATCTGAAAAGCAAACATGGTAAAACATAATAACAATAAACATTGCAGAATAGAATACAGTAAAAAAGAGCAGAACAATAGAGAGAGAATAGAGAGAGAGAGAACAATAAAACAACAACTATTTTTGTTTTGTAACTGGTACCAGGTTTGGGTCTCTCAAAATGCAATGGCATCTTGGGAGACCCTGTGAAAGTGTGTCCTAGTCTGTGCAGTGTTGTACCCTACGCTAATACTCAACTAGTGAATGGTAGTGTTCAAAACATTCACCAATGCATAGACCAGGATTGTCAGGACAGGAGGGACAATAATACCGGGTGTCACTCCTATATCCGCTCTTGCTGCAGACACAACATCTTCTTTGGGGGGCTCGTTGGGTAGGGGTACTCGGGAGGACATAAGGAAAATGCCTCTCATGCAGCCGGCTTACTGCAGTTGGTTGGGGAAGGTGAGGTGGAGTACCATCTGGAAACAGAAGGGCTCTGACGATCTCTTCCTGGAATTTAAGGAAGGATCCAGTCTGTCCTGAAGCTCTGTATAGCACATGAGCGTTCAGCAAAGCCAATTGAAATAAATAAACAGACACTTTTTTGTACCAGCGTCTGGCCTTACGGGCAACTAGGTACGGTGCCAACAACTGGTCATTGAGGTCCACCCCTCCCATATTTTGGTTATATTCATGGATACAGAGGGGTTTCTCCACAACACCAGTCGCCGTAGTAATTTGGACCGTCGTGTCTGCATGAAGGGAGGTAAGAACAAAAACATTCTTATTATCCCTCCACTTCATAGCGAGCAAGTTATTACACTGCAAGCAGGCTCTCTCCCCCAGCCTAAGACGTGAATCTATAAGCCGCTGGGGAAAGCCCTGGCAATTAGGTCACACGGTGCCACATGCTCCAATCTGTTGATCAAAAAGGTGACTAAAAAGTGGCACGCTCGTGTAATAATTGTCCAGGTACAAGTGGTACTCCTTTCCGAATAAGGGTGACACCAAGTCCCACACAATCTTGCCATCGCTTCCTATGTAGTCAGGGCAGTTTGTCAGCTCTACGTGACTATCTTTGCCCTCGTAAACCATAAAACTACATGTATAGCCTGTGGCCCTGTCACAGAGCTTATACATCTTGACCCCGTATCTGGCACGCTTGCTGGGAAGGTACTGTTTGAATGACAAGTGGCCAGAAAATATAACGCAGACAACTTGATGGGGGGTAAACAAGTCTGCAAAACGCTGGTTGAAGTGGTTACGAGGGGCCGAATTTTGTAGAGCCGATCGCATTCTGGGTCTCCATGAGGATGACAGAGTTCATTGTTGTTGAAGTGCATGAACTGCAAAATCTGCTCATATTGTGCCCTGGTCATGGAGGCAGAGAACAAGGGCATATGGTGAATTGGGTCAGTGGACCAATATGACTGCAACTCACTCTTTTTGGTTATGCCCATGTTGAGGGAAAGGCCCAGAAAGATCTTAAATTCAGAGACTGTAATTGGTCTCCAATCTCTGGCAAGGGAGGACTGGAGAATAGTGGCGATGTGTTGACCAGCGTATAAATTGCTTTGGTCCACAATAGATCTATAGAGATCTTCGGTAAAAAACAGCAAATAAAAATCCAGTGGCGTAAAATCAACTGTTTCCACCTGAATTCCGGGTTGGCCAGCAAATGGGGGAAGTACGGGTGCTGCAGAAGTGGTGGGTTCCCAATTTGGATTGGCGAATGCAGCAGGAAGGGCACTATGGGCACGACGGGCCTGTGTTCGTCTTCTTGGTGGCAGCGGGACACTACTAGTGCTTGCCACCTCGCCAGCTTGAACTGCACTTATGGGACTCGCCACGTCACCGCGTGATACTGCAGTGCTGGATGTACGACCAGGGTGTACTAGGCCGCTGGTGCTTGCCAGTTCACCATAAAGAATAGCGGCGCTAGTACTGCTCTGCTCCATACAAGGGACCTGCGGTTCTTGCACATCAAGGACAGAAGAAGAAGTTTGGGATCTGGTACACCTGACCTTGGCAGGGACCACAACTCCGTCGTCAGAGCTATCTGTCATGGAGCCGCTGTCCTCTACAGGATCGTATTCTGAGCCTGAATCTGACAGATGAGTGACTTCCTCTTCACTATCTGTCATGCTCAGAAACGTGTAGGCCTCTTCACTTGTGTACCTTCGATTTGCCTTTTTGGGCTCTAAATTTAGGGGTACACTAGTGAGAGTCACAGGCAAAAAAGCTCCTGACTGTTAGCGACTGATTCAAAATGCTACCAAAAAACTGTTAGCGATCGCAGGGATCAGGCCTGACTCTGCGAACGCTGCAGTTATGTGTGCTTAGTGTTTTGTAAGTGTCAGTGATCAATCGATACTGCACTTGGGTGGGCTGGGCAGGGCCGGGCCGAGGGGCAAAACGCAGTTTCTAGCAGGTATCTGGGTTGATCCCGCTAACACTGTGTTTATGGGAACCCTAAACTGCTGGGGACGCTAGTATAGATCTGATCGGATCAGATATTGATCCGTTCAGATACTATAGCACTAAGGGAGGTGTATGCTGCGTGCGTGGGTGCTAGCGGTACTGGTGCTAATCTGATGCTGCCTGGGGTGACACAGACCTTATCTGACCCTAAAAACGTAACTTATATCACCACCAGGCAATTAGGGGGTTAAACCTTTATTAGGTAATAAACGGCGGGTGCCCTAAAACTATAATAAACTATAATAAACAAACTAACCAGCATCACCCGTAACAGTTATACGGTAATCACTGGTGAAAGGGTTAACTAGGGGGCAATCAAGGGGTTAAAACCTTTAGTAGGTAGTATATGGGGGTCCCTGTCGCTATAAAACACTGACAGCGAACCTATATACTTACCTCCCTAACTAGCGTCATCTGTGTCACTAATACAGCGATCAGAAAAATGATCACTTAGTGACACTGGCAACGGGGGGTGATCAAGGGGTTAACCTTTATTAGGGGGGTTAGGGGGATACCCTAGACCTAAAGAGGGGTACCCCAGACCTAAAGGGGGCTAACCCTAACTGCCCTAACACTTATAACTGTCACAAACTGACACCAATGCAACAAAAAAACCTGCTATTGGTGTCACTGTGACAGAGGGTACAGGGGGGTGATCGGGTGGTGATCGGAGGGTGATGGGGGGTGAAAAGTGTGCCTAGTGTGTTCTACTGAAAGTGTAGTGTTGGTGCAACTCACGTTGATGTCTTCTCTCCTCGGCGCCGGAACGAAAAGACCGGCTAGAGGAGAGATGACATCACTTCCTCTGCCTTTACATTACAGAGGCAGAGGAATTATCTCATTGGCTGGGAGCGATCGCGAGGGGGTGGCCACAAATGGATGGCCTCCCCCTCACCTCTGATCACCGGGGAAGAAATGCTGACCACCTCCGGCACCGGGGGTTTGATCAGACCCCCGCCCGTGGGAGGCAGATCACGTACAGGTATGTGATTCTGCCTGCCCGTGCCATTCTGCCTACGTATATTGTTGTGAGGCGGTCAGCAAGTGGTTAACCTGCACAGGGGTTTTTCACTGTCAGGGCGATAAGGATGTGGAACTCTCTTTTGGTAGTGTCAGCGGGGAGTATTGCTATTTTTAAAAGACTCTTGGATGTGCATCTTAAAGAACACAACATACAGGGATATGGGAAACAATTATTGACATTGGCACACGTACACCTACACAGGTTGAACTGGATGGACTATTGTGTTTATCCAACCTTACCTACAGCTGTGGCCAAAAGTTTTGAGAATGACACAGATATTCATTTTTACAAAGTCTGCTGCTTCAATGTATTTAGATATTTTTGTCAGATGTCACTATGGTATACCGAAGCATTTCATAAGTGTCAAAGGCTTTTATTGGCAAGTAAGTTAGGTTTATGCAAAGAGTCAATATTTGCAGTGTTGACCCTTCTTTTTTAACACCTCTGCAATTCACCCTGGCATGCTGTCAATCAACTTCTGGGCCACATCCTGACTGATGGCTGATTTTTTTTTTGTTCATTTGCCTCTTGAGGATTGACCACAAGTTCTCAATGAGATTAAAGTCTGGGGAGTTTCCTGGCCATGGACATAAAATGTTGATGTTTTGTTCCCCAAACCACTTAGTTATCACTTTTGCCTTATGACAAACTGTTCTTGGATGGTTGGGGAAAGTTGCTTTCGGAGGATGTTTTTGTACCAGTCTTTATTCATGGCTGTGTTCTTAGGCAAAATTGTGAGTAAGCCCACTCCCTTGGCTGAGAAGCAACCCCAAACATGAATGGTTTCAGGATGCTTTTGTCAGGAAAGGTCTCCTCCGCTGGTAATATCGATTATTTGGCGTGCAATACTGAGGTCCACCAGCAGGTGTCTTCTGGCAGTTTGGAGCTGTCAGAAGAGATTTTTCCAACTGGTATTCTGTCACCTTTGGGCCGCAGTACTGGCGTCCACCAGCGGAGGAATCCTGGCAGTATGGAGCAGGTATTCCCCTCTGCAGACAGGTGTCACCTGATCCTAATTAGCAGCTGCAGTATAAATACCCGGCAAGTGCACACTCATTTTGCCCTGGTATTGCCCTTGAGCCCTGACCTGCAGCCTGCATCCTGTTACGCTGATCCTGAAACCTGATTCCTGAACCTGAAGCCTGATTCCTGTCTGTTACCTGAACCCTGGACCCTGAGCCTTGTACCTGACCCGTCCCTCCTCTGATCCATCCTCTCTTGTCCTGTTTGTTTCCCTTCCCAGCTACTGATCTCCTGTTTATGACCCTGGCCTGGCTTGACTATGATTCTGGTACTCCCTTTTGCTACATATGCTGGTTGTTTATTATCACTGTTTGGTTGTTTGGTTTGTTCACTCTGTATTGGTGGTGTGTTCACGTGTATATGCATTTACCTTAATAAACTTGCTTTCACCTATTTATGTCTGGTTCACTCTTTTGCAGTCCACACAGTTCTGGTCTTATTTGGTTTATGACAGAATACCAGGGCCATTCCTGACTGGACGTGGCTGCACAGGGGAACCATTTTGATTCAGTTTGGTTGCAAACATGAATGCCGATGAGGTTATTTATTTTTCTCTGCTGGCATCTGAAAGTGGTGATTATTGCCGCCAGGCTCTGAAAGGATGGTCTAGTGACAGGGGGAGTACAACTGGGGGAATCCGTAGTGGAGAAGGATCTGGGGGTTTTGGTAGATCATAAGCTCAATAATAGCATGCAATGCCAAGCTGCGGTTTCCAAAGCGAGCAAAGTTCTTTCTTGTATTAAGAGAGGTATGGACTCCAGAGAGAGAGGTATCATTTTGCCCCTGTTCAAATCATTAGTAAGACCTCATCTGGAATATGCCGTTCAGTTTTGGGCACCAGTTCTCAAAAAGGATATCGGAGAACTGGAGAAAGTGCAGAGAAGGGCAACCAAACTGATAAGAGGCATGGGGGAGCTCAGCTATGAGGAAAGATTAGAGGAACTGAATTTGTTCACTCTTGAGAAGAGGAGAATAAGGGGGGATATGATCAACATGTTTAAATATATAAGGGGTCCATATAGTGAACTTGGTGTTGAGTTATTCACTTTACGGTCAACACAGAGGACAAGGGGGCACTCTTTACGACTGGAGGAAAAGAGATTTCATCTCCAAATACGGAAAGGTTTCTTCACAGTAAGAGCTGTGAAAATGTGGAATAGACTCCCTCCAGAGGTGGTTCTGGCCAGCTCAGTAGATTGCTTTAAGAAAGGCCTGGATACTTTCCTAAATGTACATAATATAACTGGGTACTGACATTTATAGGTAAAGTTGATCCAGGGATAATCCGATTGCCTCTCTGGGATCAGGAAGGAATTTTTTCCCCTGCTGTAGCAAATTGGAGCATGCTCTTCTGGGGTTTTTTGCCTTCCTCTGGATCAACTGTGGGTATAGTATTGGGTATATTGTTTTTTTGTTTTTTTTGTTTTTTTATGGTTGGACTGGATGGACTTGTGTCTTTTTTCAACCTGACTAACTATGTAACTATGTAACTATGTAACTATGTAACTATGTGACCAGTTGTTTGCAACTATATGTTTGGCTCACTCCCTGGTCGATCAGGGTTATATATTGTTTGGGGAGGTGCAGCCTTTGATCAAGAGCTGTACTGAGCTGGCCCTGCCCTGTATTCAAAAGGGCCGTGATGATTTCACTCCTCCTTTTGGTATGAATCAGGTTGTATCCCTAGTGTGGCTTTTTGAAGATGATCCTGCCGATTTTTGTGAGCACTACTCAGCCTGTTCCCCACAGGTGATTGCTGAGTGCCTTGTGTCTGCTCAGTCTTTTGTTAGACAGGGAGATTTAAAAGCACAGTTTGTACAACCTATACTTTCAGCATTGTCTGACATGGTGCAATCAGCTCCAGCCAAACAAACCACCTCTGCCACCAAACATCAGCCTACCCAAATGTATGTTTCCCCATCACCCATGTCAAGCTCAGTATACGCTGCTCCCAACCAAATACTCATATCCGGTCTCTGCTTCCTGTACCTATCCTGCATTCAACCCACCTGCCTCTTCTTAGCTGCCTACAAACCCACAGGAACTTCCCCCAGCTACTGTTGCCTCTTCTCTGCCATATCCCAATCCTCCTTTCCAGTCTGCTGTACCCCTCACCTACAGAGCCTCAGTGGCTAAGCTAAATAAAAAACGAAAGTTTTTTCCAACCAAGACGATCCTGCCAGTAACCCAACCTGCCTCCGCACCAGCTAATCCAATCCAGTCTGACATCCCAGTGCTTGCTATCCAGCCGGAGGGGCCAGTGTTCCAGCCGGAGGTGCCAGTGTTCCTGCCGGAGGTGCCAGTGTTCCAGCCGAAGGTGAAAGTGCCCACTCTCCAGCCTGATGTGCCTGCTTCCAGCCTGATGTGCCCGCCTTCCAGCCTGATGTGCCCGCCTTCCAGCCTGATGTGCCCACTTTCCAGCCTGATGTGCCCGCTTTCCAGCCTGATGTTCCTGCCTTCCAGCATGATGTGCCCGCTTTCCAGCCTGATGTTCCTGCCTTCCAGCCTGATGTGCCCGCCTTACAGCCTGATGTGCCTGCCTTCCAGCCTGATGTGCCCAATTTCCAGCCTGATGTGCCCGCTTTCCAGCCTGATGACCCAAAGCTTGCTGCCCAGCCTGATGACCCAAAGCTTGCTGCCCAGCCTGATGACCTGGAGCTTTCTGCCCAGACTGTGCCCATGCCCGATGCCCAGCTTGATGTGCCTGTGCCCGTGCCTACTGCCCAGCTTGAAGTGCCCGCGCCTGCTGCCCAGCTTGAAGTGCCTGTGCCTGCTGCCCAGCTTGAAGTGTTCCTGTCCGCTGCCCAGCTTGAAGTGTTCCTTTCCACTGCCGAGCCTGCTCTGTTCCTGTCCCCTGCCCTGCCTGGTGTGTTCCTGTCCACTGCCCAGCCTGGTGTGTTCCTTCCCGCTGCCCAGCCTGGTGTGTTCCTGCCCGCTGCCCAGCCTGATGTGTTCCTGTCTGCTACCCAGCCTGATGTGCCACTGCTTGCTGCCCAGCTTGAGGTGCCCGCTGCCCGGCTGGACACCATGGACTTTCCCCAGCAACGGCTAGTTGGAGTGTCCGGAGGTCGCTCCTTCGAGAGGGGTACTGTCAGGAAAAGTCTCCTCTGCTGGTAATATTGATCATTTGGCGTGCAGTATTGAGGTCCACCAGCAGGTGTCTCCTGGCAGTTTGGAGCTGTCAGAAGAGATTTTTCCTGCTGGTATTCTGTCACCTTTGGGCCGCAGTACTGGCGTCCACCAGCGGAGGAATCCTGGCAGTATGGAGCAGGTATTCCCCTCTGCAGACAGGTGTCACCTGACCTTAATTAGCAGCTGCAGTATAAATACCCGGCAAGTGCACACTCATTTTGCCCTGGTATTGTCCTTGAGCCCTGACCTGCAGCCTGCATCCTGTTACTCTGTTACTGAAAACTGATTCCTGGAACCTGTTGATCCTGTTTCCTGTCTGTTACCTGAACCCTGGACCCTGAGCCTTGTACCTGACCCGTCCCTCCTGTGATCTATCCATCCTCACTTTTCCTGTTTGTTTCCCTTCCCAGCTACTGATCTCCTGTTTATGACCCTGGCCTGGCTTGACTATGATTCTGGTACTCCCTTTTGCTACATATGCTGGTCGTTTATTATCACTGTTTGGTTGTTTTGTTTGTTTCACTCTGTATTGGTAGTGTGTTCACGTGTATATGCATTTACCTTAATAAACTTGCTTTCACCTATTTATGTCTGGTTCACTCTGTTGCAGTCCACACAGTTCTGGTCTTATCTGGTTTATGACAGCTTTACTGTTGGCATGTCACAGGACTGATGGTAGCGCTCACCTTTTCTTCTCTGGACAAGGTTTTTTTCAGAAGTCCCAAACAATTGGAAAAGGGATTCATAAGAGAAAATTATTTTAGTCCTCAGCAGTCCAATCCCTGTATATTTTGCAGAATATCAGTCTGTCCCTGATGTTTTTCCTGGAGAGAAGTGGCTTCTTTGCTGCCCTTCTTGACACCAGGCCATCCTCCAAAAGTCTTCACCTCACTGTACATGCAGATGCACTCACACCTGCCTGCTGCTATTCCTGAGCAAGCTCTGCACTTGTGGTGCCCCAATTTGACAGCTGAATCAACTGTAGGAGACAATCCTGGTGCTTGCTGGATTTTCTTGGGCACCCTGAAGCCTTCTTGACAAATGCAGTGGAAATTTTTTTATGGGATTATGTTCATTCCCATGGCAAAGAGGGATTTTGCAATTAATTGAAATTCATCTGATCACTCTTCATAACATTCTGAAGTATATGCAAATTGCCATTAAAAACTGAGGCAGCAGACTTTGTGAAAATTAATATTTGTGTCACTCTCAAAACTTTTGGCCACAGCTGTACTATGTAACCATGTAATTATGTAACTATTATGTTCCAGGGGGCACAGAAAGGGCGTAAATGCTTTCCTTATCCCTGGCTCCTTCAGGGTCCCTTTAGCACTGTGGCCAGCTGCAAAAGGCTCAGACCACACTCCAGCCATATAAATGTACAATAGAATTTTAATGTCCCTGTATTATATGTGTTGACACCGAGACTCCACCCACAGATGGAGCTTTGAGCAGAGGAAGAAGGTTCTAGAGCTGACCTTAGTGGGGTGTAAGGATAGAGCCTGCTCTGTGCACTGCTAGACATAATGAACATCTGGCTCTTGCAGTGTGGGGGGACAGAGCTCAACTTTTAAAGAAGCATTCAAATAGGCATACTTTTCTGATGTATTATAAGGTAATAAAGGAGGGCGCAAATGCCTAGTGCTTTACCTTTAACACTATAAAATATTTTCTTAAAAAGCCAATAACATTCTCACAAACATGAGGAAATCACAAGCTCAAGGGCTCTGAGGAACGGGGCTTGTCTCCAGAAACACATCAACTTTCCCAATACAGCGATCTGGTAGCCACCATTTTGGAGATGTGCTTTTTAATGCTTGTAGTTTCCTCAACATGGTGGATACCAGATCACTGTGTTGGGAAAGTTGATGTGTTTCGTGAGACAAGCCCCCTTCCTCAGAGCCCTTGAGCTTGTGATTTTTCTCATGTTTGTGAGTATGCTTTTGGCTTTTTAGGAAAATATTTTTAGTGTTAAAGGTAATGCACTAGGCGCTTGCGCCCTCCTTTATTTCCTTATAGTACTTGGAGTTTCCCTGCTCTAGGAGAGCAGCACCACCTGAGACACTTTTTTTGTACTGTTGGATGAGAAACAGAGTGAGCGCTGAGGCTTGATTGGTTTGATGGCCTGCATACTGAAAAGCCACCAGATCTCTGCTCTCCGAGTGCTGCAAATATTTGAACATTGGATAAGTAGTAATATTTACAGCAGTTTTTCAATACATATGGTGCTATAAAGGTAGGTCAATAAACATTTCTTTTACAGATGACCTATTTTGTAAAATTGAACCTCTGATTATAGGGTCACAAAAATGGCCATTAGCTGGATTTTGTTTACTTCAGGTACTACATTTATCTGCAATAAAGTTTAACCAACTGAGAGCGTGACATTTTCTGTCCTCCTGTGAAATAAATCGACTACTTTAGCTGTAAATTATGTATGTAATTTTGGAATAATAACATTGGTGAGAAACCACTTCTTTTTAGTTATACTGCAACAATGAAAAAGCCACAAATGATTAGTTATGAACAATACGCTTTGTGACCTTTTTAAAACTTAAAACCGTGTGACCTTTTTAAAACTTATTAAAATATTAGTAAATAAAATCATGTAAAAACAACAAAGCACACCTAATAGATAAAAAAAAAACTAAGCAAAATATAATGATTTATTGCTACGCCTTATAAAGAAATAAAAGTAATTAGAATTAGTGATTATGTCGGTCTTTAATAATTATCTAATTATATTTGCAGTGCAGTATGACAAATAATGCAGGTCCTATTAAATTTGATGAACATTTTCATAATTCCTCTCATTATTGTAATTTCATATAATCTGTAGCAAATGATTTACAATGACAAGCCCTTGCACATACTCATAAATTAATAGTAAAGTGGTAGAAATATAATGCTTTTTAAAATAAATTATACATTTGTAGAAGACAAATTAAAATATATAATAAATTCCCTGTCATTTGAATGATATAAATATTTCTCTGAATTAAAGTGAATATTGTTATTGCGCATATATTTTAGAGATCACCAAGGACAAAAGTTTTTGAATGCCCTGCTTAAAGCAAAATTCCAGAATCTGTAATTCTACATTGCTGAAATATTCTCCATCCTGCTATGACAGAAAATATAAATGTTTTTACTTTTTCCTGCATATAACAAGCTGTGGCTAATGGGATAAGATTAATAGTCTGGGTACATTACAGTGATGTGTGGCACTCAGGATAGGGCTTTTTAACAAACTGCTCTGAAGAGATAACTGTTATGCCCCGTACACACGGTCGGATTTTCCGATGGAAAATGTCCGATCGGAGCGTGTTGTCGGAAATTCCGACCGTGTGTGGGCGCCATCGGACATTTTCCATTGGATTTTCCGACACACAAAGTTGGACAGCAGGAGATAACATTTTCCGACAACAAAATCCGATTGCGTCAATTCCGACCGTGTGTGGCCTGTTCCGACGCACAAAGTGCCACGCATGCTCAGAAGAAATTCAGAGACGGGACAGCTCGTTCTGGTAAACTTAGCGTTCGCAAGGGATACAGCACTTTCGTCACGCTGCAATGTTCAAAATGGTTTAATACAGCGCACTCTCTTCTTCTTTATAATGTGACAAGAATTAAGTAGTTTTGCTGCTCATATTCACACACACTTCTCACAAACTTATTTCGTTACTATTTATCTGGATTCCCTCAATATATTTTGATTTCTCACATCTGACAACATTTTTTTTATATTTTTTTTTTGTCTTTAATGTAGATTTTTTTTTGTGTTTCTCTTTTTTTTTTTTTTTGGTGATTTTGATTTGTACTCCCGAAAATGTTTGAGTGTGTTTTTTGTGACAAGTTCCCACAACACCATTGATATGTTGTTCTATTTAATCTGTAGGAGATTGTTTCGTGTTGTTGTCCCTTGTTAATTTCACATTGTACTTTAGAAATGTACCTGAATCGTCACCAACAAACTGTCCTTTTTGGATGAAAACCCACACAGGAGAGTAGAATTTACCTAAAAATTTTTATTAAGGGCTCACAACTAAACAAAGAGGGAGGCAACGCTGGAGAAACTGCAGAAGTGGGTGAAGCCTTGGACCCCCAGGGCAGACATCAATTATTTAAAAGCAAAATTGGTGGCCTGAGGAGTCCTTATCTATGGGAGTGCAGTCTGGTCCAGAAGTCCCAGAGATCCGGAAAGCAGCAGATGACATCTGTGTCCCCAGGCTGTGGTCATACGAGAGACTGCATCTTCTGTCAGACCAGACTGAACCCAGGGTCATCACTCTTTGGTCTTCTTTCCACGCTTCCTTCCACGTTGTGGCTGTGGTGGTGGAGTTGTGGCAGCAGAAGGAGGAGGAGGAGGAAGAGGATCGTCGATCTCAATGACATCCGTCTTGGGTGTTAGTTCCCCACTCAACCCCTTACGTAGGACTTTATAAATCAGGTCCTCAGAGAGCTTGCGTTGACCCTCCTGCATGCCCTGCAATTTTGTGGCAGCCATGCAGGCAAAGGCCTCTTCAGGACTGGGGAAGGCTCTGAGGGACGCAGAAGCCTCCTGGATCAGCCTGTACGCTGAATCCTGCACGGGACTCGGAGTCGTCTTCCTGGCTCATTCATGTGGCAGGCGGAGGGGAGGGACCTGAGACTCAGTCAGGCTGCGACTGGTCCCAGGCTTCTCTTGGCTGAAACTTAGCCCCGCCTCCTCCTGACTGCCACATTCCACAACCTCCTCCTGGCTGAGGTCTTCCTGTGTATGAAAAAGGGACATAGTTTGAGATTTTTAGTCATCAATCACACACAATTTTCACCTCCTGACTGCTGCAAATTCAATGTTAACAAATATAACAGACTATCCTTCTGAGCCCAGCAGTTTTCATTCTTGTCCCAATTTTGGGTGCCCACTACTGTCTATTGATATGTAAAACACTTTTTTTTATCAGCAATTAGTGATTAATAATAACATCTAGTAAACATCATTTATTTATTGTCCTGAAATCTGTAGAAGAATGCTATACCTGACTCCAGCTGGGCTCCTCCACTTCTTCCTGGCTGGAAGGCCCAGGTTGGACATCGGAAGCCTCAGCTGGGGTGGAAGGAAGAGTGGAAGGAAGAGTGGAGAGGGATTCCCTGACTTCAGTCTGGTCTGACAGAAGTCGCAGTCTCTCGTAGTACCACAGCCTGGGGACATAAACATCATCTGCTGCAGCTCCGGATCTCTGGGAATCCGTGACCTTCTTGCGCTCCCTAAGATATGTGCTCCTCAGGCCACCAATTTTGGCTTTTAAATAGGGGATGGTTGCCGTGGGGACCACCGGCGTCACCAACTCCAGCAGTTTCTCCAGCGCTGCCTGCCTCTTCTGTTTGTGGTTATAGTGGGGGTGTCTCACTTGCCACAGACAGGGCAGCTCCCTGTACTTGTCTATGAACAGGGGCAGGAAATTGTGGTCGTTGAACCCATCCATTTTCTCTGCAATACACAACACAATACAAACCCTAATGTCAGGCCAAACTCCCCTAATCTTGTTACAATATAGGCTTCCATTTCGAAGCAGTATAGGCCCAAGTTTAGATCCTACCTTCGTTAGCATGATCGGCATCTCCGATGCTCCTTCCTCCGCTCACAGATCGTACGTAAGACAAACGTGTGTTACGCTTTATACACACTGCGCATGCGTATAACTCCGCCCCCCCTGACGTTCTTTCTAGTCTATTCCCCGCCCCTTTTCGTTCGGCGCAGTGGGGGAAGAGCACATGGTGGATAGACAGCATGATCGTGATAATTGGAGCAACGAGGAGGAGGAGGAGGAGGAAAGGCCGGAGCCTGAAACGTCCCGATCCAGAAGGAGATTAAAGGACTCAAATATGTCCTTTGGGGAGATGTTGGAGATGGTGGACATCCTGAAGAAGGCCGACTATGATGGAAAGTATGGGCCTTACCCCAACCCCAATGTCCAAAAGGCCAAGATCATGGCGAAAGTGGTCAGGAGTCTGCACCGGAAATTCGGGGTACGACGATCGAAAGATCAGCTCAGGAATCGGTGGTCGGACCTGAAATTACGAGAACATGAGCAGTACAGAAAGATCCGGAGAGTGCTGCAAAAAAGTAAGTAGTTGTGCTGTGTTCCTATTCTTTATGTTTATTACGTTCGTGCTGCTCCATGTGCTTTTAGGAACTGTTGTACAGTTTAAAATGGCAACTTTCATGTTCATGGGCACATTTTTCTTTCGGACTATAAAATACCATTGTTTAGCCCATATGCATTTGGCCAGCATTTTGAGGCCCTATACTTGTCTTCAAAGAATTGGGTTGTGTAGATGGCTTTGTTACTAGAATGAAATGCAAACTAGATTGTGTGTAAAGAGAGGACACTGAGCAGCTGTTTTCACATCTGGACACTGGAGCACTAGTGTGGGACCCCAGAACACCATTTTTATTAGGGGGCCACACAGGTGCTCCAGTGTATACTATAGGGGGGCTACATCTGTGAAGCTTGTACCAAACAGGTAAAGTATTGCAGCTTGACAAAGGCCAATAAAAAATATACATCTTGGAACTCGGCTAAAATAGACAATTGTACCCCACTTCCAAGCAATGTTTCCTATTTCTAGTTCTGCCATCAAATATCTGTGTGCTAATTCTACCATTTTTGTTTTACATAGGGGAGAAAAGACTCGGAGGACACCCCTCATCCCAGGAGAACACAGACCCCCCACCTCTGGAAGAAGGTGAAATACCAACAACCCAAGAAGAAGAGCAGGAGGAAGAAGAAAGATGTGGTGGAGATTGCCACCACAACAGGTGAGTGTCTGCGACCACAGGCTCAGGTAAACGAGATGGATGGTGGCAGATTTTTGAGACCTTTTTTTTTTCTTTATCTCTTTTTAGGTGATCGTGATGTGAGGGATAGAGAACGCTTTACTTCTGAAAGTGCCCAGATCCTGATCGGGGAGATCATGGGGTGTAATGCCGAACTGCAAAACATCCAGCAAAAAATCAATGATGTTATTATAAAAAATAATAACATCATTGATGTTTTGGGGCGAATTTAAACCCCACAAAATCACTTGTTTTATTGTGGTCTGATCTTTTAAAATTTTTTGCAATGTTTTGAAAAGCCAAATTTGGAGGATGCACACAGTGTGCCAACATGTGCTATCTGGCATCACGGGAGATCAATGGACGCGTTTTGGGGGTGCAACCCCTTCCTCAATTATAAAGTAGCATTGAGGAAGGGCTTGCTCCCCAAAACACGTCCCTTGATCCCCCCTGATGGCAGATAGCACATGTTGACATTCGTAAATTTGTGTGCATCTTCCAAATTTGGCTTTTCCAGGGGTGATTTCCCCCCATCTGAACGCTATATCAAACCCAGTTCCTAAATACTGATGTCTGATATAGCCTTCAGCTTTTACATAATGTGAACTTTGTAAGTTCAAGTTTTTTGGCTTTCTTGTTGGTTTTACACAGGCCTGTTTTATCTGAAATGGATATTTCGATTTTTGATAATGCTACTGCAAAAATTGTTATACAACAAACATGTTGGTTTGTTTTAAAAACCCTTGGTAAATGCACATGTGATTGTGCAGGTATAAAAAAGTGGCTTACTCAAGAATGTGTGGATTATTGTCTCAACACTACAACACTTTTGGGGTGATGTAATAGCTGTTTTATGCAAAAGTGGGGGTTATTTCCTAAGGGCAAATACACTTTGCACTACAAGTGCAGGTCCAGTGCAGTTGCAAGTGCACTTGGAGTGAAATGTGTTTTTGCATTTAGGAAATACCAGCCAACAGTGCTTTGTATAATAAGGTTACACAAACACGACATTTTCTGGACTCCACACATTTCTGTCAGGGTCAGCTAAAACAAACACAAGCAGTAAATGTCCAAAAATAATTTATTTATTTTTTTATTTGAAAAAGGCTTCACATATTGTCTGGCATATTGATAGCCCCCCTACCCGCAAAGAACTCCAGGTATCGTAACCGGACATCACGGGCACTCAGGGAGGGCAAGCCAGGACGGCCACTTTCAAGCGCCGTCAGTGTTGTTGGATGTAGGATTCCGGCCTCTGGCCCAACTGAGCCAGCATAGTTGGCAGAATGTTTTCTTAAAAAATTATGGAGAACACAGCACGCCAGTATTATATGGTTCAGTTTATACTCCGCCATATGGATGGGTGTCAGAAATAGTCAGAACCGGCTGGCCAGGATTCCAAATGTGTTCTCCACCACTCTTCGGGCTCTGGCCAGCCGGTAATTAAAAACCCTCTGTTCCGGGGTGAGGGTCCTCATCGGGAATGGCCGCATCAGGTGGTCCCCCAGCGCAAACGCTTCATCAGCAACGAACACAAATGGGAGACCTTCCACATTGTCCTCTGGAGTTGGCAAGTCCAAGCTGCCATTCTGGAGACGCCTGTAGAACTCCGTCTGGGCGATCACTCCACCATCGGACATACGGCCATTCTTCCCCACGTCCACATACAAGAAGTCGTAATTAGCCGACACCACCGCCAACATCACTATACTATTAAACCCCTTGTAATTATAATAGTACGACCCCGAGTTGGGTGGTGGGATGATGTGGACGTGTTTCCCATCAATTGCCCCTCCGCAGTTAGGAAAGTCCCACCGCTGGGCAAAGTGGGAGGCCACAGTCTGCCATTCCTGTGGTGTGGAAGGAAACTGTTGAGGAAAAAACAATAAACATTACTATTTTTTCACAGAAACATAGCAAGCAGATTATACACAAACATTATGGGGCAACCTCCAGATAGCATTTATTAAGGGGAATTTAACAATGCCAAAGTATAAGGTACACCTATCATATTCCCCCTCCACCCCTCTCATGGGCCATTTCTAACATTTTAGGGGGGGGACTCTTGGACAGGTAACCCTCTTCACTTCATTGAGAGATGAATGCCTAAATATAGGGTATTACTTGGAACAGCCCCTCCTTAGTTACACTATTGGCAGCCCACTGGACAGGTAAGAAGTGTTATAATACAAAGATATAAATACACATTGTACACATTTGAGGACATTTGGACATTCTGCTATTACAAAAACTTGAAACAGTACCATTTGAAAGTATACAGGCAGGCCCTTGCACTACATGCTTCGGGGAATTCATTCATAAATCAGAGCACTAAAGAGATGGGTATAGTGTGTATGGGTTTGGCAAAGTCAGCAGATAGATGATTGAGGATAGAGAATTGGGAGCAGCTGACTTAGCAGTTGGGGGGAGGGAGGGTTACTAAAAATTATTTGGGGACACCACAAAAAAAAGCCTCTGGCACTCTGCCTGAATTTAAATCAAAAATAACATTACCAAACATTTTAGGGGGTGTTTGGGGTAAAGCACTACTATGGAGCAGATAAAATACATTGTTAAGTGACTACATGAGGTGAATATAGGCCAGGAGACACCATGCTGGGGAGGTTAGTGAAGGGCAAATATGTATGAAGGACCGAAAATAATAATTACATAAAAATCCAGCATGCATGAGGACAAAGGGGACATTCACAGCATATTACAATCATGGTAATTAGGGAATGTGGAAAGAAATACAATATATTATCAAACATTAAAGACAATAAAATGTGATATAAAAGGATAAAAATCTTACCTTCATATACTCCTTCTGCAGGACCTGTATGATGGCAGAACAGGTCTCTGGGATAATGACCCCCAGAGCCTGGGGGGGAGATGCCTGTCGAGAACTTCAAGTCCTGCAGACTTCTCCCTGTGGCCAAATACTGCAAGGTAGCGACCAACCTCTGCTCTGGAGTGATGGCTTGCCTCATGCAGGTATCCTGCCTGCTAATATAAGGGGTCAGCGAAGCCAACAGATGGTGAAACACGGGGTCCGTCATCCTGAGAAAGTTCCTGAAATCATCAGGATTATTCTCACGGATCTCACGGAGCAAAGGCATATGAGAGAACTGGTCACGCTGAAGCAACCAATTCTTGGTCCATGAACTCCTCCCCACCCTGTTCATGGACTGGACTTGTGTCAAGGTCAGGACCCCAACACCAAGCCCCCGCACAGCACGAACTCTACGTGGAGTACGCATACAAAACATGGCTAGAAAACGGGCGGCTGCTCAGAACGAAGTAACAGAACGCACTGAAGAACAGCAAGGCCTGTGAAGAGCGACCTGAAAAACAGCAACGAGCAGGCAAGATCACACAGAAAACTCCGATACGAACTGACTGCATGCACTGAAGAGCAGATACAAACCCACAAGCACAAACTGAACGGCAGAAAACGATCTGAAAGCCACGAGTCTGAAAAAGCGTGAATCGTCTCTCACCAAACTTTTACTAACACGAGATTAGCAAAAGGAGCCCAAAGGGTGCCGCGCTTGGTTCTGAACCAGCCTTTTCTAGTCTCGTCGTACGTGGTGTACGTCACCGCGTTCTTGGCGATCGGAAATTCCGACAACTTTGTGCGACCGTGTGTAGGCAAAACAAGTTTGAGCCAACATCCGTCGGAAAAAATCCTAGGATTTTGTTGTCGGAATGTCTGAACAAAGTCCGACCGTGTGTACGCCCTATTAGTATCCAAAGACACAGAGTGGAACAAATTCTAAATAAAAGTGACTTTCAATATTAATCATCTGATACACTTGCAGTGTTCTACTATGGAAAGTTTCAGTGTCAGCATACCTTTAGAAGTGATTAACCTTTTGAAAGTATTTAACTAAAAACTTAATTTTTGTTGCAGAGGATTCCTAAAATCTTTTTTTTTTTTTTTTTTTTTTTTCATTCAAAGATTTTTATTGATTTTAAAGTATTGAACAAAAAGGTTGGAATAAAGAAATACACAAATGATAATAAGGGAGAATAAAATAAAAAAATAAAAAAACAGTAATAATAATAATAGGAAGAAGCACATATCCAGAGCAGTCGTATGTTATATCTTCAGCTTATGTATACAGTTGTTTATGTATAATGATATTTATCAGTCCATGTTTTCCACAGTTTGTCAAATTTATCACATCTAAGCGAGTTAATTGCTATAAGTCGTTCAAAAATATAGTTTTGTTGGACCTTCCTAGTCACATCTGTGACGTTAAGTGTTGGAGCGGTTTTCCAGTTACTGAGTATTAGGGACCGAGCAACCAAAAGTATGTGTGTCACTACATGTCTCACCGAGTAGGGGAATCTTTCTAGTCCAATTAGTAATATAGCTAGTTTAGGGTCTGGGGGTGTTATAATGCCTGTAATTTCCCCTAAAAGTTTAAAGATGTTGTTCCAGAAGCTGGTGACGTTAGGGCAGTCCCAGAACATATGGAGAAGATGGCCTTTGTTTCCACATTCTCTCCAACATAAAGGTGAGGTGTTGTGAAACATTTTTGAGAGTCTAGAAGGGGTGTAATGCCAGCGGTGTATTATCTTGAGGGATGTTTCCCAGTGTGTGGTGCAGTGTGATACAGTTTGCCATTGATTATCAGTAATTGAAGTTTTCATGTCCAGATCCCACCTAAAGTGTGTTCTGGATTTTTGGAACTTTGTTTTCCCCTGAAGCATATTATAGTATAGAGATATTCCTTTGTTATGTAATGATCCTCGGGTTAGGTGATGCCATGCTGGGGTTGGCAGGTGGATATTGTTCCACGGGTATTTGTGTGTTAAGTGAGCTACACGTAAGCAGGTGAAAAGCATGTCATGTGACATGTTGTGGTCCTTCATTAAGCAGGCTGCAGATTTTGGTCTGTTGTTATGGTATAAGTCTTGTACACTGTTGATCTTTTTAGAAGGGAAGCTTTTCAGGGATATCATTGGAATATTGGCTTCAACCACACTTAAAGGGAGTATATAGTCTATTTCTCTACTATCAGTGCTATGACGAGATAAAAGGAATCTCCAGGCTTTGAGTGATATGCTGATAGTGGGGGGTATATTCTTGAGATTCCAAGGTATCCAACTATCACTAATTAGGATCGCCGGTAGGTCTGATATAGGGGCTAAGGTTTTTTCAATCTCCACCCACAGTGGTACTTCATTGGAAGAAAACCAGTATTTGAGTTGGTCTAATCTAGTTGCCCACATATAGTCATGAACATCTATTAGCCCCGCCCCTCCTGCTCGTTTGTGAGGAATTAGAGTAGCTTGTGAGCATCTTGCTTTCTTTGTGCCCCACAGGAGTTTCCATTGGAGACTAGAAAGGGATTTGAGATAATGTTCCGGGATGGTGATCGGGAGTACCCTAAAGGTGTACAGGATTTGAGGGAGGATTAACATTTTAAATGCTGCTAACCTACCCAACCAAGATATTTTGTGTTTGGCTATGTTGTTGATTTGTGTCGTTAATTTGGTTATAAGGAGTTTCAAATTAGCCTCAATTAGGGATCTGGTATGGTTAGTAAGTGTGATGCCTAGGTATGGTATTCCTTTGGAACTCCAAGTGTACGGGAGTGATTGTTGTAACGTGTTACGGTTTTTGGTGGTCACACCAAGGTCCAAAATGAGGGATTTGGAGCAGTTCACCCTATAGTATGATACATTCCCAAAGGAAGTTGGTATTTCATGCGCTGTGGGGAGTGATGTACTCGGATTTGTCAAAAATAATATCACGTCGTCAGCGAATAAGTTGATAAGGTGTGTGGTAGTTCCAAATTGGAAACCAGTTACACATGTATGTGATCTAATGGCCTTCGCCAGGGGTTCAATCATGAGATTAAAAATCGTTGGTGATAAGGGACATCCCTGGCGAGTTCCATTTGTTATTTGGAAAGGAGTAGAAAGCATACTGGACGTGTACACCCGAGCCGAGGGACAGGAATACAAGGCCAGAATCGCATTCTGTATATGGCCACTAAAACCATATTTAGATAAAGTCATTGACATGTATTGCCAGTTCACCCTATCAAACGCCTTCCCTGCGTCTATGGAGAGCAGCAGAGAAGGCGTTTTTGTTATCTCGGCATGATGGATGATGTTAATTATTCTCCTCGTAGCATCTGAGGTTTGTCTCCCCCTCACGAAGCCCACCTGGTCTTTTTGGATTAATGATGGAATATAAGTAGTTAATCTTTTGGTTATTAGTTTGGCATAGATTTTAATATTGGAATTTAAGAGAGAGATTGGGCGGAAATTGGATTGCGTGGTAGGGTCTTTACCTGGTTTGGGTATGGTAACTATATACGCTTGTAGCATCTCTGGGGAAAAGTTGCTGTGGTTGCTGCTTTTGTAAAGACTGTTTATAGGTGCGGTGTAAGATGTGATTTGAATGTTTTGAAGTATTCGTTAGAAAACCCGTCAGGTCTGGGTGATTTGCCATTTGGCAGTGTTTCTATAGCTGCGGCTATTTCAGTTGTAGTGAATGGGGAATTTAAAGTAAGGAGTTGGGATTCCGATAGTACTGGTAATTTTAAATTTAGGAGGAAGTTTTGGATGTTGTCGTGGGTGGGTTGGCATGTAGAGGGATCGTCTTTAATGTTGTATAGGTTGCTGTAGTAGTCAGCGAACTGATTAGCTATGTCTTGCGGGTTTGTCATTTTGTGTTTGAGAGTGGGGTGTATCAGATGGGCAATTCTCGTTTTGGTTTTTACTGTTTTCAGTCTATTGGCTAAGTATTTACCTGCTCTATTGGCATTGGCATAGGACAGTAATTTCAGACGTCTAAGGTGATAGTCATATTGTTGAGATAGGCTATTTCTGAGGTCATTTCTTAAAGCTGATATTTTTTGGGTAAGATTGACATTAGGTTTTTGTTTATTTTGTTCTGCTAAGGTGTGGATATCTTTTAAGATTGAATCAATATGGGCATTATGCCTTTTTTTTTCCCTTGCTCCGATTTGTATGAGTATACCTCTCATGTACGCCTTATGGGCGTTCCATAAGGTGAAAGGGTTTTCAACAGAATCCACATTATTTAGAAAGAATTCTCTGATATGTTGGGAGATCTTTGTGGAAGTTCGGGGATCTTGTATCAATCTTACATTGCTACGCCAGATGGGTGAGGAGGAGGAGACAACCTGGTCATTGATGGTGATAGTAATAGCAGCATGGTCAGACCATGTTATGTCATGTATCTTCGCACATGAGATATTCTGTAACAGCCACTTGTCTGTCAAGAATAGGTCAATGCGAGAGTATGAGCAATGCCTGTGGGAAAAAAAGGTATAATCTCTTGCGTTCGCGTTCAAACATCTCCAGACATCGTACAGTTCTTCTTGGTGTATTATTTTGCTCAGGTAGGAGGAGCTGTGTGGTTTTAGAGCAGACGTATCCATTTTGGAATCCACTATAAGGTTGAAGTCACCGCAGACAATAAGATTGCCATATAGATGGTTCTGCAGTTTCTTGAAAAGTCTATTGATGAAGCGGGTTTGATGTGAGTTCGGTGCATATAGGGAAACTAATGTATACGGTTTTGAGTTGATGTCTCCTGTCAGGATGATGTATCGGCCGTTGGGATCAAGGATAATGTCCTTTTGTTGAAATGATACAGTATTCCTCAGTGCTATTAATACTCCACCTTTTTTCTTCTCTGGTGTACATGCCATGAATACGTGTGGGTAGTCTTTGTGTGAACATTTAGGAGCCTTTGTGTCTTGGAAGTGGGTCTTCCAAGACATGTCTGCTTTATGTGTTTTGGCTTCCTTCCACATGGAGAGTCTCTTTGCGGGGTGGTTGAGACCCCTAGCGTTTATGGATAAGCAGTTAAAGGGGTTGTAAAGGTAAATTTTTTTTTTCTTAAATATAACAAACATGTTATACTTACCTTCACTGTGCAGCTCGTTCTGCACAGAGTGGCCCCGAACCTGGTCTTCTGGGGTCCCTCGGCGGCTGTTTCAGCTCCTCCCCGCAAGCATTAACCACCTTAATGCGAGCTCCCTCGCATGGTGGTTAGTGCTTGCGGGCGCGCTCCCGTGATACAGCCGGCGGCTATAGCCGCTCACTGTATCACTCGGCCCCGCCCCCCAGCGCGCCACGTCATTGGATGTGATTGACAGCAGCGCGAGCCAATGGCTGCGCTGCTTCCAATCCATCCACTGTAGCCAATCAGCGGCCAGGGTGAGCGGAGGAATAGATGTCGGGAACGCTGTAATGGAAATTTGTAAGTTCTGTATATAATTGTATTGTATTTTGTATGTATTGCACTCTGCCCTCACTGTGCACACGGCACTAATAATGTTTTCAGTAAATGTTTACATTCTTTTGAGTCCTGATTAGAATAAGCCTGCCTATGTAACGCCCCTTGTTACGATAAACGTACAATTGTAATATTAATGTGATACCTACGTAATCATGAGTATAAAAACCTTCAATTGCGTCATAATAAAGCAGAACAGTAATTTGGAAAGATGCTGAGCGTATCTTTTGTGTCTGTTCCCTACTGCAGTAGTTATTATTAATTTGGAACCACTAATCAATATGAGGATAGGAGTTGCCTATCATCAATTTAACCGAGTCATGCATGGCGAGCCAGCCAGGAGGGGATTCCAGGTGAGCCTGAGTATCCGAAACGAGGAGCTTGAGACGATCCGGGAATTTCTGATAATCAGCCGGCTGAGGTAAGCCTTTTGCTTACATTTGAGTTATCAGACTTCCTTGATCGGTAAGGCATTTTCGGGACAAAGGGTACCTATTTTACTCCCCTTAATCGAACTGTATTGATTGGTGGTTATATGTTATGTTGTCCCTGTCTATTGTCCATCGGAGTGTTATAAATAAGAAAGGGAAGAATAGTACTGTTCACAGGTATATGTAGTACATCTGCTAGATAAAGTAGTTTAGAGGCAAGAGGGTATAGGCACACGTAGAGAAGACTGGCCAGTCATTATGGGCATTGAATTAAGTAAGGGAATGAAGGGTAAGAGACCCTCAAAAATGCCCAGCGCAAGAGGAGCGCTACATATGAACCAAAGGTGCGGTTCCGCCTATACTGAGCCCCTAGATTAATGGTTAGAGTGGACAGGGATCCACAATGGGTAACTGGGTTACCAAAGTCCACAGGGACTAAGAATCGTGCAGAGTAAATAGCTAAAGAAACAGTTATCTATGTGAGCAGGATGGATCAAGGGTGACATTAGAACTAGACAGAAAGGGACATTTTCATGTTAAGTTGTGGGATGAATTTGGGATCAGGCACTACAACTAGTAAAAGTCAGAAACAGAGAAATGAGAGGTAAAACAGAATACTTTATATGTTGTCAGAGAGGGAAGATGGGACGAGCACTGTGGCTCCCCATCTGATCATAGAATCATAGAAGCTAGATATAAAAGTTATTTAAACAAAATAAGGAAAGCAGAATTTAGGCAGGGAAATATTAAAGAGTTAAAAGAAAGTGAGAGAATGATATGCATGTGTTGTGTACAAATGGGAAAAATGTAAGCGATTTTAGAGAGATATTGGTGTATGTGCGAATGCTGGGACCTTTAGTTCTATTGCTTGTGTGTGTCATGTACGCAGATGTGACCCCCTCCTTTGTGCTCTCATGAAAGAAATGTGGCTGGGATGAGAGGTTAGTGATAAGCTGGAAGGACATCATGCCAATTCCAGTTTTTTAGACAAAACATTTATAACAAAATGTGCCGGGTTAACGAATCTAATGGTAAACAATGTGATCACAATTATTTTGAATCTGTTTTCCAAACATGGTAAAATGAAGGTTACATTTAACCGTGTATTACACAAATTGAATATCCTTTGATAGTGGAAACAGTGCATTTAAAAAAGGGAAATTAAGTAAAATTAAGTAGTAATGAGTATTAATTTCTAATATGAGTTTAACAATTTTAACAATAATATAGATATATTGAAACTGGTTTAGACAACCTTTGGTTGGAAATGAAGTCCAGGTTAATGGGGAAATTTGTAATGAATGAGATTAGTTTAGATTAAGATAACAATTTTGTAATTTTACATTTATACAATAAGCCCTTATTGAGAGAAAAAAAAGATTAAGATGAGGTTGTTATTTTGAATAAAGCTGCCATAATATTTAACAAAGCCAAGATGGATGGAATACATAAGAAGTTTTTCTACAAAAATGATATTGTAAGGTTTTTGATGAAAACTTGATGTGCGGTCCATGATGTAAGAGTAATATTAAATAAAATTTAAATATAACAGACCCATCACATCAAGTCCACACACCCTGTTAGGATAGATGCCGCCTGCAGCCAGTTGTTTTATAGTTTTTGATGCTTTCTGGTCCATCATACAGATTCTTGGTCCTTTTGTTTTTATTTATTTTTATTTTTGAAATCCAAAGCAGAATGTGTGGATTGTGAAATGATGTGCCCATTTTTCTTGTAAGTGAAGTGGTATAAGCAGAAGAATAGTTTGGATTTATGGGCATCTCTCCATGACCGCAGGGTATTGTTATCATTTATTATAATATTGCCAGGAAGAAGTTGTCTTTTGAAACATGAAACTGGAGTTCTTACACAAACAGTGTGATAGAAAACAAGCCATTGTAATATATTTATGCAAGCTGGACCCAGTAATGAAGGGTTCACCCCGATATATCAGAGCTGTAGCTTTTATGCAAAGGTGCTATTAGACAAAGTTAGATATTGTTTTGGTCAATGGTCCGACATTCTGTGCAGCAAATTTACAGCTAACTAAATGTTTGTCTAATGAAAGGTTTAAAATATGAGTTTGTTTATGTACAAATCTAACAATGAAAAATGCGTACATTTATTCAAAAGAAAGGAAAAGACGCATGTGTTAAATTGATAGTGTTGGAATCAGCTGCTGTGAGCCCAGTGCAGGACACACTCCCTGAAGACCCAGATATTACATTTTTTGTAGATTTGAGTATGCAGTTTATCACCCAGAAGGATACTCTGTATTCAAAGTCATTGGATCCTTTTTCCCCAGCTCAAGAAGCAGAGCTCCATGTTTTAGCAAAGCCTGTGAGCTATAAAAAGAGTGTATATTTATATAGATAGTCGAGATATAGAGAGCTTTTGGTTCCATTTGAAGGGCCAGAAGTTTGTTTTTACTTCGGCAGGTAAACCAATAAAGCATGCCAAGTTAATTTGATTGGCTGTTTTCAGCCTTCCAGCTTCTTGCTGAGGTAGCCATATTAACTTTCACACATGGAAACAGACCAGGTGACTCTAAGGATGCTGCATTTACAGCCCCGGACACTTGATGGGTCTGTGCAACTCACAGATTCCACCCTAGTTCTGGCCCAGTATAGCTGGGATTAATAATTCAACTTTAAGGACCCCAGAACGAGAAGAACAAGTGGTCCACAGGGGGCAACTTCTTATGAAACAGGACTTTGGAAAAGGTGATCATTTATGTCTGCCAGCCACTCTTTTCCCTTCAGCTTGACACATGGACCGTGTCATCAGTCACAAGCAGTTATGGCTGCCTTAGTAAATGAGCGTGGGATAGAGCCAGGGTTCACCACAGTTGTTTTTATAACACACCACTTCTTGTTTTACCTGTTACCAAAGGTGTTACCAAAAGCTGAACATCCCTCCCAGAGATTACAAAAAAAGATATATCCAGATGCCCAAGTCAGGATCTTACGAGTATGCATTTTGTCTGTATGGACATGTTTTTTGGATGTCCAGTGGCAAATGCTACTGCAAAGGCCACAGTAAAAAGTGTTATCAGAAGTAGTTTGTAAATATAGAGTGCAGAAAGTACAGAGAGTAACAAAAGAAATCATTTTTTATAGGAGAGTCCTTACTAGAAGTTTTGAGGTTTTATTTTTACACCCCTGTCTACAATGTAGCGGACAAAGTAGAGTAAGAAACTAGAAAACTTTTGCCTGAATGTTTTCTTATATTTTATGAAGCCCCTAAGGGGAATATTGGACTCTCTCCCTATGAGATTTTGTTTGGGAGTGTGTTACTCACTTGCTTATATTTTGTCTCAGCAGCTGAAGTCCTCCATTCGGATCTCACGGAGAATGCTGATGATCTTTTAAGGTTTTTTACAAACTCATTTATGTGTTTTCTCCCTAATTCCAGATCCTAAAAGTTTGGAAGGATCTAAAACTAAAGCCAGGTGACTTTTGGATTGTTAAGAGACATTTATATATAAGGAAATGTTTGGAGACTCAATACAGCATCTATTTCATGTACAGTTTTTGCAAAACTTGAAGGAAAAGTCACCTGGATCCACACCAGACACTGCAAAAATGACTAAATTAAAGAAATCTCTGTGTTTGATTTGTTTCCCTCTTGTGATCACAGTCTAGGGTACTTTTTGATTAAATTACTTTAATTGTAAGGGATATATATATATATTTGAAAAGTAGTTTAGCCATGTTGAAGTCATATCTTGTCTTTTGTACGTCTTCCATTTTATGTAGAATTGTCTGTGTTTACATATGCTGATAAGTCAGCATGCCAACAATTAAGCTAGAAGGCCATTCTGGCCACAGGAGTGTACAGCCAGTACTCTGTAAATATGTCTTATCAATCATTTGTTTTTCACAATGAAAAGTCATTTGGTAATGAAAAAGTTGCTCAGCTATTATTTTCTCCACAATGGAGTTTTTTTTTTTTGCCTCTTTGGCCAGGACTACCTCCACCTAAGCATGTGGAGGTTCCAGGTTAAAGGTGATAGCAGGTATGGTTAGTGATCAAAATATTGATCAAAAGAGGGGAGACTGTAATGGAAATTTGTAAGTTCTGTATATAATTGTATTGTATTTTGTATGTATTGCACTCTGCCCTCACTGTGCACACGGCACTAATAATGTTTTCAGTAAATGTTTACATTCTTTTGAGTCCTGATTAGAATAAGCCTGCCTATGTAACGCCCCTTGTTACGATAAACGTACAATTGTAATATTAATGTGATACCTACGTAATCATGAGTATAAAAACCTTCAATTGCGTCATAATAAAGCAGAACAGTAATTTGGAAAGATGCTGAGCGTATCTTTTGTGTCTGTTCCCTACTGCAGTAGTTATTATTAATTTGGAACCACTAATCAATATGAGGATAGGAGTTGCCTATCATCAATTTAACCGAGTCAACGCGAAGCTGACTTTCGAGGTGTCAGGTAAGTAAAACGGGGGAGCTGGGGGCGGCGGTATTGTCAGAAGTTTTTTCACCTTAATGCATAGAATGCATTAGGTGAAAAAATGTTTACCTTTACAACCCCTTTAATGGGCATTGGAGGGTAATTGTGGTGTCTTGCTGCATTATGAAAAGTAGGTACTCACTGTGGCTGTAGTAGAAGATCAGGTAGAAGATGAGTGTGCCGTCTTCGTCTAGATTTGGATGGATGTGTGATGCCGGATGGCGTGCTTCAAACATATAATAAAAAAATAAAAGCGGTGAAAAAAAAAACAATATTATTGAAATGAGTTTGAATTCAATAAGAAAGGGATCCATAAATTGATCCAAAGGCAGATGTATCTGCTGCAAAGAATAACTGGAGGTAAACAGGGTTACCAATCATGTAACCCCTGTTGTCAGGAGAGATTTGAGTTTTGCATAATGTTTTATCTTCAGCCACTTCCACCAGTAGCTTTCCTTGAGGAGCGTTTGCGGGAGACCACTTGCCAGTCCTCTTGTAGTGAGCTAGGTGCGGAGCCTTGGGAAACCGAGTTGTCTGGGTCAGTTAAGATGCCCCACTTGCGTAGTGCTGCTACACCTTCTTCCAATGTGGATACCATAACTGATATTCCATTGTGGGTAATCGAGAGCTTGGCAGGGTATTTCCACTTATGTAATATGTGGTGGTTCCTCAGGGCCTTAGTTATGGTCACAAGGTTGCGACGCTGTTGGAGCGTATGCCTGGACAGGTCCGGGAGAATTTGTATTTCTGCCTACTCTGGGTTCCTATCATCGGTTCTTCGGGATGTTGTGAGAATTTGTTCTTTAATATGATAGTAATGCACCCGAAGTAGCACATCCCTAGGCGTGTTTTCAGAAAGAAATGTAGGTTTGGGTATACGGTGTATGCGATCCACTATTAGATCTTGTGCTGATAAGGATGGTAGCAGGGTTGAGAATAGTGCCTGCGTGTATGGCAGTAGCTGTGCGGCAGGAATGGTTTCTGGGATCCCCCTAATTTTAAGGTTGTTCCATCTGGAACGGTCTTCCAAATCTGCGACCTTATTTTTGAGCCATGCGATTTCTTCATCATGGTTACCATGGGCATCTACCATTGTGTTAAATGAGGAAGTGAATTCACTCATTCGCTGTTCTATATGATCCACTCTACTGCCTAAGGCCTGAACTTCTCTCTGGCAGTGGTTAATACCAGTAGTCATATCAGCATGCAGGGATGCTTTTAGGGAGAGCAGCATCTCTTTGAGGACTGTGTCTAACACTGGCCTGTCAGATGTAGGGAATGCTGCTATGGGGTCCTGTGATACATGTACCGCTGTGTCTGCAGCGTTTTGAGGCCTGCTTACCTCCATCTCTGGGTCTGTCAGCGGCCAATCCGGGGATGATATCCGCTGTTTTTGCTTGGCTGGACTCCTGGTGGAGGGGCTCGAGGTGCCAGAGGAAGATCCGCTGTGTAGGTGGGAGCTTTGGTGTTGTTGTGACGGACCGTTGTTAGTCGTGGCCTGCGGCTCCGTTCGTCTTCCTGAGGCACCGGCGCCATTTTGTGGCGGCTCGCGCCCTTTGAAAAAGTCCTGCATTTTTTGTAGATTTTGTGGGTTTTTCCTGTGCCTGGGCATTGCGCCCTGCACAGCGGGCCCCGGTGGGTCCGTGGACGCTTTTTGCGGTTCAGATGGGGTCGGTGGAAGTGGATGATTGTGGATTCTCTCCGGCGGCCGAGCGGAGCTCTCTAGTTAAGCTTCCATGCTGGAGCTCGGTCGCCACGCCCCCCTAAAATCTGACTTGTATCCTAGTGCAGACTTCTGGGAATATCAGTGAACCAATCACACAAGGAGGAAATAGTTTCAATTTTACAGAAAATTACAGCATAACCCATTGAAAAGGAGGGTACATTTTATGTTTCATTTTGTCTTTATTGAGTAATAAAGAGATAACAAAAGAACAAATACAAACAATGAAAACAAATAGTCTGGGTATGCATACAGAACAGTGATAGAGAAAAGTTATATGACATAGTCTGGAATAAAGGTTATGAGTAAACCTAAGTGTAAGAGTGGCATTACAAATTTCAATGACTTGTTAACATTCAAATCAGAGGAGAGTAGATACAGGCCTAGGAACAGTTACATTAGATTCAAACAATAGAGAAACATGTTGCAGTCATAGTAGGCACACATGTAAAGACACAGTGATTCATTTACTAAAACTGGAGAGTGCAAAATCCGGTGCAGGTGTGCACGGTAGCCAATCAGCTACTAACTTCAGCTTGTTCAATTAAGCTTTGACAAAAAAAACCTGGAAGATGATTGATTTCCATGCAGAGTTGCACCGTATTTTGCAATCTCCAGCTTTAGAAAATCTACACTACGGTAACAAGGTATCATAGAGAACAGTTGGGATGAGCAAGCCAGTGTTCCTACTTGTAGTGGAATTTCCATAGCAAGACTTTTTTTATTTGCAAATATTTTTTCATAAACTCAATATTGATTAAGGTCATGAATGATCCCAATAATTGTTAGGGATAGGTTGGTATTCCATTTCCTCATTATGTTAGGTTTAGCAGATATTAATATATGTAAAACATCTGTTTGAGATGACTTTGGAATCTTATCCACATTGATATGTAAAAGTGCTGTCCTAATAATAGGAAAAAAAAGTAAAATAAATAAGAAAAAAATTGAAAGTGCCCTGACCCACTGAGCTCACGCGCAGCAGCAAACGCATACGTAAGTCATGCCGGCATATGAAAACTGAGTTCAAACCACACATGTGAGGTATCACTGCAATCGTTTGAGTGAGAGCATTAATTCTAGCCCAAGACCTCCTCTGTAACTCGAAACTGGTAACCTGCAAACATTTTTAAACGTGGAGAAACGGGGCCACCCAGTTATGTAAACAGGTGGCCCCGCCCCCTCTGATGCCCCGGGAAAGCCATAGGGAAGTCCCCGTGTGTCAGAGGGGGGAGGGTTCACCCAGGAACATCACCGTGTGGCCCCGCCCTCAGTTATAAAAGAGGCAGGTCGGTCGTGACTTTGTTTTTTTTTTTTTTCTTTGGTCCATCGGTGGAGCGAGAGAAGAAGACTTTGTGGGACAATTTTATTTTTTTATTTTTTTAATAAAGGACTTGTCCCAAGCTGTGTCTTGTCATTTGTACAATTTTGACACTTTTTTTGTGAAATGGTAGGGGTACATTTGTACCCCGTTACCATTTCACACGGGAGGAAGGCCGGGATCTGGGGGTCCCCTTGTTAAAGGGGGCTTCCAGATTCTGATAAGCCCCCTGCCCGCAGACCCCCACAACCACTGGGCAAGGGTTGTGGGGATAATGCCCTTGTCCCCATCAACATGGGGACAAGGTGATTTGGGGGGCTACCCCAAAGCACCCTCCCCATGTTGAGGGCATGTGGCCTGGTACATTTCAGGAGGGGGGCACTCTCTCACCCCCCTCTTTTCCTGTGACCTGCCAGGTTGCATGCTCGGATAAGGGTCTAGTATGGATTTTTTAGGGGGACCCCACGCCATTTTTTAAAAAATTTTGGCATGGGGTTCCCTTTAAAATCCATACCAGACCCTTCAGGTAATATTTCACTTTTATTGTTTCACTTTAAGCGTTATTAAAATCACTGCTCCCGAAGAAAAGGCTATTTTTAAAACTTTTTTTGCATTGATACATGTCCCCTGGGGCAGAACCCAGGTCCGCAAATACTTTTTATGACAATACCATGCATATAAGCCTTTAAAATTAGCACTTTTGATTTCTCCCAATGAAAATTCATCATAGCCGCGAGTAGTTTTAAATAACTTTTATTCCTTTAGAAATGTCATTTTGTGCAGAGACTGTTTTAAACACGGGAAACATGTGCCATTTTATAGGCATACTATAGACATCCCCCAGGTACGAAATTTAAAGGAATATTTCACTTTTATTGTTTCACTTTAAGCATTATTAAAATCACTGCTCCTGAAAAAAACGGCCATTTTTAAAAATTTTTTGCATTGATACATGTCCCGTGGGGCAGGACCCAGGTCCCCAAACACTTTTTATGACAATACCAAGCATATAAGCCTTTAAAATTAGCACTTTTAATTTCTCCCATAGACTTTTATAAGGTGTTCAGCGGCTTTCGAATTTGCTGTGAACACCACAAATTGTTCGCTATTCAGCGAACAGGCAAACACCCGAGGTTCAACTCGAACTTACATTCGACTCGCACATCAGGCTCATCCTTAATTACAAACTCTGAAAGCTGTAAGTGAAAAATAAAAAAGCAATGAAAAAATTGCAAAAATGGTCTGGCCAGCTGAGTTTAAATCTGCAGCACAGGGCCTGGCAGCGAGAGAGTTAATAGATTAGGAGATTCTGATTGAATGTGCCAGGGGCTCCATTAACATAGCAAAGAAAAGAAGAGAGGGGAAAACCCTGTCGGGTACCGTTCGTAGTTGAGAACTCATGGGATAACATCCTGAGGTGTATACTTAGCTGATGGATTTGAGTATGAGATCAATATGACCACTAGCAATGGACCAGAAAATCCTAACTGATGTAAAGTACGGTAGCTTCAAGGAACCCCCAGTGCACTTGATCAAAGGCTTTCTTTGCATCAAGCTCTAGGAATAGCATTGGAATGTTATGGATTTCTACATATCTGAGGATGTTCAGCATACACCTAGTGTCCTCAGGAGCCTGGCAGTTCTTGATAAAACCCACTTGATCCAGGTTGAAAAGAGAGTGGAGAATATATAGTAAGCATAAAGCAATCGCTTTAGCATACATTTTATTATTTGAGTTTAAAATCAAAATAGGTCTGTGGTTGTTAGGTGAGGTTGGATCTTTATCTGGCTTTGGAATAGTGGTGACCAACATCTGGAACATTTCCTTAGGAAAGCGGCCTGTACTTGGCAGTCTTGTAAACATTCAATAAATGAGGAACTAACAAATGTTTAAATTGTCTGTAGTATTCATTAGAGAGCCCCTCAATCCCCAACGTTTTGGATAGAGAAGTGAGTGACTTCTGAAATAGTAAAAGTACAGGATAATGAGTAAAGTTGGGAGGTAGTTATGGTCGGTAGGGGCAAGGAAGATAAGAAACTATCATTTTGAACCTCTTGGGTTGTGGAGTAGTAGGCTCCGCTCTCAAATCATAAAGAGAGCCATAATATCTCCTGAAAGCTTCAGCAATTTGTTTAGGATTCAGCACTGTATTTCAAGTTACAGAATCTATGAGGTGAGAAATTCTGATTGCTTTCTGTCTAGCTTTATGGCATCTCACCAAGTAAACTCCTGCTTTGTTATTTAACACATATGAAGAGGACATGAATGTTTTAAACTGCTTTTCATAGTGGTATAGCAGGTGGGCCTTAAGTGCGTGTTGCGCGTTGCAAATGTTCAATGCTAGTTGAGAAGAAGGGTGTTGTTTATTATGATCCTCAAGGTCTTTGTTGGCATTGAGTTATCAAATTTGTGAGGATGAATTTTAATTTGCATGAGCATCAATTTTAATAAAACACCTCTCATAAAAGCATTGTAGTCTCAGCCACAATGTGTATCATTAGTGAGAGAATTAGATGTCATTAGTGGAGAAAAAAGATCATGTACCTAAAATATTTGACAACAGTAGTCTGGATTTGACAAGAGAAATCTCCACCCCTCTCTGTCAATCCCTCCACTGGCTTCCACTCACCCAATGAATAAAATTCAAAGTACTAACAATTATTTACAAAGCCATCCAAAGCCATCCATAACTCTGCCCCCAGCTACATCACTAACCTAGTCCCAAAATACCAACCAAGCCACTCTCTTCGGTCCGCCCAAGACCTCCTGCTCTCTAGCTCCCTTGTCACCTCCTCCCATTCTCACCTCCAGGACTTCTCCAGAGCTTCCCCCATGGATGCATGGTCTGCACAAGGCCCATTGCAAGACACTGCTCAGCCATCCCCAGACACAGAGGAGGATGAGGAGGGGGGTGAGGGGGAACAACCCACCCTGGCTGCAATCCTTAAAGCAGTGCATAAATGCACAGCATCAGTACACACTCTCCAGGAGCACTTTGGTGGTCTCAAGGAAGAACTGGGCTTCATTAGACATAATCTGCAGAAAACCACGGAACGCATCACAGCTGCTGAGGGCCGCATTAGCGATCTTGAGGATAAGCCTCCATTCCAAGGATGAGACTCCACTCCTCAGGGATACGCAAATTACCACCAGGATTACCAGGGCAAATTAACCTAAGTCAGGCAACATTGAGAATCTTTGCATAGAAACGACATACGCATTGTGGGGCTGCCGGAGAAGATGGAGGGTAGGGACCCCATGGAGTTCGTGGAAAGATGGCCCGTGGAAATCTTTGGGAAGGAGGTGTTTACCCCACTATACTCGGTTGAGCGGGCACACATAGTCCCGTCCAAGCCCCTTTCACCGGGACACCCGCCCCGCACTTTACTGGCCCGGCTACTCAACTACAAAGATAAGGGAATAGTGCTCTGCCAGGCTCACGAGCAGCGCAATGTTCAGTTTAATGGTGCTCGCATCTCTTTTTACGCTGATTGTTCTGCCGAAAAATACAATAATGCAGAGCCAGATTCACAGATGTAAAGAAAAGACTACAGAAGCTTTGCACCACATATGCCATGCTGTTCCCTGCAAAGTTGCGGATAACGGCGGGAGGTCAGTCACATTTCTTTGAGTCGGCTGAAGATGCCTCCTCCTGGTTAGATGCCAATGAACATATCTTTCGCCAGGCCGGGAGGGGGGCAGCGGAGGGAGACTGACACTCTATTACATCTGATCAAAGTTTGCAACATATTAATCTGTTTGGCTGGGCAAAACACAACCTTTACCTACATCTCAAGTGCTGAGAGCAAGTGAGATTTCTAGTTACCGTTTGGAGACTTAGTACCGATTGTTCTCTACCAGTTTGGCCTCTGCTGGATTAGTGGATTATAAGTTAGGTTGACTAGACCGACCATATGTTTCCCCCTGGTTTTTCCCAAGTCCCCCAGAGTTGCTGCAACCCCTGCCATGCTACCTGCGGGACTCAAAGCCATGTTTTGGCAGGCCTGGCCCCGTATAGGGACCCAAGCAGGACCGGAGGCACATTTGTGTTGTGTTTAACTTTCTTCTTTACCATTTTACCCAGCAACTGTCATGAAGCCAACACTACAAGTGAAGTGAGGACAGGAACTCACGGAGGACTGTGCTATGGGTGAGTTCACTTGATCAGAAGCAACACCATGGCTCAGGTATGAACTTCTCCTTTGACCAGTATGGTCTGACAAGAAGTGACTGGACACTGCTCAAGGCACCCATGGCTCTAGAACTGCCTTGCCATATCTCATATATATTTATGCTGACAGATGAGTGTGATACCGATACTCTCTTGGAACGTTAGAGGTCTGCAGAGTCCCCTAAAATGCACTATGGTGTCCACCATTCTTAAAAAACACTCCCCTGCCATATACGCCTTACAGGAGACACATCTGGTACCAGACTCGCTGCCCTGTGTGAACTATTCATGGGTGGCATGGGCATACCACTCTACTCACACCTCATACTCTAGGGGTGTGAGTGTCCTGGTACACTGCACGGTTGATTTTCAACTACTAGATAGGTTGATAGACACTGAAGGACGATATGTGATTTTGTTGTGCAGGATCTACCAGTTGAAATGCATACTTGCTGCCTTATATGTACCACCGCCTCTCAGTTAAAAGCTAAAAGCATTATTGACGTACCAGCTGGGCAGTCCAGACATTCCTTTTATTGTAGTGGGAGACTTGAATTGTTATATGGACCCAGCTTTGGACAAACATCCCCCTCCGGGGAATAGCCGCAAAATTGCTCGAACGGCACTGTGGAAATTCACGGAGGAGGTTGGATGGATTGATCCATGGCGGGGCCGCAACCCACAGCAAAAACAGTTCTCTTGCTTCTACAAAACACACCTCTCCCTGTCTTGGATTGACCTTTGCTTATGCACTCCCCAGACGGCACACCTCCTCCGGGACATTGTGTTGCACCACTCGCCTTTGGTGGTATCCGTATTGGCTAAACTGGCCACAGATCTACCCAGGGCTCCATGGAAACTGATTGCATTTTGGCTCAATCTGTTCCCCACCCCAGAAAGAATATCCAAGGAGATTGCTGAGTTTTGGACGTGACATGCGGAATACCCTGATTTAATTTTAATGTGGGATACATTTAAAGCATTCCTTAGAGGTATACTCATCAACAAGGTAAATGGGGTGAAAGCCAAAACAAGTGCCCAACAGGAGCAGGCTGCCCAGCTGGCCAGTCAACTGGAGGCGGAGTTTGTAGCGGACCCGTTTAATATCTCAAAGGAGGCCTGGCTAGCTGCCCAGTAGGCGGTTGATAGGATTACTGGGTCTGTGGCGGATCGGAAAAGGTTTTTCAACAGGCTAGCTTCTATGAAGAGGTGGAACAGAGGGGTAGACTGCTGGCAAAAATAGTAAGGGCTTCCCAGACTTCCCTATCCATTGGTGCCTTATGCCCAGAGGGGGGGAGGCTGGTTAATGTGCCCAACCTTATTATGCAAACGCTGGTGGGGTTTTACTCGGATCTGTATGGATCTCGAGTGGGCTACTCACTTGCTGACCTGCAGGACTATTTACAGGATATCGAGCTACCCAGCTTAACGGACACACAGAGATCACTTTTAGATGCCCCTATCAAGATAGAGGAACTACAGGAGGCGCTTAGCCTCTTCCCTAACTTTAAGGCCCCAGGAGACTACGGTCTTCCCATAGAACTACTTAAACAATACGGAAGTAGCATACTGCCACAATTACTTAAGGTACTCAATGCAGCCAGGGAGAACCAATGCCTATCTGAATCCATGACCAGGGCCAATATCATACTTATTCTCAAGCCAGGCAAAGACCCTTTAGATCCGGGGTCTTATAGACCAATATCCCTTTTACAAAGCGATATAAAAATCCTGGCCAAGGTCCTGGCAATACGGCTTAATGGAGTCATCTCCAGCATTATCCATTATCCGACCAGTTGGGTTTTATGCCCCAAAAGTCCACGGCCATTAACCTCTGTAGCCTTTTCCTAAGCTTACAGACAAGATCGGACAATGAGGGCGATAGGGCACTGCTGTCGCTGGACGCACATAAAGCATTTGACAGCATAGAGTGGCAGTACCTTTGGGCAGTCATGGGCAAGTTTGGCTTTGGTGATTTCTATCCTGGATTCAGTTACTCTACTTTGCACCGCAGGTGGGGATACGGGAGGCAGGACATGTATCCTTACCATTTCAGCTACATAGAGGTACCCAGTAGGGGTGCCAATTGTCCCCCCTCCTCTTCGCAATCGAGCCCATGGCAGCCCAAATTAGGGCCAACCAGGGCATAAAAGGCTTCCAATATAAGGAAATACACGTGAAACTCATGCTATACCCAGACGACACCATGCTGTTTCTCGGGGACACGGCTGACTCCCTTGAGGAGGCTATGTCCTTGATCAAGCGCTTTGGGGTTTACTCAGGACTTGTGATCAACTGGTCCAAGTCCTCTCTCATGCTACTGGATGTGAATCCGGATGAGACGCAAATGGTTCACGGGGTGCCGGTTACATCCAGCTTTAAGTATCTAGGTGTGCAGGTCATTCCTGAACCCAGGGATTTTATCTCACTTAATTTATCCCCTTTTATTAATAGGATTAAAAAAAAGTCTGGTCTCGCCTTAAAATATCCCTTGTAGTAAAAGTAAACCTTAATGAGATGGTTTATACCCCAGCTCTTATACATGCTCCATAATACCCCTATGGTGATTCCCTTAAGGTGTTTTGCATAATCAACTCTATCTTTAGGGCCTTTATATGGCTTAACAAGCCCCCACGGATTAAACTTGAACAACTACAGAAGTCCAAGGAGAGGGGAGGCCTTGCACTCCCTAACCCCTAGATTTATTACCTGGCCACACAACAACAGCACCATGGTGGACGAGTATGAAACGGTAGGAGAGAGGATAGACTTTAACCCCATTAGGGCCCTTATGTGCCATGCAACTGGAACAACCGATGTTGCGGTGGGATTAGAGGCCCTGGCGTACGCCAAATTCAACAAAAGATTCCCTACATATGTACTCAGGTACATATGTACATTTTTGCTGACGGGAAACTGCGTCTTTTTCTGCATTAGGGGAGCAGTTTTGTCCCCTCCAATCGATGCTTTTTTACTACATGCAACAAGACACACCGTAGCGGCGCAGTCTGGAGGGGCTCTGTGGGTTCTTTCTCCGACCCCAGTGTTCCATTACATGACCGAGGTGTCTCTGTTCAGGGGCTTCATATCCTTCATATTATTTACTTGATAAAGGAGCGCGCATGCGCCTTACGGACTTTACGCATGCTCTGAAATGTGTTGTATTTCCCTCACCTGCTGACATCACACGCAGTTTCCACAAGTTTTTCGCCACTCTCCTCTGAAAGAATCAGCTGTTTTCCTTCCGGGCTCCCCGCCGCTATTGCAGTATGGGTTTGTGACACTCCTGTGAACTTACCTTTGATAACAGCCACATCACTTTGTTATATGTTGACTCGTGTAGAGCTTCATTGCATATTGACATGTAAGTGCCTAATATATCTCTTTTTTAATATGGATTAAAATACTTTAACTCAGAGGCGCTCTCTTATCTTTGTTTTTTCATATCCAGATGCTACGCCATGCTCCTTCACACTTATCTGGAGAGCTTCCCTCAGGGGGCGGTGAGTAGGTGGGAGAGAGATGTGGGCACCTTCGAGGAAGAACAGTGGGAGGAGGTGCTACAGCTGTGCTCCCTCAACCTGGCCCAATGACTGTCCCAACTGTATATTGTCCTAAGAGTTCACTATACACCGGCCAGACTGTTCAAAATGGGGATGAGACCGGACTCACACTGCCCTAGATATCTGAGAGACCATGGGGATCTCATACATCTGTTATGGCGCTGTCCCAAGCTGCACCGGTTTTGGACAGGGGTAGTGTCCACTAGGGATGGCTTTATGTTTGGGTCGAGCATGAGTTCGACTCAAACATTGGCTGTTTGCCCATTCGCAGAACAGTGAATAATTTGGGGTGTTCGCAGCAAATTCGAAAGGCGCAGAGCACCCTTTAAAAGTCTATGTGAGAAATCAAAAGTGCTAATTTTAAAGGCTTATATCCATGGTATTGTCATAAAAAGTGTTTGGGGACCTGGGTCCTGCCCCAGGGGACATGTATCAATGCAAAAAAAGTTTTAAAAACGGCCTTTTTTTCTGGAGCAGTGATTTTAATAATGCTTAAAGTGAAACAATAAAAGTGTTATATTCCTTTAAATTTCATACCTGGGGGGTGTCTATAGTATGCCTGTAAAGGGGCGCATGTTTCCCGTGTTTAGAACAGTCTGACAGCAAAATGACATTTCTAAAGGAAAAAAAGTAATGTAAAACTACTATCACTAGCGCCGGCTATAATGAATTGTCGGTCCAGCAATACACATAAAAGTTCATTGATAAAAACAGCATGGAATTTCCCCACAGGGGAACCCCGAACCAAAATTAAAAAAAAAATGGTGTGGTGGTCCCCCTCAAAATCCATACCAGACCCTTATCCGAGCATGCAACCTAGCAGGCTGCAGGAAAAGAGGGGGAGGAGAGAGAGCCCCCCTCCTTAACCGTACCAGGCCACATGCCCTCAACATTGGGAGGGTGCTTTGGGGTAGCCCCCCAAAGCACCTTGTCCCCATGTTGATGGGGAGAAGGGCCTCATCCCCACAACCCTTTCCCGGTGGTTGTAGGGGTCTGCAGGCGGGGGGCTTATTGGAATCTGGAAGCCCCCTTTAACAAGGGGACCCCCAGATCCCAGCCCCCCCGTGTGAATTGGTAATGGGGTACAAATGTCCATTTCACAAAAAAAGTGTCAAAAAGGTTAAAAAAGACAAGAGACGTTTTTTGACAAGTCCTTTATTAATTCCTTCTTCCATCTTCTTTCTTCTGGTCTTTCTTCTGTGTTCTTCTTCTTCCTCTATCTTCTTCTTCTCCATCTTCTTCTTTCTCCGCTCTTCTCGTCCCACATCTTCCTCCAGCTTCTTCTCCACTCCATCTGCATGATCCGCCTCAGTGGGAGTCTTCCACCGTGTGACACTTTGGTTCTTCTGACACTTCTTATATAATGGAGGGCGGGGCCACCCGATGACCCCGCCCTCCTCTGATGCATGGGGACTTTACAGGGACCCCGTCCCCCTCTGACAACATGGGGAAAGCCAGAGGGAAATCCCTGTGAAGTCCCTGTGCGTCAGAAAAGGGCTGGGTCACCGGGTGGCACCGCCCTCTGTTATATAAGAAGTGTCAGAAGAATCGAAGCGTCACACAGCGGAAGACTCCCACTGAGGTGGATTGTGCGGACGGAGCGGAGAAGAAGCCAGGGAAGATGCGGGACGAGAAGAGCGGAAGAAGAAGAAGGAGATGGAGGAAGAAGAACACCGAAAAAAGACCAGAAGAAAGAAGATGGAAGAAGAACAAATTAATAAAGGACTTGTAAAAAAAAGCCTCTTGTGTTTTTTAACCTTTTTGACACTTTTTTTTTGTGAAATGGTAGGGGTATATTTGTACCCCATTACCAATTCACATGGGGGGCGGGATCTGGGGGTCCCCTTGTTAAAGGGGGCTTCCAGATTCTGATAAGCCCCCCGCCTGCAGACCCAAACAATCACCGGGCAAGGATTGTGGGGATGAGGCCCTTCTCTCCATCAACATGGGGACAAGGTGCTTTGGGAGGCTACCCCAAAGCACCCTCCCAATGTTGAGGGCATGTGGCCTGGTACAGTTCAGGAGAGCGGGGCGCTCTCTTTTGTACCCCCCTCTTTTCCTGTGGCCTGCCAGGTTGCGTGCTCGGATAAGGGTCTGGTATGGATTTTTGGGGGGACCCCATGCCATTTTTTTAAAATTTTGGCACGGGGTTCCCCTTAATATCCATACCAGACCTGAAGGGCCTGGTATGGAATTTAGGGGGACCACCATGCATTTTTTTTTTAATTTTGGTTCGGGGTTCCCCTGTGGGGAAATTCCATGCCGTTTTTATCAATGAACTTTTATATGTATTGCCGGACCGACAATTCATTATAGCCTGCGCTAGCGATAGTAGATTTACATTACTTTTTTCCTTTAGAAATGTCATTTTGCTGTCAGACTGTTCTAAACATGGGAAACATGCGCCCCTTTACAGGCATACTATAGACACCCCCCAGGTACGAAATTTAAAGGAATATTACAATTTTATTGTTTCACTTTAAACATTATTAAAATCACTGCTCCCGAAAAAACAGCCGTTTTTAAAACTTCTTTTTGCATTGATACATGTCCCCAAACACTTTTTATAACAATAACTTGCACATAAGCCTTTAAAACTAGCACTTTTGATTATTCATGTTCGTGTCCCATAGACTTTAATGGTGTTCCTGTGTTCGAACAAATTTTTTGCCTGTTCGCATGTTCTGGATGCGAATCGATCCGGGGGATGTTCGACTCATCCCTAGTGTCCACGCTAAATAGAGCCTCTCAGGTTACGGTCCCGATGGATTCAAAGCCCTGTCTGTTAGGGATTGTTGATGACATCCCCACTGGCGATGATCAAAAACAGGCCATTGCCAGGGCCTTGTTTCAGGCCCGCAAATTAATCCTTAGGAACTGGAAGGTGATTGACCCTCCTGCGCTAAAGGAGTGGCTGGCACAGATGGGGGACACACTCCAGCTGGAGAAATACATCTATCAACATAGGGGCGCCCACAAAAATTTGACAAATTATGGTCACCCTGGCTGGATACCCCGGGCATTTCACCTACAGACCTGGTGATGGATAGGCTGTTGCTGTAATTTGCTTAAATGACATAGAGGTGAGGACTCGAGCGAGGGTAAATGGTGTATTTCTACGGGTATAAGTGACAAACCTCATAGGATCCAATATTTGCAGGAGAAGTTTGGGGCTATTATAAACTTGTATCCCATACTAATGATCAATCAGCCATATATGTGCGGTTTGAACCACTGAACCATAGGTGTCCGGTATAAATGACAATTGTTGTTATATCTCTGTAATCTATGTGAAGATTGTTGCTGGTATGGTTTTTCTACATTGTTATGTTTTTCCTTGTTTATATTCCAATAAACTTTTTTGAGAAAAAAAAAAAAAAATATTAGAATGTGCTCTTTTGAGAGTCGTGGAATCAATTTTGGTGTCTCCGACAGAATTAAAAACCCCTCCCAGGAGGACTTGACAGCATTTGTTAACTATTTTGAGAAATTTAATGAGAAGCCTAGTTTGTTGAACATTGCGAACATACACACTGACCAATACACAACATGTTATTGATTTTGCATATCAAAATGAGATATCTACCATTAGTGTCCTTTACTGTTGATAGGAGTTGAAAGGATATTGACAAGTTTATAGCAATGAGAACTCACACTTTTTTATTGGAAGAAGAGGCAGTGAAGACATGAGGAAAGTTCTTGAAATGTAAATGGGGAACTGAATGCTTCACAAAGCGAGTTTCTTGTATAAATAAAATGTTGCCCTCATCCACATGTTGTGGAGGTGTCCCAAGCTATTTAGATACTGGGAAGAAGTGACCGGAAACCTGGGAAGTACTTTTAGCACTCTAGTAGTAAAAGAGGCCATAACCTGCATCCTGGGGTATAGAAGAGTCCCAGGGGAGAGACTGAGCACTACACTGGCCATCACGCGGGCCTTGTTTCAGGCTAGGAAGATGATAACACTAAGATGGCAATCAAAAGATCCCCCTTTGGTGAAAGACTGGATCTCCACAATAAATGAAACACTGAGTAGGGAAAGGGTGGAGTATATAAAGAGAGGCAATCTCCAGGAATTTGAAACCATGTGGAAGCCATGGCTAGAGAAGGTAGGTGCTCCCTAGCAGGCAAGGCGTAGGACCACTCCAAGAGAGGAGCCTTTGGGGACTCTATAGGTAAAAGAGATCTTTGAGATCAAGGAGTGCTATAGTAAAGTGATTTTGATACGCATATTTTCTTTCTGCTTTTTCTTTTTTATTGCTTTCTCCTATTTTGATTAACTAAATAATCTTGATGGTTTGCGGGTTAAAAAAAAAAAAAAAAAAAAAAAAAAAAAAAATGTTGCCCTTTAGACATATTGTTTCCCTTTGGAGGGCTGAGCGCTTTGAAGGTTGAATGAATGGTTGAAATTAGCAGTCATAATGTCCAGGCAAACAGCTTGATATCAGTGGCTGGAAAGATTTTAAATGTAGCAGGAAGATGCCAGTTAGTGCCTGTAAATAGTCATCAGACTGAATTAAGCTCTCAGTGGGGTGAGAAGCCATTTCAGAAAAGCTTCTCCAAATGCTAATAGAGTGGTTGAGAGCAAAAACTGGTGGATACAATAACCTGTAAAGGCTATTTAGGAAGGAACAAACCCCCCAATAAACAAGAGAGCCCGAGAAAGCTTTGGAAGCCCATGGAAGCTACTTGTAAAAGCAATCAAGCGGCTAACTAGCTGCCAGGATTGCTTTTACATGAAAGCTGATCACTGGCTGAAAAAACTATAACAGGATGATCCCTGCAGATGCAGGCATCATCCAGGTATAACCACTCAAGGTTCAGTGACTCACCAGTACATCGCTGGTCCTTGTTGGGCATGTGTTCATTTTTTCATGCAGCCTCGATCGGTGTGGCTAAAAAAATCTCGGCTAAAAAAAGTGAAAAAATAAATAAATGCCGAAGCATAGGAGCAATCCGCCCACTGACTACCCCAGGCCCCCAAGCTTGGGCATGTACGTTCTTTTTTTCAACTGCAGATGAGAATTCTCCACCAGCAAGTGCTGCTGTATGTATTCTGAAAGCACACCATGCCACTGTCAGAATAAACAGTGTTGCAGCTAAATGGCATTCCTGCAAAGCAAACAGCAGTTAACAATAAACCACAGTAACAACAGAACATTAACTCAATAAAGCAACAACTTTTTTTATTGAAATTTGTGCCAAAAAAAATATGCAAATTATTTATAGGATGAGAGACACTGCCCACATCCCTAGATCAGACAAGCTACAAAAAAAGTTTTCTTCTAAATGGGACTTTGTAGGGCAGGGGCTCCTCAAAAGAACAAACACATTTTAAACAAAGTACATTTTATTGAAAAAAAGTTAAAAAGCAAGAAGGAAATGCATGTTGATAAAACCACAGTTGATGCAAATACAGATATAGATGCATAAAAGACAGCATGCATTAAACAACTTTCTCTGTCGAGTGAGCACACGCACAAAGTATACCCAATGCGTTTCAAGTTACAGCATTAATCCTCTTCATCAAGGGTGAGTGGTTATGTCATGTGGTTGTGTAGAATATCATGGGTATTGCATTATGTTAAAAACCAAGGAATGATTGCTGCCATGAGCCATTCAGAGAAGTCCGAGGGGTGAAGGTGCACAATGGATCCGACTGAGATCACCCACAGAGGGCACTCAGCCCAAATCCCAATGGGAGAACCACCATGTAGACTGGTACAATCAATGTGTCTCTACTGAGTCAGACAGGCACTGATAGTATATGGGTATATGGTTACTCCTTCACTCCTTCTACACTCCTCTAGTACAATCTCCAGGCAGCAGTGGATGGGTTGCTTAATCAAACAGGTGTTGTGTGTGGATATATGGTCTTTCATTTACTCCTCCACCACTCTTCCAATCAGGGCCAGATTTGCCACAAGGCCACCGAGGCCAGGCCTCGGGGCGGCAGTGGTGCAGGGGCGGCGCCGCTCCTGCGTCGACTTCGCGGCCGCCCCCCCCTTTCGGGCTGCTCGTTAAAGTTGATTAAGGGCACCGGTGCCCTTAGAAAAGATGGCCGCGAGCCGCCCACTACTGCGCATGCGCAGTTCTGAAGTGGCCGGGCTCGAGAAAGCTCGTATGCGCTCGGCCGGGCGGCGCATGCGCAGTAGCGTGATTTCGCCGCCCGGCGCCATTTTTTAAAAGATTAAGAAGTAATGTCAGCAGTGCGAGAGAGATGACATCTCTCATTGCCAGCACCGCTGTTCCGCCCTCCTTCATCTGGTGGCAGACAGGCAGCTTGGCAAGTGACATCAACATCTGGTGGCAGTGTGGCAAGTGACATCAACATCTGGTGGCAGCGTGGCAAGTGACATCCCCATCTGGTGGCAGAATGGCAAGTGACATCAACATCTGGTGGCAGTGTGGCAAGTGACATCCCCATCTGGTGGCAGCGTGGCAAGTGACATCAACATCTGGTGGCAGTGTGGCAAGTGACATCAACATCTGGTGACAGTGTGGCAAGTGACATCAACATCTGGTGGCAGCGTGGCAAGTGACATCAACATCTGGTGGCAGCGTGGCAAGTGACGTCTCCATCTGGTGGCAGCGTGGCAAGTGACGTCTCCATCTGGTGGCAGTGTGGCAAGTGACATCCCCATCTGGTGGCAGCACGGCAAGTGACATCAACATCTGGTGGCAGCGTGGCAAGTGACGTCTCCATCTGGTGGCAGCGTGGCAAGTGACATCAACATCTGGTGGCAGCGTGGCAAGTGACATCTCCATCTGGTGGCAGTGTGGCAAGTGACATCAACATCTGGTGGCAGCGTGGCAAGTGACATCAACATCTGGTGGCAGCGTGGCAAGTGACATCTCCATCTGGTGGCAGTGTGGCAAGTGACATCTCTGTCTGGTGGCAGCATGGCAAGTGACATCCTCATCTGGTGGCAGTGTGGCAAGTGACATCCCCATCTGGTGGCAGCATGGCAAGTGACATCCCCATCTGGTGGCAGCATGGCAAGTGACATCCCCATCTGGTGGCAGCCAGGCAGTGTGGCAAGTGACATCTCCATCTGGTGGCAGCGTGACAAGTGACATCTCCATCTGGTGGCAGCCAGGCAGTGTGGCAAGTGACATCCCCATCTGGTGGCAGCGTGGCAAGTGACATCTCCATCTGGTGGCAGCCAGGCAGCGTGTCAAGTGACATCTCCATCTGGTGGCAGCGTGGCAAGTGACATCCCCATCTGGTGGCAGCCAGGCAGTGTGTCAAGTGACATCTCCATCTGGTGGCAGCATGGCAAGTGACATCCCCATCTGGTGGCAGCCAGGCAGTGTGGCAAGTGACATCCCCATCTGGTGGCAGCCAGGCAGTGTGGCAAGTGACATCTCCATCTGGTGGCAGCATGGCAAGTGACATCCCCATCTAGTGGCAGTGTGGCAAGTGACATCTCCATCTGGTGGCAGCGTGGCAAGTGACATCCCCATCTGGTGGCAGGCAGAGTGGCAAGTGACATCTCCATCTGGTGGCAGGCAGAGTGGCAAGTGACATCTCCATCTGGTGGCAGCCAGGCAGTGTGGCAAGTGACATCTCCATCTGGTGGCAGCGTGGCAAGTGACATCCCCATCTGGTGGCAGCGTGGCAAGTGACATCTCCATCTGGTGGCAGCGTGGCAAGTGACATCCCCATCTGGTGGCAGCCAGGCAGTGTGGCAAGTGACATCTCCATCTGGTGGCAGCATGGCAAGTGACATCCCCATCTGGTGGCAGGCAGCGTGGCAAGTGACATCTCCATCTGGTGGCAGCCAGGCAGTGTGGCAAGTGACATCTCCATCTGGTGGCAGCCAGGCAGTGTGGCAAGTGACATCCCCATCTGGTGGCAGCCAGGCAGCGTGGCAAGTGACATCTCCATCTGGTGGCAGCCAGGCAGCGTGTCAAGTGACATCTCCATCTGGTGGCAGCGTGGCAAGTGACATCCCCATCTGGTGGCAGCCAGGCAGTGTGTCAAGTGACATCTCCATCTGGTGGCAGCCAGGCAGTGTGGCAAGTGACATCTCCATCTGGTGGCAGCGTGGCAAGTGACATCCCCATCTAGTGGCAGTGTGGCAAGTGACATCTCCATCTGGTGGCAGCGTGGCAAGTGACATCCCCATCTGGTGGCAAGCAGAGTGGCAAGTGACATCTCCATCTGGTGGCAGCCAGGCAGTGTGGCAAGTGACATCTCCATCTGGTGGCAGCATGGCAAGTGACATCCCCATCTGGTGGCAGTGTGGCAAGTGACATCTCCATCTGGTGGCAGCGTGGCAAGTGACATCTCCATCTGGTGGCAGCGTGGCAAGTGACATCCCCATCTGGTGGCAGCGTGGCAAGTGACATCCCCATCTGGTGGCAGCCAGGCAGTGTGGCAAGTGACATCTCCATCTGGTGGCAGCGTGGCAAGTGACATCCCCATCTGGTGGCAGCAAGGCAGTGTGGCAAGTGACATCTCCATCTGGTGGCAGCGTGGCAAGTGACATCCCCATCCGGTGGCAGGCAGCGTGGCAAGTGACATCTCCATCTGGTGGCAGCCAGGCAGTGTGGCAAGTGACATCCCCATGTGGTGGCAGCATGGCAAGTGACATCTCCATCTGGTGGCAGGCATAGTGTCAAGTGACAAGCGATGGTGGCAAGTGACACGCTCAGGGCTCCCAATGATTCTGCATTATGGTGAGTTGAACTATTTCATTTTACATTACAATGTAATGATAGAAATAATGTGTTTCAATCATCCTGACACCATACCAACCATGGTGCCGGGGATGATTGAGGCACTAACACCAGCAATTGCCCTGAAAAATTGCCCGCGAAAAATTGTTACCCCGCGCGCTTACCCTGAAGTACAATTAAAGCCAGTTATTTTCAGTGTTCTCATGTGTGGAGATATGTTTTTAATTGATCTATTGTAGCAGTCATCGATAAAGGACGAGAATGGTGGTGTGTGTGTGTGTGTGTGGGGGGGGGCGGCATTGAAGGACCCGGCCTTGGGGCGGCAAAGGGAGTAAATCCGTGCCTGCTTCCAATGTAATCTCTAAACTCAAGTCAGCATATATATCACATGGAACAGGATGGAAGAAATCTCCATAGTGTAATACTGTTGTACTTTATTAAAACGTTGAAATGCAATTTCACTAACATTTACATAGGTCATAAAAGCATGTAAAATACTCCAAGCAGCCACCTCGGTGTTCGGGTCAGCTGTGTAATCTCGTACTATATGAATTTATATTGATATTTAGAATTGCTGATTTCACTTATAGCACTTTCTGTGGAATTTGATTGTTTTTATTATATATTATGACTCATAGCACAGTATGAGGTTAAAGATGGTTGCACATCTGAATGAAACTCACATTTATTTATATCCATTTTTAATTTCATACCTAAAAATGAGGCAAATAGGGGCAATTTTTTGTATATACTGTAAATAAAAGCCATAACACGAGTATGTTACCATAATATTACATATGTGAAACGTAACGTAAGGTAATCTTTGTTCCAAAAAATGTTGTTCCCAGGGATCAGAAAATGGCTATTTGGAAACAGCAATTGTTAAAGAAGCTTATTTCAGTTTTTAAGAGCTACACCTATTAATTTAATCACTGGCATGTTACCATTGGATTAGTATAAATGGTATGAGAAGTCTACTTCCAGAAACTTGAAACATATAAACGTAACTTCTATTTTAGTAGAGACATTTGAGGAGTTGTAAGAAAATACAAAGTGAAGAAACATATATATATATGTGATGGAAAATAATATGAATAAGAAACAGCGTGAATTTATAAAAGATAGGTGTTGTAAAAGAAATATGCTTTCTTTTTTGTGAGGAAAAAGGTGGAAATTTGGATAGAGGTTAACATGGATGTATGGGCATGCATTTGAACTTTGCATATACAATTGACACATTCTTTTATTTTTTATTTTTCTTATTAAATACTTCTTGCTCGTACTTATTCTTTTGGAAAATATGCACATTAAGGTAATTGGTACTAATATTTTTATTTTATTTTTTAATGGAATCAGATTTTTTTTTTTAATATTCATTAATTACCTTTTTAAAACAACAGCAGAACATGCTGTGATTTTATCTGAAGGAGGGATTGAAGAGTGATTCCCTGGCCAAACCCCAGCTTATATACCCGAGATCCAGGGTGGGTCCCCACCAGCGTCATATTACACTCTTTGGGCTGAATTAGGCAAAGATACGGAACACATGTCCGGCAGCATTGCCGGACATGGATCTGCACCCGCCCACCCTAAAGCGTAAGATGGATACAAAGCGTCCATGCCTCCCAGTGCCACTAAGATCCGGATGGCAGGGTGCTGTGCATGGCACTGATGCGCAGGAGGACACCCCCACCACCACCCAAAGGGGCAGGGAGGGGAGGCATTGCTGTGCATCACAGCTCCGGACCAGACAAACAACAAGGGACACCCCTCCCCCCCACCACACACATCCAGGTCAGACTCGAGACTGGATTAAACCTGGTAATTTAGGCAACTTGCCTGTGTACAAATAAACTAAAGCAATGTATGAAAAAGGGGATATAAGCTAGACCACGGAATTGCATTTGATACAATAAAGGTTTTATCATATATATACTCCATAAACCTATTTTTGCAGCAATAAGCCTCATTTAAAGTCCCATTCTTTTTCCTTTGTTTTTATTCTATATAGCCATGGATGGAGGCTTTTTACTGTGGACAGGGTAGGTCACACTTCTCTCTCTTTTTTAAAATATATGGGGTGGAAGACACCCACTTTTCCCATGTGACCTGCCATGTCAGTATTACCATAAGAGATTATACATCCAGATTCTAAGCTGTCTGTTTATATCCCCGTTTTCATACATTGCTTTAGTTCTTTTGTACAAAGGCAAGTTGCCTATATTACCAGGTTTAATCCAGTCTCGATGCTGACCTGGATGTGTGTGTGGTTGGGAGAGGTGTCCCTTGTTGTTTGTCTGATCCGGAGCTGCGATATGCAGTAATGCCTCCTTGCCCCCTTTGGGTGGTGGCGGGGGGTGTCCTCCTGCGCATCAGTGCCATGCACAGCGCCATTCCAGCTCTGTGTCTTAGTGGCACTGGGAGGCATAGACGCTTTGTATCCATCTAACGCTTTAGGGGGGGCTGGTGCGGATCTGTGTCCGGCAATCCTGATGGACATATGTTCCATATCTTTGCCTAATTCAGCCAACAGAGTGTAGTATGATGCTGGTGGGGACCCGCCCTGGATCTCGAATAGATCAGCTGGGGTTTGGCTGGGAAATCACTTTTCAATCCCTCCTCTTGAAAGAGACACCACATCACTGGTTTCACATTGTTTTTCACACATGCATGGTAGGCATGAGTCCTCTGTGACTCCACTCACACTTTTTTCTCATTTCTTGTTTAGGGTTTTTTTCCTACATAATACACATTTTCACAACTTCTTCTAATTTCATATTTTCTCATACACTTTTTTTCATTTTTTTGCACAATTCATTCATTTCACACACCACTCACCATACAATCAATATCTTCCAGATTGGCGCGGATTGTTATTAGACCATCTATCCTCCTCTGGGATTGCATTGTAATGACCTGACCTGACAACTAGCTGACCCCCTGATTTGGTTTGGGTTTCTTGCCTCAGCTCCGGGCCGGGAATGTGATGGGGACCCCTTCTCCCACTTTCTTTATCCTCACATGAACCAGTTCAGTTCTTGGACTGATATGTAAGTATCAGGTTATCTAAGTACTCCTTAAGGGAACTTTTTTGGATCCTGCAGAAAGTTTTGATTTTCTGTACTTACAGTGAATTAAGATTTGTATCCATACTGCTGATTAGTGAATGTGATTCACAAAACACGTAGAGTTTTTCCATTCATATGATGCCAAGACAGTTCGGCTTTCATACAATCATTTAAGTTCATTTTTTTCCTCATTATTGTACACACAGCACCCCATATTGACAGAAAAACACAGAATTGTTGACATTTTGCAGATTTATTAAAAAAGAAAAACTGAAATATCACATGGTCCTAAGTATTCAGACCCTTTGCTCAGTATTTAGTAAAAGCACCCTTTTGATCTAATACAGTCATGAGTCTTTTTGAGAAAGATGCAACAAGTTTTTCACACCTGGATTTGGGGATCCTCCGCCATTCCTCCTTGCAGATCCTCTCCAGTTCTGTCAGGTTGGATGGTAAATGTTGGTGGACAGCCATTTTTAGGTCTCTCTGGAGATGCTCAATTGGGTTTAAGTCAGGGGTCTGGCTCGGCCATTCAAGAACAGTCATGGAGTTGTTGTGAAGCCACTCCTTCATTATTTTAGCTGTGTGCTTAGGGTCATTGTCTTGTTGGAAGGTAAACCTTTGGCCCAGTCTGAGGTCCTGAGCACTCTGGAGAAGGTTTTCATCCAGGATATCCCTGTACTTGGCTGCATTCATCTTTCCCTCGATTGCAACCAGTCGTCCTGTCCCTGCAGCTGAAAAACACCCCCACAGCATGATGCTGCCACCACCATGCTTCACTGTTGGGACTGTATTGGACTGGTGATGAGCAGTGCCTAGTTTTCTCCACACATACCACTTAGAATTAAGGCCAAAAAGTTCTATCCTGGTCTCATCAGACCAAAGAATCTTATTTCTCATCATCTTGGAGTCCTTCGGGTATTTTTTAGCAAACTCCATGTGGGCTTTCATGTGTCTTGCACTGAGGAGAGGCTTCCGTCGGGCCAATCTACCATAAAGCCCCAACTGGTGGAGGGCTGCAGTGATGGTTGACTTTCTACAACTTTCTCCCATTTCCCGACTGCATCTCTGGAGCTCAGCCACAGTGATCTTTGTGTTCTTCTTTACCTCTTTCACCAAGGCTCCTCTCCCCTGATAGCTCAGTTTGGCCGGACGGCCAGCTCTAGGAAGGGTTCTGGTCGTCCCAAACGTCTTCCATTTAAGGATTATGGAGGCCACGGTGCTCTTAGGAATCTTAAGTGCAGCAGAAATTTTTTTGTAACCTTGGCCAGATCTGTGCCTTCTCACAATTTTGTCTCTGAACTCTTCGGGCAGTTCCTTTGACCTCATCATTCTCATTTGCTCTGACATGCACTGTGAGCTGTAAGGTCTTATATAGACAGGTGTGTGGCTTTCCTAATCAAGTCCAATCAGTATAATCAAACACAGCTGGACTCAAATGAAGGTGTAGAACCATCTCAAGGATGATCAGAAGAAATGGACAGCACCTGAGTTAAATACATGAGTATCACAGCAAAGGATCTGAATACTTAGGACCATGTGATATTTCAGTTTTTCTTTTTTAATAAATCTGCAAAAATGTCAACAATTCTGTGTTTTTCTGTCAATATGGGGTGCTGTGTGTACAATAATGAGGAAAAAAATGAACTTAAATGATTTTAGCAAATGTCTGCAATATAACAAAGAGTGAAAAATTTAAGGGGATCTGAATACTTTTCGTCCCCACTCTATAGCTATCTATCTATCTATCTATCTATCTATCTATCTATCTATCTATCTATCTATCTATCTATCTATCTATCTATCTATCTATCTATCTATCTTATACAATGTAAAATGTATGTGTGTATCATCATTGTATACAGTGTATATGTTCATGGCATAGGTGTGCGCAGCCTATTGCATTAGGGTGTGCACCCCAAAATGCAAACACACATGTGTGCTATATATATATATATATATATATATATATATATATATATATATATATATATATATATATATATATATATATATATTTATTTATATATATATATATATATATATATATATATATATATATATATATATATATATATATATATATATATATATATATATATATATATATATATATATACAGACAGTCTTGTGTGTGTCAGTAGTTTTTTATTATTTTTGTTTATGTATTTTTTACAATTTTATTTTTCATAGTTTTTTAGAAGCTTTGTTGAAATAGCAGGGGGAATCTGCACTGCAAAGGGTGATTAGGTGTGCCCAGGCACACCCAGCACACCCCCTGCGCACGCCTATGGTTCATAGTATACTTCTACCAATATGTCAGCTTTTGTATATGATTATGTTTATGTTAATGTTTTGAAAACTTTATCATGCATTTCTAGACCATGGAATTGTGTTTGATACAATAAAGGTTTTATCATATATGTATATACCCCATACCTTATCTTTGCAGCAATAAGCCTCATTTAAAGTCCCATTCTTTTTCCTTTTGTTTTTATTCTAACTTTGAGACTGTGTTAGTCTACTTGGACAATATCATAATTTTCTCCAAAACCTTTGAGGTTCCTGTTAAGTACTTGGACCAGTTGCTCGCCCATCTAGCACAGTATAGGTTGAAACTCAAGCCCAGTAAATGCTGCCTAATGAGACAGAGGATCTAGTACATGGGGCACATTGTGGGATCTGGAGGGGTCTCTCGGGACCTGGCTAAGGATCAGGCAATGCAGGAATGGCACTCCCCAAAAACTATTGCTGAGCGCCGCTTATTCTTATGCCCCGTACACACGGTCGGATTTTCCGATGGAAAATGTCCGATCGGAGCGTGTTGTCGGAAATTCTGACTGTGTGTGGGCTCCATCAGACATTTTCCATCAGATTTTCTGACACACAAAGTTTGAGAGCAGGCTATAAAATTTTCCGACAACAAAATCCGATCGCGTCAATTCCGACCGTGTGTGGCCTGTTCCGACGCACAAAGTGCCACGCATGCTCAGAAGAAATTCCAAGACGGAACAGCTCGGTCTGGTAAACTTATCGTTCACAATGGATACAGCACTTTCGTCTCACGGTGCAATGTAAAAAATGGTTTAATACAGCGCACTCTCTTCTTCTTTATAATGTGAGAAGAATTAAGTAGTTTTGCTGCTCATATTCACACACACTTCTCACTTTCTTTATTATTTATTGGGATTCCCCTAATATATTTTGATTTGTCACATCTGACAAAAATATTTTTGTGTTGTTTTTTTTTTTTTTTTTTTTTTTTTTTTTTTAGGCAGATTTATTTTTTATTTTAGGTTTGTATTTTTTCAAAGCCTGATCTTTGTTTTATTTTATTTTTAGTTTTACTCCAGAATATTTTTGTGTGTGTTTTGTGTGTCAAGTTAACACCATTATTATCTTGTATTATTTAATCTCAAGGAGATTGTTTGGTGTTGGTGTCCCTTGTTAATTTCACATTGTATTTTAGAAATGTACCTGAATCCTCACCAACAAAGTGTCCTTTTTTAAGGAAAACACACATAGGAGAGTATAATTAAAAAAAAAACAAAAAACATGTATTAAGGGCTCACAACTAAACAAAGAGGGAGGCAACGCTGGAGAAGCAGCTGATATGGGTGAAGCCTTGGACCCCCAGGGCACACATCAACTATTTTGAAGCAAAATTGGTGGCCTGAGGAGTCCATATCTAAGGGAGTGCAGTCTGGTCCAGAAGTCCCAGAGATCCAGAAAGCAGCAGATGACATCTGTGTCCCCAGGCTGTGGTCATACAAGAGACTGCAGCTTTTCTCAGACCAGACTGAACCCAGGGTCATCACTCTCTGGTCTTCTTTCCATGCTTCCTTCCACGCTGTGGCTGTGGTGGTTGAGTTGTGGCAGCAGGAGGAGGAGGAGGATGGTCCAACTCAATCACGTCGGTCTTGGGTGTGATTTCGCCACTCACCCCCTTAGTTAGGACTTTATAAATAAGTTGCTCACACATGAGGCGTTGACCCTCCTGCATGTCCTGCAGTTTTGTGGCAGCCATGCAGGCAAAGGCCTCTTCAGGAGTGGGTAAGGCTCGGAGGGATGCCGAAGCCTCCTGAATTAGCCTGAGTGCAGAATCCTGCATGTAAGTCGCCTTCCTCGCCCTTTTGTATGGAAGGCGGAGGGGAGGAACCTGCGATTCAGTCAGGCTGCGACTGGTCCCAGGCTTCTCTTGGCTGACACTTAGCCCCACCTCCTCCTGGCTGCAACTTAGCCCCGCCTCCTCCTGGCTGCCACATTCCACAGCCTCCTCCTGGCTGAGGTCTTCCTGTGTATGAAAAAGGGACATAGTTTTAGTATTTTTTTCATCAATCACACACAATTTTCATCTCCTCACTGTTGCAAATTGAATGTTAACAAATATAACAGACTATCATTCAGAGCCCAGCATTTTTCATTCTTGTCCCAATTTTGGGTGCCCACTACTGTCTATTGATATGAAAAACACTTTTTTCAATCAGCAATTAGTGATCAATAATAACATCTAGTAAACATCATTTATTTATTGAACAGAAATCTGTAGAAGAATGCTATACCTGGCTCCAGCTGGGCTCCTCCACTTCTTCCTGGCTGGAAGGCCCAGGTTGGACATTGGAAGCCTCAGCTGGGGTGGAAGGAAGAGTGGAAGGAAGAGTAGAGAGGTACTCCCTGAATCGCAGTCTCTCATAGTACCACAGTCTGGGGACATAAATGTCATCTGCTGCAGCTCAGGACCTCTGGGAATCTGTGACCTTCTTGCGCTCCCTAAGATAAGTGCTCCTCAGGCCACCAATTTTGGCTTTTAAATAGGGGATGGTTGCTGTGGGGACCACCGGCTTCACCAACTCCAGCAGTTTCTCCAGCGCTGCCTGCCTCTTTTGTTTATTATTGTATTGGGGGTGTCTGACATGCCACAGACAGGGCAGCTCCCTGTATTTGTCTATGAACAGGGGGAGGAAATTGTGGTAGTTGAACCCATCCATTTTCTCTGCAAGACACAACACAAGACAAACCCTAATGTCAGGCCAAACTCTCCGAATCTTGTTACAATATAGGCTTCCATTTCTAAGCAGTATAGGCCCAAGTTTAGATCTTACCTTCGTTATCATGATCGGCGCCTCCGATGCTCCTTCCTCCGCTCACAGATCGTACGTAATACACATGTGTGTTACGCTTTATACACACTGCGCATGCGTGTAACTCCACCCACCCCTGACGTTCTTTCTAGTCTATTCCCCGCCCCTTTTTGTTCTGCGCAGTGGGGGAAGAGCACATGGCGGAGACACACAGGTGCATGCTAAGTACAGGAACGAGGAGGAGGAGGAAAGCCCAGAGCCTGAAACGTCCCGATCCAGAAGGAGATTTAAGGCCTCAAATATGTCCTTTGTGGAGATGTTGGAGATGGTGGACATCCTGAAGAGGACTGACTATGATGGAAAGTATGGACCTTACCCCAACCCCAATGTCAGAAAGGCCAAGATCATGGCGAAAGTGGTCAGGAGTCTGCATCGGAATTTCGGGGTATGACGATCGAAAGATCAGCTCAGGAAACGGTGGTCGGACCTCAAATTACGAGAACATGAGCAGTACAGAAAGATCCGGAGAGTGCTGCAAAAAAGTAAGTAGTTGTGCTGTGTTCCTATTCTTTTTCTGTTTATTACGTTCGTGCTGCTCCATGTGCTTTTCTTAAAAGTGTCCATTTTAAAATGGCAACTTTCATTTTCATGGGCACATTATTCGTTCGTATCAAACATTTTTCTTTCGGCCTAGAAAACACCATTGTTTTGGCCATATGCATTTTGCCACATTTTTAAAGCCCTACTTGTATGAAACTAATTTGGTTGTGTAGATGGCTTTGTTACTAGAATGAAATGCAAACTAGATTCTGTGTAAGGAGAGGACACTCAGCAGCTGTTTTCACATCGGGATGCTGGAGCACTAGTGTGGGACCCCAGAACACCATTTTTATTAGGGGGCCACACAGGTGCTCCAGTGTATACTATAGGGGGTTCTCCATCTGTGAAGCTTGTACCAAACAGGTAAAGTATTGAGGCTTGACAAAGGACACTGAAAATGCTACATCTTGGAACTCTACCAAAATAGACAATTGTACCCCACTTCCAAGCAATGTTTCCTATTTATAGTTCTGCCATCAAATATCTGTGTGCTAAGTATACCATTTTTGGTTTACATAGGGTAGAAAAGACTCGGAGGACACCCCTCATCTGAGGAGACCACAGACCCCCCACCTCTGGAAGAAGGGGAAATACCCCCAACCCAAGAAGAGCAGGAGGAGGGAGACGTGGTGGAAATTGTCACCACAACAGGTGAGTGTCTGCGACCACGGGCTCAGGTAAGAGATGGTTGCCGACATCTTTTTTATACCTGTTTTTGTTTGTTTTTTCTCTTTTTAGGTGATCGTGATGTTGTGGATCCAGATCCTTTCATGTCAGAAAGTGCCCAGATCCTGATCGGGGAGATCATGGGGTGTAATTTAGCTTTGGAAAAACTCAAGAAAAATATCAATGATGTTATTCAAAAAAATAAGAACATCACTGATGTTTTGGGGTGAGTTTAAAACCCCTCCAAATTCCTTTTTTTTTTGGTGAGCTACAAATTTCCAAATGTTTTAGCGATGCTAAGAAAAGCCAAATTTGGAAGATGCACACAGTGTGCAAACATGTGCGTTCTGCCATCACGGTAGATCAATGGACGCATTTTGGGGACTTCACCCCATCTGAACGCAATATTAAACACAGTTCCTAAATACTCATGTCTGATATTGCCTTCAAGTTCTACCTAATGTGAACTTTGTAAGTTCAAGATTTGTGTCTTTCTTGTTGGTTTTACACATGCCTGTTTTATCTTAAATGAACATTTCTATTTTTGAGAATGCTACCCCAAAGATTGTTATACAACAAACATGTTGGTTTGTTTTAACCACTTGACGACCGCCGCACGACGATATATGTCGGCAGAGCGGCACGGGCAGGCAATAGGGCATACATTTACGTCCTTGCCTTCCCGCGGGTGGGGGGTCCGATCGGACCCCCCTCATGCCAGTGGCGGTCGCCTTTGGTCTGGCAGCGATCAGAGATGAGGGGGAGGCCATCCGATCGTTCAGCGATCACTCCCAGCCAATGAGATTCTTCCCCTGCCTCTGTGTAGTACACAGAGGCAGAGGAAATGATGTCATCTCTCCTCAGCCCGGCAGTTTCTGTTCCGGTGCTGAGGAGAGAAGACAGAAATGTCAGTTCACCAAACACACACACACACAGTAGAACATGGCAGGCACACATTACACCCCCCTTCACCCCCCAATCCCCCCCGATCACCCCCCGATCACCCCCCCCATCACACTGACACCAAGCAGTTTTTTTTTTTTTTTTATTACTGCATGGTGTCAGTTTGTGACAGTTACTGTGTTAGGTCAGTTAATATTAGCCCCCTTTATGTCTAGGGTACCCCCCTAACCCCCCTAATAAAGTTTTAACCCCTTGATCACCCCCTGTCGCCAGTGTCACTAAGCGATCATTTTTCTGATCGCTGTATTAGTGTCACTGGTGACGCTAGTTTGGGACGTAAATATTTAGGTTCGCCGTCAGCGTTTTAAAGCGACAGGGACCCCCATATACTATCTTATAAATGTTTTAACCCCTTGATTGCCCCCTAGTTAACCCTTTCACCACTGATGACCGTATAACCGTTACGGGTGATGCTGGTTAGTTAGTTTATTTTTTATAGTGTCAGGGCACCCGCCGTTTATTACCGAATAAAGGTTTAGCCCCCTGATCGCCCGACGGTGATATGTGTCGCCCCAGGCAGCGTCAGGTTAGCGCCAGTAGCGCTAACACCCACGCATGCACCGTACACCTCCCTTAGTGGTATAGTATCTGAACGGATCAATATCTGATCCGATCAGATCTATACTAGCGTCCCCAGCAGTTTAGGGTTCCCAAAAACGCAGTGTTAGCGGGATCAGCCCAGATACCTGCTAGCACCTGCGTTTTGCCCCTCCGCCCGGCCCAGCCCAGCCCACAAAAGTGCAGTATCGATCGATGCTGTCACTTACAAAACACTAAACGCATAACTGCAGCGTTCGCAGAGTCAGGCCTGATCCCTGCGATTGCTAACAGGTTTTTTGGTAGCGTTTTGGTGAACTGGCAAGCACCAGTGGCCTAGTACACCCCGGTCATAGTCAAACCAGCACTGCAATAACACTTGGTGACGTGGCGAGTCCCATAAGTGCAGTTCAAGCTGGTGAGGTGGCAAGCACAAGTAGTGTCCTGCTGCCACCAAGAAGAAGACAAACCCGGGCCGTCGTGCCCATAATGCCCTTCCTGCTGCATTTGCCAATCCTAATTGGGAACCCACCACTTCTGCAGCGCCCGTACTTCCCCCATTCACATCCCCAACCAAGTGCAGTCGGCTGCATGAGAGGCATTTTTATGTCCTCCTGAGTACCCCAACCCAGCGAACCCCCCCCAAAAAGATGTCGTGTCTGCAGCAAGCGCGGATATAGGCGTGACACCCGCTATTATTGTCCCTCCTGTCCTGACAATCCTGGTCTTTGCATTGGTGAATGTTTTGAACGCTACCATTCACTAGTTGAGTATTAGCATAGGGTACAGCATTGCACAGACTAGGCACAAAAAAATATATATATATATAAAATAAAAAAAAATAGTTGTCGTTTTATTGTTCTCTCTCTCTCTATTCTCTCTCTATTGTTCTGCTCTTTTTTTACTGTATTCTATTCTGCAATGTTTTATTGTTATTATGTTTTATCATGTTTGCTTTTCAGGTATGCAATTTTTTATACTTTACCGTTTACTGTGTTTTATTGTTAACCATTTTTTTGTGTTCAGGTACGCCATTCACGACTTTGAGTGGTTATACCAGAATGATGCCTGCAGGTTTAGGTATCATCTTGGTATCATTCTTTTCAGCCAGCGGTCGGCTTTCATGTAAAAGCAATCCTAGCGGCTAATTAGCCTCTAGACTGCTTTTACAAGCAGTGGGAGGGAACACCCCCCCCACCGTCTTCCGTGTTTTTCTCTGGCTCTCCTGTCTCAACAGGGAACCTGAGAATGCAGCCGGTGATTCAGCCAGCTGACCATAGAGCTGATCAGAGACCAGAGTAGCTCCAAACATCTCTATGGCCTAAGAAACCGGAAGCTACGAGCATTTCATGACTTAGATTTCGCCGGATATAAACAGCGCCATTGGGAAATTGGGAAAATATCCCGGGGGATATCCTAGACAGACATCTCACGTCCTCCCTAAAAGAGAGAAAAAAGAAAAAAAAAAAAAACTTCTGACCGCCCCATACTCATGGTTCAGCCAATCAGGCTGCTGATTGGACATCCCCACCCACTGCAATTAAACACACATTTAAACTCCTCCAGCACTGCATTAATCAGCTGCTACTGACACCACACAGACGTGCTTGGAGGAAGCTGAGACAGGCAGGTAAATGCATGGACCCCCTCTGGTTGGGATGTTTGAAAATTTTACAGACGGTTAACCGTTTACTTACCTATAATATTTCCCTGATGTGTTTTATAATCTGCAGACTTATGCGTACTCACACCCAACCAGGGAACCTGCATATTTCCTTGGACTCCTGTCCATTTTGATTCTGGGGTATTATTCAAATACTTCCTGCTGCTGAAATTGGGACCCATGATCTGGTTCCTTTTATCCTCAGTTTTTAGGTACGTGTTCTATATGTTCTATATTTACAAGCACGGGTGAATCTGCTAACCCCAATACTCCTTACAATTCTGAGAATAGTATTGTATTTATACTAGGCTCTCTTTTTAAGACTCTCATTGAAATATTTTCATTGCAGCAGGATTGTACCCCCCACCCTCTAACTCCATCAAACAGGCTGTCTCAAGCCTTCGCAGTGAGGGGAGGACTGTGTCTGTTATATTGGGGATATCCTTTGTGAAGCAACCTCAGTCCACCCTGGTTCTTTTTCCTGTGATTCACCTGGTATCTTCCCTATCTTCTTGAGCCTCGGTTCTGTGATCCCTGTGTGGCCTTGACGGGCGGCAAATTCTTGATTCGCATTGGATGCTGATAATGTCCCTGGGAGTGTTTATATGAATCTTAAGGGGTCAGTATGAAATCTCTGCATGTATATGCCTGGAACTTACTAAAGATGTAACATATGTTAATGTCTATTGACCTTTATAATGTAAACTAGATGCTCTCTACTGCCTCCTGCTGTGAATGCCTGAGATATTCATCCATTTATGTTTGCTCTGCTTGTTGTTAATTTTCTAGATGAAATATCCATTTTGACCAATTGTCGTTACCCCTGAAGAAGAGGTCAACCCCTTTTGCTTACCTCGAAACGTCGGGTTCTATGATCATTGGTTCTTTACTACCTGTATCATTGCATTTGGTCATTTATTTGTAGAATTACTTTTTCCCATTTACATGCATCCATTTTATTGTATATATGGTTAGGTCATGTGTAATGATTTTTAGATGCTAAATTAATAAACTACAATACTTTTATACAAAAACTATAAACTTCTACTACTTTCTACTTTATTAGAGGTAACCCCGTGAAAAAAGTCCCGCTAGAGGAATCGCACTCCTTCAGGGGGTGCTTAGGTTTGGCAAAAATTGGGATGGGGGCTTACCTCTAGAAAAATATACAGTGCCTACTGGGATGACACCTCCCTCCTTTTTGGGAAATTGGGAATTGGCATTTTATCACACCGATCTTGGTGTGGTCAGATGCTTTGAGGGCAGAGGAGAGATCTAGGGTCTAATAGACTCCAATTTTAAAAAAAAAGAGTACCTGTCACTACCTATTGCTATCACAGGGGATATTTACATTCCCTGAGATAACAATAAAAATGATTAAAAAAAATGAAAGGAACAGTTTAAAAATAAGATAAAAAAGCAAAAAAATAATAAGGAAAAAAAAAAAAAAAAAGCACCCCTGTCCCCACCTGCTCTCGCGCAAAGGCGAACGCAAGCGTCGGTCTGGCGTCAAATGTAAACAGCAATTGCACCATGCATGTGAGGTGTCACCATGAATGTCAGATCGAGGGCAGTAATTTTAGCAGTAAACCTCCTCTGTAAATCTAAAGTGGTAACCTGTAAAGGCTTTTAAAAATGTATGTAGTTTGTCGCCACTGCACGTTTGTGCGCAATTTTAAAGCATGTCATGTTTGGTATCCATGTACTCGGCCTAAGATCATCTTTTTTATTTCATCAAACATTTGGGCAATATACTGTGCTTTAGTGCATTAAAATTTAAAAAAGCGTGTTTTTTCCCCAAAAAATGCGTTTGAAAAATCGCTGCACAAATACTGTGTGAAAAAAAAAAATGAAACACCCACCATTTTAATCTGTAGGGCATTTGCTTTAAAAAAATATATAATGTTTGGGGGTTCAAAGTAATTTTTTTGCAAAAAAAAAATAATTTTTTCATGTAAACAAAAAGTGTCAGAAAGGGCTTTGTCTTCAAGTGGTTAGAAGAGTGGGTGATGTGTGACATAAGCTTCTAAATGTTGTGCATAAAATGCCAGGACAGTTCAAACCCCCCCCCAAATGACCCCATTTTGGAAAGTAGACACCCCAAGCTATTTGTTGAGAGTCATGTCGAGTCCATGGAATATTTTATATTTTGACACAAGTTGCGGGAAAGAGACTTTTTTTTTTTTTTTTTTTGCACAAAGTTGTCACTAAATGATATATTGCTCAAATGCCATGGGAATATGTGAAATTACACCCCAAAATACATTCTATTGCTTCTCCTGAGTACGGGGATACCACATGTGTGAGACTTTTTGGGAGCCTAGCCGCGTACGGGACCCCAAAAACCAAGCACCGCCTTCAGGCTTTCTAAGGGCGTACATTTTTGATTTCACTCTTCACTGCCTATCACAGTTTCGGAGGCCATGGAATGCCCAGGTGGCACAAACCCCCCCCCTCCAATGACCCCATTTTGAAAAGTAGACACCCCAAGCTATTTGCTGAGAGGTATAGTGAGTATTTTGCAGACCTCACTTTTTGTCACAAAGTTTTGAAAATTGAAAAAAGAAAAAAAAAGTTTTTTCTTGTCTTTCTTCATTTTCAAAAACAAATGAGAGCTGCAAAATACTCACCATGCCTCTCAGCAAATAGCTTGGGGTGTCTACTTTCCAAAATGGGGTCATTTGGGAGGGTTTTGTGTCACCTGGGCATTCCGTGGCCTCCAAAACTGTGATAGGCAGTGAAGAGTGAAAACAAAAATTTACACCCTTAGAAATCCTGAAGGCGGTGATTGGTTTTCGGGGCCCCGTACGCAGCTAGCCTCCCAAAAAGTCCCACACATGTGGTATCCCCATACTCAGGAGAAGCAGCTAAATGTATTTTGGGGTGCAATTCCACATATGCCCATGGCCTGTGTGAGCAATATATCATTTAGTAACAACTTTGTGCAAAAAAAAAAAATTTGTTACTTTCCCGCAACTTGTGTCAAAATATAAAATATTCCATGGACTCAACATGCCTCTCAGCAAATAGCTTGGGGTATCTACTTTCCAAAATGGGGTCATTTGGGGGGGTTTTGTGCCCTCTGGGCATTTTATGGCCTTCAAAACTGTGATAGGTAGTGAGGAGTGAAATCAAAAATTTACGCCCTTAGAAATCCTGAAGGCGGTGATTGGTTTTCGGGGCCCCCTACGCGGCTAGGCTCCCAAAAAGTCCCACACATGTGGTATCCCCATACTCAGGAGAAGCAGCTGAATGTATTTTGGGGTGCAATTCCACATAGGCCCATGGCCTGTGTGAGCAATATATGATTTAGTGACAACTTTTTGTAAATATTTTTTTTTTTGTCATTATTCAATCACTTGGGACAAAAAATAAATATTCAATGGGTTCAACATGCCTCTCAGCAATTTCCTTGGGGTGTCTACTTTCCAAAATGGGGTCATTTGGGGGGGGTTGTACTGCCCTGCCATTTTAGCACCTCAAGAAATGACATAGGCAGTCATAAACTAAAAGCTGTGTAAATTCTAGAAAATGTACCCTAGTTTGTAGACGCTATAACTTTTGTGCAAACCAATAAAAATACGCTTAATGACATTTTTTTACCAAAGACAAGTAGCCGAATACATTTTGGCCTAAATGTATGACTAAAATTGAGTTTATTGGATTTTTTTATAACAAACAGTAGAAAATATCATTTTTTTTTTCAAAATCTTTGGTCTTTTTCCGTTTATAGCGCAAAAAATAAAAACGGCATAGGTGATCAAATACCATCAAAAGAAAGCTCTATTTGTGGGAAGAAAAGGACGCAAATTTCGTTTGGATTATTGTCTCAATGCTACAACACTTTTGTGGTGATGTAATTGCAGCTTTCAGTGAAAATGGGGGTTATTTCCTAAGGGCAAATCCTCTTTGCACTACAAGTGCAGTTTCAGTGCAGTTTCAAGTGCACTTGTAGTGCAAAGTGTCTTTGCCTTGTAAATAACACCCAACAGTGCTTTGTATAAGGTTACACAATCACGCCATTTGCAGGACTCCCCACATTTCTGTCAGGGTCCGCTAAAACAAACACAAGCAGTAAATGTCACCAAAGATTTGCTTTTTTTTGGGGATTTTATTTGATCAAGGCTTCACAAATGGTCTGGCATATTGATGGCCCCCCTACCCGCAAAGAACTCAAGGTATTGTAACCGGACATCACGGGCACTCAGGGAGGGCAAGCCAGGATGGCCACTTTCAAGCACCGTCAGGGTTGTTTCATTAATCATTTCAGCCTCAGGCCCAACTGAGCCAGCATAGTTGGCAGAATGTTGGCGTAAAAAGTTATGTAGAACACAGCACGCCAGGATTATATGATTAAGTTTATACTCCGCCATATGGATGGGTGTCAGAAATAGGCGAAACCAGCTGGCCATGATTCCAAACGTGTTCTCCACCACTCTTCTGGCTCTGGCCAGCCAGTAATTAAAAACCCTCTGTTCCGGGGTGAGGGTCCTCATCGGGAATGGCCGCATAAGATGGTCCCCCAGCACAAAGGCTTCATCCGCAACGAAGACAAATGGGAGTCCTTCCACATTGTCTTCTGGAGGTGGCAAGTCCAAGCTGCCATTCTGGAGACGCCTGTAAAACTCCGTCTGGGCGATGACTCCACCATCGGACATCCGGCCATTCTTCCCCACGTCCACATACAAGAAGTCGTAATTAGCCGACACCACCGCCAACATCACAATACTATTGAACCCCTTGTAATTATAATAGTACGACCCCGAGTTGGGTGGTGGGATGATGTGGACGTGTTTCCCATCAATTACACCTCCGCAGTTAGGAAAGTCCCACCTCTGGGCAAAGTGGGAGGCCACAGTCTGCCATTCCTGTGGCGTGGAAGGAAACTGTTGAGGAAAACCAAAAAAAATTAGTATTTTGGCACATAAACATGGAAAGCAGATTAGACACAAACATTCTTGGCCAACATCCAGATAAAACATTTATTAAGGGGAATTTTACAATACCAAAGTATAAGGTACACCTATCATATTCCCCCTCCCCCCTCTCATGGGCCATTTCTAACATTATAGGTGGGGGATCTTGGACAGGTAACCCTCTTCACTTCATTGAGAGATGAATGCCTAAATACAGGGTATTACTTTGAACAGACCCTCCTTAGTTACACTATTGGCAGCCCACTGGACAGGTAAGAAGTGTCATAATACAAAGATATAAATACACATTGTACACATTTGAGCACATTTGGACATTCTGCTCTTACCTATCAAGATAATAATAGTATACAAAAACTTTAAACAGTACCATTTGCAAATATACAGGCAGGCCCTTGCACTACATGCTTTGGGGAATTCATCCATAAATCTCACCACTAAAGAGATGGGTATAGTGTGTATGGGTTTGGCAAAGTCAGCAGATAGAGGATTGAGGATAGATAGATAATTGGTATCAGCTGACTTAGCAGTTGGGGGAGGGACGGTTAATAAAAATGATTTGGGGACACTACAAAAAAATGCCTCTGGCACTTTGCCTAAATTTAAAGCACAAATCACATTTCTAAACATTTTAGGGGGTGTTTGGGGTAAAGCACTACTATGGAGCTGATAAAATACATTGTTAACTGACTACATGAGGTGAATATAGGGGCAGGAGAGCATGCTGGGGAGGTAAGTGAAGGCAAATATGTATGAAGGAGAAAAAAATGTATTACATAAAATTCCAGCATGCATGAGAACAAAGGGAACATTCACAGCATATTACAATCATGGTAATTAGGGAATGAGGAAAGAAATACAATATATTAGCAAACATTAAATACAATAAAATGTGATATTAAAGGATACAAATCTTACCTTCATATACTCCTTCTGTAGGACCTGGATGATGGCAGAACAGGTCTCTGGACTAATGATCCCCAGAGCCTGGGGGAGATGCCTGTCGAGAACTTCAAGTCCTGCAGGCTTCTCCCCGTCGCCAAGTACCGCAGGGTAGCGATGAGCCTCTGCTCCGGAGTGATGGCTTGCCTCATGCAGGTATCCTGCCTGCTGATATAGGGGGTCAGCGAAGCCAACAAACGGTGAAATACGGGGTCCGTCATCCTGAGAAAGTTCCTGAAATCATCAGGATTATTCTCACGGATCTCACGGAGCAAAGGCATATGAGAGAACTGGTCACGCTGAAGCAACCAATTCTTGGTCCATGAACTCCTCCCCACCCTGTTCATGGACTGGACTTGTGTCAAGGTCAGGACCCCAACACCAAGCCCCCACACAGCACGAACTCTACGAGGAGTACGTATACGCAACATGGCTAGAAAACGGTCCGCTGCTCAGAACTAAGTAACAGAACGCACTGAAGAACAGCAAGGCCTGTGAAGAGCGACCTGAAAAACAGTAACGAACGAACAAGAACACAATGACTAAGTCACGCAGAACTTGCTTGCATGCACTGAAGAGCAGATACAAACCCACAAGCACAAACTGAACCGCAGAAAATGATCTGAAAGCCACGAGTCTGAAAAAGCGCAAATCGTCTCTCACCAAACTTTTACTAACACGAGATTAGCAAAAGGAGCCCAAAGGGTGCCGCGCTTGGTTCTGAACTGGCCTTTTCTAGTCTTGTCATACATGGTGTACATGACCGCGTGGTTGGCGATCAGAAATTCTGACAACTTTGTGCGACCGTTTGTACGCAAAACAAGTTTGAGCCAACATCCGTCGGAAAAAATCCTAGGATTTTGTTGTCGGAATGTCCGATCAATGTCTGACCGTGTGTACGGGGCATTAGGACTGATGGTATACTATTGATGGTTCATCCCTAAGTTCACTCAAATATCCACCCTTCTTACCCGTTTGAGTGGCAACGCTACCCAAATGAAAGGCAGACCTTTGCCTTCCATCAAAGCTCAGTGGCATGACCTCCAGCAACAGGTCTTTGAAACTCTTAAACAAAAGTTGACTTCAGCACCTTTATTGGCCTATGTGAACTACTCAAAGTCCTTTCATGTGCATACAAATGGGAGCTTACAAGGCCTGGGAGATGTACTGGCTCAGGTACAAGACATCTGTGACTGAGTGATCGCCTATGCAAGTCACAGCCTGTGACCCACTGAGAATAAAAAACATAATTACAGTTCCTTTAACCGCTTCAGCCCCGGAAGATTTTACCTCCTTCCTGACCAGAGCACTTTTTGCGATTCGGCACTGCGTCATTTTAACTGACAATTGCACGGCCGTGTGACGTTGCACCCAAACAAAATTGACGTCCTTTTTTCCCCACAAATAGAGCTTTCTTTTGGTGGTATTTGCGCTATAAACAAAAAAAGAGCGACAATTTTGAAAAAAAAAGCATTTTTTAAAAATTTTTTTGCTATAATAAATATCCCCCAAAAATATTTAAAAAAAAAAACAAAACTATTTTTTCCTCAGTTTAGGCCGATATGTATTCTTCTACATATTTTTGGTATAAAAAAATCTCAAGCATATATTGATTGGTTTGCACAAAAGTTATAGCGTCTACAAAATAGGGAATAGTTTTATGGCATTTTTATTATTCATTTTTTTTTTTTACTAGTAATGGCAGTGATCTGCGATTTTTATCAGAACTGCAACATTATGGCGGACACCTCGGACAATTTTGACATATTTTTGGGGCTATTGCCATTCATACAGTGATCAATGCTATAAAAATGCATTGATTACTGTAAAAATGTCACTGGCAGTGAAGGGGTTAACACTAGGGGGCGCTCAAGGGGTTACTGTGTTCCCTACTACGTGTTCTAACTGAAGGGGGAGGGGACTGTGCAGGGGAGATGACAGATCGCTGTTCATACTCTGTATGAACAGACAATCTGTCTGTTCTCCCCTCAGAGAAACGGAAACTGTGTGTTTACACACATAGATCCCGGTTCTCCTTGTGTCAGCGGTGATCGTGACCGCCAGGCACTCGCCTCAGTTTGGGGGGCAATCTGGGATGCATGCGCGCGCCTCTGCGGGCCACAGGGCAAAGCGACGTTACATAACGTCGTTTAGGCCAGCCGTGCCATTCTGCCACAGTACAACTGCGACCGCTGGTCAGCAAGTGGTTAAATTGGAGTTACTGGCCCTAGTGTGGACCATCACTGAGAGGTTTGGGGAATACCTCACCGGGGTGAATATAGAGCTCTTCACAGACAACAACCCACTCGCTTACTTGGACACATTGAAATTGGAGGTGTCAGAGCACCTGGCACAATTCAATTATAAGATTAATTTTATACCTGCGTTAATACCCAGAAAAAAGTTGTGACATACAGGTATGTCGCTTTGCCCAGAGCTGCCTCTCGCCTGCAGTACATTGCAGGCAGGCGACCAAAAAGTAGTTTAGAATATTTTTTTTCATGTTTTTATTTATATACTGTCGCCAGCACAGTAAAGCTTCATAATATGACTGGTGTGGCGGTGATCAGGGAAACTGACTGGTGACAGCATGTTAAAATAAATAAATTAAAAAAACATTTTTTTTGTCTGGTGGAAACAGCGGTCACATGGGGGGCATGCTGAGTGCCCCTATTGGGCGCACATCACCCCCTTGTGTTGGTATAGGCAAAATTACTTACAGGTACATTACTTTGCCTGTATATGCCACCTGCCTTCAGTAAAAGTGCTGTGGGCAGTCAGCAAGGCCTTAGACCACAGTGCATAGTTGCCAACAGTCCCGGGACAATCCCGATTTTTGGACCCTCATCTCGATCGGAGGCTGTCTCAAATCGGGATTTTGCCCAGGGAAATCAGGAATGTTTGCTTTTTAATTTTTGGAGAAGCCGGCTCCAGCAAAATGGCCCCCGGTGCCGCCGCAGGATCGTTCACCCTTGTGTTCAGTGGAGAGAAGAAGGGGGCTCAATCCGTGCAGACAATGAATTGGCTTCTCCTCTCACAATACTGAAGCTGAGGTTAGCTGCATGGATCGGCCCCTCCCCTCTCCACTGAACACATGGTGCCGGCCGCTCCTGGAGTTCTTTCTGCTCTTGACAAATGTACATGTGCTGAGGGGCATTATGGGTGGGGAGGTTCTGCACTGGCACTGATAGAGGGGGTGGTCTGCACTGAGGGGGGCCTGCACTAATAGAGGGGGGCTGAGCTGAAGGGGTTCTGCACTAATAGAGGGGGTTCTGCACTAATAGAGGGGGGTCTGCACTGAGGGGGGGTCTGCACTGAGGGGGGGCCTGCACTAATAGAGGGGGGCCTGCACTAATAGAGGGGGCCTGCACTGAGAGTGGTGGGGTCTGCACTGATAGAGGGGGGGTCTGCACTGAGGGAGGTCTGCACTGAGGGGGTTCTGTACTAATAGAGGGGGTCTGCACTGAGGGGGTCTGCACTGATGGAGGGGGGTCTGCCCTGAGGGGATTGGCACTGATGGAGGGGGGTCTGCCCTGAGGGGATTGGCACTGATGGAGGGGGGTCTGCACTGAGGGGGTCTGCACTGATGGAGGGTGGTCTGCACTGAGGGGGTCTATACTGATGTAGGGGGGACCGCACTGAGGGGGTCTATACTGATGTAGGGGGGACCGCACTGAATAGAGTCTGTATTGAGGGAGAGGGGTCTGTACTGAGGGGGTCTATACTGATGAGGGTCTAAACTGATGGAGGGGGGTCTGTACTGAAGGGGGACCATAGTTGGTGGAGGGGGGTAACACCAATTTTTTTCCGCACCGGGTGACACCAGCTGTAGTGATGTCACTGGCTCTTGTCTCTGCAGCAATTTAACTTTAATATACAGGAGGAGGGGGTAACTATATACAGGATGGGGGGTAGCTATATACAGGAGGAGAGGGGGTTAGCTATATACAGGAGGAGGGGGCTTAACTATATATAGGAGGGAGGGGTTAGCTATATACAGGAGGAGGGGGGTTAGCTATATACAGGAGGAGGGGGGTTAACTATTTACAGGAGGGGTTAACTATTTACAGGAGGGGGAGTAACTATGTACAGTGGGGGTAACTATGCACAGGGGGGGTAACTATGCACAGGGGGGGTAACTATGCACAGGGGGGGTAACTATGTACAGGGGGGTAACTAGGGGGAGAGGGGTAACTATGTACAGGGGGAGTAACTATGGCTCTGCCTGGGACACTGATTTAAGGACTGAGGCTGGGAACACTAGTGTAAAGACTGACTCTGCGGGGGCACCTGATGCAAGGAGGGACTCTGCGGGGGCACCTGATGCAAGGAGGGACTCTGCTGGGGGCACCTGATGCAAGGAGGGACTCTGCCGGGGGGCACCTGATGCAAGGAGGCAGGCGACGTGGCTAGTGACACGCTCAGGGATCCCACTGATTCGGCATTATGGTGAGTTGAATGATATTTCATATTACAATGTAATAATAGAAATAATGCACTTCAATCATCCTGACACCATAACAATCATGGTGCCGGGATGATTGAAGCACTAACACCAGGTGTTTGGAGTATCTTTATCTGCTGATTGTTAAACTTTCTAGAATACACATATTTCTATTGTGTAGGATCTGGGCCTGCTGTCCCTCCATTCCTCTCTCTCCCTTTCCCTCTCCATCCCTCATTCATCTCAGACTCTAACCACACCCCATTTGAGCTACACCCATTTAAGCCACGCCCACTATTTCACGTAAACCACACCTATTTTTCGCCGAGGCGCACTTTGCGCACCACAGTTTTCTTTTATTGCTATGTCACGCCTACACAATGCATGCCCCGCCCCCTAATTATTATACGGCTCCGCCTACAGCCAAAAAAGTGTCCCACAAATTTTTTTTGCAATGTTGCCAACTATGACAGTGATTGAAATGGAAAGGATTTACCGGGCATTGCACCCGAGGGACAGGGAAGCTGACCCACCAAGAGACATTATATGCTATTTGGCTAACTTTCGTCTCAAAGAGGACATTCTTAGGAAAGCCAGCAAGCGGATAAACATCTCTTATGAAAATGCAGACATTAAAATATATCAAGATCTAACATCACCTTGCAACACCGTAAAGATCTCTGTTAACTCCTGGGTATTCTACGGGCCCGAGGAATTCATTAGTGGTAGAAGTTCCCCTTTTGCTTTACAGTCTCTCTGGCAGGCAGGATCGCCCTGCTGAAAGTTCCGGAAGACCTTACTCACTTTTGTGAGAGCCTAGACATTCCACTAGTCTTGGTCTCGGACTGGTACAGTGAATTTCACCCACCTCCTGCTACAAGAGGACATCATCGAGTAGATCGGATGTATACACAATACTCCCGCCATAGGCACCACAGATCTCTACAACCAGACCCTGTGCCCCTAAAGGCACAGGGGCACACTGGACACCCAGCACATAACACAATGGTAGCAATGGTGTCCAGTGTGTCCCCTCACCAGTGGCGATGGCTATTGAGGCTAGACCCCCCGAATCTGAGGCCCATAGCCCTGAGTCCAGGGTTGCCACCTGTCCGCTTGAGTGTGGTAAGATAGCTGGAGAGAAGCGTATGTGTTCTCCTTCCACCAGCATGCAGGGGGGTGGCAGAGAGCCAGCACAGCTCAGTGCGTCAGCATGGGACAGCAGGGGAGTAATGTGCGGTCGGTCAATCTCTGATTATTGAGGCTCTGTGAGTGATCATAATTCTTCCCCAACCATTGTCTGTAGAAGCCCCTTATGTGTCTGATGCTCTCTGTACTTCTACTCTCACCACCTTCAGATTCTTCTATTATGATCTTAACTGTCTGCTGTATGACTCTCACCCTCTCCTCTCATTACTGTTCCCTCTGGAAGTGCTGAGCTGCCTCCTGACCCTGAGCCCTTTGTGCCTGGCTTCTTCAAAAAGCTGTTTCTTTTCATGCAAAATGAGCAGTCAGCCCCCACTGCAATAATCTTTTACAATGCTTGTGTATACACTGTGAAGTAATGGAGGTGTCAGATGGCAGGCAGAAAAGGTGCACTCCATCTTATGTATGTTTTTATAGCAGGCGTAGATGTGCTGTATGATGATTGGCTAAAGCATGCACCTGACCTTGCTTTGGCCAATCAAATTGCACTCTGCTGAGAGAGCCATAATTTGCCAAAGGCAGGGTGCCACTAAGTCCACACCCCACACTGTATAAGGTTGCTTACATAGCGGCTGTGTCGATACAAGGGGTATTGCATATCTTCATCAGGGTCTAAACACCAGGATCCTGATTATACTCTGAACCCTGTTGTGGTTCCAAGGCATGTTTCGACCACGCCTAACAGCAAGGTCACATGCGCTAAGGTGAGCAGCTATCACCTAGGGGGAACACCTGTGTGTGGTTATAACACTTCACCTTTTTCATTCACTGAATCGCATGGATGTTTTTGGAGCACTTATGGACTTTTCATTTGAAAATCGCACACAACATTGCAGCACTTAATCGCATGGATGAAATTTTGAACGTTTATTGATTGTTATTTGCACTAGCACACTGTAGCACTTTATCTTTGAGTATATGTCCATTCATTGTGATGTGTATATATATATAGCACAAAATTTTGCAGCATTTAATCGCATGGATGAATTTTGAAAGTTTATTGATTATTATCTGAATATTGCACTAGCACGTTGTAGCACTTTAACTTTGAGCATATGTTCAGCTATATATATTCATTATGACTCATATATAATATTAATTTCATAAAAAATAGTTTTTTTGGATGCCATATGCAACATTTTAGTGTATGCACATCATCACTTTATTTGCAAGATTGCATGGATTGCACTTCTACGTTATATAAACACACACATTTACAATTTTGATAGCGCAGCGTATTTATATATTTTTGTTTGATTCTTGCATGATATATGAGACATGTGTAATGCTAGCAGCTGATTATCAAGAAGAGTAAGTTTTGAGATTTTTATTTTTGTCTAGAAATCAGTGGAGGCTCATAGGATTATATAATATTATTATTATTATTTTGGGCACTCATACATCTATTTCCCAAAGATAATCTCTGGATATGACGTTGAGCACGTGCACTCAACTTCTTTGGTCGACCATGGTGAGGACTGTTCTGAGTGGAACCTGTCTTGTTGAACCGCTGTATGGTCTTGGCCCCCGTGCTGCAGCTCAGTTTCAGGGTCTTGACAATCTTCTTATAGCCTAGGCCATCTTTATGTAGAGCAAAAATTCTTTTTTTCAGATCCTCAGAGTCCTAGAGGCTAATTGGGTCCAATTTTGGGCATTTTCACTTAGGGGTGTGATAGATTAGATAGAACAGACAGACAGACAGACAGACAGACAGACAGACAGACAGACAGACAGACAGACAGACAGACAGACAGACAGACAGACAGACAGACAGACAGACAGACAGACAGACAGACAGACAGACAGACAGACAGACAGACAGACAGACAGACAGACAGACAGACAGACAGACAGACAGACAGACAGACAGACAGACAGACAGACAGACAGACAGACAGACAGACAGACAGACAGACAGACAGACAGACAGACAGACAGACAGACAGACAGACAGACAGACAGACAGACAGACAGACAGACAGACAGACAGACAGACAGACAGACAGACAGACAGACAGACAGACAGACAGACAGACAGACAGACAGACAGACAGACAGACAGACAGACAGACAGACAGACAGACAGACAGACAGACAGACAGACAGACAGACAGACAGACAGACAGACAGACAGACAGACAGACAGACAGACAGACAGACAGACAGACAGACAGACAGACAGACAGACAGACAGACAGACAGACAGACAGACAGACAGACAGACAGACAGACAGACAGACAGACAGACAGACAGACAGACAGACAGACAGACAGACAGACAGACAGACAGACAGACAGACAGACAGACAGACAGACAGACAGACAGACAGACAGACAGACAGACAGACAGACAGACAGACAGACAGACAGACAGACAGACAGACAGACAGACAGACAGACAGACAGACAGACAGACAGACAGACAGACAGACAGACAGACAGACAGACAGACAGACAGACAGACAGACAGACAGACAGACAGACAGACAGACAGACAGACAGACAGACAGACAGACAGACAGACAGACAGACAGACAGACAGACAGACAGACAGACAGACAGACAGACAGACAGACAGACAGACAGACAGACAGACAGACAGACAGACAGACAGACAGACAGACAGACAGACAGACAGACAGACAGACAGACAGACAGACAGACAGACAGACAGACAGACAGACAGACAGACAGACAGACAGACAGACAGACAGACAGACAGACAGACAGACAGACAGACAGACAGACAGACAGACAGACAGACAGACAGACAGACAGACAGACAGACAGACAGACAGACAGACAGACAGACAGACAGACAGACAGACAGACAGACAGACAGACAGACAGACAGACAGACAGACAGACAGACAGACAGACAGACAGACAGACAGACAGACAGACAGACAGACAGACAGACAGACAGACAGACAGACAGACAGACAGACAGACAGACAGACAGACAGACAGACAGACAGACAGACAGACAGACAGACAGACAGACAGACAGACAGACAGACAGACAGACAGACAGACAGACAGACAGACAGACAGACAGACAGACAGACAGACAGACAGACAGACAGACAGACAGACAGACAGACAGACAGACAGACAGACAGACAGACAGACAGACAGACAGACAGACAGACAGACAGACAGACAGACAGACAGACAGACAGACAGACAGACAGACAGACAGACAGACAGACAGACAGACAGACAGACAGACAGACAGACAGACAGACAGACAGACAGACAGACAGACAGACAGACAGACAGACAGACAGACAGACAGACAGACAGACAGACAGACAGACAGACAGACAGACAGACAGACAGACAGACAGACAGACAGACAGACAGACAGACAGACAGACAGACAGACAGACAGACAGACAGACAGACAGACAGACAGACAGACAGACAGACAGACAGACAGACAGACAGACAGACAGACAGACAGACAGACAGACAGACAGACAGACAGACAGACAGACAGACAGACAGACAGACAGACAGACAGACAGACAGACAGACAGACAGACAGACAGACAGACAGACAGACAGACAGACAGACAGACAGACAGACAGACAGACAGACAGACAGACAGACAGACAGACAGACAGACAGACAGACAGACAGACAGACAGACAGACAGACAGACAGACAGACAGACAGACAGACAGACAGACAGACAGACAGACAGACAGACAGACAGACAGACAGACAGACAGACAGACAGACAGACAGACAGACAGACAGACAGACAGACAGACAGACAGACAGACAGACAGACAGACAGACAGACAGACAGACAGACAGACAGACAGACAGACAGACAGACAGACAGACAGACAGACAGACAGACAGACAGACAGACAGACAGACAGACAGACAGACAGACAGACAGACAGACAGACAGACAGACAGACAGACAGACAGACAGACAGACAGACAGACAGACAGACAGACAGACAGACAGACAGACAGACAGACAGACAGACAGACAGACAGACAGACAGACAGACAGACAGACAGACAGACAGACAGACAGACAGACAGACAGACAGACAGACAGACAGACAGACAGACAGACAGACAGACAGACAGACAGACAGACAGACAGACAGACAGACAGACAGACAGACAGACAGACAGACAGACAGACAGACAGACAGACAGACAGACAGACAGACAGACAGACAGACAGACAGACAGACAGACAGACAGACAGACAGACAGACAGACAGACAGACAGACAGACAGACAGACAGACAGACAGACAGACAGACAGACAGACAGACAGACAGACAGACAGACAGACAGACAGACAGACAGACAGACAGACAGACAGACAGACAGACAGACAGACAGACAGACAGACAGACAGACAGACAGACAGACAGACAGACAGACAGACAGACAGACAGACAGACAGACAGACAGACAGACAGACAGACAGACAGACAGACAGACAGACAGACAGACAGACAGACAGACAGACAGACAGACAGACAGACAGACAGACAGACAGACAGACAGACAGACAGACAGACAGACAGACAGACAGACAGACAGACAGACAGACAGACAGACAGACAGACAGACAGACAGACAGACAGACAGACAGACAGACAGACAGACAGACAGACAGACAGACAGACAGACAGACAGACAGACAGACAGACAGACAGACAGACAGACAGACAGACAGACAGACAGACAGACAGACAGACAGACAGACAGACAGACAGACAGACAGACAGACAGACAGACAGACAGACAGACAGACAGACAGACAGACAGACAGACAGACAGACAGACTTAGTCAGCCACCAATAGTGCAAGTTCTCCAACTTAAAAAGATGAGAGAGGCCTGTAATTGTCATCATAGGTCAGTGATGGTGAATCTTGGCACCCTAGATGTTTTGGAACTACATTTCCCATGATGCTCATGCACTCTGCAGTGTGGTTAAGCATCATGGGAAATGTAGTTCTGAAACATCTGGGGTGCCAAGGTTCACCATCACTGTCATAGGTATACCTCAACTATGAGAGACAAAATGTGGAAACAAATCCAGACAATCACATTGTCTGATTTTTTTTTTTTTAAAGAACTTATTTGCAAATTATGGTGGAAAATAAGTATTTGGTCACCTACAAAGAAGCAAGATTTCTGGCTCTCACAAACCTGTATCTTCTTCTTTAAGAGGCTCCTCTGTCCTCCATTAATTACCTGTATTAATGGCACCTGTTTGAACGTGTTATCAGTATAAAAGACACCTGTCCACAACCTCAAACAGTCACACTCCACTCCACTGCAGACAGTGAAACTGGGAGCATTCACCTCTGACACCCAGACAATTTCCTGTGGAGTCCCCCAGGGTTCACCCTTGTCGCCAGTGCTATTCAACATCTACATCCGCCCACTCCTCAAAATCATCAAAAAATCAGACCTCTGCTTCCACTCATACGCTGACGATACCCAAATCTACTTTCGCATCACCGGACAAAAAGACCACCATCAACAACTAGAGAAGTGTCTCACTTTGATAGATGACTGGATGACCATTAGTTCCCTCAAACTCAACGGGTCAAAAACAGAACTTCTCCTCCTACACGCTAACCAAAATCACAAATCCAAGACTCCATGGATACCTCCCACCATCTTCGGACAGACCATCTCTCCGAGCACCATAGCCAAGAGTCTCGGAGTTATCTTTGACTCAGAAATGACAATGGATACACAAATAGGTTCAGTAGTTAGCGGTTCTCACCATCTCCTCCACCTGCTACGCAGACTCATTGCCTTTATTCCAGAAAAGGACAAAGCAGCAGTAGTTGGAACAATCATCAATTCCTGTCTTGACTACGCAAACTCACTCTACATGGGCTTACCCCAATATCAGCTTGCACGCCTAGAGGCCATTCAAAACGCGGCGGCAAGACTGATAACAGGAAAAAAACCCTGGGAGTCCATCTCCCCATCCCTGAGGAGCCTACATTGGCTAACAGTAAAGAATCGGATCACATTCAAGACGCTCTGCCTTACCCACAAATGCATACAAGGTAACGCCCCTCAATACCTCCGAGAGAAAATAAAACACTACACACCCAATCGCAATTTGCGATCATCCAACCAAAACCTCCTCCTCATTCCCAAATACCGCTACAAAGCAAGGGGAGAACACAGATTCGCAGTCCAGGGACCTCGGCTATGGAATACTCTTCCGACTAACATCCGCATGGAAGAAAACCATCTGGCCTTCAGGAAAAAACTCGAAACCTTCCTCTTCTAAGAAGCTGTTCAACACTAAACGCATTTAGCGCCTTGAGGCAATTCAGTTCGCATTTGCAGCGCTTTACAAATCAATCATTCATTCATTCATTCATTCATTCATTCCACTATGGTGAAGACCAAAGAGCTGTCGAAGGACACCAGAAACAAAATTGTAGACTTGCACCAGGCTGGGAAGACTGAATCTACAATAGGCAAGCTGCTTGGTGTGAAGAAATCAACTGTGGGAGCAATAATTAGAAAATGGAAGACATACAAGACCACTAATAATCTCCCTCGATCTGGGGCTCCACACAAGATCTCACTCCTTGGGGTCAAAATGATCACAAGACCGGTGAGCAAAAATCGCAGAACCACACGGGGGGACCTAGTGAATGACCTGCAGAGAGCTGGGACCAACGTAACAAAGGCTACCATCAGTAACACACTACGCCGCCAGGGACTCAGATCCTGCAGTGCCAGACGTGTCCCCCTGCTTAAGCCAGTACATGTCCGGGCCCGTCTGAGGTTTGCTAGAGAGCATTTGGATGATCCAGAAGAGGATTGGGAGAATGTCACATGGTCAGATGAAACCAAAGTAGAACTGTTTGGTAGAAACACAACTCGTCGTGTTTGGAGGAGAGAGAATGCTGAGTTGCAACCAAAGAACACCATACCTACTGTGAAGCATGGGGGTGGCAACATCATGCTTTGGGACTGTTTCTCTGCAAAGGGAACAGGATGACTGATCCGTGTACATGAAAGAATGAATGGGGCCATGTATTGTGAGATTTTGAGTGCAAACCTCCTGCCATCAGCAAGGGCATTGAAGATGAAACGTGGCTGGGTCTTTCAGCATGACAATGATCTCAAACACATCGCCCGGGCAATGAAGGAGTGGGTTCATAAGAAGCATTTCAAGGTCCTGGAGTGGCCTAGCCAGTCTCCATATCTCAACCCCATAGAAAACCTTTGGAGGGAGTTGAAAGTCTGTGTTGCCCAGCGACAGCCCCAAAACATCACTGCTCTAGAGGAGATCTGCATGGAGGAATGTGCCAACATACCAGCAACAGTGTGTGACAATCTTGTGAAGACTTACAGAAAACATTTGACCTCTGTCATTGCCAACAAAGGATAACAAAGTATTGAATCGAACTTTTGATATTGACAAAATACTTATTTTCCACCATAATTTGCAAATGAATTATTTCAAAAATCAGACAATGTGACTGTCTGGATTTGTTTCCACATTTTGTCTCTCATAGTTGAGGTATACCTATGATGACAATTACAGGCCTCTCATCTTTTTAAGTGGGAGAACTTGCACAATTGGTGGCTGACTAAATACTTTTTTGCATATATATATATATATATATTATAAATTCTGCATTCAGTGTACAGTTTCTAATACACTTCAGGCGGTGTACACAGTATATAGTACAGTGTACTGTGGTGTTGCAAAACAAAAAATACATTATGTCCGGAAGGCCACCAAGGAGAAGCAGACGCTCACAGTCCACTAAAAGAGGGCAAGCAGCCTCTGTGTCTACAGTCAACAGTGGTGGTCATGGACATGGTGCATCCTCTGGAGGTGGCCATGGGGCACACTTGTCGTCCCTTTTTTTTTTTTTTTTTTTTTTCTGCTGCTGGCCGTGTTATTGAGCTACAACATGCAGAAGAGTTGGTGGAGTGGATAACAAAGCCATCCTCATCCTCTGTCACCCAGGCTCAGAGTAGTTTGCCTTCCAATGCAGCTACCAAAGCAGCTTATTCCACCGGCTCCTTGTACACAGTCACTCCTTCCGTAGTCCCACCATCATGCACGGAGGAGTCCCAAGGATTATTTGACCACAGTGTCAGTTATAAGCTGCTGGAGGATGCGCAGCAATTTAAAGGCTCTGATGTTGGTTCACAGGTTGAGGAAGGGAGTAACGTGAGCCTAGGGAGAGGGAGTGCCACAGAAGGACAAGAAACTGGCAGTCATGTTCCCCCAGCTGCAGCTTACTGCCAAATTTGCTCCAGTGATGAGGAGGGAGGGGATGATGAGGTCACTGACTGTACTTGGGTGCCTGAGAGAAGAGAGGAGGGGGCACAACTCCAATGAGGCAGGATGTCCTCTAGGGGGCAGCTTAAGGGCAGCCACCCTATTGCATCACACGGCAGAGCTCCGCAGGTGCAGGGCACTGCTGACTCCCCACTTTTTTTAAAGTTCCTTGGTGTGGGCCTTCTTCGACACGCGTGCAGCAGATCGCACCGTTGCTGTTTTGAAACCTATGTCTGAAGTGCATCAAGCGTGAAAGACCCACAACATAGGAAATGGTGGACTTCTCCTTGCTCCTCATCTGGGATCTTCAACCCTACTATACCTCCAGTCCTCTCAAAAACCTGCACTGAGAGGAATGAAGGTATAGCAATAGGTGTCCCAAGTACCTGCAGCCAATCTACTAGCAGTACACCACCAATTGATTTTAGCAAGCAAATTTACCTATTACAATTGCTGAACAGTAAAAATAAATATGGTCCCAGCCATTAACATGCTCAGCGTCTAAATGCTACTGTAGCTTGGCCAAAATGTTTGCACTGCAACTGCTGCCTTTTCGGCTATTAGACTCTGCCCCCTTTCGTGAATTTGTGGAATGTGCTGTATCTCAGTGGCAAGTTCAAAAATGCAATTTCTTTTCATAGAAGGGCATTCCAGCTTTCTACCAGCAGGTGGAAGGCAATGTTTTGGCCTTGTTGGACAGGGCGGTCAACAGTGAGGTTCATATTTCCACTGACTCATGGTCCAGCAGGCATGGACAGGGCACGGCACACTGGGTAACTCTGCTGGCAGCTGAGATGAATGCAGGATAGGGTTCAGTGTTGGAGCTTGTTCTGCCACCATGCTTCCAAAATGCTAGTGGTGATTCTGCCACAGCTCTCTCCTCCACCCCTCCTCTTCTTCTTCCTCTATGGCCTCTTCTGCAGATTTGTCCTCTGAACCAGCAATGCTCCGTAAGCGTTCAAGGGGCTACGCAAGCAGTCAGGCTAAAAGATGCCATGCAGTGCTTGAGTTGGTCTGCCTAAGGGACAGGAGCCACACTGGGGCAGATATTCTGTCAGCTCTGTAGGGGCAGGATCAGAGGTGGTTGATGCCATGCCAGCTTCAGCCAAGAATAGTTGTATGCGACAATGGCACCAACCATCCCTTCACCCTCCAACAGGGACACTTGACCCATGTTCCATGTTTGGCACACGTCCTGAATTTGGTGGTGCAGCATTTCTTGACCAGGTACCCAGGCTTACAAAATCTCCTGAGGCAGGCCAGAAAAGTCTGTGGTCATTTCCTGCCGGTCATACAATGCCAGTGCTCGGCAGGCTGACATTCAAAGGGAATGCAACCTGCCCACCAACTGCCTCATTTGTGACATGCCCACCAGGTGGAACTCAATATTGGCAATGCTGCAGTGGCTGCACACATAGCAGAGGGCCATCAAGAGTACCTGTGCGAGTATGGCACCAGGACAGGGTCAGGGGAGCTTGGCTTCTTTTCACCACACCAGTGGCTACTGATCAAGAATGCATGCACTGTTCTGTCACCATTTGAGGAGGCCACAAGTATGGTGAGCAGTGACAATGCATGCATCAGTGACACTGTCCCTCTAGGCTTCCTGCTGGAGCACACGCTTGGTGGAATCATGGACAGGGCACTTGAGGCAGAACAGTGTAAGGAAGAGGAGGACTTCCTTTCCTCTCAAGGCCCCCTTTATCCATATAGCATTCCTGCAGGCCCACCAAACACACAGGAAGACGAGGAGGAGGATTGTTTAAGCATGGATGTAGAGGATAACACTCAGCAGCACTCTTCAAGGGAGGGTTTTCAGTCCCCAGAAACCCAAGGAGTTGTATGTGGCTGGAAGGAGGTAGTTACGGATCATGTGATCCTTAGAGACCCAGAGGACTCAGAATCGAATGCCTCTGCACACTTACATTGTATGGCCTCCCTGATTCTGCAAAGCTTGCGAAAGGACCCTAGGATTTGTGGTATCAAGGAGAGGGATCATTACTGGCTGGCAACCCTTCTTGATCCATGTTACAAGGGTAAAGTTGCAGAACTCATCCTGCCTTCGCAGAGGATGAAAAATCTTCAGGAGGCCTTGAAGAAAGGTTTGTGTAACGCATTTCCAGACCCTGGAAGGTTACCATTTCCTGGTGCTGGACAATGTGTTGCTAAGGCTTCATTTCAGTCAGAAGAAGAGCGGTGGAGAAGGTGGCCAGATGACCGATGCCTTTAAACAATTTTTCGGTCCTTATCTCCACAATCTGATCATTCAAGCAACCATCGCCATCATCTACATTATATGATGCAGGAATATCTTGGGGCAAGAGCAGACTTGAAGACCTTTCCAACAGAGCATCCACTGGGTTACTGGGTCTTGAGGATGGACCATTGGGCAGAACTTGTTCAATAATCAATTGAGCTATGGGCCTTTCCTGCATCCAGCATGCTTTCTGAATGAACATTCAGTGCTGCTGGAGGGTTTGTAATGGATCAAAGAGTGCGCCTGTCCACAGACTCCATTAATAGGCTCACATTAATTAAAAAATGAATCAGTCTTGTATCAGCAGCTATCAAGCACCTGATGATTATTTAACTGATGGATCTGCTATGGATCTGGGATCCCTTGAAGATTGTCTATGCTGACTATCCTATTCCTCCTCAATCTTGATGATGCTAGCTTCCAACAATATTTTTGATTTAGGGCACCACCTCCCGAGGCTCAATTTTTCAGCCCCTGTTTAACAGGGCCCATTCAACACAGGGCCCATTCCTACACCCAACATGAGTAACTATGAGGGCTTAGTGTTCTGGCACCATCAAAAGCAAAGTGCCAATTTTTCTAACCCTGTTTAACAGGGGTATGTAGTTACAATTTTTAAAATAATATTTAAATGCAGGGCCCATTCCTGTGCCCAACCAGAGTAACTAACTGTGAGGGGTTACAGTGTTGTGGCACCACCACCCAAGGCCCAATTTTTCTGCCTCTGTTTAACAGGGGCATGTAATTAAAATTTTTGATATAATATTTCACAGCAGGGCCTGTTTCTGTGCCCAACAAGAGTAACTGTGTGGGGTTACAGTGTTCTGGCACCACCAACACCTAAGACCCAATTTTTCTGCAGAGTATGTAGAGCAGGCCTTATAGTATATATACTGCTGTTTAAAGTATATAGTGCCTGGGGGTCTGGGGGGTCTCCATGCCTTTTTAATTTTTTTAATTTTGGTGTGGTGTTCTCCTTAATATCTATACCAGACCTGAAGGGCCTGGTATGGATTTTGGGGGGCATCAATGGCATTCTTTTGGTATTTATGGCACGGGGTTCCCCTTATTATTCATACCAGACCCAAAGGGCCTGGTAATGGACTGGGGGTGCACACCATTTTTTTTTCATTAATTTTTATCTATAATACTGGGATCCGATGATACATTACAACCACGAGCAGTTTTATATTACATTTTTACTGTTATAAACATGGGAAAGATGCGTTACTTTACAGGCAGACTAAGGAGACCCCCCAGGCACAGTATTTAAAGGAATATTTAATTTTTATTGTTTCACTTTAAGCACAATTAAATCACTGCGCCCGAAAAACAGCCATTTTTTAAATTTTTTTTTTGCATTGATACATGTCCCCTGGGGCAAGACCTGGGTCCCCAAACACTTTTTATGGCAATAATTGCATATAAGCCTTTAAATGAGCACTTTTGATTTTTCACGTTCATATCACTTAGACTTTAACAGTGTTCGCATGTTCGCACAAATTTTTGTTTGTCATGTTCTGCTGCAAACGGAACCGGGGGGTGTTTCGGCTCATCCCTAATACTCTGGTCTCCCTGCTGGGTGCTGTGCTCTGCCCACATCCTAATCCTCTGGTCTCCCTGTGGAGTGCTGTGCTCTGCCCATGTCCTAATCCTCTGGTCTCCTTGATGAGTGCTGTGCTCTGCCCACATCCTAATCCTCTGGTCTCCCTGCTGGGTGCAGTGCTCTGCCCACATCTTAATCCTCTGGTCTCCCTGCAGAGTGCTGTGCTCTGCCCAGCAAGGAGACCAGAGGACTAGGATGTGGGCAGAACACAGCAGTCAGCAGGGAGACCAGAGGACTAGGATGTAGGCAAAACACAGCACCCAGCAAGGACACCTGAGGACTAGGATGAAGGGACACCTGGGGGCACCTGATGTAAGGATGGGCTCTCTGGGGACCCTGATGCAAGGAAGGGCTCTCTGGGGATCCTGATGTAAGTAGGGAGGCTCTCTGGTGACCCTGATGTAAGGGGGTTCTCTGGGGACCCTGTTGTAATAAGGAAGGCTCTGTGGACTAAATCAATCAATAATTACAAACCATGGGATCTGCACATAGATAGATGGGGCTTTCTTTACTTCGCTGCTATGGGCTCTAGCCCCAGATCTTTTGTAGACCTAGCAACACCCCTGCCTCTCACCAATATTACATCAGTAACAAACAACTGGCCACTGCCTCCATTTATAACTGCCCTTCGCAGCAAGGGGCACATGGAAGGGCAACGCATGCAAAACAAATCCAAAGAAAATTCCCAGCTCAACTTGCCAGCCAATCTGTTACCAACCAAATTATCCTGTCTAACAGTTTGTGTTAAAAACAGGGGTTTAATTAACACAAATACATGCGTAAGCAGCAGGGCCGCTCCAAGACACCCCAATATTTCTACAGTCCTAACTCTTGCAAATTTATGAGAGCCTCTACAGTAGAAGCACAGTGCCTATACAGTGGAAACCTATGCATTCTAATTGATAGAGGGCAGGTGAGCCTGGAGGTAGCCCAGTCCAACTTAAAGGCACAGGAGCACACTGGACACCCAGCACTTAGCACAATGGCAGCAAAGGTGTCCAGCGTGTCCCCTCACCAATATTACATCAGTAACAAACAACTGACCACTGCCCCATCTATAACTGGCCTTCACAGCAAGGAGCACATGGAAAGGCAATGCAGGCAAAACAAAACACAAAGAAAATTCCCAGCTCAACTCACCAGCCAATCTGATACCAACTAAATTATCTTGTTTAACAGTTTGTGTTAAAAACAGAGATTTAGTTAGCACACATTTGCAAATACATGCATAAGCTGCAGAGCTACTCCAAGGCACCCCAATATTTCTGCAGTTCAAACTCTTGTAAATTTATGAGAGCCTCCACAGTGGAAGCACATGCTGACATTACTTCCATATCCACACATGCAAACATATTCTTAGAACCCTGTATGGTCCCCTATCCAGCCACCTACAGACTACGCCACCTCACAGCAGAAAATATTATATCATAACACTACTGTGAGTTCTACTACACTGTACCACTGACATTCTCTGAACTCCCCTCATTTCCCTTCAGGACAGGTTAGCAGGTTCTCACCTGTCTCAAGGAAAATTCCCCATCTAAACTAAAAATAGAAACTAAAAGCTGACATAGTATTTATCCAAGAAACACATTTCTAACCCAACCAAATTGACTAACCATCAGTTTCCAACATGTCGTCATTCACCAAAAGCCATCCTCATCTTCAAACATATGGAGAATAACGAATACAGAGAGAAGGTTCCTTTTCTTGATATGCAAGCTTTATGATAGACCAATAACCCTGGCAAATTTATACTGCCCAAATACAAAACAAGTAACCTTTCTTGATTCAGTCGTAAACCAACTAACCACCTTCCGCTCAGGCATTTTAGTGCTAAGAGGAAACTTTATCATTCCACTACAACCAATCTTAGACATGTTGTCAGGGACATGTCCGTGGTCGTCGGGCTAACATGCGTGCACATAGGTGCACAAGAGGATTTTCCAGAGCAGTTTGGCTGAATTCCCCACTGGGGGGCGCTGGCGTGCTTCCGTGCGTGCCCGTTCACGCAGTCGCGTGTGTGTATGCACGTGCGCCCATTCGCGCTAGCGCTGTTTGGCGCCAAAGGCCCTTTAAAAGGTTGTCAGATACTTCCATCAGGTGCTGTTCGTCTGCAGCTCTGCACCTGAGTTCCTGTATCCTGCCTGTTGTTACTATTTGCTATTGACCCGGCTATGTCTGACCATTCTACTATCTCCTGTCCTACCCGGCCTGCCTGACCTTGCTGATATCTTGTGACCTGTTGCCGAACACCCGCCTGCCTGACTATTCTGTGATCATCCCTTCTGTCATATACCTGCCTGATCTCCTGCCAATACGGACTGTTTGACTCTGCTTTGCTTGTGTCCTGTGATGCTGCTCACCACCTGCTCTCCCAGCTCCAGGTTCTGCTGCTGCAATATCCTCCACCTGCCTGCTTACGGATCCGCTTCAGCTTACCTGTATCCGCAGTACAGCTACTCCAGAGGAAGTCTCCTCAGCTCCTGTGTTGTCCATCGCAAGAACCTGCATCAGGCACTCCTACCCACTGTGCTCAGGAGACCACTGTTCCCACTCCAGTGGCTCCTGAACCAGCGCTTAAGAGAAGTCTTCTTCTACCAGTTGGGCTCAACTACCAGGTACCTAACAGTACAAACAGCCATGACTGAGCCCGCGGGAGAGACCTCTCCCATCAAGGAGATCTGTACGCACTTAGCGGCACTCACACAAGCCGTAAAGACTTTGCAAGACAGTTACACCAGACTGGAGGGTCAAGTCCTGAACCTCAGTGGCCCAGGAGGTGCGTCTTCTGCCTCAGCAGCGGCTCCAGTACAAGCTGCTGTACCTCCCTCTGTGGTTATGCTTCCACCCAAACCAAGGGTCCCCATTCCTGAGAGGTTTTCTGGTGACCGAACTAAGTTCCTGGCCTTCCGCAGTGCCTGTCAGTTATACTTCACCCTACAGCCACGGACTTTTTCTTTAGAGGCTACTAAAGTGGGATTTGTTATATCCCTCCTACAAGGGGAACCTCAAACTTGGGCCCAGCGCCTGCATGAAACTAACTCTGTGCAGGTCCAGTCCTTGCCCTCCTTCTTCGAGGCCATGGCTCAGTTGTATGAGGATCCGCAGCGGACTGCCACCGCTGAGTCAGCTTTGTTCGCACTCCAGCAAGGTCGCAGACCGGCCGAAGACTATGTCACGGACTTTTGACGCTGGAGCGCGGACACACAATGGAACAATGCAGCTCTACGCCATCAATTTCGCATGGGATTATCAGAGGGTCTCAAGGATGAGCTCACCCGGGTGGGAATGCCTGATACCCTTGAAGAGCTTATTGCCTTAACAATCCAGATCGACCGACGCCTTCGTGAACGCCAGTCTTAATGTTCCTCTCAGCAAACGCGCCCCATGTGGATGACTGCTAGAGTTCCGGCGCCCACCTCCCGATACCTACCTTCTACCTGCTCCAACCCAGCCACTCCAACACCTGATGTTCCTGAACCGATGCAGCTGGGACTAATGCGTTCTACTCTACCCCCGGAAGAGCGGGCACGCAGACGTCAGCTAAACCCCTGCCTCTACTGTGGTAGGGCAGGCCACTATGTGAACAACTGTCCGGCCAAGACCCGTAAGTGTGTTTCTTCTACTCCAGCCAGTCTTTCCGCATTAACCACCAATGCAACTCAACTTGCTCTCCCTCTCTCATTACAGCTCCAGGGAAGAACAATCCAGGTCAACGCCATTATTGATTCTGGGGCTTGCAGCTGCTTTATTGACTCTGCCTTTGCTGCTCAACAAGATCTTCCCCTGAAAGACAAGACACACAAACTCTCAGTTTTCCTGGCCGATGGGTCCCACATAAAGTCAGGACAAGTCTCTCAAACCCTTCCTCTGTCTGCCACCTGTTTATCTCAGCATAAAGAGATCCTAACTCTGGACGTCATCTCCTCTCCACTGTTCCCGATCATCTTGGGCATGCCCTGGCTTCAGGCCCATAACCCCCACATTAATTGGACTACCAGTGAAGTCAAGTTTCTATCACCCTACTGCCAGAGACATTGTTTACCTGAACCTTCCAAACCGGCTGCCACCTTACTTTGCATAGATGTGGATCAGGATCTGCTCCAAACCATACCAGAGGCTTATCGGGAATTTGCAGATGTTTTCAGCAAGAAGGGAGCGGACTCCCTGCCACCCCATCGCCCCTATGATTGCCCAATTGAGCTGCTCCCTGGGGCCGAGATTCCCTTCGGGCGCATCTTTCCGCTATCTGAAAAGGAACAAGAGGCACTTAAACTATATGTTGACGAAAACCTCAAAAAGGGCTTTATTCGACCTTCTACCTCCCCAGCTGGGGCCGGAATATTTTTTGTTTCCAAGAAAGATCAGACTCTTCATCCATCCGTGGACTATCGGGTGTTAAACAAGGTCACGGTTAAAAACCGCTATCCGTTGCCCCTGATACCTGAACTATTTCAGAAGCTGAGGTCTGCCACCATCTTCACTAAGTTGGATCTAAGAGGGGCCTACAACCTGGTCCGCATTCGGGCCGGGGATGAATGGAAGACGGCTTTCCGGACCCGTTTTGGACACTATGAGTAATTAGTCATGCCCTTCGGCCTATGCAATGCCCCTGCCACATTTCAGCTTCTGGTCAACGACATGTTCAGAGATTTCCTGGACATCTTTCTGATTGTTTACTTGGACGATATTTTAATTTTCTCTAGTTCACTTAACCAACATCGGGAACATGTTCGCAAGGTCTTGGGCCGTCTTCGTTTGCACGGACTGTATGCTAAAGCGGAGAAGTGCGAATTCGAACAAAAAGACATTCAGTTTTTGGGGTTAGTGATCTCCCCCACCGGCATTAAAATGGATCCTCAAAAAGTGTCCCTTGTGCTAGATTGGCCAGCTCCTCTGGACAAAAAGGGCATGCAGCGCTTCATTGGATTCACAAATTTCTATAGAAAGTTTATTAAGGGATTCTCTGCCATCATTTCACCCATCACGCAGCTAACCAAGCAGTACTGTCGTTTTCACTGGAGCTCGGAAGCTCAGGAGGCCTTTGAAGAATTGAAAAGGCGTTTTACTTCAGCTCCGATCCTCAGCCATGCTAACCCATCCCTACCTTTTATTCTGGAGGTTTATGCTTCCGAAGTGGCCGTGGGTGCAGTCATCTCTCGACGGCAGGGTAACAAGGATCTGATGCATCCCGTGGGATTTTTCTCCAGGAAACTCTCGCCGGCTGAGCGAAATTACGATGTGGGTGATCGGGAATTACTGGCCATCAAGGCAGCACTAGAAGAGTGGAGGTACCTGTTAGAGGGCGCAGTTCATCTGGTTCTAATATATACTGATCACAAGAACCTTGAATATTTAAGATCTGCTAAGAGACTGAAACCCCAACAAGCCCGGTGGGCCCTGTTTTTTACACGTTTCTGTTTCCATATCACCTACCGGCCAGGAACTAAGAACGTAAAACCAGACGCGCTATCGCGCATGTTTGATCATCTTAAAGAACCTTATGTACCCGACACTATTCTGCCAGCAAATAGTTTCTTACTCCTTCAGATGGACCTCCTGTCCTTGATCAGAGAAGCATCGCCAGAACGTTCAAGTCTTCAGGGACTTACCTTAACATCTCGAGATGGGTTATTGTGGAAAGGAAGTCAAATATTCGTACCGGAAGACGTCCAAGTCAAGGTGCTGACTTTATTGCATGATCATCCACTTGCAGGACATTTTGGGGTTCGTAAGACCCTTGAACTCGTGCAACGCACGTTCTGGTGGCCTAACCTGAAGGAATTTTGCAGGAAGTACGTCAGCTCTTGTTCTGTTTGCATTCAAAATAAAACTTCCAGGAACCGAGCTTGGGGACTGTTGAGGCAGCTGCCCATACCAGATAGGCCCTGGAGAATGATAGCAATAGATTTTATAGTTGAACTACCATGCTCGGAAGGATGTTTGGCGATCTTTGTGGTCGTCGATCGTCTGTCTAAAATGGCCCACTTCCTGCCCTTAAAGGGGACACCTTCTGCTGTAGAGACAGCCCGTGTGTTCATCAAAGAGATCGTCAGGTTGCACGGAGTTCCCGCAAATATAGTGTCCGATAGGGGGGTGCAGTTTACTTCACGCTTCTGGAAAGCCCTGTGTGAGATCTTGAAAATTGAACTAGCCCTATCCTCAGCATACCACTCCCAAACTAATGGGCAAACCGAAAGGACAAACCAGACGTTAGAGCAATACATTAGGTGTTTTACCTCATTTGTACAAGATGATTGGGTGTCCCTACTGCCTCTAGCGGAATTCGCTTATAATAATGCTAGCCACTCTGCCACTGGTCAGTCCCCATTCTTTGCCAATTATGGTTTTCATGTATCTTTCTTACCAGATTTTCTTCCAGAATCACCAGTTCCAGCGGTCCAGGACACAGTACAGTTCCTCAGTCACAACAACCAGATGTTACAGGAAGCGGTATCTAAGGCACAAGCAGACAGTAAGAGGATCTTCGATCAAAAGAGAAGAGAAGATCTAAATCTGCAGATTGGTGATAAGGTATGGCTGTCTACCAATAATATTAAACTAGCTTGTCCTTCAAAAAAGCTTGCTCCTAAGTTTATTGGGCCCTTCCCTGTGAAACGGAAGATTAACGAAGTGTCTTATGAACTGTGTTTACCCGACTCACTTAAAATCCATCCTGTATTCCATGTGTCATTGTTGAAGCCTGCTGTAGTCGACCCCTTCCCTAATAGAGGCACCAGGGTCCCTGAACCTATCTTGGTGGACGGAAACGAGGAATATGAGGTGGAGGCCATCCTCGATTGCAGAAAGAGATTGGGGCAGGTACAGTTTTTGATCAAATGGAAAGGGTATGGTCCGGAGAATAATTCATGGGAACCTAATAGCAATATTCACGCTAAACGTTTGATCCATGCCTATTTCTCTGCTCATCCTGAAAAGAGGAGTTATCTTGGCATCCGGAGGCTGCCCGTTGGGAGGGGGCAATGTCAGGGACATGTCGGTGGTCGTCGGGCTAACATGCGTGCACATAGGTGCACGAGAAGATTTTCCAGAGCAGTTCAGCTGAATTCCCCACTGGGGGGCACCCCCACTGGGGGGCGCTGGCGCGCTACCGCGCGCGCCCGTTCACCCATTCGTGCTAGCGCTGTTTGGCACCAAAGGCCCTTTAAAAGGGTGTCAGATACTTCCATCAGGTGCTGTTCGTCTGCAGCTCTGCACCTGAGTTCCTGTATCCTGCCTGTTGTTACTATTTGCTATTGACCCTGCTACGTCTGACCATTCTACTGTCTCCTGTCCTACCCGGCCTGCCTGACCTTGCTGATATCTTGTGACCTGTTGCCGAACACCTGCCTGCCTGACTATTCTGTGATCATCCCTTCTGTCATATACCTGCCTGATCTCCTGCCAATATGGACTGTTTGACTCTGCTTTGCTTGTGTCCTGTGACGCTGCTCACCACCTGCTCTCCCAGCTCCAGGTTCTGCTGCTGCAATATCCTCCACCTGCCTGCTTACGGATCCGCTTCAGCTTACCTGTATCCGCAGTACAGCTACTCCAGAGAAAGTCTCCTCAGCTCCTATGTTGGCCATCGCAAGAACCTGCATCAGGCACTCCTACCCACTGTGCTCAGGAGACCACTGTTCCCACTCCAGTTTCTCCTGAACCAGAGCTTAAGAGAAGTCTCCTTCTACCAGTCGGGCTCAACTACCAGGTACCTAACACATGTCTTCTGGCACTTCCTTATTATCCTGCAGAGCCCTATGACCTATTAACCTTCTCTTATGAGACTTCCTAGTCCACGGCACATAGCGTATTATCAATCCCAAAACCCAAAACTATACATATTTCTCTACGCCCCACAACCAGCACTCCAGACTGGACTACTATTTCTTGTCCCAATCAGATCTCCACTTCCTGTCGAACACCACCAATCCTCCTATCAGATCACAACCCAATTACAATGACCCTGACGTTTCCAGAACACATCATTTGCACCAAGATGTGGTGTCTAGATGCTTCCCTCCTTACAGATAAAACACAAGTAGCCAAGCTCCTTTCATGCTTCTGCACATACCTCCAGGAAAATTCAGACTGGATACTATCCTGTGAACTCAATCTGGGAACTCATTGCTTTAGCTGCACGCAGATGGAGGGAAAGGCAAGCCCACTTATGCAGCGTACACGCGGTCGGACTTTTCGACCGGGCTGGTCAGACGGACCGAGTCCGGCGGACAATCTGATTGTGTGTGGGCTTCAGCGGACCTTCAGCGGACTTTTCCAGTCAAAAATCTGACGGAATTTAGATTTGGAACATGCTTCAAATCTTTACGTCGTAACTTTGCCGGACCCAGAAATCCGCTCGTCTGTATGCTAGTCCGATGGACAAAAAAGGATGCTAGGGCAGTTATTGACTACTGGCTATCAACTTCCTTATTTTAGTCCAGTGTACGTCATCGCGTACAAATCCATTGGACTTTGGTGTGATCGTGTGTAGGCAAGTCCGTTCGCTGGAAAGTCCATCAGACCAGTCCGGTCAAAAAGTCCACCCGTGTGTACGCGGCTTTAGATGCTCCAATGAAATGTATTTGTTTGTGAGCTGCTTCCAACACACAATTGCAAGCTGAGCAGACATTTCAAAATCTACTTTCAGCTGGAAAGGAACTCCTAAGAGAGCTAGGATGGATTATAAAAGTAAATATATTCTTAAAAAAACTGTTCTATGAGCAGGGTAACAAATGAGGTAAGTTGCTAGCAAGAGCCCTTCAGTCTAAAAGAGCAGTCGCCACAATTCACTACATTAAAACCCCTGATGGCCACCTTCTGGCATCCACAGAAGATATCACCACGCAATTTGTCCGATATTACAACTTAAGACCAGACTCCCCCTTTTGGGCTGACCAAGCCGCTAGATAGGTGCTTTTTAATGACTGGCACAATATAGCCGGAAACCTCTATCTCAGGATGACTCATAGAAATTGAATTGGCCAATCAGAGTCCAGGCCCTGACTACCCTATCCTGCTGCATACTAGACAACTTTTGCTGATGGCCCTTCTTGACTGCCTTTAACTCTCTGACTTCTAAGCCAGAAATCCTCCATGGTCGTTTAAAGGTTCATATATCAGTGATTCCCAAGGAAGGTAAGGATCTCACTCAGGTCATCAACTATAGGCCTATTTCATTGCTGAACATCGATCTAAAAAATTTTACAAAAATCTTAGCTAATCGCTTATCACTAATTCCATCACTTATTACCAATGACAAAGTTGGCTTTATCCCTGGAAGATAAGCCAGAGACAGTACTCTGAAAGCTCTGAACCTACATTACTGGTTGACCAAGAACAAGTGTAGTGGGTTCTTCTTGTCCCTGGAAGTGGAGAAGGCATGCGATAGAGTGGCCTGGGATTATATGTGAGCAGTGTTGGAAATACAACATGTTTGATTACATTCTTGCACTTTGCTCCAACTGCCAGAGTCTGAGTAAACTACCACCTATTGAATGACTTCTCCATTTCAAATGGTATTAGAAAGGGATGCCCTTATTGAGGTGCACCAGAGCCAACATCAATATTAAAGGGATTGATGTCATGGGACATACTTACAAAATATTGGCATTTGCAGAGGACATTTTACTTTTCCACTCTAAACTACAGCTCACTAATCCTAATTTACTGACTGATTTCACAAATTACAACATCCTTTCCAATCCGCAAATACATTTTTCTAAATCAGTCACCCTGAAAGTGACACTGCTTAAACAGCAGCCAAATAAGTAACTGTTTAGTCTGCAAGACTCTTTGGAAGTATCAGAGGATAAGGAGATATCTGTTCTTCGTTGCATGTGATCAATAATCAATGAGCTATTCACATGAACTGAAATTAGGGTACTTAGTAGTAGCCCCAGATAAGTCTAGGGACCCCCCCTAAACCCCCCTAATAAACGTTTAACCCCTTGTTCACCCCTGTCACCAGTGATCACCGTATTAATGTTACGGGTGATGCTGGTTAGCTAGTTATTTCTTTATAGTGTCAGGACAACCAACATATATTACCCAATAAAGGTTTAACCCCCGATCACCCGGCGGGTAACATCAGTTAGGTTTTAGTATCAGTCAGGGTCTGTGTCGCCCCAGGCAGCGTCAGATTAGTGCCAGTAGTGCTAACACCCACACATGAACCATACACCTCCCTTAGTAGTATAGTGTCTGAACGGATCAATATCTTCTGATCTGATCAGAACTATATTAGCATCCCCAATAGTTTAGGGTTCCCAAAAATGCAGCATTAGCGGGATCAGCCAGATGCCTGCTAGCACCTCTGTTTAGCCCCTCCAACAGCCCAGCCCACCCAAGTGCAGTATCAATCGATCACTGTCACTTACAAAACACTAAACACATAACTGCAGCATTTTCAGAGTCAGGCCTGATCCCTGTGAACTCTAATGCCCCGTACACACCGCCGGACATTGATCGGACATTCCGACAACAAAATCCTAGGATTTTTTCCGACAGATGTTGGCTCAAACTTGTTTTGCGTACACACAAAGTTGTTGGAATTTCCGATCGCCAAGAACGCGGTGACGTCAACCACGTTCAACGAGACTAGAAAAGGCCAGTTCAGAACCAAGCGCGGCACCCTTTGGGCTCCTTTTGCTAATCTCGTGTTAGTAAAAGTTTGGTGAGAGACGATTCACGCTTTTTCAGACTCATGGTTTTCAGATCATTTTCTGCTGTTCAGTTTGTGCTTGTGGGTTTGTATCTGCTCTTCAGTGTGTGCAAGCAAGCTATGCGTGACTTTGATTAGTCATTGTGTTCTTGTTCGTTCGTTACTGTTTTTCAGGTCGCTCTTCACAGGCCTTGCTGTTCTTCAGTGCGTTCTGTTACTTCGTTCTGAGCAGCCGACCATTTTCTAGCCATGTTGCGTATACGTACTCCTCATAGAGTTCATGCTGTGCGGGGGATTGGTGTTGGGGTCCTGACCTTGACACAAGTCCAGTCCATGAACAGGGTGGGGAGGAGTTCATGGACCAAGAATTGGTTGCTTCAGCGTGACCAGTTCTGTCATATGCCTTTGCTCCGTGAGATCCATGAGAATAATCCTGATGATTTCAGGAATTTTCTCCGGATGACGGACCCCATATTTCACCGTTTGTTGGATTTGCTGACCCCTTATATTAGCAGGCAGGATAGCTGCATGAGGCAAGCCATCACTCCGGAGCAGAGGCTCATCGCCACCCTGCGGTACTTGGCGACGGGGAGAAGTCTGCAGGACCTCAAGTTCTTGACAGGCATCTCCCCCTGGGCTCTGGGTATCATTATCCCAGAGACCTGTTCTGCCATCATCCAGGTCCTGCAGAAGGAGTATATTAAGGTAAGATTTTTATCCTTTAATATCACATTTTATTGTATTTAATGTTTGATAATATATTGTATTTGATTTCCTCATGCCTTAATTACCATGATTGTAATATGCTGTGAATGTCATTCATGCTAGATTTTTATGTAATTATTTTTGTTGTCCTTCATACATATTTGCCTTCACTTACCTCCCCAGCATGCTCTCCTGCCGCTATATTCAGCTCATGTAGTCACTTAATGTATTTTATCAGCTCCATAGTAGTGCTTTACCCCAAACACCCCTAAAATGTTTTTAAATGTGATTTGTGCTTTAAATTCAGGCAGAGTGCCAGAGGCTTTTTTGGGGGGTCCACAAATTATTTGGAACCCTCCCTCCCCCCAACTGCTAAGTCAGCTGATACCAATTCTCTATCTATCCTCAATCATCTATCTACTGACTTTGCCAAACCCATACACACTATACCCATTTTTTTTTTTTTGTGGTCAGATGTATGGATGAATTCCCCAAAGCATGTAGTGCAAGGGCCTGCCTGAATACTTTCAAATTGTACTGTTTAAAGTTTCTTTATCCTATTATTATCTTGCTAGGTAATAGCAGAATGTCCAAATGTGCTCAAATGTGTACAGTGTGTATTTATATCTTTGTATTATGACACTTCTTACCTGTCCAGTGGACTGTCAATAGTGTAACTAAGGAGGGTCTGTTCAAAGTAATACTCATTATTTAGGCATTCATGTCTCAATGAAGTGGAAAGGGTTACCTGTCCAAGAGCCCCCCCCCCTAGAAAGGGCCCAGGAGGGGGGGAGGGGGAATATGATAGGTGTACCTTATACTTTGGTGTTTAAAAACTCCCATTAATAAATGTTATCTTGATGTTGGCCAAGAATGTTGGTGTCTAATCAGCTTTCCCTGTTTATGTGCAAAATGACTAATTTTTTTTGGTTTTCCTCAACAGTTTTCTTCCACACCACAGGAATGGCAGACTGTGGCCTCCCACTTTGCCCAGCGGTGGGACTTTCCTAACTGCGGAGGGGCAAGTGATGGGAAACACGTCCACATCGTCCCACCACCCAACTCGGGGTCGTACTATTATAATTATAAGGGGTTCAATAGTATTGTGATGTTGGCGGTGGTGTCGGCTAATTACGAGTTCCTGTATGTGGAAGTGGGGAAGAATGGCCGGATGTCCGATGGTGGAGTCATCACCCAGACGGAGTTTTACAGGCATCTCCAGAATGGCAGCTTGGACTTGCCACCTCCAGAAGACAATGTGGAAGGACTCCCATTCATCTTCATTGCGGATGAAGCTTTTGCGCTGGGGGACCATCTTATGTGGCCATTCCCTATGAGGACCCTCACCCCGGACAAGAGGGTTTTTATTTACTGGCTGGCCAGAGCCAGAAGAGTGTTGGAGAACACGTTTGGAATCATGGCCAGCCGGTTCCACCTATTTCTTACACCCATACATATGGCGGAGTACAAACTGAATCATATTATCCTGGCGTGCTGTGTTCTACACAACTTTTTACGGAAACATTCTGAAAACTATGCTGGCTCATTTGGGCCTGAGGCCGGAATTCAAAATGAACCAACCCTGACGGCGCTTGAAAGTGGCTGTCCTGGCATGCCCTTCCTGAGTGCCCATGATGTCCGGCTAAGATACCTTGAGTTCTATGCTGTCTATGCTGGCTCATTTGGGCCTGAGGCCGGAATTCAAAATGAACCAACCCTGACGGCGCTTGAAAGTGGCTGTCCTGGCATGCCCTTCCTGAGTGCCCATGATGTCCGGCTAAGATACCTTGAGTTCTTTGCGGGTAGGGGGGCTATCAATATGCTAGACAATGTGCAAAACCTTTATCAAATAAAAAAATAAGGAAATCTTTGGGGACATTTACTGCTTGTGTTTGTTTTAGCTGACCCTGACAGAAATGTGGTGAGTCCTGAAAATGGCATGATTGTGTAACTTTATACAAAGCACTGTTGGGTGTTATTTACTAAAGGCAAAGACACTTTGCACTACAAGTGCACTTGAAACTGCACTTGTAGTGCAAAGTGGATTTGCCCTTATGAAATAACACCCATTGTCACAGAAAGCAGCAATTAGAGCACCACAAAAGTGTTGTAGGATTGAGACAATTATCCACACATTCTTGATTAACAATCTTTTTAATACCTGCACAATCACATGTGCATTTTGACAAGGTTTTTAAAACAAACCAACATGTTTGTTGTATAACAATTTTTGGGGTGGCATTAGAAAAAGTAGAAATGTCCATTTAAGATAAAACAGGCATATTTAAAACCAACAAGAAAGACACAAATCTTGAACTTACAAAGTTCACATTAGTTAGAACTTGAAGGCAATATCAGACATGAGTATTTAGGAACTGTGTTTGATATTGTGTTCAGATGGGGTGAAGTCACCCCCGGAAAAGCCAAATTTTGAAGATGCACACCAATTTAGGAATGTCAACATGTGCTAGCTGCCATCACGGGGGATCAAGGGGCGTGTTTTGGGGAGCAACCCCTTCCTCTCAGCTACTTTATTATTGAGGAATAGGGATGAGCTTCGAGTTCGAGTCGAACTCATGTTCGACTCGAACATTGGCTGTTCGCAAGTTCACCGAACAGCGAACAATTTGGGGTGTTCGCGGCAAATTCAAATGCCGCGGAACACCCTTTAAAAGTCTATGGGAGAAATCAAAAGTGCTAATTTTAAAGGCTAATATGCAAGTTATTGTCATAAAAAGTGTTTGGGGACCTGGGTCCTGCCCCAGGGGACATGGATCAATGCAAAAAAAGTTTTAAAAACGGCCGTTTTTTCAGGAGCAGTGATTTTAATAATGCTTAAAGTCAATCAATAAAAGTGTAATATCCCTTTAAATTTCGTACCTGGGGGGTGTCTATAGTGTGCCTGTAAAGGGGCGCATGTTTCCTGTGTTTAGAACAGTCTGACAGCAAAATGACATTTTGAAGGAAAAAACTCATTTAAAACTACCCGCGGCTATTGCATTGCCGACAATACACATAGAAGTTCATTGATAAAAACGGCATGAGAATTCCCCAAAGGGGAACCTCGAACCAAAATTAAAAAAAAAAAATGACGTGGGGTTCCCCCTAAATTCCATACCAGACCCTTCAGGTCTGGTATGGATTTTAAGGGGAACCCCGCGCCAAAAAAAAAAAAAAAACGGCGTGGGGTCCCCCCAAAAATCCATACCAGACCCTTATCCGAGCACGCAACCTGGCAGGCCGCAGGAAAAGAGGGGGGACGAGAGTGCGGCCCCCCCCTCCCTCCTGAACCGTACCAGGCCACATGCCCTCAACATTGGGAGGGTGCTTTGGGGTAGCCCCCCAAAACACCTTGTCCCCATGTTGATGAGGACAAGGGCCTCATCCCCACAACCCTGGCCGGTGGTTGTGGGGGTCTGCGGGCGGGGGGCTTATCGGAATCTGGAAGCCCCCTTTAACAAGGTGACCCCCAGATCCCGGCCCCCCCTGTGTGAAATGGTAAGGGGGTACATAAGTACCCCTACCATTTCACGAAAAAAGTGTCAAAAATGTTAAAAATGACAAGAGACAGTTTTTGACAATTCCTTTATTTAAATGCTTCTTCTTTCTTCTATCTTCCTTCATCTTCTTCTTCTGGTTCTTCTGGCTCTTCCTCCGGCGTTCTCGTCCAGCATCTCCTCCGCGGCGTCTTCTATCTTCTTCTCCTCGGGCCGCTCCGCACCCATGGCATGGGGGGGAGGCTCCCGCTCTTCTCTTCTTCTTTTCTTCTCTTCTTCTCTTCTTCATTTTCTTCTCCGGGCCGCTCCACAATCCATGCTGGCATGGAGGGAGGCTCCCGCTGTGTGACGGCGCTCCTCGTCTGACAGTTCTTAAATATCGGGGGGGCGGGGCCACCCGGTGACCCCGCCCCCCTCTGACACACGGTGACTTGACGGGACTTCCCTGTGACGTCACGGGGAATGCCACAGGGAAGTCCCGTCAAGTCACCGTGCGTTAGAGGGGGGCGGGGTCACCGGGTGGCCCCGCCCCCCCTTTATTTAAGAACTGTCAGACGAGGAGCGCCGTCACACAGCGGGAGCCTCCCTCCATGCCAGCATGGATTGCGGAGCGGCCCGGAGAAGAAAATGAAGAAGAGAAGAAGAGAAGAAAAGAAGAAGAGAAGAGCGGGAGCCTCCCCCCCATGCCATGGGTGCGGAGCGGCCCGAGGAGAAGAAGACAGAAGACGCCGCGGAGGAGATGCTGGACGAGAACGCCGGAGGAAGAACCAGAAGAGCCAGAAGAACCAGAAGATGAAGGAAGATAGAAGAAAGAAGAAGCATTTAAATAAAGGAATTGTCAAAAACTGTCTCTTGTCATTTTTAACATTTTTGACACTTTTTTCGTGAAATGGTAGGGGTACTTATGTACACCCTTACCATTTCACACAGGGGGGGGGCCGGGATCTGGGGGTCACCTTGTTAAAGGGGGCTTCCAGATTCCGATAAGCCCCCCGCCCGCAGACCCCCACAACCACCGGCCAGGGTTGTGGGGATGAGGCCCTTGTCCTCATCAACATGGGGACAAGGTGTTTTGGGGGGCTACCCCAAAGCACCCTCCCAATGTTGAGGGCATGTGGCCTGGTACGGTTCAGGAGGGAGGGGGGGCCGCACTCTCGTCCCCCCCTCTTTTCCTGCGGCCTGCCAGGTTGCGTGCTCGGATAAGGGTCTGGTATGGATTTTTGGGGGGACCCCACGCCGTTTTTTTTTTTTTTTTTTTTTTTTGGCTGGGGTTCCCCTTAATATCCATACCAGACCTGAAGGGCCTGGTATGGAATTTAGGAGGACTCCCATGTCTTTTTTTTTAAATTTTGGTTCGGGGTTCCCCTTTGGGGAATTCCCATGCCGTTTTTATCAATGAACTTCTATGTGTATTGTCGGCAATGCAATAGCCGCGGGTAGTTTTAAATGAGTTTTTTCCTTCAAAATGTCATTTTGCTGTCAGACTGTTCTAAACACAGGAAACATGCGCCCCTTTACAGGCATACTATAGACACCCCCCAGGTACGAAATTTAAAGGGATATTACACTTTTATTGTTTGACTTTAAGCATTATTAAAATCACTGCTCCTGAAAAAACGTCCTTTTTAAAACTTTTTTTTGCATTGATCCTTGTCCCCTGGGGCAGGACCCAGGTACCCAAACACTTTTTATGACAATAACTTGCATATAAGCCTTTAAAATTAGCACTTTTGATTATTCATGTTCGTGTCCCATAGACTTTAACGGTGTTCGCATGTTCGAACGAACTTTTTTCCTGTTCGCATGTTCTGGTGCGAACCGAACAGGGGGGTGTTCGGCTCATCCCTATTGAGGAAGGGGTTGTACCCCCAAAATGCGTCCATTGATCTACCGTGATGGCAGAAAGCACATGTTGACACACTGTGTGACTCTTCAAAATTTGGCTTTTCTACAATTTTCAAAAAAATTTTAACATTGTAGCACACCATAAAAGAAAGGGTTTTGGAGGGGTTTTACACTCTCCCCAAAACATCAATGATGTTGTTATTTTTTTTTTAATAACATCATTGATGTTTTTCGTGATGTTTTCCAATGCAACATTACACCCCATGATCTCCCCAATCAGGATCTGGGCACTTTCCGAGGTGAAAGGATCTGGATCCACAACATCACGATCACCTAAAAAGAGAGAAACCAAAAAAAAAGCAGGTATTATAAATATGCCGGCATCCATCTCTTACCTGAGCCTGTGGTCGCAGACACTCACCTGTTGTGGTGACTAGTTCCACCACGTCTTCTTCCTCCTCCTGCTCTTCTTGTGTTTGGGGTATTTCCCCTTCTTCCAGAGGTGGGGGGTCTCTGGTCTCCTCGGATGAGGGGTATCCTCCAAGTCTTTTCTCCCCTATGTGAAAAAAAAGGGTATACTTAGCACACAGATATTTGATGGCAGAACTATAAATATGAAACATTGCTTAGAAGTGGGGTACAATTGTCTATTTTGGCAGAGTTCCAAGATGTAGAATTTTGAGTGTCCTTTGTCAAGCTTGAATACTTACCTGTCTTGTACAAGCTTCACAGATGGAGACCCCCCTATAGTATACACTGGAGCACCTGTGTGGGCTCCCTAATAAACATGGTGTTCTTGTGTCCCACACTAGTGCTCCACATCCAGATGTGTAAACAGCTGCTGAGTGTCCTCTCCTTACACAGAATCTAGTTTGCATTTCATTCTAGTAACAAACCCATCTACACAACCAAATTATTTTCAGACAAGTAGGCCCTAAAAAATGTGGTCAAATGCATATGGCCAAAACAATGGTGTTTTATAGGCCGAAATAAAAATGTTTCATACGAACGAATAATGGGCCCATGAACATGAAAGTTGCCATTTTAAACTGTACAACAGTTCCTAAAAGCACATGGAGCAGCACGAACGTAATAAACACAAAAAGAATAGGCACACAGGACAACTACTTACTTTTTTGCAGCACTCTCCGGATCTTTCTGTACTGCTCGTGTTCTCTTAATTTCAGGTCCGACCACCGCTTCCTGAGCTGATCTTTCGATCGTCGTACCCGTCGTAATTCCGGTGCAGACTCTTGACCACTTTCGCCATTATCTTGGCCTTTCTGACATTGGGGATTGGGGTAAGGTCCATACTTTCCATCATAGTCGGCCCTCTTCAGGATGTCGACCATCTCCAACATCTCCCCAAAGGACATATTTGAGGCCTTAAATCATCTCCTTCTGGATCCAGATGTTTCAGGCTCCGGGCTTGTCTCCTCCTCGTTGCTATAATTAGCACACACCTGCTGTGTCTCCGCAATATGCTCTTCCCCCATTGCCCTGAACAAAAAGGGGCAGGGAATAGACTAGAAAGAATGTCAGGGGCGGGCGTAGTTACAGTGTGCAGTGTGTATAAAGTGTAACACGCGTGCATAGTACGTACGATCTGTTAGCGGAGGAAGGGGTATCGAAGGCGCCGATCATGATAACGAAGGTAAGATTTAACATTGGGCCTATACTGCTTCTAGATTGAGGCCTGTATTTGCACAAGTTTAGAAGACTTTAGGCTGACATTAGGGTTTGTCTTGTGTTGTGTCTTGCAGTGAAAATGGATATCTTGAAAGATAACGACTTTATGGCAAGCTTCATTGATATGTTCAGGGAGCTGCCTTGTCTGTGGCAGATAAACCACCCACATTATAAGAACCAAACAAAAAGGAAGGCAGCACTGGATCAATTGCTGGAATTTGTGAAGATGGTGGTCCCCACGGCAGACATCACCTATTTGAAGATCCTAATTGGTGACCTGAGGAGCACTTATCTAAGGGAGCACAAGAAGGTCCAGGATTCCCAGAGATCCGGAGCTGCAGATGACATCTATGTCCCCAGACTGTGGTACTATGTCAGGCTGCATTTTCTGGCAGGTCAGACTGAACCCAGGCCAGCACTCTCCAGTCTTCCTTCCACGCTTCCTTCCACCCCAGCTGAGGCTTCTGACGACCAACCTGGGCCTTCCAGGCAGCAACATGTGGAGGGGCCCAGCTTGAGCCAGGTATAGCATTCCTATAAATATTTCTGGTTGTCCAATCAATGATGTTAAATAGATGTTAGTTTGGAGTACTAAGTTATGGTTGTGATTGATGAAGCAAAAACTTAAACCATGTCCCTTTTTCATACACAGGGAAGTCTCAGCCAGGAGGTGGCTGGGCCAAGCAGGCTGCCTGATATCCAGGTCCCTCCCCTACACCTGCAAAGACAAAGTGGCAGGAAGAGGAGTACCCTGGAGGAGGCTGCCATAGGCCTCTTTTGGAAGGCTACAGAGGCCCTGAGAAGCCCCCACACTGTGGAGGAGGACTTTGCTTGCATAACTACCTGCAAAATGCTGCAGATAGAGGAGGGCCAACAACTCCTATGTGAGTCCTTAATATTGGAAGCTCTCAATAAGGGGTTGAGGGGCCAAATAACATCTGCTACCCACATTTGTAACCTCACACATGGTCCTCCTCCTCCTCCAGGTCCTACTAGTCCTCCTCCTCCTCCAGGTCCTACTCCTCCTCCTCCAGGTCCTACTCCTCCTCCTGACACATCTCCAACACCAGAGCCACAGCCTGGAAGGAAGTGTGGAAAAAAGACCAGGAAGTGATGACCCTGGGTCCAGTCTGGTCTGGCAAAAGATGCAGCCTCTTGTAGTACCACAGCCTGGGGACACAGATGTCATCTGCTGCTTTCATGATCTCTGGGACTTCAGGACCAGACTGCACTCCCTTTAGATATGGACTCCTCAGGCCACCAATTTTGATGTTAAAGAATTGATGTCTGTCCTGGGGGTCCAAGGCTTCGCCAATTTCTGCTGTTTATCCAGCATTGCCTCCCTCTTTGTTTGGTTCTGAGCCCTTAATAAAGGATTTTTTGTTTCAATTATACTCTCCTATGTGTTTTTTTCCTTCTAAAAGGACAGTTTGTTTGTGAGGATACAGGTACATTTCTAAAGTACAATGTGAAATTAACAAGGGACACCAACACCAAACAATCTCCTTGAGATTAAATAATATAAGATATCAATGGTGTTGTGGTAACTTGACACACAAAACACACACAAAAATATTATAGAGTAAAACTAAAAAATAAAATAAAACAAAGATCAGCCTTGAAAAAAATACAAACCTAAAAAAAAAAAAAAAACAGCCTTTAAAAAATAATAAAAAAAAGAACACAACCCAAAATAATTTTGTCAGATGTGACAAATCCAAATATATTGAAGGAGTCCCGATAAATAATAAAGAAAGAAGTCTGTGAGAAGTCTGTGTGAATATGAGCAGCCAAACTACTTCATTCTTCTCACATTATAAGAAGAGAAGAGAGTGCGCTGTATGAAACCATTTTTTACATTGCACCATGATGAAAGTGCTGTATCCATTGCGAACGCTAATTTTACCAGACCGAGCTGTTCCATCTCGGAATTTCTTCTGAGCATGCGTGGCACTTTATGCGTCGGAACTGGCCACACGCGGTCGGAATTGACGCGATCGTATTTTGTTGTTGGAAAATTTTTAATCTGCTCTCAAACTTTGTGTGTCGGAAAATCCGATGGAAAATGTCCGATGGAGCACACACACGGTCGGAATGTCCGACAACACACTCCGATCGGACATTTTCCATTGGAAAATCCGACCGTGTGTAGGGGGCATAACAGGTTTTTTTTGGTAGCATTTGAAGCAGTCACTGACAGTTAGGTGCTTTTTTTCCTGTGAGTCTCACTAGTGTACCAGTAAATTTAGAGGCCAAAATGTCCAATTGAAGGTACACTAGTGAAGAGGCCTACATGTTTCTGAGCATGACAGATGACAGTGAAGAGGAACTCACCCATCTGTCAGATTCAGGCTCAGAATACAAACCTGTAGACAGCAGCAGCACCCTGACAGATAGCTCTGATGATGGAGTAGTGGTCCCTGCCAAGGTCATGCATACCCGACCCCGTTCTTCTGCTGTTGTTGTGATGCAAGAACCGCAGGGCTCTCGTATGGAGCGGAGAGCTAGTGCCAGTTCAAGCTGGTGAGGTGGCTAGCACAACTAATGTCCCACAGCCACCAAGAAGACAAAGACAAGCCCATCGAGCCCATAGTGCCCTTCCTGCTGCATTTGCCAATCTGATTTGGGAGCCCTCCACTTCTGCAGCACCCGTACTTCCCACATTCACTGGCCAACCAGGAATTCAGGTGGAAACAGTTGATTTTATGTCACTTGATTTTTATTCGTTGTTTTTCACAGAAGATCTCTATAGATCTATTGTGGACCAAAGCAATTTGTATGCTGGTCAATTCATCACCGCTAATCCCCAGTTGACCCTTGCAAGAGATTGGAGACTTATTACGGTCTCCGAATTTAAGACCTTCCTGGGCCTATCCCTCTTCATGGGCATAACTAAAAAAAGTGAGTTGAGGTTATATTGGTCCACTGACCCAACTCACCATATGCCCTTGTTTTCTGCCTCCGTGACCAGGACATGATATGAGCAGATCTTGCAGTTCATGCATTTCAATGACAATGAACTCTGTCATCCTCGGGGTGACCCTGAATATGATCGGCTCTATAAAATTTGGCCCCTTGTAAACCACTTCAACCAGCAGTTTGAAGCCTTGTTTACTCCCGATCAAGTTGTCTGCGTTGATGAGTCCCTGATTATGTTTTCTGGCCACTTGTCATTCAAACAGTATCTTCCCAGCAAGCATGCCAGATATGGGGTCAAGATGTCTGTGACAGGGCCACAGGCTATACATATAGTTTTATGGTTTACGAGGGAAGAGATAGTTACGTAGAGACGGAGAACTGCCCAGACTACATAGGGAGCGCTGGTAAGATTGTGTGGGACTTGGTGTCACCCTTATTCGGAAAGTGGTACCACTTGTATGTGGACAATTATTACACTAGCGTGCCACTTTTTAAGTCACTTGTTTGATCATGGAATTAACGCATGTGGCACCATGCAATCTAATCGCCGGGGCTTACCCCAGCGGCTTGTAGATTCCTGTCTTAGGCTGGGGGAGAGAGCCTGCTTCAAGTGTAATAATTTGCTCACTATGAAGTTGAGGGATAATAAGAATTTTTTTCTTCTGTCCTCCCTTCACGCAGACACGACGGTCCAAATTCAAGCGGCAACTGGTTTTGTGGAGAAACCCCTCTGTGTCCACAAATATAATCTTAATATGGGAGGGGTGGACCTCAACGACCAGTTGTTGGCTCCGTATCTAATTGCTCATAAGGCCAGACGCTGGTATAAAAAAGTGTCTGTATATTTATTCCAATTGGCTCTTCTGAATGCTTATGTGCTATACAAAGCTTCAGGATGAACTGGATCCTTCCTTAAATTCCAGGAAGAGATCATCACAGCCCTTCTGTTTCCAGAAGATGCTGTGGTCCAACTTCCCAATCCAAATGTAGTGAGCCGGCTGCATGAGAGGCATTTTCCATATATCCTCCCTGGTACCCCTACCCAAAGAAATCCCCAAAGAAGATGTGTCTGTAGAAAGCATGGATTTAGGCGTGACACCTGCTTTTATTGTCCCTCCTGTCCTGATCAACCTGATCTTTGCATTGGTGAATGTTTCCAACGCTACCACACACTAGTGGAGTATTCGCGTAGGGTTCAGCATTGCACAGTCCTAGGGCACACTTACACAGGGTCTCGAAAGATGAGATGGCCATCACATTTTGAGATACCCTAATCTGAAACGTTTATAGTTTACAGTTTCTATAAAAAAAACACACAAAAACACAAAAAATAAAAAAGTCAAAAATAGTTGTGGTTTTATTTTTCTTCCCTCTATTGTGTTATCTCTCTTATGTTCACTCTCTATTGTCCACTCTATTGTTCACTCTCTATTGTTACTGTATTTTAGAACTGTAATGTTTTATTTTTACTATGTTTTATTGTATTTGCTTTGCAGTTATGGTATGTCTTACTGTTAAACCGTAATGTTACTTTGTTTTATTGTTAACCATCATTTGCTTACCAGGTACGCCATTCAGTTGCAGCACAAGTTTATTCATTCTGACAGCAACAGCGTTTGCTCCTACTATACGTAAAGCCGTGACTCCAGCGCTGTAGGAGGTGATTTCACCACCACAGTTAAAAAAAAGAGCATATATGCCAAAGCATGGGGGCAGGGGGGGAGGAGTGATTTGCTCCTAACATTAGGGGCAGATTGCCCCCATGCTTCGGCATATATTTTTTAGGCACAGATTGCGTTAAAAATGTTTTAATTTTACTATGTTTTATTGTATTTGCTTTGCAGGTATGGTATGTCTTACTGTTATACTGTAATGTTACTTTGTTTTATTGTTAACCATCATTTGCTTAGCAGGTACACTATTCAGCTGCAGCACTGATTTTATTTTTCTTGACAGCAACAGCTTTTTCTCTCACGATACGTAAATCAGCAGCTCCAGTGCTGTAGGACGTGATTTCACCACCACAGTTAAAACAAAAATGTTGCATGTATGTCCATCATTAGAAGTGGGTGGATGAAGGGAGGTCTTGTAATGGTGGGCACACCCACCAATCAATCTCTTTTTTTTTGTTCAACCCACAGCATGAAAAAAACATACTGATATGTTGCTGGACTTTGAGTGGTTATACCAGAATGATGCCTGAAGATTTAGGTATCATCTTGGTATAATTTTTTTCAGCCAGCTGTTGGATTTCATGTAAAAGCAATCCTAGCGGCTCATTAGCAGTGGGAGGGAACGTTTCCCCTTTCCCACTGTCTTCCATGGTTTTCTTGGGCTCTCCTGTCCCAACAGGGAACCTGAGAATGCAGCCGGTGGTTCAGCCAGCTGACCATAGAGCTGATCAGAGACCAGAATGGCTCTAATCATCTCTATGGCCTAAGAAACAGGAAGCTACGAGAATTTCATGACTTAGTGCCATTGGGAAATTGGGAAAGCATTTTATCACACTGATCCTGATGTGGCCAGATGCTTTGAGGGTAGAGGAGAGATCTAGGATCTAAAAGACCCCATTTTTTTCAAAAAATTAGTACCTGTCACTACCAATAGCTATCATAGGGGGTATTTACATTCCCTGAGATAACAATAAAAATGAGGAAAAAAAGGAACAGTTTAAAAATAAAGTAAAAAAGCAAAATTAAATAATTAAAAAAAAATGCACACCTGTCCCCTCGTGCTCACGCGCAAAGGTGAACACAAGCGTTGGTCTGGTGTCATATGAAAGATGAAATGGTCATATGTGGAATTACACCCCAAAATACATTCTGCTGCTTCTCCTGAGTACGGGGATACCACATGTGTGAGACTTTTTGGGAGCCTAGCCATGTACAGGACCCCGAAAACCAATCACCAACTTCAGGCTTTCAAAGGGCGTAAAATGGTAATTTCACTTCCACACTACCTATCACAGAGGCCATGAAATGTCAAGATAGCACAAAACCCCCACAAATGACCCCATTTTGTAAAGTAGACATGTTATTTGCTGGGAGGCATTTTGTGTCCATGGAATATTTTATATTTTGCCACAAGTTTCGGGAAAAAATTAAAATTTTTATTTATTTTTTTACACAAAGTTGTCACTAAATGATATATTGTTCAAACATGGCATGGTTATATGTGGAATTACACCCAAAAATACATTCTGTTCCTTCTCCTGCATATGGGGATCTGCAAGCCCTCTTTAAGAAGGTGACCCCTAGATCCTGGCCCCCCTATGTTTATACGTATGGAGTACATAGTATCTCTACCCATTCACCAAAAAAGTGTCAAAAAGTAATAAAAACACAGACAGTTTTTGACATTCCTTTGTTAAAAAATACAGTATCCCCAATGTAAAGCCATCATCAATCATGTCACCCACCGTACCCAAAAAAGAAATAAAAAAAAACACTCTCCACTCATTGATGGCTGACCTCTGCCGTTTGACAGTTTTTATATAGGTAAATGCAGGTTCACCTGGTGGCACCACCCTCCCTTGTGTTGTCACGGACTGGTGCATGCAAGGGGGTAGTGCCACCATGTGGCCCCACCTCTATCTATATAAGAACTGTCAAATGGCAGAGGAGGCATTTGGCAGTCAGCCGTCAATAAGTGCAGAGTGTTTTTTTTTTCCGGGTGTGGGGCTGGGATTTGGGGGCTTCCAGATTCTGATAAGCCCCCCTGCCCGCAGACCCCCACAACCACAGCCCAGTGTTGAGGGGAAGAGACCCTTGTCCCCATTAACATGGAGACAAGGTGCTTTGTAGCAGGGGGCTCTGCCCCCCGCCCCGAAGCACCCACCCCCCATGTTAAGGGCATGTGGCCTGGTATGGTTCAGGTGGGGGGGCGCTCGGTCATCCCCCCATCTTCCTCATCTGCCAGGCTTCATGCTCAGATAAGGGTCTGGTATGTTAGTGTGGGCCTGGTATGGACTGAGGGGGGGACCCTACGCTTTTTTTTTCTGCCCATTTTTTTTTTTTTTACTCAGCTGTTAGCGGGGAAGCCCATTGACAGCTGATGACTTATCGGTTGTTAAGGATGCCGCAGCCAGCTTCCTTAACCGCTATCCGACCAGCCACCGTAGTTATACTGCGGCAGGTTGGCAAGGCTGCACAAATCGCTGTAGCTGTAGGTCTCTTCTTTATGACGTCACAGCAGGCGCGTGCCCATCGCATGTCACAGGAGCCAATGCGCATTCCTGGCGGGCGCGATGACCACCGGGCACCCGCAATCGCTCATGACAGAGCGAGAACCGGAATCTGTGTGTGTAAACAAACAAACCCCGGTTCTCTCAGGGAAGAGGAGACAGATTGTGTGTTCATACTAAGTATGAGCACCGATCCCTCTCCTCCCCTAGTCAGTCCAAGCCCCCCTACAGTTAGAACACACCTAGGGAACACAGATAACCCCTTGATCACCACCAAGTGTTAACTCCTTCCCTGCCAATGACATTTATACAGTAATCAATGGCTATTGAATTGAATTTTAGTATATTTATTATAGCAAAAACGACAAAATATTGTGTTTTCTTTCAAAATTGTCGCTCTTTTTTTGATGATACCACAAAAAATAAAAACCACAGGGGTGATCAAATACCACCAAAAGAAAGCTCAATTTGTGGGTAAAAAAAGGACATAAATTTTGTTTCAGTATAACATCCCACAACCACACAATTGTCAGTTAAAGCAACGCAGTTCCTTATTGCAAAAAATGGCCTGGTCAGGAAGGGGGCAAATCCTTCTGGGGCTGAAGTGGTTAACAACCAGCTTTTACTGCACACTGATTGGGCAAAGCATTGGCAATCAAGACACAGAATGCACTGTCCAGCACGCAGTGCATTACAGGGCATTCGGCGGGACTAACACCCACCAAGCACCCTGCAAATTAGGATGCTCCCCAAATGGGGTAAACAGCCAATGTTTGGCCCAAACTCATGCTTGGGCCAAATCGTTCGCTCAACCCTATCCACCACTAACTACCCTGACATGAGCTCAGATATGAATAAACCCTAAGCTGACCTAGACAGGAGCCTAGGACCCAGACAAGGCAAGGGGACCAAGCTATATTCCCTTGCAGCAAACCAGGGCTATAGAACAACTGGTCAAATCTGTGCACCTGCCAGATCATTCACAAGGTAGGATGAATTTGTGGTCATTTTGTGTCTGATGGGGTGGCCATGCCAGCACAGACAATGCAAATGAAACAGCTTTCTGTACATATTTCAGTCCTTATGGATGTTAAAATCTGCTAGCTCGCCTTGGTCTCAATTCTTTCTTAATCCATATCTGCACCAGCTATTATGGTTCATTATTCACAGGAGGTCAAGAGTAGTCAAATAACATGCCACTAGTTTGTTTTAATTGCCTAAAGTATGGAATGTGTTCTTGTCAGTTATAGGGTTATATTGGAAAATGGTTTTAGCAGCCATTTTTGAGTGGCTGTGGCACAAAACTGAAGAGAGACAAAAGAGGGGAATCAATAGACAATACTGCTAAATTTATGGGTCTGTTTGCAAAGAGAGAAAGGGGGTAGGGATGTACAGTATTTGAATGTATTCTCTTAAACTAGAGCCTTACAGTAAAATAATGTAATCATGCTTTTAAGATATTGTTTTTATGTTATATAAAAATGTGTTTCCACCCTTAATAAATACGTCTTGAATTCACTCCATATTTTTTGTCTCTCTAAACATACAGTCATTTATTACCCAGCAGATATCAACATTGACAGGGAAAGATGCAGTACAGTGACCCTCATGTTCTTTATTGGACAGCTCAACTCAAAGGACAGATAGTGATCTCTGTTTTACAAGTCACACTGCACAAACCATTAAACTAAGCTCTCTGGAATTTCTGCAAAAAACAGTGGAAAACATTGGACTGTTGCTCTGTATGACATATGCTAAAATATATGAAAAAAACCCGGAAGAAGGTCATTATTTATTCTTCTCAATTCGAAACAACCATTTGGCGTCAGAAACCCATCTGAAATGAAAATAAAATCATGCTCTTGGAATCTTGTAAAACATGATGTAGAACTGAGAAAATGTACAATACCCGTTTGGTTATATTTTGGGTACCACAAAATATAGCAGTGCAGCGCTAAATAAAACATATATGCATAAAATGCATAAATATATAAAAAACGTATGAGGCAAAGTCCCAAAAAATATCTCAGTCCGAGGTGATAAATAACTGCCCACTTGTAGAAAGGGAATCCCTCAGTTGGTAAAAAAGGGTGCAGTGATAAGTTGAAATATACATTCGTGTATCACCACCACTGTGTATCTTCACCAGGGTTCTAGGCTGCTCACCTTGTTGAGTAGATCTTCTGCGCTAACAGCAAGGTCACTCATGCATTCCCTTCCACAGGGTAAAATATGGAGACGAAGGTCCACTTGCAGTATCCCAGATTAGTCTCATCGGTAGATATATGTCATGTTAAAACAAAATAACAGGACATAGTGCTCTCCATACGAAAAATATAAAATTTATTGAATAAAACAAATATTACTCACAAAAATAGCACTGATTCCCAGTGCAGGAGTGTAAAGCATAAAAATTGACCCAGATGGGTGGCTGTACTGATGTCACAAAGCCCCTCGCACGCGTATCGTCCATATGGACTTCCTCAGCCTAGAACCCTGGTGGAGGTACACAGTGGTGGTGATACACAAATGCATATTTCATCTTATCACTGCACCCTTTTTTACCAACTGAGGGATTCCCTTTCTACAAGTGGGCAGTTATTTATCACCTTGGACTGAGATATTTTTTGGGACTTTGCCTCATACGCTTTTTATATATTTACATTTCATGCATATATGTTTTATTGAGCGCTGCACTGCTATATTTTGTGAATCATCTTTTAGGTTATGTATATTGGCCTACAGTGTTCAGCTGCTGAGTTTATATCTATTTGGTTTTGCGCTGTCTGTTCTTTTTGTTTAATATTTTGGGTACCGGTAGTCTTTCACTAACATTCGTTTTTACAAAAATGCATTGTGTTGGTGATATAGGAGGTTAAAAAATAAATCAGATACTTATAAAAATCAGGCATTAATATGTATGTTATTTAAATTACTTAAAGTGTATGTAAACCCTACTATCTCACCCTGAACTTTTCTTACTTGCTACCTTTTATGCCCCGTACACACGGTCGGATTTTCCGATGGAAAATGTCCGATCGGAGCGTGTTGTCGGAAATTCCGACCATGTGTGGGCTCCATCGGACATTTTCCATCGGATTTTCCGACACACAAAGTTTGAGAGCAGGAGATAAAATTTTCCGACAACAAAATCCAATTGCGTCAATTCCGACCGTGTGTGGCCTGTTCCGACGCACAAAGTGCCACGCATGCTCAGAAGAAATTTCGACACAGAAAAGCTCGGTCTGGTAAAATTAGCGTTCGCAATGGATACAGCACTTTCGTCACGCTGCAATGTTAAAAATGGTTTAATACAGCGCACTCTCTTCTTCTTTATAATGTGACAAGAATTAAGTAGTTTTGCTGCTCATATTCACACAAACTTCTCACAAACTTATTTTTTTGTTTTTTTCTTGGGATTCCCTTAATATATTGTTATTTGTCACATCTGACAGAATGTTTTTTTTTTTTTTTTTTGTTTTTTTTGGCTTTAAAGCCATTTTTGGTTTAGATTTTATGTTTGTATTTTTTCCAAGGCTGATCTTTGTTTAATGTTATTTTTAGTTTTACTCCAGACTATTTTTGTGTGTGTTTTGTGTGTCAAGTTACCACAACACCATTGATATCTTTTATTATTTAATCTCAAGGAGATTGTTTGTTGTTGGTGTCCTTTGTTAATTTCACATTGTCTTTTTGATATGTACCTGAATCCTCACAAACAAACTGTCCTTTTTCAAGTAAAACACACATACTGTAGGCAAGTATAATTCAAAACAAAAATCCTTTATTAAGGGCTCAGAACCAAACAAAGAGGGAGGCAACGCTGGATCAACAGGAGAAATTAGCCTGGGACTCCCAGGGCAGACAACAATTCTTGAACATCAAAATTGGTGGCCTAAGGAGTCCATATGTAAGGGAGGGCAGTCTGGTCCAGAAGTCGCAGAGATCCGGAAAGCAGCAGATGACATCTGTGTCCCCTGGCTGTGGTACCACAAGAGGCTGCATCTTTTGGCCGACCAGACTGGATCCAGGGTCATCACTTTCTGGTCTTCCTTCCACGCTTCATTCCGGGCTGTGGTTCTGCTGTTGGAGATGTGGCAGGAGGAGGAGTAGGACCTGGAGGAGGAGGAGGATTGGGAGGACCTGGAGGAGAAGGAGGAGGAGGAGAAGGAGGAGGAGGAGGAGGACCTGCAGGAGGAGGAGGAGGACCATCTGTGAGTTCGCAAAGGTGTGTCTGAGATGTAATTTGGCCCCTCATACCTTTATTAAGAGCCTCCAATATATGTGACTCACACATGAGTTGTTGTCCCTCCTCCATCCTCTGCATTTTTGAGGCAATGATGGCAGCAATGTCCTCCTCCACAGTGTTTGCTGCTCCCAGGGCCTCTGTAGCCCTCCAAAAGAGGCCTATGGCAGCCTCCTCTAGGGCACTCCTCCTCCTGCCACTTTCTATTTCCAGGGGGAGTGGAGGGACTGGCATATCAGGCAGCCGGCTCGGCCTGGCCACCTCCTGGCTGCGACTTCCCTGTGTATGAAAAAGGGACATGGTTTTAGTTTTTGCATCATCAATCACAATCATAAATTAGTACTCCAAACTAACATCTAGTTAACATCATTGATTGGACAACCTGAACTATTTAGAGGAATGCTATATCTAGCTCAAGCTGGGCTCCTCCACATGTTGTTGCCTGGAAGGCCCAGTTTGGGCGTCAGAAGCCTCAGCCTGGGGGGAAGGAAGCGTGGAAGGAAGACAGGAGAGGGATGGCCTGGGTTCAGTCTGGCCTGCCAGAAAATGCAGCCTGTCATAGTACCACATCCCGGGGAGATAGATGTTATCTGCTGCTCCGGATCTCTGCAAATCCTGGACTTTCTGGCGCTCCCTTACATAAGTGCTCCTCAGGCCACCAATTAAGATCTTCAAAAATGTGATGTCTGCCGTGGGGATCACATGCTTCACAATTTCCAACAATTTATCCAGTGCTGCCTTCCTCTTTGTTTGGTTCTTGTAATGTGGGTTGTTGATCTCCCACAGACATGGCAGCTCCCTTAACATATCAATGAATAGTGACATGAAGTCATTATCTTTTAATAAGATATCCATGTTCACTGCAAGACACAACACAAGACAAAGCCTAATGTCAGACAAAACTCTCCTAATTTTGTTACAATATAGGCCTCAATCTAGAAGCAGTATAGGCACAAGTTTGGCTCTTACCTTCATTCTTACGATCGGCGCGTCCAATGCTCCTTCCTCCGCTCACAGATCGTACATAATACGCACGTGTGTTACGCTTTATATACACTGCCCATGTGTGTAACTCCGCCCGCCCCTGACGTTCTTTCTAGTCTATTCCCCGACCCTTTTCGTTCGGCGCAGTGGGTGAAGAGCACATGGTGGAGTCACAGCAGGTGCGTGCTAATTATAGCAATGAGGAGGAGGCGGAGGAAAGCCCGGAGACAGAAACGTCCCGATCCAGAAGGAGAAGATTTAAGGCCACAAATATGTCCTTTGGGGAAATGTTGGAGATGGTGGACATCCTGAAGAAGGCCGACTATGACGGAAAGTATGGACCTTACCCCAACCCCAATATCAGAAAGGCCAAGATCATGGCGAAAGTGGTCAAAAGTCTGCACAGGAATTTCGGGGTACGACGATCGAAAGATCAGCTCAGGAAGCAGTGGTCGGACCTGAAATTGAGAGAGCCCGAGCAGTACCGAAAGATCCGGAGAGTGCTGCAAAAAAGTAAGTAGTTGTGCTGTGTTCATATTCTTTTTGTCTTTCTTATGTTCATGCTGCTCCATATGCTTTTCTTAATTGTACAGTTTAAAATGTCAATTTTAATGTTCATGGGCCCATTATTCGTTCGTATCAAACATTTTTTTTTCGCCCTCTAAAACACCATTGTTTAGGCCATATGCATTTTCCTACATTTTTTAAGGCCTACTTGGATGCAAAATATTTGGTTGTGTAGATGGGTTTGTTACTAGAATGAAATGCAAACTAGATTCTGTGTAAGGAGAGGACACTCAGCAGCTGTTTTCACATCTGGACACTGGAGCACTAGTGTGGGACACAAGAACACCATTTTTATTAGGGGGGCACACAGGTGCTCCAGTGTATACTATAGGGGGGTCTCCATTTGTGAAGCTTGTACTAAACAGGTAAAGTATTGAAGCTTGACAAAGGCCAATAAAAAAGCGACATCTTGGAACTCTGCTAAAATTGACAATTGTACCCCACTTCCAAGCAATGTTTCCTATTTATAGTTCTGCCATCAAATATCTGTGTGCTAATTATACCATTTTTGTTTTACATAGGGGAGAAAAGACTCATAGGACACCCCTCATCCGAGGAGACCAGAGACCCCCCACCTCTGGAAGAAGGTAAAATACCCCCAACCCAAGTGGAGCAGGAGGAGGAAGCAGATGTGGTTGAAATTGGCACCACAACAGGTGAGTGTCTGCGACCACAGGCTCAGGTAAGAGATGTATGCTGGCAGATTTTTGATACCTGTTTTTGTTTGGTTTCTCTCTTTTTAGGTGATCGTGATGTTAGGGATCGAGATCCTTTCACATCAGAAAGTTCCCACATCCTGATCGGGGAGATCATGGGGTGTAATTTAGAATTGGAAAACCTCAAGAAAAAAATAAATGATGTGATTCAAAAAAATAATAACATCATTGATGTTTTGGGGCGAATTTAAAACCCCACAAAATCACTTTTTTTTGTGTGGTACGATGTTTTAAATATTTTAGCAATGTGTGGAAAAGCCAAATTTGGAGGATGCACACAGTGTGCCAACATGTGCTATCTGCCATCACGGGAGATCAATGGACGCGTTTTGGAGGTGCAACCCCTTCCTCAATAATAAAGTAGCTGAGAGGAAGGGCTTGCTCCCACAAAACATATCCCTTGATCCCCCGTGATGGCAGCTAGCACATGTTGACATTCGTAAATTGGTGTGCATCTTCCAAATTTGGCTTTTCAAGGGGTGATTTGACCCCATCTGAACGCAATATCAAACACAGTTCCTAAATACTCATGTCTGATATTGCCTTCAAGTTTTACCAAATGTGAACTTTGTAAGTTCAAGTTTTTTGTCTTTCTTGTTGGTTTTACACAGGCCTGTTTTATCGTAAATGGACATTTCTATTTTTGATAATGCCACCCCAAAAATTGTTATACAACAAACATGTTAGTTTGTTCAAAAAACCTTTTCTAAATGCACATGTGATTGTGCAGGTATTAAAAAGTTTGTTAATCAATAATGTGTGGATTATTGTCTCAACGCTACAACACCTTTGGGGTGATGTAATTGCTGTTTTATGAGAAAATGGGGGTTATTTCCTAAGGGCAAATCCTCTTTGCACTACAAGAGCATTTTCATTGCAGTTTCAAGAGCACTTGTAGTATAAAAAGTGTATACGCCTTTAGTAAATAACAGCCAACAGTGCTTTGTATAAGGTTACACAATCACGCCATTTTCAGGACTCCCCACATTGCTGTCAGGGTCAGCTAAAACAAACACAAGCAGTAAATGTCCACAAAGAATTTCTTTTTTTTGCTTTTTTATTTGAAAAAGGCTTCACAAATTTGAAGGCATATCGATGGCCCCCCTACCCGCAAAGAACTCCAGGTATCGTAACCGGACATCACGGGCACTCAGGGAGGGCAAGCCAGGACGGCTGCTTTCAAGCGCCGTCTGTGTTGTTTCAGGTATCACTCCGGCCTCAGGCCCAACTGAGCCAGCATAGTTGGCCGAATGTTTCTGTAAAAAGTTATGGAGAATACAGCACGCCATGATTATATGATTAAGTTTATACTCCGCCATATGGATAGGTGTCAGAAATAGGCGGAACCGGCTGGCCAGGATTCCAAATGTGTTCTCCACCATTCTTCGGGCTCTGGCCAACCGGTAATTAAAAACCCTCTGTTCCGGAGTGAGGGTCCTCATAGGGAATGGCCGCATAAGGTGGTCCCCCAGCGCAAACGCTTCATCAGCAACGAACACGAATGGGAGTCCTTCCACATTGTCCTCTGGAGCTGGCAAGTCCAAGCTGCCATTCTGGAGATGCCTGTAGAACTCCGTCTGGGCGATGACTCCACCATCGGACATCCGGCCATTCTTCCCCATGTCCACATACAAGAAGTCGTAATTAGCTGACACCACCGCCAACATCACAATACTATTGAACCCCTTATAGTTGAAATAGTATGACCCCAAGTTGGGTGGTGGGATGATGTGGACATGTTTCCCATCAATTGCCCCTCCGCAGTTAGGAAAGTCCCACCGCTGGGCAAAGTGGGAGGCCACAGTCTGCCATTCCTGTGGCGTGGAAGGAAACTGTTGAGGAAAAAAAAAAAATTAATATTTTTGCACAGAAACATGGCAAGCTGATTAGACACAAACATTCTGGGGCAACCTCCAGATAGCATTTATTAAGGGGAATTTTACAACACCAAAGTATAAGGTACACCTATCATATCCCCCCCCCTCTCATGGACCATTTCTAACATTATGGGGGGTGTGGAAATCTTGGACAGGTAACCCTCTTCACTTCATTGAGAGATGAATGCCTAAATACAGGGTATTACTTGGAACAGCCCCTCCTTTTAGTTACACTATTGGCAGCCCACTGGACAGGTAAGAAGTGTCCGAATACAAAGATAGAAATACATACTGTACACATTTGAGCACATTTGAAAATTCTGCTATTACCTGTCTCAAGATAATAATAGGATCTTAAAAATTTAAACATTACCGTTTGAAAGTATACAGGCAGGCCCTTGCACTACATGCTTTGGGGAATTCATCCATAAATCAGAGAACAAAAGAGATGGGTATAGTGTGTATGGGTTTGGCAAAGTCAGCAGATAGATGATTGAGGATAGATAGAGAATTAGGATCAGCTGACTTAGCAGTTGGGGGAGGGAGGGTTACTAAAAATGATTTGGGGACACCACAAAAAAAAAAAAGCCTATGCCACTCTGCCTGAATTTAAAGCTAGAATAACATTTCTAAACATTTTAGGGGGTGTTTGGGGTAAAGCACTACTATGGAGCTGATAAAATACATTGTTTTAAGTGACTACATGCGGTGAATATAGGGCCCGTAGAGCATGCTGGGGAGGTTAGTGAAGGACAATCTGTCTGAAGGACCTAAAAAATTAATTACATAAAAATCCAGCATGCATGAGGACAAAGGGGACATTCACAGCATATTACAATCATGGTAATTAGGGAATGAGGAAAGAAATACAATATATTATTAATCATTCAATACAATAAAATGTGATATTAAAGGATAAAAATCTTACCTTCATATACTCCTTCTGCAGGACCTGGATGATGGCAGAACAGGTCTCTGGGATAATGATACCCAGAGCCTGGGGGGAGATGCCTCTCAAGAACTTCAAGTCCTGCAGACTTCTCCCTGTCGCCAAGTACCGCAGGGTAGCGATGAGCCTCTGCTCCGGAGTGATGGCTTGCCTCATGCAGGTATCCTGCCTGCTAATATAAGGGGTCAGCGAAGCCAACAAACGGTGAAAAACGGGGTCCGTCATCCTGAGAAAGTTCCTGAAATCATCAGGATTATTCTCACGGATCTCACGGAGCAAAGGCATATGAGAGAACTGGTCACGCTGAAGCAACCAATTCTTGGTCCATGAACTCCTCCCCACCCTGTTCATGGACTGGACTTGTGTCAAGGTCAGGACCCCAACACCAAGCCCCCGCACAGCACGAACTCTACGAGGAGTACGCATACGCAACATGGCTAGAAAACGGTCGGCTGCTCAGAACGAAGTAACAGAACGCACTGAAGAACAGCAAGGCCTGTGAAGAGCGACCTGAAAAACAGTAACGAACGAACAAGAACAAAATGACTAATTAAAGTCACGCGGAACTTGCTTGCACGCACTGAAGAGCAGATACAAACCCACAAGCACAAACTGAATGGCAGAAAACGATCTGAAAACCACGAGTCTGAAAAAGCGCGAATCGTCTCTCACCAAACTTTTACTAACACAAGATTAGCAAAAGGAGCCCAAAGGGTGCCGCGCTTGGTTCTGAACTGGCCTTTTCTAGTCTCGTCGTATGTGCTTGACGTCACCGCGTTCTTGGCGATCGGAAATTCCGACAACTTTGTGTGTACGCAAAACAAGTTTGAGCCAACATCCGTCTGAAAAAATCCTATGATTTTGTTGTCGGAACGTCCGATCAATGTCCGACCATGTGTACGGGGCATTAGTCTGATAAATATGCCATTGTCAAATCTTTCAAAATACCTGTTGATCTTGTCAGGATTTCAGAGTTGTCCTGTCTTATCCCGCTGAGGGTAATTAACCATCTCAATTCTTGGTTAATAGAATAATTATTCCCTATGTTGTGGAGATAAGGGAAGTGAGGTAGTATTCAGTAGTTTAGCAAAAGTCAACTGGGCAGGACTGAAAGCATTTAGTCCACCAAAAAGAGGTGTTTTGTCAACCCACAGCAAGACATCAGAAGTGGAGCACATTTTTGGCACATACTCTTATACTAATAATACTAATGTACTTTCAGGGTTTTTAAAGGGATAAAACCTTTTGAAATTGGCATGTATTGCTGCGATATACAACATGCTTTTTTTGACATATGCTTTAAGGCAAACCTGTCATTTATTCAATTAGGACAAAGTATCAGATTTGTTTTAATATATTCAACATATATTCAGCATGTGTATAAATATTGTATCTTGTAAATACACAATTTCTTATGACTTCATATTGAACAAGTTTTTTTTTTTGTCCTTCTCTCTGACAGATGTTCTTGGTGAAAGGCAATATTGAGTCTTGATCCTAAGGAAACTAGTGTTGTGCAGGGAATGTAGCAACTTTATGCTACAAAGAGCTGGATGGAGGGGGCAGTTGCAAACCGTCTTTATGCTAAATTATTATAATGCTAAAGACTATAAATTAAGTAAATGATGTATTAGAAGATTAATGACTGCACAAAAGACATAGCTAAATACCAACTAAGAACAAAGACATATGTGTTAATTTCCCTGCAACTTATCAAACAAGACAGACACAGTTATACAAGCAAAACTAACATAAACAGATTTGCCAAGTCCATCAATTACTGCTGGCCTGTCTTCCAATGTTTTATGGGACAAAGAGAAATGTATATTCAATGGGTAATTATGGCTTCAGAAAGTAATCAGCTCTAGCTTTATGTGAAGGAGTAAATTAATCTTACGGTTATCAACTTTTGTAAGATTTTTCATGTTTAGTGTGACTTACATTTCTGCAAACATGCAGGGAGCTTATTGCCTATGTCATGCTTTACAGCAATATCGCTACATATGTTAATGAATAGAAACAGCAAAACAGTGGTATGGTACTGATGGTTATACTGCCTCATACTTTACATTGTTCTAAAATGATCTTATCTGATATTACAAAGCTTTCAAATTAATCTGAATATTAGTCTAAAAAGTTCTTAACTTGATCGGGACTCCAGCACCCACAGTTTCCCACCAGTCGCAACCTGCACGATGGTACTTACATTTTAGATTACATAATGACATTGGCTGTTCGCAAGTTCGCCGAACAGCGAACAATTTGGGGTGTTCGCGGCAAATTCGAATGCCGCGGAACACCCTTTAAAAGTCTATGGGAGAAATCAAAAGTGCTAATTTTAAAGGCTAATACGCAAGTTATTGTCATAAAAAGTGTTTGGGGACCCAGGTCCTGCCCCAGGGGACATGGATCAATGCAAAAAAAAGTTTTAAAAACGGCCGTTTTTTCAGGAGCAGTGATTTTAATAATGTTTAAAGTCAAACAATAAAAGTGTAATATCCCTTTAAATTTCGTACCTGGGGGGTGTCTATAGTATGCCTGTAAAGGGGCGCATGTTTCCTGTGTTTAGAACAGTCTGACAGCAAAATGACATTTTGAAGGATAAAACTCATTTAAAACTACCCGCGGCTATTGCATTGCCGACAATACACATAGAAGTTCATTGATAAAAACGGCATGGGAATTCCCCAAAGGGGAACCCCGAACCAAAATTTTAAAAAAAAAAAGACGTGGGAGTCCCCCTAAATTCCATACCAGGCCCTTCAGGTCTGGTATGGATTTTAAGGGGAACCCCGCGCCAAAAAAAAAAAAAAAAACAACGTGGGGTCCCCCCAAAAATCCATACCAGACCCTTATCCGAGCACGCAACCTGGCAGGCCGCAGGAAAAGAGGGGGGACGAGAGTGCGCCCCCCCTCCTGAACCGTACCAGGCCACATGCCCTCAACATTGGGAGGGTGCTTTGGGGTAGCCCCCCAAAACACCTTGTCCCCATGTTGATGAGGACAAGGGCCTCATCCCCACAACCCTGGCCGGTGGTTGTGGGGGTCTGCGGGCGGGGGGCTTATCGGAATCTGGAAGCCCCCTTTAACAAGGGGACCCCCAGATCCCGGCCCCCCCCTGTGTGAAATGGTAAGGGGGTACAAAAGTACCCCTACCATTTCACTAAAAAACTGTCAAAAATGTTAAAAATGACAAGAGACAGTTTTTGACAATTCCTTTATTTAAATACTTCTTCTTTCTTCTATCTTCCTTCATCTTCTGGTTCTTCTGGTTCTTCTGGCTCTTCTGGTTCTTCTTCTGGCGTTCTCTTCCAGCTTCTCCTCCGCGGCGTCTTCTATCTTCTTCTCCTCGGGCCGCTCCGCACCCATGGCATGGGGGGAGGCTCCCGCTCTTCTCTTCTTCTTCATCTTCTTCTCTTCTTCTCTTCTTCTTTTCTTCTCTTCTTCATTTTCTTCTCCGGGCTGCTCCGCACCCATGCTGGCATGGAGGGAGGCTCCCGCTGTGTGACGGTGCTCCTTGTCTGACAGTTCTTAAATAAGGGGGGGCGGGGCCACCCGGTGACCCCGCCCCCCTTTGACGCACGGGACATGACGGGACTTCCCTGTGGCATTCCCCGTGACGTCACAGGGAAGTCCGGTCAAGTCACCGTGCGTCAGAGGGGGCGGGGTCACCGGGTGGCCCCGCCCCCCCGTTATTTAAGAACTGTCAGACAAGGAGCGCCGTCACACAGCGGGAGCCTCCCTCCATGCCAGCATGGGTGCGGAGCGGCCCAGAGAAGAAAATGAAAAAGAGAAGAAGAGAAGAAGAGAAGAAAAGAAGAAGATGAAGAAGATGAAGAGAAGAGCGGGAGCCTCCCCCCCATGCCATGGGTGCGGAGCGGCCCGAGGAGAAGAAGATAGAAGATGCCGTGGAGGAGATGCTGGACGAGAACGCCGGAGGAAGAACCAGAAGAGCCAGAAGAACCAGAAGAACCAGAAGATGAAGGAAGATAGAAGAAAGAAGAAGTATTTAAATAAAGGAATTGTCAAAAACTGTCTCTTGTCATTTTTAACATTTTTGACAGTTTTTTAGTGAAATGGTAGGGGTACAATACCCCCTTACCATTTCACACAGGGGGGGGGCCGGGATCTGGGGGTCCCCTTGTTAAAGGGGGCTTCCAGATTCCGATAAGCCCCCCGCCCGCAGACCCCCACAACCACCGGCCAGGGTTGTGGGGATGAGGCCCTTGTCCTCATCAACATGGGGACAAGGTGTTTTGGGGGGCTACCCCAAAGCACCCTCCCAATGTTGAGGGCATGTGGCCTGGTACGGTTCAGGAGGGGGGGGCCGCACTCTCGTCCCCCCCTCTTTTCCTGCAGCCTGCCAGGTTGCGTGCTCTGATAAGGGTCTGGTATGGATTTTTGGGGGGACCCCACGCCATTTTTTTTTTTTTTTTTGGCGCGGGGTTCCCCTTAAAATCCATACCAGACCTGAAGGGTCTGGTATGGAATTTAGGGGGAACCCCACGTCATTTTTTTTTTTTATTTTGGCCGGGGTTCCCCTTAATATCCATACCAGACCTGAAGGGCCTGGTATGGAATTTAGGGGGACTCCCACGTCATTTTTTTTTTTTAATTTTCGTTCGGGGTTCCCCTTTGGGGAATTCCCATGCCGTTTTTATCAATGAACTTCTATGTGTATTGTCGGCAATGCAATAGCCGCGGGTAGTTTTAAATGAGTTTTTTCCTTCAAAATGTAATTTTGCTGTCAGACTGTTCTAAACACAGGAAACATGCGCCCCTTTACAGGCATACTATAGACACCCCCCAGGTACGAAATTTAAAGGGATATTACACTTTTATTGTTTGACTTTAAGCATTATTAAAATCACTGCTCCTGAAAAAACGGCCGTTTTTAAAACTTTTTTTGCATTGATCCATGTCCCCTGGGGCAGGACCCAGGTCCCCAAACACTTTTTATGACAATAACTTGCATATTAGCCTTTAAAATTAGCACTTTTGATTATTCATGTTCGTGTCCCATAGACTTTAACGGTGTTCGCGTGTTCGAACGAACTTTTTTCCTGTTCGCATGTTCTGGTGCGAACCGAACAGGGGGGTGTTCGGCTCATCCCTAATAATGACCAACTATTGCTTTTTTAGGGATAGTTGATCTATGCATTAATTTGCTGCCCTCACTGGTGGCCTCACATTACTGAAGAAGAAAGCAGTGTTGTGAGATCAGCAGGAGGGGCCATTAGCAAGGGGAATTTGAGTACTATATCTTCATCTACATGTTAGTCATGGCACACAAGAATTTTTATTTTTTTACCACCTGAAGACCTGCATTTTAAACCTCCTTCCTGTCCAAGCCATTTTCATTTATTAGCACTGTAATACTTTGACTAATAATCACCCAGGCGTGCAACACCATACTCCAAATACATTTTTGTCATTTTTTTTACAGCTAGAGCTTTTCTTTGGTAGTACCTATTTTGAGCTTTTTTTTTTTACTATATAAGGAGGAAAAGACTGAACATTTAAAAAAAAAAAAAAAAACTTTGTTTTTTGCAAAATAAATATTATTTTACTAAATTTAGGCCAAAATATACCCTGATGCATGTATTTGATTTAAAAATAACAAATCAGTGTATATTAAGTCTGTGTGAAAGATATAGAGTCTACAATCTATGGTGTGTGTATGTATGTATGTATGTATGTATGTATATGTGTGTGTGTGTGTGTGTGTGTATGTGTTGTGTGTGTATATATATATATATATATATATATATATATATATATATATATATATAGATATAAATTTCCCAACCCTGATATACTGAATACCTATCTCACTCTTGAGGCCCTAACATGCTAGGATAGTACAAACACCCCCAAATGACCCCTCTTTGGAAAGTATAGAGTCCAAGTTATTCATCACAATTTTTTTTTTTTTATATTCTTTTTATTGTAAATTTCAATATATGATACAATACAGAGCCTATTGGGCATACCCAGGTTTGTAAGAAATACAAAACAAAACCATAACAAAAACAAAAAAGTACGCTGGGACCACATGAGCATAGTAGATCACTAGGATTACACACATACATTCAGGGCTCAGGACCATAGGACAATGATAAGACATGCATCATCCTAAGCATGTTCACATAGTTAGGTATCAAGCATAGACATGAAATAATAAAACTCTGACGCGATTACCACATGCTGGTACATTGATTAATCATCGGCAATAGAATCTGCATTAGTGGATGGGGATTCAACCCAAATATCCCAAATTTTATGGAACTTCTGGGCACAACCACGAGACAGGTAAGTAGCCTTGTAGAGTGATAAGGCTAAATTGACCAAATGTACCAGAAATCAATTGATGGTGCTGAGGAAGATTTCCACTTAAGTACAACAGCTTTACATGCATAATAAAGTATAAACCTAAAAGAGTTCTTGAGGCCCAATGAGGTGCCAAAGGGTCGACTAGTCCTGGCAGACAAACTTCTACTTTTAACAGAATCTGAATAGCAATGATAGAATAAATGAACTCCCATCCATCCAGAAAATTTGAATCTGAGGACATTGCCAGAAAATGTGGATGAGAAACTGCTGAGGGTGAGAAACACCTCCAGAAAAAGACTGATAGAAACATCCTGTGCAGGTTTATGGGGGTGAAACAGACTCTATATAAACTTTAACTGGATTATTCTATCTTTGGTGGACCCCAATTGAAAAAAGGAGCATTCCCACATCTCCTCCATATCTACCATGTCTAGCTCAGGGAAGTCAACTAACCATTTAGTCTTGAGGGATCATAGCGCCATATGGATCCAGGGTAATAGCTCTGTCAGGGCTGGGCTCTGCCCTTCCTTCTCAGAGCAGGTCGCTCAGTTATCTGTTAATTGCCAGCTCCAATCTTTTCCACAGTGACTCACCTGATGATGATATCTTGTTCATCAGTTCTGCTGGTTACTTAAGCTGTTCTGTTCAGTCCCTCTCTGCCTTCGTCTTGGTCAACACAGCCAGAGACTCTCTCCTGTGTACCTGTTGAAGACTTGCTTGGCTGACGAACCTTTTGGTTCCTGATCCTGCTTGCTGTTCCTCTATGCTGATTCTATGGTTCCTAATTTCCTGACCTGTCCTGAAGTATGCTGATCTCTGGTTCCCTGATGTCTTGACTTGTCTGACTATCTGTCCCAGTTACCAAACTATATTGGCTATGATTTGACTACGTTGCTCTGTTTACCTTTTACTATTATTATTATTAAACAAGTGTGATTTTAACTGTACTTCTGTCTCAGTCTGATTCATGGTTTCTGAAAGTAGGCGAAGGCCATGAATTCAGAAGATGCAGTCAATCCACTTGTTGGTAATATTTTTTCCAGATTGGATGAGCAGGATCACCGTATAGATCAGTTTGGTTTAGCATTACAGATGCTCCTGAATCACATGGCTCACCTGGAATCTCCCACTGTGGCTGCTCCGGTACAGCCTGTGTTGCAGGGCGTCCCTGTTGCTGCTCCAGTCTCTGTGCAGGCACCCACCTTGAGTATTACCTCTATAAGAGGCATGTCTGGTTCCACTCCACTTCCCCAGCAATTTGGGGGTGATCCAGTTCAATTCAGAGGGTTTCTCAATCAGGTTGAGATATACTTCGAGATTCTGCCCCAGGCGTTTCCCACGGACAGTAGCAAAGTAGGTTTTGTGATATCTTTGCTTTCTGAGAGAGCCTTGGCCTGGACAAACACTCTATAAAAGGTATTTGATGTTCCCGCACGCTTCGCTTCTGCTGACAAGTGCCTCATGTCCATCAAACGAGAGTACGAGAATTGTTGCTGAATATGTCATTGAATTCTGTACTCTGGCAGCAGAGGTTGCATGAAACAATGAGGCCCTCTTGGCTGCTTGCTCTCATGGTCTCTCGGATACCATCAAAGATGAGATAGCAGCCCGAGATATACCCACTGAGCTGGAGAAGGTGATCACATTTGCCATTCTCATTGACTCCAGACTCTGAGAGAGATCTTCCTTTAAGGAGCTCTTGTGGAAGCCTCCTGTACATTTGTCTCCAAGCTTTGCAGTCCCACCCTTGCTTCACCCACCTCCTATTCCTCCTTCAATGAAGATGAACCCATGCACTTGGGCTTCACATGTCTCTCTGCGGTTGAGAGAACCTTTAGGAGGAGGGAGAGATTATGCCTTTATTGTGGTCAGGCAGGTCACTTTTTGAAGTCTTGCCCTACCCATCAAGGGAATGCCCGAACCTTGAGGTCCTGTAGTGGACAGCCCTTAGGTGGCATTGTTTTGTCCCCAGTTATCCAGAAGGATAAACCTCTGGTCCCGGTTATTCATTCTTGGTCTGAGTCGCCTGTCGAAATACAGGCTCTAATCAACATGCGGCTGCAGGCATGTTCATTGATGCTGTCTTTGTATATCAAGCATTCAACTTCCTCTCCTACCCAACACATCAGGTCCAACACCACACTCAATACTCTCCTCCTTCTGCCCAGTTACCACCGATTGAAGTTTATAAACTCCTCTCCATGGCACCTCACCACCTGTCCCCTGGACCCTGTCCTCTCACAATTACTGCAACCACCTTCCCACTCTATCCTAAACTCTCTAACCCACATCTTCAACCTCTCCCTCTCCTCCGGCACCTTTCCTTCCCTGCTCAAACATGCACTGGTTACCCGCAAACTTAAAGAACCCTTTCTAGACCCCACCTGTTTGAATAACTTAAGACCCAACTCCCTGCTCCCATTTACCTCCAAGCTCATTGAACGCCTTGTCCATGATCGAATGAGTCGCTACCTCATGGACCAACAACCTTCTTGACCCCCTACAGTCCGCCATCCGTCCACAAATTCCACTGAAACTGCCCTACTAAAACTCACTAATGACCTGCTAACTATTAAAACCAATGGCCATTACTCCATACTCATACTCTTAGACCTCTCTGCTGCCTTGGACACAGTTGACCACCTACTGCTCCTCAGCAAACTACACTCTCTTGGCCTCCATGGTTCTGCTTTATCCTGGTTCTCTTCCTACCTATCTCAGCGCACTTTCAGTGTCACTTACAACTCCATCTCCTCCACTCCTCTTCCTGTTGGGGTACCCCAAGGCTCCATCCTTGGGCGCTCCTTTTCTCGCTCTATACCTCTTCCCTGGGCCAGTTGATAACCTCCCATGGCTTCCAATACCACCTCTACACCGGTGACACCCAGATCTATCTCTCCACTCCTCAACTCACCCCCTAAATCTCCTCACGGATCTCAAACTTACTGAATGACATATCAGTATGGATGTCGCACCACTTTCTCAAACTCAATCTTTCTAAAACTGAGCTTGTTATATTTCCTCCTCCCCGTCCCCCCCATGACTTTGCCATTAAGATCAAAAGCACAACCATTGGTCCCTCCACACATGCCAGGGTGCTGGGTGTAATCCTTGACTCTGACCTCTCCTTCAGCCCTCACATCCAATCACTGGCTAAATCCTACATAGTAGGTAAGGTTGAAAAAAGAAAAAAGTCCATCAAATCCAACCTATGTGTGATTATATGTCTGTATTACATGGTATATCCCTGAGCACTTGTTCAGGTGCTTATTTAATAGTTTCTTGAAACTATTCCCCCCACTGAGACCACCGCCTGTGGAAGGGAATTCCACATCCTTGATGCTCTTACAGTAAAGAACCCTTTATGTAGTTTAAGGTTAAACCTCTTTTCTTCTAATTTTAATGAGTGGCCACGAGTCTTCTTCTGCAGAGAAGTTTTATCCCTATTGTGGGGTCACCAATATGGTATTTGTATATTGAAATCATATCCCCTCTCAAGCGTCTAGAGAGAATAAGTTCAGTGCTTGCAACCTTTCCTCATAACTAATATCCTCCAGACCCTTTATTAGCTTTGTTGTCCTTTTTTTGTACGCGCTCCATTTCCAGTACATCCTGCCTGAGGACTAGTACTAGAACTGGACAGCATACTCTAGGTGTGGCCGGACTAGAGTCTTGTAGAGCAGGAGAATTATCATTTTATCTCTGGATTTAATCCCCTTTTTAACCGCTTGCCGACTGGCTCACACAATATACGTTGGCAGAAGGGCACGTACAGGCAGATTAATGTACCTGTGCATTGCCCTTTAAGAAGCGGGTGCCTTTGGCCAATTTTGGCTCAGGGGAACTAAGTCCATGCCCCACACAATATAAGGCTGCCTGCACGTCGGCCCTGTGTATAGTGCTGTTAGCGTGGATAGAGAGAGAGTGCGATTTAAATAAGCAGGCAGGTTATTCAGTTAGCTGCAGTGTAATATATATATATATATATATATATATATATATATACACACTGCACCGTGCACCCATAGTGCAGTTGCTACTACTTTTTTGGTGGTCTACATAGTACTCAATACAGTGTAGTGTGGCTTTGCTTAACAAAATTTACAGCATGTCCGGAAGGCCACCGAGGGGAGGCAGACACTCACAGGCTACTAAAAGGGGTCCAGCAGGCTCTGTGTCTACAGTCAACAGTGCTGGTCATGGACACGGTGCATCCTCAGCACATGGCCGTGGGGCACGCTTGTCCTTTTTTTCTGCAGCTGGCTGTGTTATTGAGCCACAACATGCAGAAGAGTTGGTGGAATGGATAACAAAGCCGTCCTCATCCTCCTCATCCTCTGTCACCCAGGCTCAGAGTAGTTTGCCTGCCAATGCAGCTGCCAAAGTGGCCTATTCCATCGGCTCCATGTCCACAGTCACTCCTTCCCTAGCCCCACCATCATGCACGGAGGAGTCCCCCGAACTATTTGACCACAGTGTCGGGTACATGCTGCAGGAGGATGCGCAGCAATTTGAAGGCTCCGATGATGGTACCCAGGTTGAGGAAGGGAGTAACGTGAGCCTAGAGAGAGGGGGTGCCCAAAAAGGACAAGAAACTTGCAGTCATGTTACCCCGGCTGCAGCATACTGCCAAGTTTGCTCTAGTGAAGAGGAGGGAGGGGATGATGAGGTCACTGACTCTACTTGGGTGCCTGATAGAAGAGAGGAGGCACATCTCACACGAGGTAGGATGCCCTCCAGGGGGCAGCTTAAGGGCAGCCACCCTATTGCATCACACCGCAGAGCTAAGCAGGTGCAGGGCGCTGCAGACTAACCGCATATTTTGAAAAGTTCTTTGGTGTGGGCCTTTTTTGACATGTGTGCAGCAGATTGCACCATTGCTGTTTGCAACATATGTCTGAATCGTATCAAGCATGGCCAAAACAGCAGCCACTTGGGCACCACATGCTTGACCAGACATATGACGACCTCCCACACAGTCCATTGGCAACAGCACTTAAAAGACCCACATCAAAGAACAAGGCAGACCTCTCCTTGCTCCTCATCAGCTGGGATCTCAAACCCCACTATACCTCCAGTCCTCTCAGAAACCTGCACTGAGAGGAATGAAGGTATAGAAATAGGTGTCCCAAGTACTTGCGGCCAATCTGCTAGCAGTACACCACCATCCAATTTTAGCAGGCAAATTTCCCTACCCCAGTTGCTTAACCGTCAAAAGAAATTCGGTCCCAGCCATTCACATGCTCAGCATCTGAATGCTAGCTTGACAAAATTGCTAACACTGCAACTGCTGCCTTTTCAGCCGGTAGACTCTACCCCCTTTGTGGAATGTGCGGTACCTCAGTGGCAGGTTCCCAAATGCCATTTCTTTTCATGGAAGGCCATTCCGGCCCTCTACTAGCATGTGGAAGGCAATGTCTTGGCCTCGTTGGACAGGGCGGTCAGCAGTAAGGTGCATATTACTGCTGACTCATGGTCCAGCAGGCATGGACAGGGATGTTACCTTTCTTTCGCAGCCCACTGGGTAACTCTGCTGGCAGCTAGGAAGGATGCAAGGATGCAGGACAGGGTTCAGTATTGTTGCAGCTTGTTCCACCACCACACCTCCAAAATGCTAGTGGTGATTGTGCCACAGCTCTCTCCTCCACCTCCTCCTCTTCTTCTTCCTCTATGGCCTCTTCCTCTCCAGATTTGTCCTCTGAACCAGTGGTGCTCCGTAGACATTAAAGGGGCTACGCAAGCACTCAGGCAAAAAGATGCCATGCAGTGCTTGAGTTGGTCTGCTTAGGGGACAGGAGCCACACTGGGGCAGAGATTCTGTCAGCTCTGCAGGGGCAGGCTCAGAGGTGGTTGACGCCATGCCAGCTTCAGCCAGGAATGGTTGTAACCTCCTCCCCACCCTCCAACAGGGACACTTGACCCATGTTCCCTGTTTGGCTCACATCCTGAATTTGGTGGTGCAGCAGTTCTTGAGCAGGTACCCAGGCTTATAAGATCTCCTGAGGCAGGCCAGAAAAATCTGTGGTCATTTCCGCCGGTCATACAATGCCAGTGCTCAGCTGGCTGACCTTCAAAGGGAATGCAACCTGCCCAAGAACCGCCTCATTTGTGACATGCCCACCAGGTGGAACTCAATTTTGGCAATGTTGCAGTGGCTGCACACGCAGCAGAGGGCCATCAATGAGTACCTGTGTGAGTATGGCACCAGGACAGGGTCAGGGGAGCTTGGCTTTTTCTCGCCATGCAAGTGGCTACTGATCAAGGATGCATGCACTGTCCTGTCACCATTTGAGGAGGCCACGAGGATGGTGAGCAGTGACAGTGCATGCATCAGTGATACTGTCCCTCTTGTCTTCCTGTTGGAGCACACGAATAATGGACAGGGCACTTGAGCAGAACAGTGGGAAGAAGAGGAGGACTTCCTTACCTCTCAAGGCCCCCTTTATCCAGATTGTAATTCGCCGATCACACAGGAAGAAGAAGAAGAGGAGGAGGATTGTGTCAGTATGGAGGTGGAGCCTGGCAGTCAGCATCAGCAGCAGTCTTCAAGGGATCGTTTTCAGTCCCCAGAAACCCATGGAGTTGTATGTGGCTGGGAGGAGGTGGTTGCGGATCATGTGATCCTTAGTGACCCAGAGGACTCAGGATCGAATGCCTCTGCAGACTTACGCTGCATGGCCTCCCTGATCCTGCAAAGCCTGAGAAAGGACCCTAGGATTCATGGTATCAAGGAGAGGGATCATTACTGGCTGGCAACCCTTCTTGGTCCACATTACAAGAATAAGGTTGCAGAACTTATCCAGCCTTCGCAGAGGGAGCAGAGGATGAAACATCTTTGGGAGGCCTTGCAGAAAGGTTTGTGCAATGCGTTTGCAGAGCCTGGGAGGTTACAATTTCCTGGTGCTGGACAACGTGTTGCTGAGGCTTCATTCAGTCACAGAAAGAGTGGTGGAGAAGGTGGCCGGCTGACCAATTCCTTCAGACAATTCTTCAGCCCTCAGCACCAAGGTCTGATCAGTTCCAGCAACCATTGCCAGCGTCTGAATTACATGGTGCAGAAATATCTAGGGGCAAGATTAGACTCGAAGGTTTTTACAACAGAACATCCACTGGGTTACTGGGTCTTGAGGATGGACCACTGGCCAGAGCTTGCTCAATATGCAATTGAGATATTGGCCTGTCCTGCATCCAGCATTCTTTCTGAATGCACATTCAGTGCTGCTGGAGGCTTTCTAACTGATCACAGAGTGCACCTGTCCACAGACTCTGTTGATCAGCTCACATTCATAAAAATGAATCAGTCTTGAATCACCAGCTACCAAGCACCTAATGCTGATGTAACTGATTGATTTTTCTATGGATGTGGGATCCCTTGAAGACTGCCTATGCTGAGTGGCTATCCTATTATGCTGTGTGACTATCCTATTCCTCCTCAATTTTCATGATGATAGCTTCTAAGAATATTTTTGGTTCAGGGCACCACCACTGCCTAAGACCCAATTTTTCTGCCCCTGTTCAGGGGCATGTAATTACAATTTTTGATCAAATATTTCACAGCAGGGCTCGTTTCTGCGCTGAACAAGAGAGTCTGTGAGGGGTTACAGTGTTGTGGCACCACCACCACTGCCTAAGGCCCAATTTTTCTGCCCCTGTTTTACAGGGGCGTGTAATTACAATTTTTGATCTAATATTTCACAGCAGGGCCCGTTCCTGCGCCCACCAAGTGTAACTGTGAGGGCTTACAGTGTTCTGCTACCACCAACACCTAAGGCCCAATTTTCTGCAGAGTATATAGGGCAGGCCATATGGTTTATACAGGCGGTCCCCTATTTTCAAATATCTGACTTGCAAACTACTCCTACTTACAAATAGATTTTTTGGCTAGAGCTACACTTAAAAAATGTACCTGTTCCAAATTACAAACAGATTCAACTTAAGAACAAACCTACAGTCCCTATCTTGTTTGTAACCTGGGGACCGCCTGTATACTGCTGTTCAGAATATATAGGTCCTGGGGGCCCCACACTTTTTTTTTTTTTTTGGGTGTGGGGTTCCCCTCAATATCCATACCAGACCCAAAGGGCCTGGTAATGGGCTGGGGGGGACCCATGCTGTTTTTCTCAATGAATTTCATCTATATTTCTGGGACCTAATACATTACAGCCGCAAGCAGTTTTAAATGACTTTTTTCCTTTAGAAATGTAATTTTGCTGCAGGGACTGTTCTAAACATGGGAAAAATTAGCCACTCCACAGGCATACTATAGTCACCCCCCGGCACGATATTTAAAGGAATATTTCACTTTTATTGTTTCACTTTAAGCATTATTAAAATCACTGCTCCCTAAAAAACAGCCGTTTTTAAAACTTTTTATGACAATAACTTGAATATTAGCCCTTAAAATTAGCACTTTAGATTTTTCACGTTTGGGTCCCATAGACTTTAACGGTGTACTCACAAATTTTTTGTCTGTTCTCGTGTTCTGCCGCGAACCGAACCGGGGGGGTGTTCGGCTCATCTCTAATTGTTGGTAATCAGTAGATCCAGTAACGCTTTATTACTAGTTGGTGCGTCTACCATCTGATCCATAAAATTGTCCTGCAAGACATTTAGGAACTGGCGAGCCTTAGATGAATGCGTGGTTCCCTCCGCCCAGTCTATGTCTGGATAATTAAAATCCCCCATTATGATAACACTTCCCATCCTTGTTGCTAATCCAAATTGTGATAGGAGATCTGTTTCCCCTTCCTCCCTCAGGTTAGGGGGCCTATAGCATACTCCCAGTATTATTTTGCCATTAGCTTCATCCCTTTGGGGCTCTACCCATAAGGATTCCACCTCCTCCCTAGCTCCCTTAGTGATGTCATCTCTCACATTCACTTGTACATTATTCTTGATATATAGGCATATCCCTCCCCATTTTTTACCCTCTCTATCCTTGCGATAAAGGGTATACCCTTGAATGGTTGCCAGCCAATCATGAGAGCTGTTGAACCAGGTCTCTTAAATTCCCACAAAATCCAAATCCTGCTTGTACAACAGTATCTCTAGTTCACCCATCTTGTCCGCCAGGCTCCTGGCATTGGTGAACATGCCACATTGTTTAGACTGGTCACATATTATCCTCTTATTGGGTGTTCAGCGATTGCAACTAGGACTTCCTACTATACTTGCCTTGGGTTTATGTGCTTTGGTCGACCTACTACTAACTCCCACTAACCTGCCCCCAGTACTACCTTCTGGAATATGTTCCGCATTAACTATAGCTACCTCTGGACCCTCCCCCCATCGCCTAGTTTAAAAACCCCTCTATCTTTTTGGCCATCTTCATTCCCAGCTGATCTGCACCCTCCTCATTTAGGTGCAGTCCATTCCTTCTATAGTACTGGTTATCGAATGAGAAGTTGGCCCAGTCCTCCAGGAACCCAAACTCCTCCTTACTACACCAGCTCTTCAGCCAATTGTTTACTTCCCTAATCTCCCTCTGCCTTTCTGGTGTGGCTCGATGTAAATTCTGCCACCTTAACCTCTGCAAAATCTCCAGAATTTGACCCTTCCTGACTAATGACACCACAAAGTAACTTATTCACTCCTTGATTATTTCCCACCTTGACTACTGCAACTCTCTCCTTAATGGCCTACCCTTACGCAGGCTATCCCCCCTTCAGTCTACTATGAATGCTGCTACTAAACTAATACACCTCACTAACCGATCTGTGACTGCTGCCCCTCTCTGCCAATCCCTTCACTGGCTTCCCTACCCCACCTTATAAAAATCAAAATGCTAACCACATCATCCAAGGCCATCCACAACATTGCCCCCAGCTACATCACCAACCTCATCTGCAGATATCACCCAAATCGTCCCCTATGCTCCTCCCAGGACCTCTTGTTCTATAGCTCCCTTGTTACCTCCTCCCATTCTCACCTTCAGGACTTCTCCAGAGCCTCTCCCATCCTCTGGAACTCCCTGCCCCAGTCTGTTCGATCAGCCCCTAACCTTTCCACCTTTAGGAGATCCCTGAAAACTCACTTATTCAGAGAAGCCTATCCCACACCCACCTAATAACTGTCCCCGAGCCACCCCCATCAAATCATTACCCACATCTATTTCCTTTTGTACCACCACCCCCTGCCTTTAGAATGTAAGCTCTATGAGCAGGGCCCTCCTGTCCCTTTTGTATTGAACTGTACTGTAATTGTGCTGTCCCCCCTCTACATTGTAAAGCGCTGCGTAAACTGTTGGCACTATATAAATCATGTATAAAAATAATAATAATATCTAAGCACTCGATTCCACTGCAGCTTCGTGCCAATCCACTTGCCTTTGAGGCTCTTGACAGGAGACCTTTACATCCTGCCCATGTGACTCATGAGACTATTCCATTGTCCATGGCCATAGGGGCTCTTTACCATGAGATAATCCAATTCCGAATTATTTCCTCACCTAAGTTTCTGCTGGTTATTGGTTATCCTTGGTTAGAGAGGCACAACCCTTCTTTTGATTGTCTTTGTGCTGATGTTCTCTCCTGGTCTCCACAATGCAACAAGACATGTTTCCAGAATGTGGCTAAGGTCCTATGCACCTCTTCACTCTCCTCCCTGCTGGAGGAGTACCGCCGTTTTAGCGATGTCTTTGACAAAGGTCAAGATGGTAATTTGCCTGCACACCGGTCATATGATTGCACAATTGACATTCAACCTGATGCCATACCCCCTCGTGGCCGGGTTTACCCTTTGTCGGTCTCGGAGGATAAGGCCATGGAGGAGTATGTTGCAGACGCACTTTCTTGAGGATTCACCCGCAAGTCCTTGTCTCCTGCTGGTGCTGGTTCCTTCTTTGTGAAGAAGAGTGGTGGTGAACTGAGACCTTGTATTGATTATAGGGGTCTCAGTCATTTCACGATTAAGAATGCTTATCCAATTCCATTGATTACGGAGTTATTTGACTGCCTCAAGGGAGCAACGGTTTTCACGAAGAATGGAAAACTGTGTTTAATACCAGAACAGGCCATTATGAGTACCTCGTAATGCCATTTGGCTTTTGCAACGCTCCGGCAGTTTTACAGAAATTTATCAACAATGTCCTTTGAGATTTGTTGCAGCTATGTATGGTGATTTATCTCGATGATATCCTCATTTTTTCCAAGTCCCTAGAGAGACACCACACAGATGTCTGTCGTGTGCTTCAGAAGCTGAGAGGGAAAATCTCTATTGTAAATTGGAGAAGTGCGAGTTCCATTGTGAACAGGTTCAATTCCTGGGTTGTCATTTCCACTGCCAGTTTTTCAATGGACCCAGATAAACTTTCAGCAGTCCTACAGTGGCCCCGACCCATGGGTATACATCCTCTGCAACGTTTTCTTATCTTTGCCAATTATTATCGAAAGTTTATTTGTAACTTCTCGTCTCTGGTCAAGTCTCTGACTGATATGACCAGAAAGGATGGTAACCCACAGAGTTTGTCTCCCAAGCCCATTAAGGCCTTTGAGAGACTCAAGTCTGCCTTTGTTTCTGCTCCTGTGTTGGCACATCTTGATCCTACATTACCCTTTCTCCTTGAGGTTTATGATTCTGAGACTGGAGTTGGCGCCCTTCTGTCTCAACGTCCTACCTCTGAGAGCACAATGCATCCTTGTGGCTACTTTTCGAAGAAATTGTCACCTGCTGAATGCAATTATGAGTTTGGGGACAGAGCATTGTTAGCGATCATTTTAGCCCTTAAAGAATGGAGGCATCTCCTCAAAGGTACCACTGTGCCGGTTCTCATTCTTACTGACCATAAGAATCTCACTTTCTTGTCTGAGGCTAAACGCCTCTCTCCCAGAAGGGCACAATGGGCTCTTTTATTGTCAAGTTTCAATTACATAGTCTCATTCTTACCCGGTATTAAGAATGTAAGGGCTGATCCATTGTCTCTACAGTTTTCCTCCATTTCCAAGATAGAATAGGTTCCTGTGATTCCTCCTGATCATATTCTATGGTTCACACCAGTCTCACTTCTCCTTTGGGTGACAAAATTCTTGCCGCTCAGGTCCATGCTCCTCCTGAGAAACCTTGTGACCGCTGATTTGTCCCCGAGAGTCTCAGTACTGCTGTGCTCCAGACTTACCATTCTCCCAAGGATGCTGGCCACCCTGGGAAGAATCAACTCTTTTGGATCATTCCCAACAATTCTGGTGGCCTAGTCTACATGCTTATATAGCCGCCTTCATAGCTGCTTTTTCTGTGTGTGCTCAGAGTAAGACACCATGACACCTTCCAGTGGGCCTCCTACAACCCATACCCAATGGAGAGAGGGCTTGGACCCACCTGTCTATGGATTTCATTGTGGAGTTACCCAACTCTCAGGGCAACACAGTTACCCTTATGGTGGTTGATCGGTTCTCGAAGATGTCTCATTGTATTCCACTTAAGAAGTTGCCCACATCTAAGGAACTGGCTTCCCTTTTTGCTCGGGAAATCTTTCGCTTACATGGGCTACCCAAGTTGATCGTCTTAGACAGGGGTAGTCAGTTTGTGTCCTGGTTCTTGTGAGCCTTTTGTGCACAGTTGGGAATTCAGCTCTCTTTCTCCTCGGCATATTATCCACAGTCTAATGGCGCCACAGAAAGAGCCAACCAGTCCTTGGAGCAGTTTCTATGTTGATATATTTCTGACCATCATAACAACTGGTCAGACCTTTTACCTTGGGCGGAGTTTGCTCACAATAGTGCCTTGAATTCTGCTTCCCAATTGTCCCCGTTTATGGCAAACTATGGTTTCCAACCATCCATGTTGTCTGACTCGTTTGTTCCGCAGAGCATTCCTGCATTGGAGGAGAATCTCCGTGGTCTTTATTCCACTTGGGCACAAGTCCAGGAGGCTTTGCGACATGCCATTTATAGGTACAGACTGCACGCTGACCGCAGACGCCTGCCTGCGCCTTCCTACCAGGTTGGGGACAGGGTCTGGCTGTCAACTCGCAACCTCTGACTCCGTGTTCCCTCACTGAAGTTGGCACTTAGGTTTATTGGGCCTTTCCGCATTCTCTGCAGGATTAATTCAGTGGCTTACACTTTAGACCTTCCTTCTAATATGCGTATCTCAAATGTATTCCATATCTCCTTACTAAAACCTTTGGTCTGTAACTGCTTTACCACCTCAGTGCCACATACTCATCCAGTACAGGTTGAGAACCATAAGGAGTATGAAGTACAGTCTATTGTTGACTCCCATAGGCGCATACAGTACCTGGAGCATTGGAAAGGGTACAGTCCGGAGCAACGCTCTTCGGTCTCATCTCCGGACGTACATTCCCACGTCCTCTTCCATGCTTTCCATAGACGTTTTCCCCTCAAACCTGGTGGCTTTCCGAGGAGGAGGGGTCATTGAGGAGGGGATACTGTCAGGGCTGGGCTCAGCCCTTCCTTTTTAGAGCATGTGGCTCAGCTGTAGGTTAATTGCCAGCTCCTATCTTTTCCACAGTGACTCACCTAATGATGGTATCCTATTCGTCAGTCCTGCTGGTTACTTAAGCTGTTCAGCTCAGTCCCTCTCTTCCTTCGCCTTGGTCAACATATCCGGAGACTCTATCCTGTGTACCTGTTGAAGACTTGCTTGGCTGATGTCCCTTCTGGTTACTGACCCTGCTTGCTGTTCCACTATGCTGATTCTCCGGTTTTCTGATTTCCTGGCTTGTTTGACTATCCATCCCGGTTACTGAACTCTGGCTATGATTTGACTAGGTTGCTATGTTTACCTTTTACTATTATTATTAAACAAGTGTGATTTAAACTGCACTTCTGTCTTGGTCTGATTCATGGTTTCTGACAAGCTCTGAATAGATGGTGGTAGACAGAGGTTTGACCGTAGGCTCATCTCTGAGCAGACCTTCAAGAACCAAGGTTCCAAAGAGGGGGGGGCAAGAGAGCACCCCCCTCCTGAACCGTACCAGGCCACATGCCCTCAACATTGGGAGGGTGCTTTGGGGTAGCCCCCCAAAACACCTTGTCCTTATATTGATGGGGACAAGGGCCTCATCCCCACAACTCTTGCCCGGTGGTTGTGGGGGTCTGCGGGCAGGGGGCTTATCAGAATCTGGAAGCCCCCTTTCTTCTGGTTCTTCTGGTTCTCCCTCCGGTGTTCTCGTCCGGCATATTCCTCTGCGGCGTCTTCTTCCCTTCTTCTCTTCGGGCCGCTCCGCATCCATGATGGCATGGTGGGAGGCTCCTGCTGTGTGACGCATCTCCTCTTCTGACGGTTCTTAAATAAAGGGGGGTTTGGCCACCCGGTGACCCCGCCCCCCTCTGATGCACGGGGACTTGACGAGGACTTCCCTGTGGCATTCCCCGTGATGTCAGAGGGGGCGGGGTCACATCAGAAGAGGAGAAGCGTCACACAGCGGGAGCCTCTCACCATGCCATCATGGATGCGGAGCGGCCCGAGGAGAAGAAGGGAAGAAGACGTCGCGGAGGAAGATGCCGGACGAGAACACCGGAGGAAGAACCAGAAAAACCAGAAGAACCAGCAGAAGAAGAAGATGGAGGAAGAAACCGAAGGAAGATAGAAGATAGAAGAAAGAAGAAGCATTTAAATAAAGGAATTGTCAAAAACTGTCTCTTGTCATTTTTAACATTTTTGACAGTTTTTTTGTGAAATGGTAGGGGTACTTTTGTACCCCCTTTCCATTTCACACAGGGGGGAGGGCCAGAATCTGGGGGTCCCCTTGTTAAAGGGGGCTTCCAGATCCGATAAGCCCCCCACCTGCAGACCCCCACAACCACCGGGCAAGGGTTGTGGGGATGAGGCCCTTGTCCCCATCAACATGGGGACAAGGTGTTTTGGGGGGCTACCCCAAAGCACCCTCCCAATGTTGAGGGCATGTGGCCTGGTATGGTTCAGGAGGGGGGGCGCTCTCTCATCCCCCCCTCTTTTCCTGTGGCCTGCCAGGTTACGTGCTCGGATAAGGGTCTTTTGGGGGACCCCACGCCATTTTGTTTTAAATTTTGGCGCGGGGTTCCCCTTAATATCCATACCAGACCTAAAGGGCCTGTTATGGAATTTAGGGGGACCCCACGTCTTTTTTTTTTTTTTAATTTTGGTTCGGGGTTCCCCTGCGGGGAATTCCCATGCCATTTTTATCAATTAACTTTTATGTGTATTGTCGGACCGGCAATTTATTAATAGCCGCGAGTAGTTTTAAATGACTTTTTTCCTTTTGAAATGTCATTTTGCCGTTAGACTGTTCTAAACACGGGAAACATGCACCCCTTTACAGGCATACTATAGACACCCCCCAGGTACGAAATTTAAAGGAATATTACATAATTGTTTCACTTTAAGCATTATTAAAAATCACTGCTCCCGAAAAAACGGCTGTTTTTAAAACTTTTTTTTGCATTGATCCATGTCCCCTGGGGCAGGACCTAGATCCCCAAACACTTTTTATGACAATAACTTGCATATAAGCCGTGAAAATTAGCACTTTTGATTATTCATGTTCGTGTCCCATAGACTTTAACGGTGTTCGCGTGTTCAAATTTTTTGCCTGTTCACAAGTTCTGGTGCAAACCGAACAGGGGGGCGTTCGGCTCATCCCTACTACTGGCTATCAACTTCCTTATTTTTGTCCGGTCGTACATCATCACGTACGAATCCGTCGGGCTTTGGTGTGATCGTGTGTAGGCAAGTCCGTTCGTTCAAAAGTCCGTCGGAAGTCCGTCAAAAGTCTGATGAAAGTCCGCCAGAATGGCCGTCGGGACTGCTTTATAAAGGTTCTCATAATATGTCCTACATAATTTAATATATGGTCAGGGTCAGAGACCACCTGGCCATCCATGCAGCAAATTTCAGATACCATCATCTGCATCTTGGAGTCACCGATAAGATGCAGTTTCCTGTTCTTATCCCCAGACTTGAAGATCCTTTCAGTTAAATAATTAACATTCAGATGAGTAGCTGAAGTAAGAATTAAGGACAGTGCTCTTCTCACATCACCTAGTTGAGTGAAATTATCAGGAGTTGGGGATTCAGAAAAAGCCTCTGGTGTCCTGGTCTCACTGTCCTCCAGTTGTTGGAATTGAGAGGATAACTCAGAATGAACCATTCACCTTATATGGGTCTTAAAGACCTCCCAAACCATATGGGCTGAAGCTAGACTCTAGGCCCAAGGGAGAATAGTAGAATAGTTAAAACAAATTAAATAATCAAAATCATGAATGCTTAGTCTGCAGAAAACAGGATCAACTTATAGTAGGATGAAAAATCCAGCTTAAGCGAGAAGAATGGTAAATGAAGCAACCACTAACAAGAGAAGTAATTATTGTTCCATGAGTAAGTGACCCTAAGGAGGCCTGTCACAGAGTCCGATGGTATGCCACATTGATGAAAATGGATTGTTAAGTCTCTGTCCATTCTCTTCAGATTTCTTCTGAGAGGAAATGCTAATAAGGCCTCTCCTTCTTGAAAGGTAGAAAAGAGTCCAGAGCAAAGGTTTCAGTGATCTTCAGTTTTTGGACTGTGGTTGGATATATATCTGCAAAAGTTTTTGTTGGATGTTCTTTTAGTTGTAGCTTGGTATTAGTTCTGGCTTTGGCATTATTTGTTCCTTGGCATTATAAAAATGTGATCTGGCTATAATGTCTCTGGGGTTACCATTAGAGCAGAGAGGGCTCTATGAACCCAATCCAAATCCAGTATATGAGGAGAGCTGTCAGGAATAAGATAGTGTAATCATTATTTTATAGCCACTTCTGCATTAGTAAAGGATTCAGACACTCCATGAACCAGAAAAGTATAAAGGCAATATATGTTCTCTAAATCATCAATTGTATTAAGGGCTTTGTCCAATTATTGTTGTTTATCCTGAATATGGTTGGTATTTTGATTTGTTCTGCTAATTGTGGTATTAAGCTTATTTTCAATTGTCTCTGCGGGATCCTAGCTTCTAAGTTCACATTTCAGTTTGGTTATGATTTGTTTGCTAGCCTTTTTAAGGCCCAGCTCCAAGAGTACACAGAATCTGGCTAGAAGGTTAGGATTACCGAAATATTCTAGTGGTGGGTGTGTGTGAGCATTAGGTGATAATGGAGGACTAACGTCCATGCTGCCTTCACTTGCCACTATGTCGCCCAATTCTTTGTCTAAGTAAGGAAGAGGATGACTATAAAGAGTCTCTGCAAGGGAATCCTTCAGTAGAACGTGCAGGAGATATATTATGCTCACCCATAAGCAGGGAGTGTGGCAGCTTCAAATCCTGAGTCTCATTCTTTTGGAAGTCCAATCAAATCCTGAGTCTTATTCTTTTGGAATGTTGTTTAATAACTTAACACTGATTTCCAGGCAATATATGTATATGTATATGTATATATATATATATATATATATATATATATATATATATATATATATATATATATATATATATATACTGTATACAGGCGGTCCCCTAGTTACAAACCTCCGACTTACAAACGACTCCTACTTACAAATGGAGGGAGACAACAAGAAGTGAGAGGAATTCTACCCCTAGGAAGGGAAATTCACTCCTGTAAGAGTTATTATGGGAAAAGGGTACCTCCACTGATGCTTTATCACCAAGGCTTGTTTCCACAACAACCCAAAATTTCAAAATCCAATTGTCATAGGGACAGAAAGTGAGGTGAAATCTTCTTAACATTGGCAAAGATAGCAAAACAAACATTACAGGGGTGTTAACCCTTCCCTATACTATCCAAAAAGCTTGAAAATATTTTTTTTGGCTGGAGCTACGCTTAAAAAAATGTACCTGTTCCAACTTACAAACAGATTCAATTTAAAGGGGTTGTAAAGGTTTGTGTTTTTTCACCTTAATACATCCTATGCATTAAGGTGAAAAAACACCTGTCAGTAACCGCCCCCCCAGCCCCCTGTTTTACTTACCTGAGCCCTCGAACTTGACCAGCGGGGATGCGCTGTCTCTCTGCCCTGGGGTTCTTGGCTCTTGATTGGATAGATTGATAGCAGCGCAGCCATTGGTTTCCACAGCTGTCAATCAAATCCAATGACGCGAGCGCCGGGGGCGGGGCCAAGTCCTGCATTCGGCCTCTATGGACGCCAAATGCTGGACTCGAGAGCGCGCCCGCAAGGTAACCCCCCCGGGGAAGCACTTCTCCGAGGGGGTTATCAGATTTGGGGAGGATCTGCGAGAGCCGCCGGGGGACCTCAGAAGAGCAGGTTTGGGACCACTCTGTGTAAAACGAGCTGGACAGTGGAGGTAAGTATGATATGTGTGTTATTTATAAAAAAAATGTACCCTTTACAATCACTTTAAGAACAAACCTACAGACCCTATCTCATATATATATATATATATGAGATACAGTATCTCACAAAAGTGAGTACGCCCTTCACATTTTTGTAAATATTTTATTATATCTTTTCATGTGACAACACTGAAGAAATTACACTTTGCTACAATGTAAAGTAGTGAGTGTACAGCTTGTATAACAGTGTAAATTTGCTGTCCCCTCAAAATAACTCAACACACAGTCATTCATGTCTAAACTGCTGGCAACAAAAGTGAGTACACCCCTAAGTGAAAATGTCCAAATTGGGTCAAAGGTGTCAATATTTTTTGTGGCCACCATTATTTTCCAGCACTGCCCTAACCCTCTTGTGCATGGAGTTCACCAGAGCTTCACAGGTTGCCACTGGAGTCCTCTTCCTCTCCTCCATGATGACATCATGGAGCTGGTGGATGTTAGAGACCTTACACTCCTCCACCTTCCATTTGAGGATGCCCTACAGATGCTCAATAGGGTTTAGGTCTGGAGATATGCTTGGCCAGTCCATCACCTTTAGCCTCAGCTTCTTTAGCAAGGCAGTGGTCATCTTGAGGTGTGTTTGGGGTCATTATCATGTTGGAATACTTCCCTGCGACCCAGTCTTCGAAGGGAGGGGATCATGCTCTGCTTCAGTATGTCACAGTACATGTTGGCATTCATGGGCAGCCCCAGACCATGACACTCCCACCACCATGCTTGACTGTAGGCAAGACACACTTGTCTTTGTACTACTTACCTGGTTGCCGCCACACACGCTTGACACTATCTGAACAAAATACATTTATCATAGTCTCATCAAACCACAGTACATGGTTCCAGTAATCCATGTCCTTAGTCTGCTTGTCTTCAGCAAACTGTTTGCAGGCTTTCTTGTGCATCATCTTTAGAAGAGGCTTTCTTCTGGTACGACAGCCATGCAGACCAATGTGATGCAGTGTGCGGAGTATGGTCTGAGCACTGACAGGCTGCAGCAAAGCTGGCAGCACTCATATGTCTATTTCCCAAAGACAACCTCTTGATATGATGCTGAGCATGTGCACTCAACTTCTTTAGTCGACCATGGCAAGGCCTGTTCTGAGTGGAATCTGTCCTGTTAAACTGCTTAATGTGAGGGGTGTACTCACTTTTGTGAAATACTGTGTGTGTGTGTGTGTGTGTGTGTGTGTGTGTGTGTGTGTGTGTGTGTGTGTGTATATATATATATATATATATATATATATATATATATATATATATACAGTGGGGACGGAAAGTATTCAGACCACCTTCAATTTTTCACTCTTTGTTATATTGCAGCCATTTGCTAAAATCATTTACGTTCATTTTTTTTCCTCATTAATGTACACACAGACCCCATATTGACAGAAAAACACAGATTTGTTGACATTTTTTCAGATTTTAAAAAAAAGAAAAACTGAAATATTACATGGTTCTGAGTATTCAGACCCTTTACTGTGACACTCATATATTTAACTCAGGTGCTGTCCATTTCTTCTGATCATCCTTGAGATGGTTCTACACCTTCATTTGAGTCCAGCTGTGTTGGATTATACTGATTGGACTTGATTAGGAAAGCCACACACCTGTCTATGTAAGACCTTACAGCTCACAGTACATGTCAGAGCAAATGAGAATGATGAGGTCAAAGGAACTGCCTGAAGAGCTCAGAGACAGAATTGTGGCAAGGCACAGATTTGGCCAAAATTACAAAAAAAATTCTGCTGCACATAAGGTTCCTAAGAGCACAGTGGCCTCCATAATCCTTAAATGGAAGATGTTTGGGACAACCAGAACCCTTCCTAGACCTGGCCAAACTGAGCTATGGGGGAGAAGAGCCTTGGTGAGAGAGGTAAAGAAGAACCCAATGATCACCGTGGCTGAGCTCCAGAGATGCAGTCGGGAGATGGGAGAAAGTTGTAGAAAGTCAACCATCACTGCAGCCCTCCACCAGTCGGGGCTTTATGGCAGAGTGGCCCGAGGGAAGCCTCTCCTTAGTACAAGACACATGAAAGCCCGCATGGAGTATGCTAAAAAACACCTGAAGGACTGCAAGATGGTGAGAAATAAGATTCTCTGGTCTGATGAGACCAAGATAGAACTTTTTGGCCTTAATTAAGCGGTACGTGTGGAGAAAAACAGGCACTGCTCATCACCTGCCCAATACAGTCCCAACATTGTAGCATGGTGGTGGCAGCATCATGCTGTGGGGGTGCTTTTCAGCTGCAGGGACAGGACGACTGGTTGCAATCGAGGGAAAGATGAATGCGGCCAAGTACAGGGATATCCTGCATGAAAACCTTCTCCAGAGTGCTCAGGACCTCAGACTGGGCTGAATGTTTACTTTCCAACAAAACAATGACCCTAAGCACACAGCTAAAATAATGAAGGAGTGGCTTTGCAACAACTCAGTGACTGTTCTTGAATGGCCCAGCCAGAGCCCTGACTTAAACTCAATTGAGCATCTCTGGAGAGACCTAAAAATGGCTGTCCACCAACGTTTACCATCCAACCTGACAGAACTGGAGAGGATCTGCAAGGAGGTGGCAGAGGATCCCCAAATCCAGGTGTGAAAAACTTGTTGCATCTTTCCCAAAAAGACTCATGGCTGTATTAGATCAAAACGGGGCTTCTACTAAATACTGAGCAACGGGTCTGAATACTTAGGACCATGTGATATTTCAGTTTTTCTTTTTTAATAAATCTGCAAAAATGTCAACAATTCTGTGTTTTTCTGTCAATATGGGGTGCTGTGTGTACATTAATGAGGAAAAAAATGAACTTAAATGATTTTAGCAAATGGCTGCAATTTAACAAAGAGTGAAAAATTTAAGGTGGTCTGAATACTTTCCATTCCCACTGTATATATATATATATATATATATATATATAGTATCTCACAAAAGTGAGTACACCCCTTCCTCACATTTTTGTAAATCTTTTATTATATCTTTTCATGTGACAACACTGAAGAAATTACACTTTGTAAATGTAAAGTAGTGAGTGTACAGCTTGTATAACAGCGTAAATTTGCTGTCCCCTCAAAAGAACTCAACACACAGCCATTAATGTCTAAACCGCTGGCAACAAAAGTGAGTACACAGCTAAGTGAAAATGTTCAAATCGGACCCAATTAGCCATTTTCCTTCCCTGGTGTCGTGTGACTCGTTAGTGTTACAAGGTCTCAGGTGTGAATGGAGAGCAGGTGTGTTAAATTTGGTGTTCTCACTCTCTCATACTGGTCACTGGAAGTTCGTCATGGCACCTCATGGCAAATAACTCTCTGAGGATCTGAAAAAAAGAATTGTTGCTCTACACTCTACATAAAGATGGCCTAGGCTATAAGAAGATTGCCAAGACCCTGAAACTGAGCTGCAGCATGGTGGCCAGGACAATACAGTGGTTTAACAGGACAAGTTCCACTCAGAACAGGCCTCGCCATGGTCGACCAAAGAAGTTGAGTGCACATGCTCAGCATTATATCCAGAGGTTGTCTTTGGGAAATGAGTGCTGCCAGCATTGCAGCAGAGGTTGAAGGGGTGGGGGTCAGCCTTTCAGTGCTCAGACCATACGCCGCACACTGCACCAAATTGGTTTGCATGGCTGTCATTCCAGGAGGAAACCTCTTCTAAAGATGATGCACAAGAAATCCTGCAAACAGTTTGCTGAAAACAAGCAGACTAAGGACATGGAATACTGAAATGTCCTGTGGTCTGATGAGACCAAGATAAACTTATTTGGTTCAGATCGTGTTAAGCGTGTGTGGTGGCAACCAGGTGAGGAGTACAAAGACAAGGGTGTCTTTCCTACAGTAAAGCATGGTGGTGGGAGTGTCATGGTCTGGGGCTGCATGAGGGCTGCCTGCACTGGGGAGCTACAGTTCATTGAGGGAACCATGAATGCTAACATGTACTGTGACATACTGAAGCAGAGCATGATCTCCTCCCTTCGGAGACTGGGCCACAGGGCAGCATTCCAACATGATAATGACCCCAAACACACCTCAAAGACGTCCACTGCCTTGCTAAAGAACCTGAGGGTAACGGTGATGGAATGGCCAAGCATGTCTCCAAACCTAAACCCTATTGAGCATCTGTGGGGCATCCTCAAATGGAAGGTGGAGGAGTGCAAGGTCTCAAACATCCACCAGCTCTGTGATGTGATCATGGAGGAGAGGAAGAGGAATCCAGTGGCAACCTGTGAAGCTCTGGTGAACTCCATGCCCAAGAGGGTTAAGGCAGTGCTGGAAAATAATGGTGGCCACACAAAATATTGACACTTTGGACCCAATATGGACATTTTAACTTAGGGGTGTACTCACTTCTGTTACCAGCGGTTTAGAAATTAATGGCTGTGTGTTGAGTTATTTTGAGAGGACTGCAAATTTACACCGTTATACAAGTTGTACACTCACTAATTTACATTGTAGCAAAGTGTCATTTCTTCAGTGTTGTCACATGAAAAGATAGAATAAAATATTTACAAAAATGTGAGGGGTGTTCTCACTTTCGTGAGATACTATATAAATATATATATTTCTTTATATATATATATATATATATATATATATATATATATATATATATATTCACTTGTAGAGGAGAACCGCACTCTGCTTACAGTTTAGTGCCAGCAATCAGGTCTTCCCACCGACCTTATATATAGAAGAAAAGTCCAAGAGGTTGCTGCACTTAAAAACTTCTTTGCTTTATTTCACAATATCTTCAGGAGAGATTTACAAAGCAAGCACAATCATTCCAAGCAATATCAAAGGCAACAATTGCCTGCACAGTTTCAGATATGAATGGATTACGTTTCGAGCTAGTATGCTTACGCCCTTCCTGAGATCCGTTGAAGCACATCTGAAGGTTTCATTTCAATCATTCATTTAAATACAGGTTTAGTGAAGTACTTCACACATGGAATCAATATGGCTAATTAATTCAAATCGCATACCATTTAACATCTATATATGCATATGTTTATCTATAACATGCCATTAAAGCAAGGATAAGCAGCAGGTGTCAAATCTCTCAATCTCCTCACTCCCATTTTAATATATTCAAAATACCTATAAAGATGCAGGGAAATGATACATTCATGAGTAAAAACAAAAAGATATCCCCATCATAAAGTTACTTTATCTGGCTAATTTTAAATGCTTATTCCAACAATTAAATAAATAAATAAAGATCCCAATCAATATTTAAGCCATATGGAACAATAGTATTTAAAAAATGTATCCAGTATACTTCTCTTTTCCTTAGAATCAATTCACGGTTGCCCCCGCTCCTATTTTTCTCAATACCTTCTAGGACCATATATTTTAATTGTGATACGTTGTGGCCAAATTCCAAAAAGTGTCTAGCCAATGGTAATTGGGTTAGTTTATCACGTATTGAGTATTTGTGTCTCGCTATCCTGTCTTTAATTTTTTGTGTAGTTTCCCCTACATAAACTAAACTGCATGGGCACTTTGTGGCATAAATTACATATGAAGATTGACATGTATAGTAACCCCTATGTGGATGTGTAAAGTATTTACCTTTAATCATAGAGTTACATTGTATGCATGACAAGCAGGGATATGATCCCAGGTTTTTTGGTCCCAGAAAGGTTGGTTTGGCTGCTGCAGCCACAGGTTGATCAGATTTAATCAATCAATCTCGTATTGTTCTACCTTTTCTATAGGAGGACATGGGTGGGTTCCAGAATTCTTGTATCATGGGGTAACTGGATCTTAAAAGTCAGTGTCTTTTGACAATTTGATTGATTTTGTTAGAGAAGGGATGATATTGCATATTAAAGGGGATTCTCTTGTTTTCTCTTTGGGGTGATCTACTATAATCTGTATTAGAGTAATCAATATTAACCAGAGCTTGTGGGTATCCTCTACTAGTAAGTTTGTTTTTTATTTCATTGAGTCTCTGATCACGGCACAGCGGGTCACTCACGATCCACTGCACCCTCATCATCTGACTCTTTGGGATAGATGAAAAAACGTTTGGGGGATGAAAGCTATTAAAATGTAGCAATTGGTTACGGTCCGTGGGTTTCACATATAAGTCGGTAGTAATCTGCCCATTGTTCAATTTAAGTAAAGTATCAAGAAAGGAGATCTCATTTTTACCAATTTCAATGTTGAACTTTAATCCAGGTACTAAATGGTTAATGTATTTATCAAATAAGTATAGGCTTTCCATGTTACCATCCCATATAGCGAAAATATCGTCCACAAATCTGTACCAACATTGGCAATGTTTTAAAAATAAATCATTAACATAAATAAAGGACGTCTCGATCATATTCATAAATGCGTTCGCATATGGGGGTGCAACATTTGAACCCATCGCTGCTCCATTCAGTTGCAAGAAATGGGTATCCCTGAAAAGAAAATAGTTCTCCTCAAGAGTAATTTTCAAAAGGTCAAGCAGAAATGAAATTTGTTCAGTTTTGTAGATGCCTGATTGGATTAACAATCGCTGACATGCCTCTATTCCTAAATCATGTGGAATAATAGTAAATAAACTAGAGACGTCCCATGATATTAGGATGGAATCTGATGAAAAGTTTATATCTTGAATTTTTGACAAAAAGTCAGTAGTATCTCTTATGAATGATTTAGTGTTTAGTAGCAATGGTGTCAGACACTTATCCAGATATTGTGCTAGATGTGTTGTCACAGATTCCATCCCTGATACAATGGGACGTCCCGGAGGATTTTTGGGGTCTTTGTGGATTTTTGGTAACATATACAGTACCGGTGTAACCGGATGTTCACATATCAAAAACGACATAGTTTCATCATCAATGATTTTTTGTTTAACTGCCTTAGTTAGGGTTGTTTTTATTCTTTTTTGTACTTTAAAGACAGGACAGCAATCAAGTCTTTTATAAGTAGTAGTATCACTAAGGTGTTTCATAACTTCATTTTCATACATGGATGTGTCCATTACCACAATAGCTCCCCCCTTGTCAGCCGGCTTGATAGTGATATCACGCCGGACTGACAAGGAGTTTAACAATCTCATCTCCATTTAAATTGTGAGGTATGTGGTCTCTCTTATCTCTATCACACAAAAATTTCTTTATGTCATTTTCCACTTTCTCTATATATACCTCTACAACAGTACATGAAGTAGGTGGTACTTTAGTGCTTTTTGGTTTTAAACCCATGTTTTTTATTGATAATATTGATAATTCTTTAGTTGTGACAGTGGACACACCAGAAAAGTGCGCTTTGAATCTTAATTGTCTAAAAAATCTATATAAATCCTGTTTAAGTACAAAATCATTCATTTTCTCTTTAGGGCAAAAGCCCAAACCCTTATTCAAAACACTTAGTTCAGTTTTAGACAAAACAATAGAAGTAATGTTATGTACCAGGTTTTCATCTAATGTCTCTGGCGGTTCTGGCGTCTGGTGGTTACCCCCCCTGCTGTGTCTTTTCTTTGTTCGCCGACCACCCCTCCTGGTCCGAATTCGGTCAGGTTCCCTGGTAAAAAAGGAGTAGTTAATACACTGGTGGATGATCCAGTAGATGTCATAGAGGAGTTTGAGCTAGCAAGATGTTTACGTTGTATTTTTCTGTAGCCTTTTGAATGGTAATATGTAGGATCAGTCCAATTGTAAACACGGTCATTTTTATAATCTTCACAATCTCGTTCAAGTTTTGTATGCTTACGGAGTTGAATATTGGTACGGAATCTTTCTAATTTGTCATTATTCGTTTTCTTGAATTACTGTAGTTCCTCTTGATTAGAACATTGTTGTAACTGCCTTTCAAGTTCAGCAATCTCCTGCTGTACGAGAGTCCTCTCTTGTTGTAAAAATTGCACAGTTAATGTCATGATATCAAAGGAACATTTATTGAGGATCTGGGCAAATTTGGTTTTAAAATCCATGTTCTGTGAAAAGAGGGTTGGAATCAGATGAACTCTCAGCCCTCTAGGTATCATTTGTAACTTATAGTATTCGGCTAACGTTACCTCGTGGAGTTCCATAGTGATGGCTCTTTGCATTAGTTTCTCCATTTTTCTGGTAAGTTGTATTGGGGAGGACTGGATCAGAAAATCCCTAGATCCCATGGTGTCAGTGAAGATCCTTGAAGCCTCTGTTTCAGAGAATGAGTATGAGCCACCTGTTGCCATCCTTGCGGTGATTCCTTGATAGTAGCTGGTGCTTGTTCCCAGGGGAAAATATATTCACTTGTAGAGGAGAACCGCAGTCTGCTTACAGTTTAGTGCCAGCAATCAGGTCTTCCCACCGACCTTATATATAGAAGAAAAGTCCAAGAGGTTGCTGCACTTAAAAACTTCTTTGCTTTATTTCACAATATCTTCAGGAGAGATTTACAAAGCAAGCATAATCATTCCAAGCAATATCAAAGGCAACAATTGTCTGCACAGTTTCAGATATGAATGGATTACGTTTCGGGCTAGTATGCTTACGCCCTTCCTGAGATCCGTTGAAGCACATCTGAAGGTTTCATTTCAATCATTCATTTAAATACAGGTTTAGTGAAGTACTTCACACATGGAATCAATATGGCTAATTAATTCAAATCGCATACCATTTAACATCTATATATGCATATGTTTATCTATAACATGCCATTAAAGCAAGGATAAGCAGCAGGTGTCAAATCTCTCAATCTCCTCACTCCCATTTTAATATATGAAGTGCTTCACTAAACCTGTATTTAAATGAATGATTGAAATGAAACCTTCAGATGTGCTTCAACGGATCTCAGGAAGGGCGTAAGCATACTAGCCCGAAACGTAATCCATTAATATCTGAAACTGTGCAGGCAATTGCTGCCTTTGATATTGCTTGGAATGATTATGCTTGCTTTGTAAATCTCTCCTGAAGATATTGTGAAATAAAGCAAAGAAGTTTTTAAGTGCAGCAACCTCTTGGACTTATATATATATATATATATATATATATATATATATATATATATATATATATATATATATATATATATATATATATATATATATATATATATATATATATATATATATATATATATATATATATATATATATATATATTAGGCTCATAATGATTATTGCCGTCGTACCATCATCAAAGGAAGGAACGTAAGATAATTTTTTTTTTTTTTCTTGCAAAATTGTATTTTTTATTAAACGTTTATGTTACAAAAATAAATATTTTTTTATGTAAAAATATTAAAAATATTGAAAACATGGAGTAGAAGCTACAGATAAAGAGAATCCACGAGTACAGAGCACAGGAGTGTTCTGCACATCATGTCCAGGATACTGTATATAAAGCAAACAGCTCAAAAGTAATATAGGTTTGAAACCAGAGATCAATCATATAAAGGGAAGGACATAGATTTCATGAGGGATATATGATGCGAGATAAGAGACTCAAAGAGACATCAAATGACATACATAAGAAATAAGGGAGTGGAGAGAGGCACCATGGTCACAAGTAATACAATGCCAACATAATTTAAGATGCGGTAGTTGGCATAGGGGTCCCAAAGTTCCCACACTTTATCAAATTGGGGGATAGTGTCATGTACTGAGGCCGTTAGCTATTCCATAATCTGAATTTCAGTCACTAGTTGTTAAAATTTGGACCAAGGAGGAGGTGCGTTGGACAGCCAGCATAGGGGAATAAGTCTTTTGGCAGCCAGCAAAATATAAAAAAGAAGCCGATTGGCTCTTCTGGGTATGCCAGGGAAAGGGAGACCCAACAAAAAATTCAAGAGATCGAGTGGGAGGGATTTATTCATCACTTTCTGTATCAGGATCACCACCTCACGCCAAAAGGGTTGGATCATTGAACATTGCCAAAATATATGGAATAAGGAACCTGTGTCAGTCCCACAACACCAACAGTGCTGCGAGACTGAGGGATCGTATTCATGAATTGAGTCAGGGGTTTTATACCAAAACATTAGAATCTTCATAGACGTCTCCCTCTGGGTCACACATTTGGAAGACTTGGAAACGGAGGACCAAATCCTATCCCATACCTGGACTGAAATAGGTCTGCCTATTAAATGGGACTATCTTCCCATATAATGATGTGTGATCTCGGTAAGAGGTGTTGACTCATGGAGGATAGGGTGAATGGAGGATATTAAATGTAATTGATGGGGTCCTTGAGCGCATATATCCTCAAAGGTAGTTGGATTGTCAAGAGTTAAGGTTGGGGATTTAGAGTGAAAAAAATGTCTAACCTGCAGGTAAAAGTGGAAGTGTTGGGGGGATATCAAATTTCTCCCGTAAAGTATCGAAGGTATGTAAGGTATGTAATCTTTGCATGATAGGATGTACTAGATCTCGAAGTTGGAAAAGGGGGGCATTGAGCCATGAGAAGATCCTGCCCAGGGACATACTATCTGGTATGAGTGGATTAAACAGTAATTGACAAGAGGAGAACAAGGCAAGGCAAGGTGATAGTCCTTGAGGCATTTACGCCAAATGGTTAAAGTGAAAGCAGTGCATTGACGTTTGAGAGTGGGTTCTAAGGATGGGGGTCGCCCCAAACCAACGAACTCGGGTGAACCGGATATAGCACACCCTTTTTAATGGCGGTCCACTGATTTGGTGCGAATAGAGAAGATCAGGAGGCAATAGGCCTTAAATGTGAGGCATAATAATATTTAATAATGTCTGGTGTACCCATTCCCCTCCTGGATCTTGGGGCAAAAACCACAGAACTTGCTATGCGATGGGCCCTGTCCCCCCCCCATATGAACTTTAGAAAACTCCTTTGAATTGCTCTTAGTTGGGAGGAGGGTAAGGCAACTGGTAGTGTTTCAAAGTGGTATAGTAGTCTGGGTAGAATAGACATTAATCCTGCCCAAAGGGGATAGGGGGTATTTTGTCCAAGCCAACAGGGATTTATTGATGTCCAGAACCAGGGGTGGAAAGTTTGCGGATTAAAGAGAAGAGTAGGAAGGGGTGAGAAGAACACCTAGGTATTTGAGGGAAGTTTTGCACCATTTGTAAGGATATGATTCTTTGAGCTGTGATAATACGGGTAACGGGATGTGTATAGGTAGGGCTTCAGTCTTGGAAGTGTTGACCTTATAACCTGAGATGGCCCCAAAGGAGGCCAATAGTTTATGTAGTGAGGGGAGAGAAATCAATGGATTAGTGATAGTGAGCAAGATGTCATCCACAAAAAGTGACAGTTTATAATCCCCCTGTCGCATAACCACCCCACGAATATCCGGATAAGTGCGGATGGACTCGCCAGGGGCTCTAGACATAAAATAAAAAGCAATGGTGATAAAGGACACCCCTGCCGAGTTCCGTTTGTCATGGGGAAGCCAGGCGACAAGAAGGATGACATCTGTACTTGAGCTATAACTGTTGAATAAAGAGCTTCTAAAGCTTTTAGAAAAGGGCCCCTAAAACCATACATTTTTAAAACAGTAAACATATAAGGCCAACTCAGTCTATCAAAGGCCTTTTGTGCATCTAAACTTAAGACCAATGCCTGTCGGGAGGATCTGTCCAAAAGGTCTATCAAATCTATTGTACGACGGGTATTGTCCCCTGCATGTCTGCCAGGGACAAAGCCCATCTGATCTATATGAATCAGTTTGGGGATAAGTCTAGATAGTCTAGATGCAAGAATTTTGGTAAAGATTTTATAATCTAAATTTAAGAGGGCTATAGGCCTGTAATTATCTGGGATAGAGGGATCCTTGCCTGGTTTTGGGATGACGGAAATGTATGAGTGGGAAAATTGGGGATGAGGAGATGTACCCTTAAGCAGGGATTCATAGAGAGTCAGCATGTGTGGAGACAAGATATAAAGGAAGGATTTGTAGTAAAAGTATGGCAGCCCGTCGGGACCGGGTGATTTATATAGTGGGAGTTTCTTAACTATGGTCAGGAGTTCTTCAGCTGTTATGTCTATATTCAAACTGGCTAGGTCCTCTGAAGATAGTTTTGGGAGTTTTTATGTTGGAAAAAACAGTTTCAGACTTCTCCTGAGTGAAATTAAAATGGTTCTCCGGAGTCAGACATTTGTATAATTTATGATAGAATTTGACAAAGGTGTTTGACATTGCATGGGGGCAATGTACTCTAGATCCATGCGCCTGTTGAAGCTAATCAGGAAATGAGTTAAATGGGTGTGGATGCAGTTTGTTGACTAACATTCTATGGGGTTTATTCGAATATTCCTAAAATTTTTGTTTTGTCCAGAATAAAGTCCTGGCTGTTGTATTAGTTTGATTTGCTCTCTGAGAGAGGTGACCTTACGTAGTTTCGACACTGTGGGTCCACACAATAGCCTCGGCTCTGCAGTGACCAGAGTGGAAGTAAAGGACTGTATAAGTCTATTTCTATCTTTCTTTGTCTTGTGTGCCTCCCAAAGAGTGGAAAAGTCGGAAACGGATGCTATGTTACACTGAAAATATTCTTCTAGATCTTTTGCTAAGATAGTACGTGAGACCTCAGATTGTAGGAGGTGATCATTTAGGCGCCAGTGACAGGACTTAGTGTAGGCCTGGGAGAGCATAAGGTTTATTGTAATGGGAGTATGGTCCAACCATGTAATAGGTAATATGTCAGCCTCGACCACGTAGGGGATGAGTGGGGCTGATATAAAGAAATGGTCAAGACGTGAATAAATTTTATGAGCTGAGGAATAAAAAGTGAACTGTTTAGAGGAGGGATGTCTGATCCTCCATGAGTCGAATAGTTGATGAGACCTTATACACTTGCGAAAGGAATTAGCTTGGGATATAATTTTTTTTAGAAGGCATAGTATTAAGGAGGGCTTTCCTATCTCTAGTGGGTGACATAACCAGATTGAAATCCCCGCCAATGATCATAAAATGTTGCGAGGAGTAGCGAGGGGAGTCAAAAAGTTTATTGAGAAAATCAACCTGGCCTGTATTAGGGGCATAGAGATTGACAAGGGTAAAAGGTGGTCATATATTCACAATCCAATATAAGAAATCTACCCTGAGGATCAGCATGAGAGCTTTTACCCTTAATAGGGCACGATTTCCTACTAAGAATCGCCACTCCCGCCCTACCCGAGGCATCCGAGGCAAGGAAGGAAGTGGGGAAATACCTTGAGGCAAATTTAAGTGAACCCTCTGGCCTAAAGTGAGTCTCCTGGATCATCAACACATCTGCGTCTGAGGCTCTGAAATCATTCAGGGCCACCCAGCGCTTGTGGATTGAACCCAGACCTTTCACATTGTACGACATAATCTTTAAAGCTATGTGTGTGAACCCATCAGATAGGCTTGTGTAAAGGCAGAGAATTTAAAGAGCAATAAAACATAAGAGACAAAAAAGATACAAATATGATTATAAACATTGTCTGTAACAAGCATTCCCTTGGTACCCAAATATTAGCAGACATATCCTGTAATAAAACTGCATTTGGTTAAAAAGGTATGGGTAGTACATTTTCAACCTAAGGAGCTGATTATTATCCATGGACATAGTAGAAAACAAAAACCAACTGGAAAAAAAAAATAAAAACAAAAAAAGAACTATAGTTTTTGAAGACCTGAGAGGCAATTGCGTCTCAGGAGGCCCTGAACAAGTGTCAAGGCCAGGTAGAGGCTTATACGGACTTCCGTCAGGAGACTCTAGGTAGAGAGCTGGGAAGCATCGGCCGCTCGCCTTATGAACTCAGTAGCAATTGGAGTAGATCTGCCAGTAAAAGAACAGTTAACAGTACAGAGAAAATGTCAGCAGATGAACAAGAGAATCTGTCAACTGAGGAACAATGGCTAGGAAGGGAAAAACAGATCATTATTTATTTTATTTATTTATTTCAGGTACTTATATAGCGCTGTCAATTTACGCAGCGCTTTACATATACATTGTACATTCACATCAGTCCCTACCCTCAAGGAGCTTACAATCTAATGTCCCTAACTCACATTCATACATACTAGGGACAATTTAGACAGGATCCAATTAACCTACCAGCATGTCTTTGGAGTGTGGGAGGAAACCGGAGTACCCAGAGAAAACCCACGCAGGCACAGGGAGAACATGCAAACTCCAGGCAGGTAGTGTCCTGGTTGGGATTCGAACCAACGACCCTTCTTACTGCTAGGCGAAAGTGCTACCCACTACACCACTGTGCCGCATTAATAACAGAACCTCAAGGGATGAGGAAAAACTAGCTCTACCCTGAACAAAACAAAAAGAACAGGGTAGATACAAAAATTATTTTAAACCATAACAGCATTTCCATTATTCTTAAATTGTGAAGAGTCGGAAATGTTCTGAGCAATACTGTATGGATGGATCCAGGGAGACAGGAGCGAGACAATCAAGGAGGTTGCTTGGAGGTGCGTAGACTTGGGGTCTGGAGAAGCGTTTCCTGGACTTGTCTCTCACGGAGGTTCAGATACGGCTGGGCGTGTTAGGAGGTGGACAGGCCTGATTATTAGGAGGAATCAGATCCTCTTCTGGGAGGGGAGGTAGGCCTGAGACTTTATAAGAATGCCTCACTATAACATCTCTGGGTCTAGCTCCAGCCAGGGGTTTTGGGCCCAGAGACCAGTGGGCCCTATCCAGGTGCCAGTCTATGTCCACCACCATGGGGGCCAGGGTGTTGAAAAGACCCAGAAGATAAGCATGTAAGTCAGGGTCTCCCACTGTTTCAGGGATACCTCTGAAGCATAAATTCTGCCTTCTTTCTCTATTTTCCAAGTCCTCCTGCTGTAATTGCAATTGGGAGACTGATAAACGTAAGTTGTGGTTTTCCTCTTCAATAGCCTGTACATAGTTTATCATGTCATCGAATTCATTTTAAAGAGTGTCAGTACGTTCTCCAGTTTGGTCTATTTCTCCTCTCAGTTCTGCACCAAGCTTGTTCACCTCTGTTGAGACATTGTTCGTTATTTGTTGAAGTAAGAACTGAAGTTTAGCATCCAGCTTGGCATTTAGTATGTCTCTAGTAAGAATCTCATATGGAGAGGGTGAAATGGGGCCTGGACATTGAGTAATAGTAGGTGGAATGTTCACAGCATTCTCCACTCCCATGGATGACTCCATCGCCGCAAAAGGGTCTGTGGAATAGTTTGAGGTAGTAAGTTGTGACCTGGTGACGTAACGTTCCATGCTTGAACATTCACAAGGCCCAAACAGAGGCTTGTAATTTTGCTGTTGCTGGCCAACTTTGCCCATGAGATGGTCAGGGAATGTGGCAGACGGTCAGGCTTACCTCCGGAGCTATAAAAGGCTAGTATAGTGTAGCGGAGGTCTCGGGGAGCAGGTGGGCCTCTGAGCTCATTTAAGGGACATAATCCATATTAGGTGGGGTGACCACCAATCATTTGTTATTTACATCTATCTGTTTTAAAGATAACTGTTTGGGTAGCTGTGGGAGGAGTTACTATTCCCAATGGTGGACACCGTTCAGTTAGTGTGAAGTTGGGTTACAGGTGGAGTGAGAGGAAATTGTCCGGGTGTATCTGGATTCCCAAGATGGCCGCTGTCTTCCGTGTATAGGCCAAAGCAGTTAGAAGCGGTTGCCAGCCATGCAAGTTCCGCCCCATTTAAGCCTAAGTATTCCCCACTAGGCTCGGCTGATGGGTCAGCGGGCAAACACTGCTAAGGACGGCAGCTGTGTGAGGGAGAGGCAGATGGTCTGCTACTCACTGTGTCCACGGGAGGAGGAAGAAGCCGGGTCGGTGGGCCTCAGGCCGTGGTGTAGCGTCAGGCCACGGGATGTCAGAGCTTAGGAGATCTCAAGCGAATTCAGGCAATCCTCCCCCCGCTGTAGAATTATCCAATGTCCTCCGGAGGCTGAGCTGCTGGTGTGCTGGGATGTAGCGATCGTTTAACCCCCAGGTCTCAGTGTGCTAGGGAGGGGGGAGCCTGCAGGCCTCAAGATGGCGACGGGCCTTGAGCCTGGAGATCGAGGAGCTGGTCTGGGATATACACAGCCAGGCACAGTCTGCAGCAAAGAAATAGTTGTGGTTGTAGCACACAACGTCCTGAAAGGTATGCTGATGGTTCCGACGTTCACCGGGATGAGGTAAAGGAAGGATGACAGTGGATTGTCGCTTTTTGTGCAGAGCTCAGCACAAACACGTCTTCCCTGCTTCACATCCGGACACGCCCCCAAATTTTTATTTTTTACATTTTTTCATCTTTTTTAGCTCAGAATAGAAACGGAGCAGGGTTTTTATTGAAGCAGTGTACTAAATAAAAACCCAATGTATCCCTAAAAATATATATAAGAATGATTTAGTTATGCAAACTAGTCACAGAGTTATTGTTAGGTGCTAGGTTATACTGATGATAAATTTTGCCTTAGCATCTAAGCATCAATGACCTCAGGTCACAAAAGTGTTAAAAAAGCTTCAGTTCAGCTTTAAGTTCAGCTTTTTTATTTTACACAAAATAAAAATCTGAGGCATATACTTTATTTATCTCCTATTAATAATTAATTACAATAATGATAATGAAATTAATAAATACATTTATATTTAAATGAATAAATACATATATTGATGCAAACATTAAGTCTCAACCCAACTAATTCAGCTGTATAGATTTCCTGTGTCTCCCCCACATACAATGCTCTTCTATTAATCCCACATACAGTGCTCTTCTAAAAATGTTTTAACAATGAGAGAGATTAATCCAGCAATGAAGGGATTAAAATTACCTTTTGAAAGGTTCCCTTAGAAAATTATAACTAGAAATAATAAAGTATTAAAAAAATTCTTGGCAGCAACAAAATACTCAATAAAATTTACTATAAGCTGTTGTGCTCCCTGCTTTGTTTTGTTTCTCTCTACAGTCCAACATTGCCTCCTGTGGAGCCATTTATTACTCATTTTCTGCCAAGGATCATTTGGCGAAAGCAGTAGGGGAGATCTGAATGAAATGTGATTTTAATAAAAAAAAATATGTCTTAAATGAGGTTTCTTTGGCAGTTATATTTTCTTAGTATTGCTTCATTTTATTACAGTATGTCTTTGCTTTGTAACAGAAAAAGTGATAGAAACCAGTTGAATGTTGTATTTTTAATTATTCTGCCTTGCCTTGGTCATAGATATCAGAATGCCTGAATGTATGTATGTACCAGCCTATATAAGTAAATACATATATTTTTACACTATGTTTGACTTTTTTCCTCTTAAAAAAAACTTGCCCTGAGAGGAATATAGAAAATAGAACTGGAGATCTTCTGAAAATACATATTGTCTGGCTTCTTTGGGTGCTAGGTTTGTTTTCCTTTCTTCTCTTACTGGATTTCGGCCCTTACAATTGGTGACTGAACCTCTGATGCTACACATGCACAAATTTTCAGTATCATGGTGCCTGTGCATTCACTGGGGGCCAGGCCAGATGACATCCTTCATCAGTTAGAGAGACCAGCGTGGGAGGAACACACTTTATAATTGGTGCAGAGAAGTGGTGGTGTTCTCCCTAGGTGATTCACGTTTGATCTGCATAGCCACAACTGGCAAGGTTGCAGACCATTTGAATTTATCCTGTGCAAAGTATACAGGGGGTCCCCTGAAATTAGGTCTTGGGGAGCAAGTACTTCAGGGATTGAGTCTTGGTTTCATCTTCATGGAACAAGAGGTGATGCATTTGTCTCTGCTTTTAGATGTGTTAAGTTGTGTAATATTCTCAGAATTCTTCTGAGAGTTGTGGAGATAATGGTGGAAGGGTAGGATGCAACCAACATTAAAATCCTGGTCACAAAGAAGTGTATGGCTCATGAATTTAGACAGGTCCTTCAAAAACCACCTTATGAGGTTCTCTTTGGGTCCTAATAGGTTTGAGGAGTTAACTGTGTAGAAATCTTAACTTTCTTGGGTTCCTTCTCTCTAGATATCATAGAATTTCTGGAATTGGACTGTTCTAGGGCTTATTCCAAAGTTGTCTACAATATCCTTGTTGGTGTGCATGTACCTGCTCAGCCAAACCTAACTTGGCACCCAACATTGGGGTTAAACCTACTACAAGCACCTGAAGACCACCACTAAAGAGATCATGGCATTTTCAAGTTAGTTAAAACTTGTCCAGGCTTGCCTGGCAATCCTGCACAAGACTCCTCCTCCCAATTGCAAGATTTCTTGATAAGGGGCATATATGGTAACCACACCCGGTATGACGCGCTAATGCTCCATGTGCGATCCTACATGCCATCATGGCCCATCGCCAACAGAGTGCCAATGATGATCAATACCAGGAAGCAGCATCAGCCTGCCTATGGGTTTACTCTCCACCACTCGGGCACCTGAGAGGAGTCCTGAGTCCTGTGTCCAGGATGTGAGATACCTTGCTATTCTGTCTCTGTCAGCCCTCTGTAGTATTGGTAGCCTTCCACTATTCCAGCGGATGATGAAAGAAGAACACAGCTGTGAGTTTGCGCCTGACTACCTGTCCTGGAGTGATCCCTCTGCCCAAGAGGTGTCCACCTCTAAACCTCTGGTGTAGCATAGCAGCTACTAGCCTACAGGGAAGGCCTAAGTTGCCATCCTGCAGCACTCCAACGATGACTGCACTCAAGCAGGAAGGACCAAGCTGTCCTGTGGAGGTCATCTTTGAGGAGTTCCCATTTCCACCTTCTCTCTTCATGGTTTCCGGTGATAAAGATGAGGGACTGGCAACTTTGACCCAATTCTGGATTTACTGCTACTGCTCTTAGCTATTCCTAAATTTATTTAGGAATTTTTGTTCCTAAAGCTACACACTTCTGAAGCCAGCCCAAGGGGATTGCTTGGGAAAGACTAATTTTTGATTTAAACGAGGACGTGCCACCGTCCGTAGAGCATGATGTACCTCGTCCATATCCCACTTTACCACAGGCACCAACACTTCCTACATCAGCCCTGATGGAGCATACAAGATATAAGTATTTCTGGCCTTCTGATGCTTATTTGCCGGAGAGAATACTTCATTATAAAACATGGATCACCTCACTTACACAGTTACAGTTATACATGGAGCTATATGTGCGACCCAATACAGGACATTTCCTTATGTCCCGGAACTTTTGGAAGAGGAGAGGCCTAAGATTTATAGTAGGGCTGTTTAAGAAAAAATTCTGGTTCCAGAACATTTGCAGAGCTTTACCAAACAAAATGAGTACATAGAGGCAGAGTTGTAGGGCTCTCCAAGTATTATAACACAGGACAGCACATCTACATGGATCAGGTGGACATCCTGATATCTGAGTGGCATCTTCTTGTTGTGCACTGGATCAGAAGTTTCCAACCCACCACAGGAGCACCTGTTTTTCTGCCAGACCCTGATTTTTATGTCTAGAGTGTTATTGTTTTTGAATTTCATGCTATGGCACTCTACTGTTAGTGGGCTCCATTCACTAAAGTAGATTGCGTGTGGTATTTAGGTGTCCAGACATATTTTCCCTAAATATTTCATGCGATCCTGATACTGTCAATTCACAATGTTGTTTTATGGTATTTACTGCAAAACACTGAAACCGCTTGGAAAGTACCGCATAAAAAGGCGTTAAACTCAATTCACAGATTAAAATAATTAAATAAATGCATGTGGTAATTAAATTGGGAGTAAACTCCCTTGGCTGATTTTTACCTATAGGTAAGCCTATATTAAGGTTGTGACATGGTCACCAGGTCTTCACCTGGCTGCTGTCTCTGGTCTGGATGGGTTTTCTCACCTCAGCCCCAAGGAGATCATCATCCCTGTCCCTGTTTTCCCTTGGACATAGATTGGGCGTTACCACTGGGCCGCATTATAAGTTATAGACCTTTGTTTTGAGAGATTGTTCTCTGTATAAAGGGTATCCCATATTTATAGATATCACTGATTTAATTTCAGATCATTTTATTCCTGATGATTGGCATGAGCCATGAAACGTGCATCGAGTATACATCAAACTGATGCCCAGATAAGTTTGGCTCACCATGAGCAATTGTTTATGTTCATTGAACTTTTATGATTGGATAAGTGTTTTTATGTATTTGTACCGCTAATTATGTTGTATTTTATTTTGTATAATAACTATATATTCATACAAGTGTATCATAGTATTCTGTGTCATATATCACAGATTGACACTCTTTTCAATGTGATTTGCAATAAATACTTCTATGAATGATATGAACAAGGTATCCATTCAGTGACAAGCCTCACATTAAGTCCCATTCCTTTCTCATTTCTGCTGTTCAACACACATTAGGGATGGAGGCTTGCCACTGCTACAATCAGGTTGTGTCAGGTCGCATTAGTGTAAAGTCTATATTAAGGCTTACCTATAGGTACAGTAAATATCTCCTAAACGTGCACCGTTTAGGAGATATTTACTTGTAAAGCCACCAGTGACATAACCGCCGAATGCGCTCTGAAGGAACGGCACACCCGTGCCATGAACAATAACTAGTGATGTTATCGTGGCTCATCCATTCAAAGGATCAGAACCCATGAACCTGGATGGAAAACTGGGTGAAGATGGAAGCCCTGTCATCGGTGACAGCGCACTACTGGAGGGCTTTGTTTTAAGGTAAGTTTTACATAATGTGCTAGTATGCACCGCACACTAGCACATTATAACATTGCCTTGCAAGAAGATTTTTTTTTCTTTTTTAACAAGTTTGCTATCGCTTTATGTAGTCATCCAGGCATGCAGTAATGATGGAAGTGATGACTCTGGTCACCACACCTCAATGGACAGGACATGAAAATGTTTAAAACATGGTGCCAATTCACAATTTAATGAGCATTTTGTATAGTCTACACTCACATTTGGCAGCTGAACATTGCATTGCTCTCCCCTACATCTTTAATAGAGCTTTTTGAGGCTAATTTGGAGTTTCAGATCATTCTGAGGAGGGTGAGGAGAAGAAGAAGAGTGGTTGTCATGCGTCCACGTTCCTTTAGGCAGCACACCCTGCTGGATCATTTCCCTGAAGCAGAAGTGCTTACTAAATTCTGTATGTCTTAGGAACTGATTATGCTGCTGTTTGGGGATTTGCATTCTTTTCTGGAGCTGCTGGCTGTCCTGCACTTTTTTGGCAAAATTTCTGGAGAAGTGGTTGGAGTATCACAGCCATCTTTTTCACGTTTGTTTGCTAAGGTCCTTCAGGGAAAATTTCATGCAAGTTGTCCCCAAATAGATCTACATGCCTAACACACGTCAGAAGTGGGATCAGTTTAAGAATTATTTCTATGTGATAGCTGGGATGTCATGGGTGTCATATACTGTACTCACATGACTTTTTTTGCCCCCTCTAGTAAAGAGCACATCTACCACTCCCTGAACATCCAGGTTGTCTGCAATGCTAATAGGTTCATCAGAAATGTGGTTACTGGCTTCCCAGGATCTGTCCATGATGCCCACATATTAAAGAGGTGATAAACTGCCATAATGTGCTAGTAGGATCGCATACTAGCACATTATGTGAAACTTAACTTAAAATGAAGCCCTCCGGTGACGCGCTGTCCTCTCTGTAGGCACTTCCATCTTTACCCGGTCTTCCTTCCCTGTTTGCAGACTCCAGTTGTGTGAGTGGCCAGAGCCGCTATGATGTCATTCCCACACATGCACGTGGGAGACGCTGTTCATGGCACAGGACTCTTAAGGGACAGCATGGTATGGCATTCCTTCAGAGCACATGCACCAGTGATGTCACCTGGTGCATGTTTAGGAGATATTTTCCTATAGGTAAAAGTCATGGATGGGAGTTTAACAATCACAGCTCCTGAAACAGTGAACAGGGACGCACTGGACCCCTGCTGTGAGCCGCATCCGATTTCAGTGTGAACCCAGTCTGAAGCTCTGAGCCCTTGGTTGAACATATGTCACATGTACTGACAATACGTTATTTTACACAAAGATTAGACATATCTTAGGTGAAAATTAACGCCACACAAAAGCATTGTTGTATGTTTGCTTAGCAAAACCTTAATTAAAATAAACAAATAAAAACTTAAAACCACCAATATCATCCAGCAATATTACTATTAGAAATGGACCGAACACCCCTCCTGTTCGATTTGCAGCAGAACTCCTGAACAGGGAAAAAGTTCTAACCTGAACATCAAACCCCATTGAAGGCTATAGGAGCCCAACAGGAAGAATCAAAAGTGCCCATTTTGAAGGCTTATATGCACGTATTTGGCCAGAAAAGGGGTATGGGGGTGTGGCAACTGCTCTGCTTAATGGCCGCATGATTAAGGAGCTCTGCTGGGGAGGGACTGCCGCTGATCGAGGAGCCTTCTAGGGACCCAGCTAACCTGCTGCCTTTCTCACACCCTGCTGTACCTGTCGATATGCCTTGAAGACATAGAGAACACCTGCAGCCACTAAAGCTCTCCGGATTCTTTCTACCGCTACCAAAATGGATGCGGGTCCCGCCTAACCACAGCCACTGAAGTCCCTCTCATGCCTATATCCATGGCTTGCAGTGGCTCTCCCTGGCCCAATCTGGGACTTCACCCTACAATTCTGGGCACTCTTTACCCTCTGTCAGGAGCCCAGCCAAGTCCAAGCCTAATGCCCCGTACACGGACATTGATCAGACATTCCGACAACAAAATCCTAGGATTTTTTCCGACAGATGTTGGCTCAAACTTGCTTTACGTACACACGGTCGCACAAAGTTGTCGGAATTTCTGATCGCCAAGAACGTGGTGACGTCAACCATGTACGAAGAAACTAGAAAAGGCCATTTCAGAACCAAGCGCGCCACCCTTTGGGCTCCTTTTGCTCTCGTGTTAGTAAAAGTTTGGTGAGAAACAATTTGCGCTTTTTCAGACTCGTGGCTTTCAGATCATTTTCTGCAGTTCAGTTTGTGCTTGTGGGTTTGTATATGCTCTTCAGTGCGTGCAAGCAAGCTATGCGCGCCTTTGTCATTGTGTTCTTGTTAGTTCGTTACTGTTTTTCAGGTCGCTCTTCACAGGCCTTGCTGTTCTTCAGTGCGTTCTGTTACTGCGTTCTGTGCAGCCGACCGTTTTCTAGCCATGTTGCGTATACGTACTCCTTGTAGAGTTCGTGCTGTGCGGGGGCTTGGTATTGGGGTCCTGACCTTGACACAAGTCCAGTACATGAACAGGGTGGGGAGGAGTTCATGGACCAAGAATTGGTTGCTTCAGCGTGACCAGTTCTCTCATATGCCTTTGCTCTGTGAGATCCGTGAGAATAATCCTGATGATTTCAGGAACTTTCTCAGGATGACGGACCCCGTATTTCACCGTTTGTTGGCTTCGCTGACCCCCTATATCAGCAGGCAGGATACCTGCATGAGGAAAGCCATCACTCCGGAGCAGAGGCTCATTGCCACCCTGCAGTACTTGGCGACGGGGAGAAGCCTGCAGGACCTCAAGTTCTCAACAGGCATCTCCCCCCAGGCTCTGCGTATCATTATCCCAGAGACCTGTTCTGCCATCATCCAGGTCCTACAGAAGGAGTATATGAAGGTAAGATTTGTATCCTTTAATATCACATTTTATTGTATATAATGTTTGATAATGTATTGTATTTCTTTCCTCATTCCCTAATTACCATGATTGTAATATGCTGTGAATGTCCCCTTTGTCCTCATGCATGCTGGATTTTTATGTTTTTTTTTTTTTGTCCTTCATACGTATTTGCCTTCACTTACCTCCCCAGCATGCTCTCCTGCCCTATATTCACATCATGTAGTCACTTAACAATGTATTTTATCAGCTCAATAGTAGTGCTTTACCCCAGACAACCTCTAAAATGTTTGGAAATGTGTTTTGTACTTTAACCACCTCAATACAGGGCACTTACACCCCCTTCCTGCCCAAGCCATTTTTCAGTTTTCAGCGCTGTCGCACTTTGAATGACAATTGCGCAGTCGTGTTACACTGCACCTTAATTAAATTTTTATCATTTTTTTCCCACAAATAGAGCTTTCTTTTGGTGGTATTTGATCACCTCTGCGGTTTTTATTTCTTGCGCTATAAACAAAAGAAGAGGGACAATTTTGAAAAAACACAATATTTTTTACTTTTTGCTATAATAAATATCCAATTTTTTTTTTTTTTTTAACAAATTTTTTCCTCAGTTTAGGTCGATACGTATTCTTCTACATATTTTTGGTAAAAAAAAATTGCGATAAGCGTATATTGATTGGTTTGCGCAAAAGTTATAGCGTCTACAAAATACGGGATAGATTTATAGCATTTTTATTATTTATTTATTTTTTACTAGTAATGGCGGCGATCTGAAATTTTTATTGTGACTGCGATATTGCGGCGGACACATCGGACACTTTTGACACATTTTTGGGACCATTCACATTTATACAGCGATCAATGCTATAAAATTGCATTGATTACTGTGTAAATGTGACTGGCAGGGAAGGGGTTAACACTAGGGGGCGCTCGAGGAGTTAATGTATTACCTAAGGAGGTGATTCTAACTGTGGGGGGAGGGGACTGACTGGGGGAGGTGACCGATCGCTGTCCCTATGTACAAGGGACACGCCATCGGTCTCCTCTCCTCTCTGACAGGACGTGGATCTGTGTTTACATGCACAGATCCACGCTCCTGCTGTGTTACCCGGCAATCGCGGGTGCCCGGCGGACATCGCGGCTGCCGGGCACGCGCACCGGGTCCCGAGTGACACGGCGGGCGCGCGCGCGCCCCCTAGTGGCTCGGGAAGGCGAGGACGTCATATGACGTCCTCCCAGAATAACAGAAGCCTCGTCCAGCCGTCATATGACGGTGGGCGGTGGCTTAGTGGTTAAATTCAGGCAGAGTGCCAGAGGCTTTTTTTTGTGGTGTCCCCAAATCATTTTTAACCCTCCCTCCCCCCAACTGCTAAGTCAGCTGATCCCAATTCTCTATCTGTCCTCAATCATCTATCTGCTGACTTTTCCAAACCCATACACACTATTCCCACCTCTTTTGTGGTCAGATTTATGGATGAATTCCCCAAAGCATGTAGTGCAAGGGCCTGCCTGTATACTTTCAAATGGTACTGTTTAAAATTTTTGTATTCTATTATTATCTTGATAGGTAATAGCAGAATGTCCAAATGTGCTCAAATGTGTACAGTGTGTATTTATATCTTTGTATTATGACACTTCTTACCTGTCCAGTGGGCTGCCAATAGTGTAACTAAGGAGGGGCTGTTCCAAGTAATACCCATTATTTAGGCATTCATCTCTCAATGAAGTGGAGAGGGTTACCTGTCCAAGATTCCCCCGCCCTATAATGTTAGAAATGGCCCATGAGAGGGGGGAGGGGGAATATGATAGGTGTACCTTATACTTTGGTGTTGTAAAATTCCCCTTAATAAATGTTATCTGGATGTTGGCCAAGAATGTTTGTGTCTAATCTGCTTTCCATGTTTGTGCAAAAATACTAATTTATTTTTGTTTTCCTCAACAGTTTCCTTCCACGCCACAGGAATGGCAGACTGTGGCCTCCCACTTTGCCCAGCGGTGGGACTTTCCTAACTGCGGAGGTCCAAGGGGTTCAATAGTATTGTGATGTTGGCAGTGGTGTCGGCTAATTATGAGTTCCTGTATGTGGACGTGGGGAAGAATGGCCGGATGTCCAATGGTGGAGTCATCACCCAGACGGAGTTTTACAGGCATCTCCAGAATGGCAGCTTGGACTTGCCACCTCCAGAAAGGGAATGTGGAAGGACTCCCATTCGTCTTCGTTGCGGATGAAGCATTTGCGCTAGGGGACCATCTTATGCGGCCATTCCCGGTGAGGACCCTCACCCCGGACCAGAGGGCTTTTAATTACCGGCTGGCCAGAGGCAATAGAGTGGTGGAGAACACATTTGGAATCATGGCCAGCCGGTTCCACCTATTTCTTACACCCATCCATATGGCGGAGTATAAACTGAATCATATAATCCTGGCGTGCTGTGTTCTACATAACTTTTTACGGCAACATTCTGCCAACTATGCTGGCTCAGTTGGGCCTGAGGCCGGAATTATAAATGAAACAACCCTGACGGCGCTTGAAAGTGGCTGTCCTGGCTTGCCCTCCCTAAGTACCCATGATGTCGGCCTAAGATACCTTGAGTTCTTTGCGGGTAGGGGGGCCATCAATATGCCAGGCAAACCTTGATCAAATAAAAAAAAAATTAAGCAAATCTTTGGTGACATTTACTGCTTGTGTTTGTTTTAGCTGACCCTGACCGAAATGTGGTGAGTCCTGAAAATGGCGTGATTGTGTAACCTTATACAAAGCACTGTTGGTTGTTATTTACTAAAGGCAAATACACTTTGCACTACAAGTGCATTTGAAAATGCACTGAAACTGCACTTGTAGTGCAAAGTGGATTTGCCCTTAGGAAATAACACCCATTGTCACAGAAAGCAGCAATTACATCACAACAAAAGTGTTGTAGCGTTGAGACAATAATCCACAAATTCTTGATTAACAATCTTTTTAATACCTGCACAATCACATGTGCATTTAGAAAAGGTTTTTAAAACAAACCAACATGTTTGTTGTATAACAACTTTTGGGGTGGCATTATCAAAAATAGAAATGTCCATTTAAGATAAAACGGGCATGTTTCTAAAACAACAAGAAAGACACAAATTTTGAACTTACAAAGTTCACATATGGTAAAACTTGAAGGCAATATCAGACATGAGTATTTAGGAACTGTGTTTGATATTGCGTTCAGATGGGGTGAAGTCACCCCAGGAAAAGCCAAATTTTGAAGATGCGCACCAATTTACGAATGTCAACATGTGCTAGCTGCCATCATGGGGGATCAAGGGACGTGTTTTGGGGGAGCAACCCCTTCCTCTCAGCTACTTTTTATTGAGGAAGGGGTTGCTCCCCCAAAATGCTTCCATTGATCTCCCGTGATGGCAGATCACACATGTTGACACACTGTGTGCATCCTCAAAATGTGGCTTTTCTAAAAATCGCTTAAACATTTTTAACATTGTAGCACACAACAAAACAAAGGGATTTGGAGGGGTTTTAAACTCTCCCCAAAACATCAATGATGTTATTATTTTTTTGAATAACATCATTGATGTTTTTCTTGATGTTTTCCAAAGCTAAATTACACCCCGTGATCTCCCCAATCAGGATCTGTGCACTTTCCGAGGTGAAATGCCCTGGATCCACAACATCACGATCACCTAAAAAGAGAGAAACCCCCAAAAAAACAGGTATTATAAATATGCCGGCATCCATCTCTTACCTGAGCCTGTGGTCGCAGACACTCACCTGTTGTGGTGCCAATTTCCACCACGTCTTCTTCCTCCTCCTGCTCTTCTTGGGTTGGGGGTATTTCCCCTTCTTCACGAGGTGGGGGGTCTGTGGTCTCCTCGGATGAGGGGTGTCCTCCGAGTCTTTTCTCCCCTATGTAAAACAAAAATGGTATAATTAGCACACAGATATTTGATGGCTGAAATATAAAGATGAAACATTGCTTGAAAGTGGTTTACAATTGTCTATTTTTGCAGAGTTCCAAGATGTAGAATTTTCATTGTCTGTTGTCAAGCTTCAAGACTTTACCTGTTTTGTACAAGCTTCACAGATGGAGACCCCCCTATAGTATCCACTGGAGCACCTGTGTGGGCCCCCTAATAAAAAGGGTGTTCTGGTGTCCCACACTAGTGCTCCAGCGTCCAGATGTGAAAACAGCTGCTGAGTGTCCTCTCCTTACACAGAATCTAGTTTGCATTTCATTCTAGTAACAAACCCATCTACACAACCAAATATTTTTCACACAAGTAGGCCCTAAAAAATGTGGGCAAATGCATATGGCCTAAACAATGGTGTTTTATAGGCCAAAAGAAAAATGTTTGATATGAATAATGTGCTCATGAACATGAAAGTTGCCATTTTAAACTGTACAACACTTAAGAAAAGCACATGGAGCAGCACGAACGTAATAAAGACAAAAAGAATAGGAACACAGCACAACTACTTACTTTTTTGCAGCACTCTCCGGATCTTTCTGTACTGCTCGGGCTCTCTTAATTTCAGGTCTGACCACCGCTTCCTGAGCTGATCTTTCGATCAATGTACCCTGAAATTCCGGTGCAGACTTTTAACCACTTTCGCCATGATCTTGGCCTTTCTGATATTGGGGTTGGGGTAAGGTCCATACTTTCCATCATAGTCAGCCTTCTTCAGGATGTCGACCATCTCCAACATCTCACCAAAGGACATATTTGAGGCCTTAAATCGTCTCCTTTTGGATCGGGACATTTCCGGATCCGGGCTTTCCTCCTCCTCCTCCTCGTTGCTATAATTAGCACGCACCTGCCCTGACTCTGCCATGTGCTCTTCACCCACTGCGCTAAACGAAAAGGGGCAGGGAATAGACTAGAAAGAACGTCAGGGGCGGGCAGAGTTACACGCATGTGCAGTGTGTATAAAGCGTAACACACGTGCGTAGTACGTACGATCTGTGAGCGGAGGAAGGAGTATCGGAGGTGCCGATCGTGATAACGAAGGTAAGAGCCAAACTTGGGCCTATACTGCTTCTAGATTGAGGCCTATATTTTAACTAGATTAGGAGAGTTTTGCCTGACATTAGGGTTTGTCTTGTGTTGTGTCTTGCAGTGAAAATGGATATCTTGAAAGATACCGACTTTATGGCAATCTTCATAGATATGTTAAGGGAACTACCTTGTCTTTGGGAGATAAACCACCCACATTAAAAGAACCAAACAGACTTCCGGTTCCGGCGCCACATGAGGAGGAGGTGAGCAGCTCCAGCTCCCGCACAGCTCCTCACAAAACCGGCATTTAAGCCAGTCACAGCACCGGGGAAACCCCCACCGCCTCCGCTCCATCCCAGGCAGGCATGGATCGCTTCGTGGAGCGATCATATGCTCGGGCGCTGTCCTCGCCCCCCTCCACAGCTCCGCCGACGGGAGACATAGCGGCCGAGACAGCCAAGATGGCGGCCGCTCCGGACTTAACAGAGCGGCCTCAGCAGCAGCCACAACCTCCCCCTGCCCCAGCTGTGACAGAAACCGACCCCACATCCCCTGCCAACATTGCCCAGGCTGTAGTTCAACTACTGGGGCCATCCCTTACAGCCACTGTGGACGCAGCGGTGCACAGAGGGCTGGAACAGCTGCACATAGAACTCCAGGCTCAGGCCCAGCGCATCACCCAGGTGGAGGAAAGGATTTCAATAATAGAAGATGAGTGCACTGCCTCATCTGCAGCACTTGCACGCATAAATGCTTCACATAGAGACATATGGGACAAACTGGACGATTTAGAAAATCGCTCAAGAAGAAACAATCTGCGCATCATTGGCCTGCCAGAATCGATCCCAGCCTCCCACCTTACAAACATTTGTGCGAAAACCATCCCAGAGCAACTTGGCCTCCGCATACCGTGCACGGTTGAACGAGCACACCGTATGGGTCAATATTCTGACACACGCGCTAAACCTCGGCATGTGATAGTGAAATAGTTAAACTACGCCGACAAAAACGCCATAATGCAAAAATTTAGTCGCACGCGCTCACTGGTGGTAGATGGCGCGAAACTGCTACTCTTCGCGGACTATTCCATAGAGGTAATGAAACAACGCAAGGCATTCTCCTCGGTATGCTCCACTCTGCACCACAATCAGATCCGATTCTCCCTAGCCTGTCCAGCTGTCCTCCGCGTTCAAACATCTGAAGGGGAGCAACTCACCTTTCATACACCTGAAGAGGCGGAGACCTACCTAACCAACAGAAGCTCCGAAATGGAACACAGTGCCGCGGCAGAGGGATCACCATCGTCATCTTCACAGCATGCGTATGGACCCCCTAAACACCCCCGAAGCCCGACCAAACCTCCATATAAGCGCAGCCGCTTCACCAACCAGGACGATCGCTCTGGGAATCGTTGAAGGAGCTGACGGAGGACTCCACATCATCACCCTTTTTCACATCGTCATTTTAGGACGGGTAGTATCAACCCATCTTATACTTTTTCTTTTTCTCCTTACAATTTTTTATCGTTAAGATGAGGATGCTTGTGATGTCTCTATAAACTGCCGTACCTGCTCTCTATAGAGCACTACCCCTTCCAATCTGTAGCTGAAAGTTACGCAGTTAAGAATTATACAGTTATAATGTTATAGTCATGTTATTCAATAACAGCCATAATCCCCCACTACCTGGGAAACCTTCCTTTTCAAGGACACTTGCAATGTTATGTTTACATGTATTTTCTACTTTCTGGTCCACTTAAGCCTAATCTTAAGAGGGGGGCTTTCCCCTGTGTTCAGCGTACCTCGCCATTGATTAATTTAAACCTGCACTACCTCCTCAGGGGATTCCCCCCACCCAGACCACCCTCCCTTCCTATCTGGCACCCCCTCCTCCCTATTGCCCTTCCTCTCCCCTACCTTCCCTATCCCCACCCCCCGCTGCTACCACCCTGCCCCTAAGTGAGGAGCTGGCAATCAATGGGAGCTACGCTGACTAGATAGGTGAGACCTCATGTGGAAAAAAGAGAAGTCCACAACTCAAGTTATGTATTTCCTTATACGATATACTGCCTTATTAATGTTTACAACTTATTGTTGCTTAGAGAAGTTTAAATTCATGTTTGCCAACCTAGTTCATATGTCTTCAGGGGTTCTGAGGCGCTTTGGCGGCTCCCAGGAGGTAGATAACACATCCACTCAGGGGCTTCTATGCAAGCTCCTAAACCAAAACACTTTCAAATACCAAGTATGTCACAGTCTGCACTTGGGAGTCACCTAACGTTTGTCTCGTGGAATGTTAAGGGGCTACGTTCCCCTAACAAACGTATGTCCATCCTCAGACACCTGCGGCGTCTCCGGGCTGATGTGGCTCTACTTCAAGAGACACATCTGGCTGCAGACGATCTGTTTGTGGGTGGGCTCTGTTTATGGTTCACCAGCAGTGGGCCGTAGAGCAGGTGTTGCTATCCTTTTACATAAAAATCTACAGCACAAAGTCAGAGATGTCAAGGTTGACTCGGAGGGAAGAAAAATGACTCTACATCTGACTATAGATGACAAACACATAGCACTTACTAACATCTATGCTCCCAATTCTCCTGACACCTCCTTCTTCCAGGATTTAGTGAAATGGGTGCTAACTACACCAGAGACGCTACACCTATTGGGTGGGGACTTTAATTCAGTCATGTCCCCCCTAGCTGATCGCACAGGCCCCCCTACACATAGAACACACACCCGTACCCCCTCATCATCTGCATCCACCCTACTGTCACAAGCCGTCGCCTCCATGCAATTTGTGGATGTCTGGCGCTTAATGCACCCAACGGAACGGGAATACTCTTTTTTTTCACCCCCGCACAATACGTTTTCACGTATAGACTATTTTTTTGCCTCCCCGGCCCTAAGCTCCATAATCAGTGCACCAGACATACAAGACGCAGTGATTTCAGACCACAGCCCAATCGTGATTCATCTCACCCAAACAGCTCGCCCATCTCCCTCCCCTACTTGGCGCTTCCCCTCCTATCTAGCTGACAATGAGGACTTTCAACATACACTATACTGCGCCTGGGAGGAATACATCTCCACTAATGGAGCTCACATTACAGATCCTAACCTATTCTGGGAAGCAGGCAAGGCCTTCTTAAGAGGTAAAATAATTTCATATACAACCCAGTTTAAAAAAAAATCCAAGCAACAGTATAGTAAATCAAGCGAAGCCCTACGCCTGGCTCATGAGCAGCTCACAATAAACCGCACCATAGAAAACATACAAAAATGGAGACAGGCCAAAAGCACCTTTGACCTATGGGCAGAACAGCATGAACCAGCCAAAACATCATACTCTCAGTTACATTTTCATAGATTTGGAAACAAGGCTGGTAGGCTCCTGGCCAAGATGTGCTCAGGCCCCAGACGTCCCACCCATATCTCAGCTCTTAGAGCTAAGACAGGCTCTATGATCACCTCCCCAGCTGAAAATAGCAACCTACTCGTGGAATACTATACCAATCTATACAAAGCTGACCCGACTGACTTGCCCACCACTGACTTACTGCTCGACAAAATACGTTTACCCAAACTCCACCACACACAATTAGAGACGATTAATGCCCCCATCACTGTTGATGATATTCGATTCACGATCAAAAACATGGCCTCGGCCAAAGCCCCGGGACCCGACGGATATACCGCTGAATTCTATAAAATGACCAAAGAATTTATCCCTGATACTTTAAAACATGTTTACGTAGCTATGTGGGACGGAGGGCCCTATCTTCCTACGGGAACACAGGCCCACATCAAATTAATCTCTAAGAAAGGGAAAGACCCCCTATTACCGGGCTCATACCGACCGGTATCATTAATAAATTTTGATGTCAAAATCCTATCCAAAATAATTGCGTCACGGCTAGCACCCCTACTGCCATCTTTACTACACCCAGCCCAATCTGGCTTTGTTTCGGGCAGATCGGCCACCCTAAACATTCGCAAAGTGTTAATGGCTCTTGAATACGCCAAAACTCACCCTAACCAAGACATTGCCATCATGTCATTAGACGCGGAAAAGGCCTTTGACAACATCAGTTTCTCTTGGCTCTTTAGAGTGATGACACAATTTGGATTCTCAGGACCGATTATGCGATTCCTGCTACAAATGTACGCATCCCCTACCGCACGTTTTGTCACCCCCGACTTTATCTCGGACACGATTCCATTAACGAAAGGAACGAGACAGGGGTGCCCCCTGTCTCCACTCCTGTTCAATCTAGCAATCGAACCCCTGTCCAGAATACTAAATTCAGCTGATGGAATCAGTGGCATCACTCTGGAGAACCACACTCTTCGTTCGGCACTATTCGCAGACGACATACTACTATTCTCCACCGACCCTATAACAGACTTCGACAGACTCAAACGACTTTTTTCAGACTTCAGACTTTGCTCGGGATTCAGAATCAATTTTGATAAAAGTGAGATCCTACCATTACACCCCCATCTCTCCAGTAAATGGAAACACCTATCCCCCCTGGCCATAGCCAACCAACATATTACATACCTGGGCATTAAAATAGGACGTGAACCATCCTCTTTATATTCTTTGAACTACCCCCCTTTGATAACCAAAATTGTGAAGGAGTTGGAGGCTTGGGGGTCCCTTCCTCTCTCGCTCTTTGGGAGATGCCACCTTTTCAAAATGGTGTCCTTTGCGCGCCTGCTCTACCCAATGCAGACCATACCTCTTCTAATTAAACATTCAGACATCCAAAAACTCCAAAGAACCCTAACTACCTTTGTATGGTCTCATAAAAAAACCTCGCATAGCGCTACAGAAATTATGTCTCCCGAAGGGCGAGGGTGGAGCGGGACTGCCCAATATGCGTTTTTACAACCTGGCATGTTTACTTAGACAGGGCTTAGACTGGCTAACTGGTGGTTCTAACTATTCTAACCTATACTTAGAAGAGGCTATGGTACACCCATATACCCTCTCGGCCATCCTCCATTCTAATCCCAATACATTACCCCCCCACCTCAAAACAAGTGTAATAATTAAGGATACGGTCGTTGCATGGAGAGAAGTAAGAAAATTGCTCAAAGTGCCATCCAACATCTCCAAATACCTCAAAATACAAGGCAACCCTATGTTCCTTCCATCTATCATCCACAAAGCTTTTGGCCAATGGAAACTTAAAGGCCTCACAGATGTCTCCTCTTTTTATCTCAACAAGCCGGGCAAATTCAAACCGTTTCATACCCTGATGCGGGAATATTCCCTACCACCAACACATGCTTTCTTTTATCACCAACTCATCAATTATCTCAAATCATGCTCTGGTCCTAATACCAACCCACTTCAAACATCCTGCATTGATACTCTCATCAAAAGCAATAACTACTCCATCTCCAATATTTACTCCTGTCTCATACAACATCAAACACGGAAGTATGCCCTCAAACCCTTTCAAAAATGGTCACACGTCTTAGATGACGAATCTCTACCAGAAAAAATCCTTGAGGGCAGAGGCGTCGTCAGGGGGTGGCTATTGGGGCTACAGCCCCGAGCCTGGAGCTAATAGCCCCGAGTCTCTTGTCCCGGTCCTGTGGTAGCGCTGGCTCCGGCTCCAGCTCCGCCTCCACCCCCACCTGACTCTACTCTTGGTCACTGGTTGCTATAGCCGCCTAGCGGCTAGCAACCAGTGACGTCACTGCCCACTGTGCCCACACTTCCCAGCATTGAAAGCGGAGGAGGATTGCACTTCCTCCTCCTCCGCGCTAGTGCTCATGGGCAGGGCCGGCCCTACCATGGGACCATGGGTCCCGGGCGGCAGGTTCTGAGGGGCGGCACATTGATGCCTAAGAAGATGGTGGTGGAACTCCCGCCGATCGCTCCACTTCTTATCCCACTGTGAGGGTGGCCTGGGCGGCGCCGCTGCTTTTAGAGGTGACGGCAGAGAACTCGCTGCTATACCCGCACAGCGGACCGCCGCCCATCCTTTCCACGGCTCCCCCCTACTGCTGCTGACATGTCGGGACAACAAGAGAAAGTCAGCTGACGGCTAACAGCGGAGGGGAGGAGCTTCCTGCTGTGCACTGAGACCCCCTGATGAAAGAGGGATCGCTGGAGGCGCGGCTGACACTGAGAGAAAGTAAGTGTCAGCACCATTGATCTCATCTCCACCACCCCTGCCTGTGTCGAACCCCCCTCACCAGCCCTGCCTGTGTCTAACCCCCCCTCACCACCCCTGCCTGTGTCTAACCCCCCCTCACCACCCCTGCCTGTGTCTAACCCCCCCTCACCACACCTGCCTGTGTCTAACCCCCCTCACCACCCCTGCCTGTGTCTAACCCCCCTCACCACCCCTGCCTGTGTCTAACCCCCCCTCACCACCACTTCCTGTGTCTAACCCCCCCTCACCACCCCTGCCTGTGTCTAACCACCCCTCACCACCCCTGCCTGTGTCTAACCCCCCCTCACCACCACTTCCTGTGTCTAACCCCCCCTCACCACCCCTGCCTGTGTCTAACCCCCCCTCACCACCACTTCCTGTGTCTAACCCCCCCTCACCACTACTTCCTGTGTCTAACCCCCCTCACCACCACTTCTTGTGTCTAACCCCCCTCCCCACCACTTCCTGTGTCTAACCCCCCTCACCACCACTTCCTGTGTCTAACCCCCCTTCACCACCCCTGCCTGTGTCCAACCCCCCCTCACCACCCCTGCCTGTGTCTAACCCCCCTCACCACCCCTGCCTGTGTCTAACCCCCCCTCACCACCACTTCCTGTGTCTAACCCCCCCTCACCACCCCTGCCTGTGTCTAACCACCCCTCACCACCCCTGCCTGTGTCTAACCCCCCCTCACCACCACTTCCTGTGTCTAACCCTCCCTCACCACCCCTGCCTGTGTCTAAAGGTGATGGTGTCCAGCCTTTCTAGATTGAAAAGTGATGCCAAGGCTTTTTTAAACGTTGTTAGGGTAGGAGGAGTAGCTGATATCCAGTGAGACATGATAGTCCTGCGAGCCACTAGAAGACAGAGGTGAGCCCAATGTGGAAAATTTTGTGAGACCCTCGTTGGCGATGAGGGTGAAGGGGGTATGCTGAACAGGCATAGTAAGCGGTCCTTTGTGCATTGAATTTTGTGGACCTCGTTGATGTAGGTGATCACCTTAGTCCAGTAAGCATCAATCTTGTTGCAATCCCAGAGTCTGTGTAGTAACGTGGGGCGAGGTATGTTGCACCAGGAACATTGGGCTTGGGAACACCCTCACTGGTAAGCCAGGCAGCAACCAGCAAGTCAACGTACCCCCCGCCACACAACCACACAACCCCTCCGCCCAACCAAAAAAACCCAGCGCCACTAGAGGCCCTCCCCCCCGTGCCGGCCTTGGACTTCGGGCTGAAGCCCCTGGTCTTTTTGCCACCAGCAACGCCCCTGCTTGAGGGGTACAAGACAATCCGCAACCTTACTGCTTCTGAATCTTGGAGGGAAACACAATTTAAGATCATTCACAGAGCTTATTTCCCTTTCCGCTACAACAAGAAGGACCCCACCCAAGCCCAATGTTCCTGGTGCGACATACCTCGCCCCACGTTACTACACAGACTCTGGGATTGCAACAAGATTGATGCTTACTGGACTAAGGTGATCACCTACATCAACGAGGTCCACAAAATTCAATGCACAAAGGACCGCTTACTATGCCTGTTCAGCATACCCCCTTCACCCTCATCGCCAACGAGGGTCTCACAAAATATTCCACATTGGGCTCACCTCTGTCTTCTAGTGGCTCGCAGGACAATCATGTCTCACTGGATATCAGCTACTCCTTCTACCCTAACAACGTTTAAAAAAGCCTTGGCATCACTTTTCAATCTAGAAAGGCTGGACACCATCACCCTTAATTTCCAACCAACTTCCCGTTTTTTCGAAAGAAGGAGGAAATACATTGAAGCTACATTCGCTCCGCAGGCACTGATCGAAATAATGAACCCATTTCGATACACGAAATGGTACTTGACAAAAGATGTCACCAATTCTCTAGGCCGACTCAAAATACCCCCCACCCCAGATTCCTTTATTTTTAACCCACCGTAGGTTATCCATAAATTCATTATGCCCCTTGGCATCCACCCTCTCAAGTTTAGTCAGACGCTGCCTCCACTCCTGAAGGTATTTAGATGTTAAGATTTTATATGTCGAGCAAAGTTTCGCCCCATAATGTTGATAAGATGGCAAACATGAACTCCCCCATCTTCCCTTTCCCCTAATTTTTCTTTTTATTTTTTATTTTTTATCTTTCTGTTACTTCTCTTTTGATCTAACTGATATGACAAGATTGTATTTCAACTACTATGAGAAGTCATTCAACTTATAGATTGTAATGAGTAATACTCTGTAACTTTTGTGACACTAATGCCGCGTACACACGGTCGGACTTTTCGTCTACAAAAGTCCGACAGCCTGTCCGACATACTTCCGACGTACCTTCGGCGGACTTGCGGCAGACTTTCTTACGAACGGACTTGCCTACACACGACCACACAAAAGTCCGACGGATTCGTACGTGATGACGTACACCGGACTAAAATAAGGAAGTTCATAGCCAGTAGCCAATAGCTGCCCTAGCATGGGTTTTTGTCCGTCGGACTAGCACACAGACGAGCGGATTTCGGGGTCCGTCGTACTTACGACGTAAAGATTTGAAGCATGTTTCAAATCTAAAGTCCGTCGGATTTGAGGCTAAAAAAGTCAGTTGAAAGTCCGGAGAAGCCCACACACGATCGGATTACCAGCCAGCTTTAGTCCGTCAGCGTCCGTTGGACTTTTGTAGACGAAAAGTCCGACCGTGTGTACGCGGCATAAGTCTTATACTTTTGTATGCCATAAAACCCAATAAATATTTAAATAAAAAAAAAAAAAAAGAACCAAACAAAGAGGAAGGCAGCCCTGGATCAATTGCTGGAATTTGTGAAGACGGTGATCCCCACGGCAGACATGACCTATTTGAAGATCCTAATTGGTGGCCTGAGGAGCACTTATCTAAGGGAGCACAAGAAGGTCCAGGATTCCCAGAGATCCGGAGCAGCAGATGACATCTATGTCCCCAGGATGTGGTACTATGAGAGGCTGCATTTTCTGGCAGGTCAGACTGAACCCAGGTCATCACTCTCCAGTCTTCCTTCCCCCCCAGCTGAGGTTTCTGACGCCCAACCTGGGCCTTCCAGGCAGCAACATGTGGAGGAGCCCAGCTTGAGCCAGGTATAGCATTCCTCTAAATATTTCAGGTTGTCCAATCAATGATGTTAACTAGTAGGGATGAGCTTCGTGCTCGAGTCGAACCCATGTTCGACTCGAACATCGGCTGTTCGATCGTTCGTCGAATTGCGAACGATATGGGCCGTTCGCGCCAAATTCGTGTGGCGCGTCACGGCCCATAATTCACTGCGGCATCGCAGTGCATTGCTGGCTGATGATTGGCCAAGCATGCACTATGACCCGCATGCTTGGCCAATCACAGCGCCGCCTGAACAGAGAGCCATAATTGGCCAAAGGAGGCTTTGGCCAATTACGGCTCAGGGGATTTAGTACACGCCCCACACTATATAAGGCCGCCTGCACGGCGGCCCTGTGTAGTGTGTGTTCCGGCGTTCATTGAGAGAGAGAGAGAGACAGACAGTGACATTTGATTTGAGTTAGATAGATTAGGCAGAACAGTCAGTCAGTTAGCTGCACTTACAGTGTATTGTGTATATATATGCATCCCAGGTGTTGCATATATATATATACACTGTATTCAGTTTAGCTAGATCCGTTCTTGTTATCTTCCTACTGACAGGCAGGCTTGTCTTGTTACAGTATTTACAGCTACCTGAAGAAAATTACTGGTGTTCCTTTGATCCTATTAGTACCACAGTCAGGCAGCTAGACTATTTACAGTTAGTGCAGTGCGTCCTGCTCACAGTGTTCAGCTAGATCCGTTCCTGTTATCTTCTTACTGACAGGCAGGCTTGTCTTGTTACAGTATATACAGCTACCTGAAGAAAATTACTGGTGTTCTTTTGATCCTATTAGTACCACAGTCAGGCAGCTAGACTATTTACAGTTAGTGCAGTGCGTCCTGCTCACAGTGTTCAGCTAAACCTACAAGTTAGTGTGGTGCGTCCACCTCACAGTGTTCAGCTAGATCCATTCCTGTTATCTTCTTACTGACAGGCAGGCTTGTCTTGTTACAGTATATACAGCTACCTGAAGAAAATTACTGGTGTTCTTTTGATCCTATTAGTAATACAGTCAGGCAGCTAGACTATTTACAGTTAGTGCAGTGCGTCCTGCTCACAGTGTTCAGCTAAACCTACAAGTTAGTGGGGTGCGTCCTGCTCACAGTGTTCAGCTAAACCTACAAGTTAGTGTGGTGCGTCCACCTCACAGTGTTCAGCTAAACCTACAAGTTAGTGCAGTGCGTCCTGCTCACAGTGTTCAGCTAGATCCGTTCCTGTTATCTTCCTACTGACAGGCAGGCTTGTCTTGTTACAGTATATACAGCTACCTGAAGAAAATTACTGGTGTTCTTTTGATCCTATTAGTACCACAGTCAGGCAGCTAGACTATTTACAGTTAGTGCAGTGCGTCCTGCTCACAGTGTTCAGCTAAACCTACAAAAGTTAGTGGGGTGCGTCCTGCTCAGTGTTCAGCTAAACCTTCAAGTTAGTGCGGTGCATCCTGCTCACAGTGTTCAGCTAGATCCGTTCCTGTTATCTTCTTACTGACAGGCAGGCTTGTCTTGTTACAGTATATACAGCTACCTGAAGAAAATTACTGGTGTTCTTTTGATCCTATTAGTACCACAGTCAGGCAGCTAGACTATTTACAGTTAGTGCAGTGCGTCCTGCTCACAGTGTTCAGCTAAACCTACAAAAGTTAGTGGGGTGCGTCCTGCTCAGTGTTCAGCTAAGCCTTCAAGTTAGTGCGGTGCGTCCTGCTCACAGTGTTCAGCTAAACCTATAAGTTAGTGGGGTGCGTCCTGCTCAGTGTTCAGCTAAACCTACAAGTTAGTGTGGTGCGTCCACCTCACAGTGTTCAGCTAAACTTACAAGTTAGTGCAGTGCGTCCTGCTCACAGTGTTCAGCTAGATCCGTTCCTGTTATCTTCTTACTGACAGGCAGGCTTGTCTTGTTACAGTATATACAGCTACCTGAAGAAAATTACTGGTGTTCTTTTGATCCTATTAGTACCACAGTCAGGCAGCTAGACTATTTACAGTTAGTGCAGTGCATCCTGCTCACAGTGTTCAGCTAAACCTACAAGATAGTGGGGTGCGTCCTGCTCACAGTGTTCAGCTAAACCTACAAGTTAGTGTGGTGCATCCACCTCACAGTGTTCAGCTAGATCCGTTCCTGTTATCTTCTTACTGACAGGCAGGCTTGTCTTGTAACAGTATATACAGCTACCTGAAGAAAATTACTGGTGTTCTTTTGATCCTATTAGTACCACAGTCAGGCAGCTAGACTATTTACAGTTAGTGCAGTGCGTCCTGCTCACAGTGTTCAGCTACACCTACAAGTTAGTGGGGTGCGTCCTGCTCACAGTGTTCAGCTAAACCTACAAGTTAGTGCAGTGCGTCCTGCTCACAGTGTTCAGCTAGATCCGTTCCTGTTATCTTCCTACTGACAGGCAGGCTTGTCTTGTTACAGTATATACAGCTACCTGAAGAAAATTACTGGTGTTCTTTTGATCCTATTAGTACCACAGTCAGGCAGCTAGACTATTTACAGTTAGTGCAGTGCGTCCTGCTCACAGTGTTCAGCTAAACCTACAAGTTAGTGGGGTGCGTCCTGCTCACAGTGTTCAGCTAAACCTACAAGTTAGTGGGGTGCGTCCTGCTCACAGTGTTCAGCTAAACCTACAAGTTAGTGTGGTGCATCCACCTCACAGTGTTCAGCTAAACCTACAAGTTAGTGTGGTGCGTCCACCTCACAGTGTTCAGCTAAACCTACAAGTTAGTGGGGTGCGTCCTGCTCACAGTGTTCAGCTAAACCTACAAGTTAGTGGGGTGCGTCCACCTCACAGTGTTCAGCTAAAGCTACCTGTAGAAGTTTGGTGGTGTTCTCATACTACAGGCACGAAGTTGATTTTGCTAGCTGCAGTATCAGTACATATATATATATATATATATATATATATATATATATATATACATATCCCAGCTTAGTGCAGCTACAGGCCATTAGTATGTCTGGAAGGCCAAGAAGGAGAGGCAGACAGTCACAAGCCAATAAGAGAGGGCAAGCAGGCTCTGTGTCTAGTGCTGGTCATGGAGACGGTGCATCCTCATCAGCATGTGGCCGTGGGACACGCTTGGGCTTTTTTTTGGCAGCTGGCTGTGTTGAGCCACAACATGCGGAAGACTTGGTCGAGTGAATGACCAAGCCGTCCTCATCCTCCTCATCCTCTCTCACCCATGCCCAGGGTACTTTGTCTGGCAAAGCAGCGGCCACTTCCCTCGGCTCAATGTCATCAGTGACTCCTTCCCTAGCCCCACCATGTCCTCCTGAGGATTCCCTCGAACTGTTTGACCACAGTGTTTCGTACATGCTCCAGGAGGATGCCCAGCGTTTGGAAGGCTCTGATGATGATACTGAGCTTGATGAAGGCAGTAACATGAGCGCAGACAGAGGGGGTGCCCAAGAAGGACAGCAATCTGGCAGTCATGCTCCCCCTGCTGCAGCATACTGCCAGGTTTGCTCCAGTGATGAGGAGGGAGGGGATGATGAGGTCACTGACTCAACGTGGGTGCCTGATAGGAGAGAGGAGGAGGAGGCGGCACATCACCAACGAGGCAGGATGCCCTCCAGGGGCCAGCCTAAGGGCAGCACATTGACTGCATCACACCCCAAAGCTCCACATGTGCAGGGCGCTGCAGTCTCTGCGCGTTATTCAAAAAGTTCTTTGGTGTGGGCCTTTTTTGAGACGAGTGCATCAGATCGCACCACTGCTATTTGCAACATATGTCTCAAGCGTACCTCGCGTGGCCAAAACATCTCCTGCTTGGGTACCACATGCTTGACCAGACATATGTTGACCTGCCATGCAGTTCGTTGGCAAGCGTATCTAAAAGACCCACACCAAAGAACAAAGAGGACCTCTCCTTGCTCCTCATCAGCTGAGATCTCCAACCCCACTATACCTTCAGTCCTCTCTGAGACCTGCACTGAGAGGAATGAAGGTGTAGAATTAGGTGTGTCACAGCCAAGTACTTGTGGGCAATCTGCTTTTGGTACACCGACGTCAGATTGTACCAGGCAAATTTCCCTGCCCCAGCTGCTGCACCGCCGAAAGAAGTTTGCTCCCAGCCATCCTCATGCGCAGCGGTTGAATGCTAGCTTGGCAAAATTGCTAGCACTTCAACTGCTGCCTTTTCAGTTGGTAGACTCTGCCCCCTTCCGTGAGTTTGTGGAATGTGCGGTTCCTCAGTGGCAGGTACCTAAACGCCACTTTTTCTCACGGAAGGCGATTCCGGCTCTCTACCGGCATGTGGAAGGCAATGTCCATGCCTCGCTGGACAGGGCAGTCAGCGGTAAGGTGCATATTACCGCTGACTCATGGTCCAGCAGGCATGGACAGGGACGTTACTTAAGTTTCACGGCGCATTGGGTGACTCTGCTGGCAGCTGGGAAGGATGCAGGACAAGGTGCAGTAGTGTTGGAGGTTGTTCCGCCACCACGCCTCCAAAATGCTAATGATTGTGACACACCTCTCTCCTCCACCACCTCCTCTTCTTCTTCCTCCATGGCCTCTTCCTGTGCTTTGTCCTCGGAACCAGCGGTGCTCCGTAGCCATTCAAGGGGCTACGCAAGTACGCAGGCCAAAAGATGCCATGCGGTGCTTGAGCTGGTGTGCTTGGGGGACAGGAGCCACACTGGGGCAGAGGTTCTGTCAGCTCTGCAGGGGCAGGTTCAGAGGTGGTTGACGCCACGCCAACTTAAGGCAGGAATGGTGGTTTGCGACAATGGCACCAACCTCCTCTCTGCCCTCCGACAGGGACAAATGACCCATGTGCCCTGTTTGGCTCATGTCCTTAACTTGGTGGTGCAGCGGTTCTTGGGCAGGTACCCGGGCTTACAGGATGTCCTGAGGCAGGCCAGGAAAGTCTGTGTGCATTTCCGCCGGTCATATAATGCCAGTGCTCAGCTGACGGACCTCCAAAAGGAGTTTAACCTGCCCAAGAACCGCCTAATCTGTGACATGCCCACCAGGTGGAACTCAACGTTGGCCATGCTGCAGCGGCTGCACACGCAGCAGAGGGCCATCAATGATTACCTGTGCAACTATGGCACCAGGACACGGTCAGGGGAGCTTGGTTTTTTTCCCCACGCCAGTGGGCCATGATCAGGGATGCATGCACTGTCCTGTCACCATTTGAGGAGGCCACGAGGATGGTGAGCAGTGACAGTGCATGCATCAGTGACACTGTCCCCCTTGTCCACCTGTTGGAGCACACGCTGCGTGGAATAATGGACAGGGCACTTGAGGCAGAACAGAGGCAGGAAGAGGAGGACTTCCTTAGCTCTCAAGGCCCCCTTTATCCAGACAGTGTTTCTGCATGCCCGCCGATCACACAGGAAGAGGAGGAGGAGGAAGATTGTGTCAGTATGGAGGTGGAGCCTGGCACTCAGCATCAGCAGCAGTCTTTAAGGGATCAGTCCCAAGAAACACATGGACTTGTACGTGGCTGGGAGGAGGTGGCTGCGGACCATGTCGTCCTTAGTGACCCAGAGGACTCCGGACCGAATGCCTCAGCAAACCTACGCTGCATGGCCTCCCTGATCCTGCAAGCCTGCGTAAGGATCCTCGTATTCATGGTATCAAGGAGAAGGACCAATACTGGCTGGCAACCCTCCTTGATCCACATTACAAGGGTAAGGTTGCGGACCTTATCTTGCCATCGCAGAGGGAGCAGAGGATGAAACATATTCGGGAGGCCTTGCAGAAAGGTCTGTGCAGCACGTTCCCAGAGACTGGGAGGTTACAAACTCCTGTTTCTGGACAACGTGTTGCTGAGGCTTCGGTCAGTCAAAGAAGGAGCGGTGGAGAAGGTGGCCGTCTGACCGATGCGTTCAGACAATTTTTTGGTCCGCAGCCCCAAGGTATGATCGGTTCCAGCAACCATCGCCAGCGTCTGTTTTACATGGTGCAGGAATACCTAGGGGCAAGATCAGACTTGGACACCTTTCCCACCGAAAATCCTCTGGGTTACTGGGTCTTGAGCATGGATCACTGGCCAGAGCTTGCACAGTATGCAATTGAGCTACTGGCCTGTCCTGCATTCAGCGTTCTTTCGGAACGCACATTCAGTGCTGCTGGAGGCTTTGTTTCCGTTAACAGGGTGTGTCTGTCACCGACTCGGTCGATCAACTGACCTTCATAAAAATGAATCAGTCTTGGATCACCACTAGCTACCAAGCACCTGATGCTAATGTAACCGAATATTTTTTTTTTAAATCTCAGATCCCTTCAAAGACTGCCTATGCTGATGCTGAGTGACTATCCTTGAGTAATTATCCTCTTCCTCCTCAATCATCACGCTGATAGCTTGAAAGAACATTTTTCTTTCTGGGCGCCACCACCAATGCCTAAGGCACAATTTTTCAGACCCTGTTTAACAGGGGCGTGTGATTACAATTTTTGATGCAATACTTTGCAGCAGGGCTCGTTCCTGCGTTCCAACTAGAGTGTCTGTGAGGGGTTGCAGTGTTGTAGCACCAGCACCAGTGCCTAAGGCCCAATCTTTCTGCCCCTGTTTAACAGGGGCGTGTAATTACAATTTTTGATGCAATACTTTGCAGCAGGGCTCGTTCCTGCGTTCCAACTAGAGTGTCTGTGAGGGGTTGCAGTGTTGTAGCACCAGCACCAGTGCCTAAGGCCCAATTTTTCTGCCCCTGTTTAACAGGGGCGTGTAATTACAATTTTTGATGCAATACTTTGCAGCAGGGCTCGTTCCTGCGTTCCAACTAGAGTGTCTGTGAGGGGTTGCAGTGTTGTAGCACCAGCACCAGTGCCTACGGCCCAATTTTTCTGTCCCTGTTTAACAGGGGCGTTGAATTACAATTTTTGATGCAATACTTTGCAGCAGGGCTCGTTCCTGCGTTCCAGCTAGAGTGTCTGTGAGGGGTTGCAGTGTTGTGGCACCAGCACCACCACCACCACCACCACCAAAGGCCCAATTTTTCTGCCCCTGTTCAACAGGGGCATGTAATTACAATTCTTGATCTAATATTTCACAGCAGGGCCCATTTCTGCACCCACCTAGAGCGAGTGAGGACTTACAGTGTTGTGGCACCAGCACCACCACCACCACCACCACCAAAGGCCCAGTTTTTCTGCCCCTGTTCAACAGGGGCATGTAATTACAATTCTTGATCTAATATTTCACAGCAGGGCCCTGTGAGGGCTTACAGTGTTGTGGCCACAACAACACCTAAGGGCCAAATTTATGCTGAGTATATAGGGCAGGCCCCTACTTTCAAACATCTAACTTACAAACGACTCCTACTTGCAAACGGAAGGAGACAACAGGAAGTGAGATGAAATCTACCCCTAGAAAGGGAAATTCTCTCCTGTAAGAGTTAATATGGGAAAAACATTTCTCCTTTCCACTGATGCTTTCCAATCCTTGTTCCACAAAAAAACCCACATTTTCAAAAAACATTTGTCATTGGGACAAAAAGTGAGGTGAAATCTTCTAAAGAGGAGGAAAGACAGTAAAACAAATGTTACAGGGGTGATAACCCTTCCCTATGTTTTCCAAAAAGCTTAAAAAAGATTTTTTGGCTGTAGCTAAACACGTTAAAAATGTACCCGTTCAAAATGACAAACAGATTCTACTTAACAACAAACCTACAGTCCCTGTCTTGTTTGCACCGCCTGTATACTGCTGTTCAGAGTATATAGAGCCTTGTGGCCCCACACCTTTCCTTATTTTAATTTGGGTGCGGGGTTCCCCTTAATATCCATACAAGACCCAAAGGGCCTGGTAATGGACTGGGGGGTACCCATGCCGTTTGTCTCACTGATTTTCATCCATATTGCCAGGACCCGACATTACATTAAACCCGCAAGCAGTTTTAAATGAGATTTTTTCCTTTAAAAATGACATTTGGTGCAGGGACTGTTCAAAACACGGGAAACATGCGCCACTTTACAGGCATACTATAGACACCCCCCAGGTACGATATTTAAAGGAATATTTCACTTTTTTTTTTTACTTTAACCATCATTAAAATCACTGCTCCCGAAAAAACGGCCATTTTTTAAAGTTTTTTTTGCATTGATACATGTCCCCTGGGGTAGGACCCGGGTCCCCAAATCCTTTTCAGGACAATACCATGCAAATTAGCCTTTAAAATGAGCACTTTTGATTTCGAACGTTCGAGTCCTATAGACGTCAATGGGGTTCTAACGTTCGTGCGAATTTTCGGTCCGTTCGCAGGTTCTGGTGCAAACCGAACCGGGGGGTGTTCGGCTCATCCCTATTAACTAGATGTTAGAAGTACTAATTTATGATTGGGATTGATGATGCAGAAACTAAAACCATGTCCCTTTTTCATACACAGGGAAGTCTCAGCCAGGAGGTTGCCGGGCCGAGCAGGCTGCCTGATATCCAGGTCCCTCCCCTACACCCGCAAAGAGAAAGTGGCAGGAAGAGGAGTACCCTGGAGGAGGCTGCCATAGGCCTCTTTTGGAAGGCTACAGAGGCCCTGACAGCCCCCCACACTGTGGAGGAGGACTTTGCTGGCATTATTGCCTGTAAAATGCAGCGGATGGAGGAGGGCCAACAACTCATGTGTGAGTCATTAATTTTGGAAACTCTCAATAAGGGGTGGAGGGACCAAATAACATCTGCTACCCACATTTGTGACCTCACACATGGTCCTTCTCCTCCTCCAGGTCCTTCTACTTCTCCTCCTCCTCCTCTTCCAGGTCCTACTAGTCCTCCTCCTCCTCCAGGTCCTTCTCCTCCTCCTGCCACATCTCCAACAGCATAGCCACAGCCAGGAAGGAAGCGTGGAAAGAAGACCAGAAAGTGATGACCCTGGATCCAGTTTGGTCTGGCAAAAGATGCAGCCTCTTGTGGTACCACAGCCTGGGGACACAGATGCCATCTGCTGCTTTCCTGATCTCTGGGACTTCTGGACCAGACTGAACTCCCTTACATATGGACTGCTTAGGCCACCAATTTTGATGTTAAAGAATTGATGTCTGCCCTGGGGGTCCAAGGCTTCGCCAATTTCTGCTGTTTATCCAGCGTTGCCTCCCTCTTTGTTTGGTTCTGAGCCCTTAATAAAGGATTTTTGGTTTCAATTATACTCTCCTATGTGTGTTTTCCTTCAAAAAGGACAGTTTGTTTGTGAGGATTCAGGTACATTTCTAAAGTACAACGTGAAATTAACAAGGGACACCAACCCCAAACAATCTCCTTGAGATTAAATAATATAAGATATCAATGGTGTTGTGGTAACTTGACACACAAAACACACACAAAAATATTCTGGGGTAAAACTAAAAATAAAATAAAACAAAGAGGAGGGCAGGAGGCGGAGCCTAGCAGAGCAGACATGCATTGTTAGAGCTCCACACCGCTGAGGAGAGAAGAGAAGGACAAAGCGGAGCCTGCAGGCTCAAAAGGTATCCATTTGAACCTTTTTGCCCCAGGGAACAAACTGTGAAAGTTTGGGCAGGAAATATGGTACTGGGAGGAAACCGTGGCAGAAATAAAAATCACCTCACAAAGAGCTCACAGGCACTCACTGCAGCTGAAGCAGCTCCAGTCACCTCACAAGATACAGCATCAGGGCGCTCTCACAGACAGAAAATGTCACAGCGAGACTCTCCATTTGAGTCAGATACAGAACAAATCCTCTCACAAACTTCTCCACAAGCCTCCTCAGTATCCCCAGTAATATTATTACAATTTGAAAAGATGCTTCATAAGGCTTTAAAACAAATCTCAGACCAAATAACAAAAAGCCTAACCAAAGAAATAAGAGAGCTGGGAAACCGCACCGCAGCCTTAGAAATAAAAATGGATGAAATTGAAATTACAACCCAAGAAAATATAACAGAACTGGAACAATTAAAAAAAGAGAATTTAATACTTCAAACTAAGCTCGAAGATTACGAAAATAGAGCCAGACGTTCAAACTTGCGCATAAGGGGAATACCTGAAACTGTGACAGACCTGCAATCTACTATTACTGCTCTATTACAAGAACTAAAGCCAGATATCCCTATTGAACGTTTAGAACTGGACAGAGTACACAGAGCCCTCACAGCCAAAAAGAAAGATGGACCCCCACGTGATATAATCACAAAATTTCATTATTACAGAACGAAAGAACAAATACTAATTGCTGCAAGAGAAAAAAAGGAACTTAATTTTCAAGGACACAATTATCAAATTGTTGCTGACCTATCCCAACTTACTATTACTAAAAGACGATCCATGAAACCCCAACTAATGGAACTGCAACGCCACAACATTATGTATCAATGGGGCTTCCCCTTTTCAGTCAGATTTAACTACCAAGGTACAATTTACAGAAGCAGATCAGCAGATGAACTACAACAAACCCTTTTAAAATTAAATCTGACAGAACCCACAAGCAGCAACACTCCCACACGCAGAAGAATGGCGTCATCTTCACCTTCAGGCAGCACCCAGAAAATTTCAGAACAAAATGGGAATCATCATTCTCACAAAAGAGGCCGTTATGCCACATCATCCATGGACCAAGAAGATTCAATGGACTGACATCCTAATTCCTGATATCTCTTCATTTATTATACTAAGAGATGGTTCTCTATAAAAAACCTGTATTTATAACTGAATGTAACTGCATTCTGATAGTCACACACTGTATGGGATCATGTTACATTCCAGTTATATTTCTTATTACTTCTGATTCATATAGCCTTAGAATATATAAGTGAAATAAGGAAATTCTTGTTCAGTTATATATTATCAGGTAATAACAATAGATTTATTACTTTTTAGGACAAATATGTTCAATAATCCAGAAGTAATGGAAGCTTTTTCTTTCTTTTCTTAAAACAAATATATTATTATATAACTAGTTCCTAGAATTATGTTTTTGTTTATTCTAATCTGAAGCAATACAACCTCAATTTTATGAGTTAACATATCTAAACAGTTACATATGAATAAAATATGTAATTGTTTACTCTAAAAGGGTTAAAATCCCAAAATAATTCAAACTATCTTCATCAATACCAAAGTTATTAACAGTACCTTTCTAACTGAATTATTTAGCCTAGGGCAAGACTAACCATATACAACCACCCTGGAATAAATAATTTCAACAAAAACTATATTCTGCACTCCAATTAATGAAACATCATTTTGATGTCTTTTGACATAGCACTTCTCTCCTGTAAGCGGAAGATCCGTGTACCCCCATTAGCCCTCCTCATTCTCCCAAATATATTATGTGGGAGTGTGACGAAGGCACTTATTCCCCTGAGAGAGATATTTATTCTCTTTCACGGGTAAATTGTGATTACTTGCAAAAAATAATTTATACAATGTATCATCTAATCTCATATGTTTTTTGTTTACTCTTTACTCCAGAATTCACTGGTTTCTTTTCTATCTATTCATCTCTTCAGTCCACACAGGTTGATCTGCGCAGTCAGCTCTGCATAACAAAAAGTAAGTCAAAACTATTTGATCTATTGCCATGGCACCACTGAATATACTTTCCCTGAATGTTCAGGGAATAAATGTCCCTCAAAAAAGGACCAAAGCCTTCCGTACTTTCCATAACAAGAAGGCTCACATAGTATGCCTCCAAGAAACACACTTCACCAAAGATTCTACTCCAAAATATATTTCTCCTTTTTATCAACAAATTTACACGGCTTCTGCCTGTACCAAGCAAAGGGGAACTCTAATTGCATTTCACCGATCCACACCATTCACCTTATCATCAGAAATTAAAGACCCAGAAGGTAGATACCTGATACTCATGGGTTATATAATGGATACAGCAATCACGGTGATTTCCTACTACGCTCCTAACAAACAACCTACACCATTCCTCTCACATATATTACAAGTGATTAATACACACAAAATAGGAACAGTGATAATGTGTGGGGATTCGAACCAGGTCCTCCTCCCATTTCTAGATAAATCACCTTTTACACCATCCAAAATAACCTCTAGATTACCTTTTTCTCAACTTCTTTCCAAATACAATCTGGTAGATTCATGGAGAGAAAGTAACCCAATGAAAAAGAAATTCACTTATTTCTCGCACCCTCATCAAACCTTCACCAGAATAGATCATATTTTTCTAACAATAGGAATGATACCAGAAATGATTGCATCAGATATAATTCCGATTCTGTGGTCTGACCATAATGCAGTATACACTACTATAGCCTCAGCCATACCAAAAGCGCATGACCCAACGTGGTACTTACCGGACATAATGCTCAAACACCCACTACATCAGATGGCCATTGAACAAGCTTTAAAGGAATACATATCAATTAATAATACAACAGACATCTCCCCAATAACACTGTGGGAAGCTCATAAGCCTGTCTTGCGTGGTACAATACAAAGACAAATGGCACTATTTAAACGGGAACGCAAAAATCTAGCAAAAAAACTAGAACTCAATTTTAATGCAGCCTACATATCATTTCAAGATAATCCATCTCAGAGTACAAAATCTCATCTGGAAAAATCTAGATTGGAATACGATCTATTTCTCACTGAGTCAGTTGATAAATCCCTCAAACGCTCCAAACACAATTTCTACATGAATACAAACAAACCAGGTACATATTTGGCTCGGGCATTAAATTCAGCTAACAAATCTTTCAAACCAATACGTTTGAAATTATCAAAAAATGTTTACACTTGTAATCCAGTTAAAATAGTCCATAAATTTCACTCACATCTCGCAACTTTATACAAGACAAACAATGAATTTAATCCTACAGAAGCTGAATCCTTCTTCTCAAAAATAACCTTACCTGAGTTATCTCAGAATCAAAAAAGCAGTTTGGATGAGCCTATAACTATAGATGAAGTTGCTAACGCCATAAAAGACCTAAAACTTAACAAAAGACCAGGCCCAGACGGCTACTCGGCTTTATACTATAAAACATTCTCAGAAATACTCTCTCCCATTCTCACTGAAACTTTTAACAAACTTCTAGATGGACATTCTTTTCGGCAAGAAACACTAATGGCAATTGTTTGTATGATCCCAAAACCCCTTTCTGATGATACTTCCTGTGTGAATTATCGGCCTATCTCTCTGTTAAACCTCGATATTAAATTATTAGCAAAAATAATAGCAAAACGCCTCAATAGCATTATAGGAAAATTAATACATAGAGATCAAGTAGGCTTCATGCCAAATAGACAGGCAGGCGATAATATACGCAGGGCAGTGTTATTGGCACATATTGCTAAAAAACGGAAAATCCCTTTATGTTTTCTATCTCTCGATATTAAGAGGGCATTTGACACAGTATCCTGGCAATATATGCAATATTCATTACAAAAATGGGGTTTTGGACCCCACTTTTTAACATGGATCAAAGCATTATATAATAAACCCAAAGCCTATATAAAATATGCTGGATACAAATCTGAAGCCTTTAATATCGAAAGAGGTACCCGACAGGGTTGCCCATTATCTCCCTTATTATTTGCCCTTATACTCGAACCCATGGCCCAATACATCAGAACAAACCAAACTATAACTGGCATTGAAGTAGGAGGTATTACACACAAATTATGTATATTTGCAGACGATATATTACTTTTTCTATCATCACCACAGGTCTCTGGTCCTAACTTAATACCAGCTCTTGATGGATTTGCAGCCCTATCCGGCCTCATGATTAATCCTAAGAAATGCCTAGTGCTTAATATTTCACTCACAAACATGGAATTGATCCCGGCTAGGGCTGCACTCCCATTCACATGGGCAGAAAAATCAATCCCATATCTTGGAATTCATTTAACAGCATCTCATTCTGACTTATTCTCAACCAATTATCCTCCTGTATTAAGACAGATCACAAATCTAATAAAACAATGGTTGCAACTTCCTTTATCCTGGATAGGGAAGATTAATGCAATCAAAATGACTATTCTACCCAAATTGCTTTATCTATTCAGAGTCCTCCCTATTCCAATTCCTTCCTATTTTTTGAGAATAGTACAAAAAAGAGCAACTTCGTTTATATGGGGATCTTCTAAACCACGTATACCTATACACACACTACATCTTCCCAAAAATAAAGGAGGCCTGGGATACCCTAATTTTACTAACTACTACAGAGCAGCACATTTGGCCAGTCTGTCCAAATACCATGCAAAACAGGAAATCCCATTATGGGTATTTATAGAGGCTTCAGAAAATGACCCTCTATTAATATCAAATTTATTATGGCTTGATCCTAAAGACCGCTTTAAAATTCATAATCCCATAACTAAACACTTCTTATCTCTCTGGGATAAACTAAAAACCAAATATCAGTTACAATCTCCACACAATCCTCTCCTTTCTTTTATCAGAAATCCGGCCTTTTATCCGGCATGGATCTACCCAAATTCTTTTAAAGCTTGGACAACATCAGGCATTCAGACACTAAATGACTTCATAGCATCTAAATCATTCCTTTCATTCCCATCGCTTAGAGAAAAATATGATCTACCAAACTCTGAGATATTTAGATATCTCCAAATCAAAAATTTCTATACACCATTCCTAAAGGGGGATACACCATTATCCCAATTATCCATTTTTGAATCAATCTGTACAAAAGATCCATTTGCTAAAGGTACAATTTCATCACTTTATAATCAATTATATGGAGTAGCAAATCTTAATAGACCCTCTTACGTTCAGAGGTGGGAGGAGGACCTGGGACGAACTTTAGAAGACACGGACTGGTCTAACATATGGCTCACATCTAAGTCATCTTCACTCAACATCTTAGCACTGGAGACAAATTATAAAGTCCTAACTCGCTGGTACCTTGTACCCGCTAGAGTGGCAAAATATTCACCTAATACCTCAACTCTTTGTTTTCGAGGATGCCCAGAAATAGGCACATATTTACACATATGGTGGACGTGCCCAGTAATCCAAACCTTCTGGAAGGAAGTCTTCGTGATTGCATCTAAAATATTTAAAAAAATAATACAACCAGATCCATATTTAACTTTACTTAATCTAAAACCGGAATGGTTAACACTCTCTCAATTCAAACTTATGATCCAACTAATAATGGCTGCAAAACAAACAGTGGCCAAGGCATGGAAATCTCCTACATTGGTACTAGCAGAAACAATTCACAGAATGAATAATACAATGTCCCATGCTAAGATGGTAGCCATCGATCAAAATCAAATTCCAAAATTTGAAAAACTTTGGCATCCTTGGATAAAACAACAGTTCCTGTCAAATTTCAATGACTCTGTCCTGTTGCCATGGTAACAGATTAAATGACTTACAGAGACACCCATTCTAAGGCTTCAAAGAGAACTAAAAAGAATAATAAACTGACGAGCGGGACAACCTTGTGGACCATACCTCTACCTTTCAACCCTTTTTCTTCTTTCTCTTTCCTTTTCTCCACCTTACGATTAAAGCTCATTTTTAAAATTTATTTGACCTATATACACTCTACTTGTAAACAATATGTATAGTAGGTATAAATCATTTAAATACCTACAAAAGTAACTAAGGAAATGATATATATCTTTAATTTAGGTTTACGTGAACCCAATGTTTAATATTTGAAATTTCATGATATTTACCTATATAAACCCTACTGTAAAACAATGAGCTTACTTTATAGATCCTTGTAAACTTACTTTATGTATCTTTATAACATTGTATACTCAATAAACTTCTTTTGACAAGGAAAATAAAACAAAGATCAGCCTTGGAAAAAATACAAACCTAAAAAAAAAAAAAAAATCTGCCTTGAAAAAAAAATAAAAATAAACAAAAAACAAAAATATTTTTGTCAGATGTGACAAATCAAAATATATTAAGGGAATCCTGATAAATAATAAAGAAAGAAGTTTGTGAGAAGTCTGTATGAATATGAGCAGCAAAAATACTTCATTCCTCTCACATTATAAAGAAGAAGAGAGTGCGCTGTATTAAACCATTTTTAACATTGCACCGTGACGAAAGTGTTGTATCCATTGCTAAGTTCAACGCTAAGTTTACCAGACTGTTCCATCTCGGAATTTCTTCTGAGCATGTGTGGCACTTTATGCGTTGGAACAGGCCACACACGGTCGGAATTGACGCGATTGGATTTTGTTGTCGGAAAATTTTTCCATCGGAAAATCCGACCGTGTGTACTGGGCATAAGAGGGACCCACAGATGGCTAATAGAGAGGAGGAACTACATGAGGTGAGCGGTCCTCAATTTTACTCCTTCATGGACACTGCAATTTCAGATCCTATTGCTGCTTCCCACACAATCGGACAGCCTATTTCTGATAGCACTCTTTTATATTTAAAGTATTTTATTGGTTTTTCAAAGGATAACAGGATATAACATTACATCCGACATGTCAAGTAATAAACAGAGAGATGATACAGACAAATAATTCTACATATCTATAACCTAATCATTAGAGAGACAGCCTTCAATTAGTCAATTAACAACCAGGGGAGTTGGCAAAGATATTTACTGAACCACCTCAGACCCCTGTATGATTTGATGCCTATTATACCATCTCCTCTTCCTGCACCCCAAAAGGGATCACACTGTGTTGGAGAGGAGAATGATACCTGTCTTTTAGTGGTCCTAAGTCGTATAAAGAGTAAGGCATACTACCCAGACTTCTAAAGAGGACTGTCTGAATTTTTAACAATCAAAACAGGTTGAATAAGTCACTCTAAAAGTGACCCAGCATGTAAATAATGAGTATAATATTATTAAAATAGAAGTAAAACATAGGACATATGTACCGAGAACAACTTAACATATGTCCTTCTATAAGATGTTATTCCATCAGGACACGTCCCAAGTTAACAATCAAGGGGATAAGGAAAGAAGGGGTGGGGGTGGGGAGAGAGGTGAGGAGCAGATAGAAAAAGAAAGAAAGAACATAAAGAGTTAGCCGTCTGCAAGTCCAGGTTGTTAATAGAATTAGCCGTGTGGATTTGAGGGAGCACCCACGCCTATATATTTGGACCACGGTTCCCAAGTCTTCTCAAACTGTGCTGAGGTGTCTAGTATGGAGCTCACCATCTTCTCTTGGGCCATTATCCATGAAATTTTGCATTTGGCAGCTATAACAGAGACCTTAGGAAGCTTCCAGGCTTTGGCTAAGGTGAGTTTGTCTTCAAGCAGTATAAAGAATATTAATTTTTATAGTAATTTCGAAGCCCCGGGAATAAGGTGATTGAGTAGAGCCATTAGGGGAGACTTGGGAATGGTCATGCCTGTAACTTTAGATATGATGTGAAAAATTTTGTTCCAAAAGCTCCTGATTTTGGGACACTCCCACCAAATGTGCATCATGGTGCCCTTCATATGACACCCGTGGAAGCATAAAGGAGAAACTGAGGGATACATTAGGGAAAGCCAGGAGGGGGTTAAGTACCATCTGGTGATGACCTTCAGGCTAGCTTCAATTAATGAGATATTGAGAATACCCTTAAAGGATCTAAAGAAGGTTTTGTGCCAGTGTTCCAGATCCCAGGAGTCCTGCATATCCCTCTCCCATTCCAGCATGAACATTGCTTTCCGACTGTTTGGTGCAAGCGAGGAGTAGATTATGGAGATCCCCCCCTCTGCTCCATGAGTTGTCCACACCATAGTTCATATGGGGTGAATTTAGGCGGTTCAGGTTTCGAGTCCCAGATAGAATGAAGAAAGTGTGATATTTGAAAAAACCTGAACCTCTCCGAGTTGGGAAGGTCCAGATGTTTAATGCAGTGGTTAAGAGAGATTGGCCCAGCTGCAGTAAAATAGTTCCCGATCCGGTACATTCCCCTGTCTAACCACCACTGAAATGCTTTGATGCCCATACCCGGATGAAACTCCGGTTACGGAATATGTGAGCTAAAGGCTTGCTTTGTGACACCAAGGAGGGACTCTTCCTGAGAGTGTCCCAAATCCTCAGTGACTGTGACAGGGCAGGAGATAAGATGGAGGCCTAGCCCTTGGAGGGCGCCAGAGGAGGAAATCAACAGTGAAGGATGGGACTGCCTGCCTCTCCATTTCTATCCAATCGGGTCTGGCTGATTTAGAATATACCATGGATATCTGGGCCAATCTAGCAGCTTGGTAGTACCAAAAAAAATTGGGGAGGCCCAGTCCCCCCTTATTTCTCAGACAGTATGAGGATTGTCTCGCCAGTCGATGACCATATTTACCCCAAACAAATTTGACAACCTTGTTTTGGAATGCTGAAAGGTGATCCTTTCGTATGGCGATCGGAAGCGAATGAAATATGTATAGGAGTCTCGGGAGAAGGGTCATTTTGACAGAGTTTATTTTGCCCAGCCAGGATATTTGGTGCGGGGACCATCATTTGAGATCTGATTCCAATTTTTTGTAGATGGTGGTAATTAGCTTGATATAGTTGTTCAAATTTAGGTGTGAGATTAATACCAAGATATCGTATGGAAGACTCACTCCACAAAAAGCGAAAGGAGTCCTTCAACCGAGAAACCACAGACGATGGGAGCGACACATTGAGTGCTTGGGATTTGGAGTAGTTAATATATAATCCTGAAAGCTGGGCAAAGTCTTCTAGGAGCTTACATAAGACAGGAAGCGAAGTGACCGGGGATGTAAGGTAAAGAATTAATTCATCGGCGAATAAGCCGCATTTGTGTATTTTGGGCCCACATCTGACCCCGGCTATGTCTGGGTTAGTTTGCATAGCAATTGCCAGCGATTCAATTGCTATTGCAAAAATAAGTGGCGATAACGGGCATCCCTGGCGGGTCCCTCTCGCTATTTTGATAGGTTCCGAAAGTTGTCCTTGTAATTTAATCCTAGCTTCTGGATTAGAGTATAGGGATTTAAGTAGCCCAGAAAATCGGGGGCCAAAGCCCCATCTTTCTAGAATGGAGAACAGGTAGGACCAAGAGACAGAGTCGAACGCCTTTTGTAGATCTAGGGACAGCAGCATACCCTTTTGTGCACGACCGCCATCCCAGCCAGATTGCAGGATAGAAACCACATCTACTGTTCTTCTGATTTGGTCAGGACCCTGCCTTCCAGGAATGAACCCCACTTGGTCCTTATCAATATAAGACCCAATAAAGGACGCCAGACGGTCAGCCATAATTTTAGTCATTATTTTAAGATTGTTATTGATCAAAGATATGGGTCTATTGTTAGAAACCTCACCCGGATCTTTATCTGGTTTCGGGTTGACGGTAATGAACGCAGCGTTCATTTGCGGGTCCAGAGGGTCCCCTTTGGTTTTAGAGTTAATGAATTTAGCAAGATAAGGTGCTACAGTATTCACAAATGTTTTATAATATGGTATGGAGAAACCATCTGGACCCGGAGCTGAACGCTTCTTTAAGTTTTTGATTACTGCTAGGACTTCTTCGGTAGAAACTGGGGCTTCGAGTCTGTCTCTGTGGTCCGCCGACAGGGTGAGAATCGGTAGATTGTCCAGGAAGTTGGTCATAGCATGAGGCCTATTCACCTTATGTTCACTATAGAGATCTGCGTAGAATCCATGGAAGGCTTCCATGATTTTCAGAGGGTTCGCCGTGTGTGGTTGGCCTGCTATTTTAATTTTAGGGAAGGTATAAGAGTAGGTGCGTGGCGTGAGTCAAGATGCCAAGAGAGACCCAGCTCTATCCTTTTGGTAGCAGTATTTTGCCCCTAGCCATAAAATGCTTTTTTCTGCCTTAGCTGTGAGAGCTAAATTAAGTTCAAGGTGCGCCGCATCCAACGGGGACACGGGTACTAGAGCTGGATTTTTCTTGTGCTCCGAACAAAGTTTTTGAAAATTTTCAAGCTTATCTATGTCTATCCTGTGTTCTCTTTTAATTTGGGAGGCTATTTGAATTAATTTCCCTCGTATGGTTGCCTTATGTGCCGCCCATAAGGTTTCCGCCGAAACGTCTGCAGTGTCATTTTGAGTAAAGTATTCAGAAATGGCCTTTTCGATTTCTACTTTCCAAGTAGGGTCAGAGATAATGGTTTCTTTTCCAGTAAGTGGAATTGGTTTGTGGGGCTTGGTTGTTTATCATAACACTCAACAAGGAGTGATTGGACCATACCGTGTCTGTAATCTGTGCTCTTTGGGCTGTCGGAATCAAGCTATTTGAAACTAGCAGATGGCCCAGTCAGGCATAAGATTGGTGGGCATAGGAGAAATGTGTGTAATCTTTTTTGGTGGGATTTAACTCCCTCCACATGTCCGTGAGACCCTGTGAATATATCAATTTAGCTATTTTAGAACTGTTCTTAGTTGGGCGGATGGTTTGCGCGCTGAGAGGTTTGGATGTATCTAGTCTTTGGTTGAAGGCTACATTAGAATCTCCGCCTAAGATTGTGGAGCCTTCCAGAAGGGGACTTAGTGTCTTAAACATGTTACTAAAGAATTTAAGTTGTCCTGTATTCGAGGCGTAATAGGATACTAGGGAAAATAGTCTGCCCTCTATAAAGCCCTTCACAAGGATATACCTCCCCTCTGGATCCCATAGCACCTGCTGCAGTGTAAATCTGCAATTCTTTGAGATAAGGATAGCGACCCCTCTGGTCTTATCTTCCGCGTTAGCTAAATAAAGGGGAACTGGGCGTGTATGAAATTTGGTTTGTACTGGATCGGGAAGTGTGTTTTTTGAAGAAACAGGACATCAATTTTGCGGGATTTCATAAAATCGAGAACCTTCCTTCGTTTAGAAGGTGAGTTTAGCCCTTGGGTATTATGTGTCGCAACCCTTAACAGGGCAGACGATGAATCAGTGGTAGCCATGGAGCAGAGGGGGTGGACGCACCACCCATCCACCAACGCTTACCTGGTCTAAGTAGCTGTGGGGGACTGAAGCCGGAACAGAGGTGGAACTCCATCGCCGCTTGCGTGGAAAATGAACTTCGACCAGCAGACAGCCAACTGCAAGAGAATAAATTGTTAGAGAGGAAAGAAGAAAAGGAGAAGGAGGGGGAGGGAAGGAGGGGTGAATCAAGCCCCTGTGGAGCTTGAGTGAGCAGTGAAGGCTTCGTAGCACACCACTCATCGAAGTAGGAGATACGTCCAGTCCCTGCGAGCAGGGTGGACTCCTAACCCAGGGAGTAGGAATCACCTAATCCGTGGGGTAGGTGGAGGCACGGCGGAACTGCCCCAACCTCGGCGCATCTTTAAAGAAAACAACATAACTAGCAAACAGAATCATTCTGATATGAAGGACCATGGGGACCCCGACAACCCACCGCCCTGCAATCCCTTCCCCCTGCCCGGTGAGAAAAGTTGGGAGGGGGAACGGATTCCCCATATACCAGCCCCGGGGGAACAGTACCTGTCCCACATCTAAAGCACTTCAACAGATAATGCTAGGGGAGAGACCTCTACGGCAATTAGCTTTGATAAATTTATGCCTGAAACCGTGAAGGAGGCAAGTGCTCAACAAAGGAATAACATTAAGCCCCAACTGAAATCCATTAGAGCCTACATCAATAGAACAGCCATGTAATTAGCTCCTAATAGAAGGGCCCCTATGGGCTGCAAAGGGAACAATTATCAGTAAACAACAAAAAAAGAAACATAAAATGAGGAAAAAGAAAAAATGTTTCCCCTGATCATTCCTTTGTCTCCTTGGTGAGTGAAAAAGAGGTAATGGGGTATAACTACCCCAGAATCTCTCGGAACTCAGATTGAATACTGAGGAGAGAGTCCAGTTAGAAAGTTAACAACCATCAAAAAACAAACAACCCCTTGACTCGTGGTATCATGGTGGTCTGGCTTCTTTGGTGCGTTTGTATTTAGGTTTTTCCCAAACAGGCTGTAGTGGGCTCGCTGGAGAAGGGCGTTTGGAGGAACCCGCTGAGGAGTTGGTACTATCCATTGCTGACTCTTGTGAGATGAGGCGAAGATCTAGCAGGATCCGTTCTCCTTTTGGTAGACTGCGGAAGGAATGTGTCTTGCCCCTGTAGTCAAACTTGAGTGCAAAGGGAAAGGCCCATTTATATTTAATTTCATGTTGAGATAGTATGGTAAGTAGGGGCTTCAGCGACCTCCTTTTTTGTATCGTGTTCGATGATATGTCTGCGAATACTTGTATGGCATGAATTCTGCACGTAAGAGGATGTTGATATCTGCACTTTTTCATCACCTCTTCCTTTACTGAGAAGTAGTGGGGTTTGACCACTATATCTCTAGGTAGGCCGTCTTTCCTTGAGGGTCCCAATGTTCTGTGTGCTCAGTCTATCTCCAACTTATGTGAAGGAATATCAGGAATAATTTGCTTGAAAAAGTCCTGAACCACCGATGTGGAATCAGTTATCGATTCAGAGAGCCCCTTAATTCTGAAGTTTTCCCTTCGAGATCTATTCTCAAGATCATCGATACGAGAAAGAGCAATGTCCAGCTGATCTTGTAATACCTGTATGTGGGCAGAGTTCTGTCTGGTTTTAGAGATGGTGTGGTCAAGTTTGTCTTCAATCGCTTCCATCCTGGAGCCCAGTACTTGGAAGTCTTCCCTAATATCTCCCATAATTTTGGCAGCAGTTTGAGCCAGGCCTCTGTCCAGAAGGGCTGACAATTGGGAGAAGAGGTCTGGTGCTGAGAGCAGTGTGTGGGAAGGGATGTCTGTCAGCACAGGCCCCGTTATATTGTGAGGAGAGGTAAGCCTGTTCAATATGGGGATCTGTGTATGCTGTAGATTGTGACATAGGCTGGAGGTTACTCACTGGGGTCCCAGGAGGGAGAGAGTGGGTCACTGCAGCGTAAGACAACTTGTCTCCATGGCTCTCCACAGCGTTCTGTGTGCTAGGCAGCGTGGCGCCCGCCATCTTGGATTTGGCTCGCTCCGCCGAGGCTTTGAAGAGCGGTTCAAGGTCTCTCCTGGTCGCTCCCACTGGCATGGACTTGTTCCCCAGCTAATCCACCCGCAGATGAGGTGGGTCTCGTGGCTCCCAGGGTCCCAGATCCCCCGCTATGTGTGCCAGGTGGTGAAGGCAGTGCGGAGCTCCGGGCTTAAGCAGCCATCTTGGAGGAGTCCGCGCATGCGCTTCTGATAGCACTCTTAAAGACATGTTACTGTCACTAAGAGCCTCCTTGCATTCTGACTTGCATGCTGGCCTGCAACAGTACAGAGCAGAGGCGAACAAGACTCAGCGAGTTGAAATGTATAGAGGTCCCTTTTGGGTTCCAATGCTTCCCTGATGGATGGAAATATCTCTGTTCTTGCTTTCCATACAAAATATGTAACTGTTTGCAGGAATTTTTATTCAGATATTGGCTTTTAACAGAGTGTATAATAAACTTTTGTGTATTTTACCATCTTATTTGCTTTTATTGGTGCCTTCAAAATCCATCCTATAGTTTTGTCTCTTTGCCTCTTCCTGTCTACTGCTCTTGTAAAGAAAAGAGGAATCCTAGTTGCCATAAGAGACTCTGCTTCCTTTGCTATACATCAATCCATCCTTGATCCAGAGGGTAGATTTGTTATTTTGATTTGTACTATTAACAATGTGCCCTACATGTTTGTTTCTGTGTATGCTCCTAACTCACACCAACTGAGATTTTTCAATTGGCTTTTTAAACAGATCTCAAAGGTGCAAAAGGGTAATTTGGTCATGTGTGATGACTTAAATTTAGTGCCGAATAGTCTCCTTGACTCTACCACTTTGAGAAAAGGCTGCTCAGCTTCGCTGAATGACCTTTTCCACAAAGAAGAGGTTTATGATGTGTGGTGTTGACAACACGCCAACTTTTACTCCTGTATAGACCTTTTTCTGATCGACAAGTGGCTATTGCAACAGACCTTCTCTTCTATATAACCTGATCTGACCATGTAGCAGTCACTATTACCTTAGAAGAGAAGGGCTCTTGCTCTCCAATATCCACTTGGCGATGTAACAACTCTATTATTCAATCCCCGCATACAAATAAGGTGCTCACCCAACACTTAACAAATTACTTTGCCTGTAATGATAGTCAAGAAATATTGGCTTCTACATTATGGAACTCACACAAGGCCTATATGAAAGTCATCCTTATTCAGTTAGGCGCTAGATCAAAAAACTTTTTCAATCCACTGTATCTAAACATCGGAATGATATTCATCAATTAGAAACTAAAAACAAAGCTTCTCCGGCTCATAATATAGCTGCATTCCTGACTAAGCTTCGCTCAGACCTCAGAGGCCTGATGGTTCAGCAACATGACAGATTCCTGCGTCCTTTAAAGCTCAATTTCTATGCCCATAATAACAAAGCAGGGAAAGTCCTGGCCAACAAGCTTAAATCGCAGAAAGCCAAATCCAGAATTCCATTTCTTTACCACCTATTCACCAAAGTTAAACCTATTAGTCTCCAACAAATAGCCGAGACCTTTGCAAACTACTATGGTGCCTTGTATAATATGAAAGAAGACGAGTCCATCCCCCAGCCTTCCGAAACAGCCATAAACTCTTTCCTTTCCAGTATTAAACTTCCAACATGCTCTGAATCATAACTTGCCCATTTAAACTCCCCATTCATGACAGCAGAAATTGAAAAAGCTATAGCTTCCCTGCCTAATGGTAAATCACCTGGACCCAACAAATTTATTAACGAGTACTTTAAGTCCTTTAAAAGTAATCTTATTTGTGGAGCCTTCACCAAAGCCTCTTTTCCATCAGAGATGCTTAGAGCCCATTTTGTGACCCTCCCCAAGCCCGGCAAAACTCCAGATTCACCAACTAACTTCCTTGTCAAAAGAAGTTTATTGAGTATACAATGTTATAAAGATACATAAAGTAAGTTTACAAGGATCTATAAAGTAAGCTCATTGTTTTACAGTAGGGTTTATATAGGTAAATATCATGAAATTTCAAATATTAAACATTGGGTTCACGTAAACCTAAATTAAAGATATATATCATTTCCTTAGTTACTTTTGTAGGTATTTAAATGATTTATACCTACTATACATATTGTTTACAAGTAGAGTGTATATAGGTCAAATACATTCTGATAATGAGCTTTAATCGTAAGGTGGAGAAAAGGAAAGAGAAAGAAGAAAAAGGGTTGAAAGGTAGAGGTATGGTCCACAAGGTTGTCCCGCTCGTCAGCTTATTATTCCTTTTAGTTCTCTTTGAAGCCTTAGAATGGGTGTCTCTGTAAGTCATTTAATCTGTTACCATGGCAACAGGACAGAGTCATTGAAGTTTGACAGGAACTGTTGTTTTATCCAAGGATGCCAAAGTTTTTCAAATTTTGGAATTTGATTTTGATCGATGGCAACCATCTTAGCATGGGACATTGTATTATTCATTCTGTGAATTGTTTCTGCTAGTACCAATGTAGGAGATTTCCATGCCTTGGCCACTGTTTGTTTTGCAGCCGTTATTAGTTGGATCATAAGTTTGAATTGAGAGAGTGTTAACCATTCCGGTTTTAGATTAAGTAAAGTTAAATATGGATCTGGTTGTATTATTTTTTAAAATATTTTAGATGCAATCACGAAGACTTCCTTCCAGAAGGTTTGGATTACTGGGCACGTCCACCATATGTGTAAATATGTGCCTATTTCTGGGCATCCTCGAAAACAAAGAGCTGAGGTATTAGGTGAATATTTTGCCACTCTAGCGGGTACAAGGTACCAACGAGTTAGGACTTTATAATTTGTCTTCAGTGCTAAGATGTTGGGTGAAGATGACTTAGATGTGAGCCGTATGTTAGACCAGTCCGTTTCTTCTAAAGTTCGTCCCAGGTCCTCCTCCCACCTCTGAACGTAAGAGGGTCTATTAAGATTTGCTACTCCATATAATTGATTATAAAGTGATGAAATTGTACCTTTAGCAAATGGATCTTTTGTACAGATTGATAATGGATAATTGAATGAAAATGGATAATTGGGATAATGGTGTATCCCCCTTTAGGAATGGTGTATAGAAATTTTTGATTTGGAGATATCTAAATATCTCAGAGTTTGGTAGATCTATATTTTTCTCTAAGCGATGGGAATGAAAGGAATGATTTAGATGCTATGAAGTCATTTAGTGTCTGAATGCCTGATGTTGTCCAAGCTTTAAAAGAATTTGGGTAGATCCATGCCGGATAAAAGGCCGGATTTCTGATAAAAGAAAGGAGAGGATTGTGTGGAGATTGTAACTGATATTTGGTTTTTAGTTTATCCCAGAGAGATAAGAAGTGTTTAGTTATGGGATTATGAATTTTAAAGCGGTCTTTAGGATCAAGCCATAATAAATTTGATATTAATAGAGGGTCATTTTCTGAAGCCTCTATAAATACCCATAATGGGATTTCCTGTTTTGCATGGTATTTGGACAGACTGGCCAAATGTGCTGCTCTGTAGTAGTTAGTAAAATTAGGGTATCCTAGGCCTCCTTTATTTTTGGGAAGATGTAGTGTGTGTATAGGTATACGTGGTTTAGAAGAGCCCCATATAAACGAAGTTGCTCTTTTTTGTACTATTCTCAAAAAATAGGAAGGAATTGGAATAGGGAGGACTCTGAATAGATAAAGCAATTTGGGTAGAATAGTCATTTTGATTGCATTAATCTTCCCTATCCAGGATAAAGGAAGTTGCGACCATTGTTTTATTAGATTTGTGATCTGTCTTAATACAGGAGGATAATTGGTTGAGAATAAGTCAGAATGAGATGCTGTTAAATGAATTCCAAGATATGGGATTGATTTTTCTGCCCATGTGAATGGGAGTGCAGCCCTAGCCGGGATCAATTCCATGTTTGTGAGTGAAATATTAAGCACTAGGCATTTCTTAGGATTAATCATAAGGCCGGATAGGGCTGCAAATCCATCAAGAAATGGTATTAAGTTAGGACCAGAGACCTGTGGTGATGATAGAAAAAGTAATATATCGTCTGCAAATATACATAATTTGTGTGTAATACCTCCTACTTCAATGCCAGTTATAGTTTGGTTTGTTCTGATGTATTGGGCCATGGGTTCGAGTATAAGGGCAAATAATAAGGGAGATAATGGGCAACCCTGTCGGGTACCTCTTTTGATATTAAAGGCTTCAGATTTGTATCCAGCATATTTTATATAGGCTTTGGGTTTATTATATAATGCTTTGATCCATGTTAAAAAGTGGGGTCCAAAACCCCATTTTTGTAATGAATATTGCATATATTGCCAGGATACTGTGTCAAATGCCCTCTTAATATTGAGAGATAGAAAACATAAAGGGATTTTCCGTTTTTTAGCAATATGTGCCAATAACACTGCCCTGCGTATATTATCGCCTGCCTGTCTATTTGGCATGAAGCCTACTTGATCTCTATGTATTAATTTTCCTATAATGCTATTGAGGCGTTTTGCTATTATTTTTGCTAATAATTTAATATCGAGGTTTAACAGAGAGATATACCGATAATTCACACAGGAAGTATCATCAGAAAGGGGTTTTGGGATCATACAAACAATTGCCATTAGTGTTTCTTGCCGAAAAGAATGTCCATCTAGAAGTTTGTTAAAAGTTTCAGTGAGAATGGGAGAGAGTATTTCTGAGAATGTTTTATAGTATAAAGCCGAGTAGCCGTCTGGGCCTGGTCTTTTGTTAAGTTTTAGGTCTTTTATGGCGTTAGCAACTTCATCTATAGTTATAGGCTCATCCAAACTGCTTTTTTGATTCTGAGATAACTCAGGTAAGGTTATTTTTGAGAAGAAGGATTCAGCCTCTGTAGGATTAAATTCATTGTTTGTCTTGTATAAAGTTGCGAGATGTGAGTGAAATTTATGGACTATTTTAACTGGATTACAAGTGTAAACATTTTTTGATAATTTCAAACGTATTGGTTTGAAAGATTTGTTAGTTGAATTTAATGCCCGAGCCAAATATGTACCTGGTTTGTTTGTATTCATGTAGAAATTGTGTTTGGAGCGTTTGAGGGATTTATCAACTGACTCAGTGAGAAATAGATCGTATTCCAATCTAGATTTTTCCAGATGAGATTTTGTACTCTGAGATGGATTATCTTGAAATGATATGTAGGCTGCATTAAAATTGAGTTCTAGTTTTTTTGCTAGATTTTTGCGTTCCCGTTTAAATAGTGCCATTTGTCTTTGTATTGTACCACGCAAGACAGGCTTATGAGCTTCCCACAGTGTTATTGGGGAGATGTCTGTTGTATTATTAATTGATACATATTCCTTTAAAGCTTGTTCAATGGCCATCTGATGTAGTGGGTGTTTGAGCATTATGTCCGGTAAGTACCACGTTGGGTCATGCGCTTTTGGTATGGCTGAGGCTATAGTAGTGTATACTGCATTATGGTCAGACCAGGGAATCGGAATTATATCTGATGCAATAATTTCTGGTATCATTCCTATTGTTAGAAAAATATGATCTATTCTGGTGAAGGTTTGATGAGGGTGCGAGAAATAAGTGAATTTCTTTTTCATTGGGTTACTTTCTCTCCACGAATCTACCAGATTGTATTTGGAAAGAAGTTGAGAAAAAGGTAATCTAGAGGTTATTTTGGATGGTGTAAAAGGTGATTTATCTAGAAATGGGAGGAGGACCTGGTTCGAATCCCCACACATTATCACTGTTCCTATTTTGTGTGTATTAATCACTTGTAATATATGTGAGAGGAATAGTGTAGGTTGTTTGTTAGGAGCGTAGTAGGAAATCACCGTGATTGCTGTATCCATTATATAACCCATGAGTATCAGGTATCTACCTTCTGGGTCTTTAATTTCTGATGATAAGGTGAATGGTGTGGATCGGTGAAATGCAATTAGAGTTCCCCTTTGCTTGGTACAGGCAGAAGCCGTGTAAATTTGTTGATAAAAAGGAGAAATATATTTTGGAGTAGAATCTTTGGTGAAGTGTGTTTCTTGGAGGCATACTATGTGAGCCTTCTTGTTATGGAAAGTACGGAAGGCTTTGGTCCTTTTTTGAGGGACATTTATTCCCTGAACATTCAGGGAAAGTATATTCAGTGGTGCCATGGCAACAGATCAAATAGTTTTGACTTACTTTTTGTTCTGCAGAGCTGACTGCGCAGATCAACCTGTGTGGACTGAAGAGATGAATAGATAGAAAAGAAACCAGTGAATTCTGGAGTAAAGAGTAAACAAAAAACATATGAGATTAGATGATACATTGTATAAATTATTTTTTGCAAGTAATCACAATTTACCCGTGAAAGAGAATAAATATCTCTCTCAGGGGAATAAGTGCCTTCGTCACACTCCCACATAATATGGTTGGGAGAATGAGGAGGGCTAATGGGGGTACACGGATCTTCCGCTTACAGGAGAGAAGTGCTATGTCAAAAGACATCAAAATGATGTTTCATTAATTGGAGTGCAGAATATAGTTTTTGTTGAAATTATTTATTCCAGGGTGGTTGTATATGGTTAGTCTTGCCCTAGGCTAAATAATTCAGTTAGAAAGGTACTGTTAATAACTTTGGTATTGATGAAGATAGTTTGAATTATTTTGGGATTTTAACCCTTTTAGAGTAAACAATTACATATTTTATTCATATGTAACTGTTTAGATATGTTAACTCATAAAATTGAGGTTGTATTGCTTCAGATTAGAATAAACAAAAACATAATTCTAGGAACTAGTTAGGTAATAATATATTTGTTTTAAGAAAAGAAAGAAAAAGCTTCCATTACTTCTGGGTTATTGAACATATTTGTCTTAAAAAGTAATAAATCTATTGTTATTACCTGATAATATATAACTGAACAAGAATTTCCTTATTTCACTTATATATTCTAAGGCTATATGAATCAGAAGTAATAAGAAATATAACTGGAATGTAGGGATGAGCTGAACACCCCCCTGTTCGGTTCGCACCAGAACATGCGAACAGGAAAAAAGTTCGTTCGAACATGCGAACACCGTTAAAGTCTATGGGACACGAACATGAATAATCAAAAGTGCTAATTTTCAAGGCTTATATGCAAGTTATTGTCATAAAAAGTGTTTGGGGACCTGGGTCCTGCCCCAGGGGACATGGATCAATGCAAAAAAAAGTTTTAAAAACGGCCGTTTTTTCAGGAGCAGTGATTTTAATAATGCTTAAAGTCAAACAATAAAAGTGTAATATCCCTTTAAATTTCGTACCTGGGGGGTGTCTATAGTGTGCCTGTAAAGGGGCGCATGTTTCCTGTGTTTAGAACAGTCTGACAGCAAAATGACATTTTGAAGGAAAAAACTCATTTAAAACTACCCGCGGCTATTGCATTGCCGACAATACACATAGAAGTTCATTGATAAAAACGGCATGGGAATTCCCCAAAGGGGAACCCCGAACCAAAATTAAAAAAAAAAAATGACGTGGGGGTCCCCCTAAATTCCATACCAGGCCCTTCAGGTCTGGTATGGATATTAAGGGGAACCCCGGCCAAAATTTAAAAAAAAAAATGACGTGGGGTTCCCCCTAAATTCCATACCAGACCCTTCAGGTCTGGTATGGATTTTAAGGGGAACCCCGCGCCAAAAAAAAAAAAAAAAACGGCGTGGGGTCCCCCCAAAAATCCATACCAGACCCTTATCCGAGCACGCAACCTGGCAGGCCGCAGGAAAAGAGGGGGGGACGAGTGCGGCCCCCCCTCCCTCCTGAACCGTACCAGGCCACATGCCCTCAACATTGGGAGGGTGCTTTGGGGTAGCCCCCCAAAACACCTTGTCCCCATGTTGATGAGGACAAGGGCCTCATCCCCACAACCCTGGCCGGTGGTTGTGGGGGTCTGCGGGCGGGGGGCTTATCGGAATCTGGAAGCCCCCTTTAACAAGGTGACCCCCAGATCCCGGCCCCCCCCCTGTGTGAAATGGTAAGGGGGTACATAAGTACCCCTACCATTTCACGAAAAAAGTGTCAAAAATGTTAAAAATGACAAGAGACAGTTTTTGACAATTCCTTTATTTAAATGCTTCTTCTTTCTTCTATCTTGCTTCATCTTCTGGTTCTTCTGGCTCTTCTGGTTCTTCTGGTTCTTCCTCCGGCGTTCTCGTCCAGCATCTCCTCCGCGGCGTCTTCTGTCTTCTTCTCCTCGGGCCGCTCCGCACCCATGGCATGGGGGGGAGGCTCCCGCTCTTCTCTTCTTCTCTTCTTCTTTTCTTCTTTTCTTCTTTTCTTCTCTTCTTCTCTTCTTCTTCATTTTCTTCTCCGGGCCGCTCCGCAATCCATGCTGGCATGGAGGGAGGCTCCCGCTGTGTGACGGCGCTCCTCGTCTGACAGTTCTGAAATAACGGGGGGGCGGGGCCACCCGGTGACCCCGCCCCCCTCTGACGCACGGTGACTTGACGGGACTTCCCTGTGACGTCACGGGGAATGCCACAGGGAAGTCCCGTCAAGTCACCGTGCGTCAGGGGGGGCGGGGTCACCGGGTGGCCCCGCCCCCCCGTTATTTAAGAACTGTCAGACGAGGAGCGCCGTCACACAGCGGGAGCCTCCCTCCATGTCAGCATGGATTGCGGAGCGGCCCGGAGAAGAAAATGAAGAAGAAGAGAAGAAAAGAAGAAAAGAAGAAGAGAAGAAGAGAAGAGCGGGAGCCTCCCCCCCATGCCATGGGTGCGGAGCGGCCCGAGGAGAAGAAGACAGAAGACGCCGCGGAGGAGATGCTGGACGAGAACGCCGGAGGAAGAACCAGAAGAACCAGAAGAGCCAGAAGAACCAGAAGATGAAGCAAGATAGAAGAAAGAAGAAGCATTTAAATAAAGGAATTGTCAAAAACTGTCTCTTGTCATTTTTAACATTTTTGACACTTTTTTCGTGAAATGGTAGGGGTACTTATGTACCCCCTTACCATTTCACACAGGGGGGGGGCCGGGATCTGGGGGTCACCTTGTTAAAGGGGGCTTCCAGATTCCGATAAGCCCCCCGCCCGCAGACCCCCACAACCACCGGCCAGGGTTGTGGGGATGAGGCCCTTGTCCTCATCAACATGGGGACAAGGTGTTTTGGGGGGCTACCCCAAAGCACCCTCCCAATGTTGAGGGCATGTGGCCTGGTACGGTTCAGGAGGGAGGGGGGGCCGCACTCTTGTCCCCCCCTCTTTTCCTGCGGCCTGCCAGGTTGCGTGCTCGGATAAGGGTCTGGTATGGATTTTTGGGGGGACCCCACGCCGTTTTTTTTTTTTTTTTTTTGGCGCGGGGTTCCCCTTAAAATCCATACCAGACCTGAAGGGTCTGGTATGGAATTTAGGGGGAACCCCACGTCATTTTTTTTTTTTAATTTTGGCCGGGGTTCCCCTTAATATCCATACCAGACCTGAAGGGCCTGGTATGGAATTTAGGGGGACCCCCACGTCATTTTTTTTTTTTTAATTTTGGTTCGGGGTTCCCCTTTGGGGAATTCCCATGCCGTTTTTATCAATGAACTTCTATGTGTATTGTCGGCAATGCAATAGCCGCGGGTAGTTTTAAATGAGTTTTTTCCTTCAAAATGTCATTTTGCTGTCAGACTGTTCTAAACACAGGAAACATGCGCCCCTTTACAGGCACACTATAGACACCCCCCAGGTACGAAATTTAAAGGGATATTACACTTTTATTGATTGACTTTAAGTATTATTAAAATCACTGCTCCTGAAAAAACGGCCGTTTTTAAAACTTTTTTTTGCATTGATCCATGTCCCCTGGGGCAGGACCCAGGTCCCCAAACACTTTTTATGACAATAACTTGCATATTAGCCTTTAAAATTAGCACTTTTGATTTCTCCCATAGACTTTTAAAGGGTGTTCCGCGGCATTCGAATTTGCCGCGAACACCCCAAATTGTTCGCTGTTCGGTGAACTTGCGAACAGCCAATGTTCGAGTCGAACATGAGTTCGACTCGAACTCGAAGCTCATCCCTACTGGAATGTAACATGATCCCACACAGTGTGTGACTATCAGAATGCAGTTACATTCAGTTATAAATATAGGTTTTTTATAGAGAACCATCTCTTAGTATAATAAATGAAGAGATATCAGGAATTAGGATGTCAGTCCATTGAATCTTCTTGGTCCATGGATGATGTGGCATAACGGCCTCTTTTGTGAGAATGATGCTTCCCATTTTGTTCTGAAATTTTCTGGGTGCTGCCTGAAGGTGAAGATGATGCCATTCTTCTGCGTGTGGGAGTGTTGCTGCTTGTGGGTTCTGTCAGATTTAATTTTAAAAGGGTTTGTTGTAGTTCATCTGCTGATCTGCTTCTGTAAATTGTACCTTGGTAGTTAAATCTGACTGAAAAGGGGAAGCCCCATTGATACATAATGTTGTGGCGTTGCAGTTCCATTAGTTGGGGTTTCATGGATCGTCTTTTAGTAATAGTAAGTTGGGATAGGTCAGCAAAAATTTGATAATTGTGTCCTTGAAAATTAAGTTCCTTTTTTTCTCTTGCAGCAATTAGTATTTGTTCTTTCGTTCTGTAATAATGAAATTTTGTGATTATATCACGTGGGGGTCCATCTTTCTTTTTGGCTGTGAGGGCTCTGTGTACTCTGTCCAGTTCTAAACGTTCAATAGGGATATCTGGCTTTAGTTCTTGTAATAGAGCAGTAATAGTAGATTGCAGGTCTGTCACAGTTTCAGGTATTCCCCTTATGCGCAAGTTTGAACGTCTGGCTCTATTTTCGTAATCTTCGAGCTTAGTTTGAAGTATTAAATTCTCTTTTTTTAATTGTTCCAATTCTGTTATATTTTCTTGGGTTGTAATTTCAATTTCATCCATTTTTATTTCTAAGGCTGCGGTGCGGTTTCCCAGCTCTCTTATTTCTTTGGTTAGGCTTTTTGTTATTTGGTCTGAGGTTTGTTTTAAAGCCTTATGAAGCATCTTTTCAAATTGTAATAATATTATTGGGGATGCTGAGGAGTCTTGTGGAGAAGTTTGTGAGAGGATTTGTTCTGTATCTGACTCAAATGGAGAGTCTTGCTGTGACATTTTCTGTCTGTGAGAGCGCCCTGATGCTGTATCTTGTGAGGTGACTGGAGCTGCTTCAGCTGCAGTGAGTGCCTGTGAGCTCTTTGTGAGGTGATTTTTATTTCTGCCACGGTTTCCTCCCAGTACCATATTTCCTGCCCAAACTTTCACAGTTTGTTCCCTGGGGCAAAAAGGTTCAAATGGATACCTTTTGAGCCTGCAGGCTCCGCTTTATGTTTCTCTTCTCTCCTCAGCGGTGTGGAGCTCTAACAATGCATGTCTGCTCTGCTAGGCTCCGCCTCCTGCCCCCCACCAACTAACTTCCATCCCATCTCCTTGCTGAATTCAGCTATAAAATTCTATGCCAAAATGCTGGCTAGCTGTCTGTCAACTGTTCTTCCATCTCTGGTTAGGCCTGACCAAATGGGGTTCATGCAGGTTAGACAGGCAACGGCTGCTACATGGCACATATTGAATATCCTACACCATGCTGAAACTAGCAGGACGTCTTCCCTACTTCTTTCAGTAGACACAGAGAAGGCGTTTGATGGGGTGCATTGGTCATATATAGACTTAAGTGCTCTGCCTATTTGGCTTTCAGGGCCCTATCTTCACAGCTTTCTCAGCCTTGTATTCTACTCCATCAGTCCAAGTATTTACATCGGGTCTTCTCTCAAAGTCCTTCCAAATCTCCAATGGAACTAGACAGGCTGTCCCCTTTCCCCAGCAATTTTTAACTTGAACCCCTGGCACAAGCCATTCGGTCACACCAACACATATTGGGTTTTTGTTTACACAATAGGTCGTATGTTATCAACCTTTTTACTGATGACATCATTATTTCTCTAACTAAAACATTAATATCCCTCCCCTTTGTTCATCAAGTGTTAATCACCTTCAGTTTGTTGTACTATAAAGTTAACTGCACTAAGTTGTTAATCTTGAACCTAGGGGTACACAACCACACGAGACAACATCTATCACAACTCCTGCCATATTCCTGGACTAGCGAGTATATTCCTTACTTGGGTATTATCTTAACCCTATCCATATTGTCCCTGGCTAAGGCAAATTATAAACTCCTTATTACAAAAATTTGCAAAGATCTTACCAAATATGCTCTACATGAACTATCTTGGGTGGGTAGACTGGCGGCATACAAAATGATGATCCTTTCACAGATCCTATACATTTTTAGAATGCTATATCCAAATTTTGCAGGCACATTTATCCTCCCTGGTTTTCCTTCTCCAACAATATATTTGGCAACAAAAATGCCCCAGATGCTCCCTGGCACATCTAATTAAGCACAAATGTGTGGGTGGCTTTGGTATGGTTGATTTGCGAGACTACTATCTTGTGACTCAATTGTCCCATCTCAGGCAATGGTTTAATCCCCAATCTGATACACCTTGGGTCCACCTGGAATCTTCACTTATGAAGGTACCTTACCCCACTATCCTCCTACTAGCACACCTTTGGAAGCCAATTTCATTGACAAACATACTGTTTACTGTTTAATCCTCTATTATGGCTTGGGGGGCTTGGGGGGGGCTTGCCCAACCTCATGACCCCGCTACCTCACAATGCATTAGTATTCCTCTGGCAATGTTGGATGTTCATATCCCCTACTTAACAGTTACAAAATGGCTTTGAAAGGGTATTTAATGGGTTGATGAGCTAATGACTGACCTCTCCCCCAGACCTTTTTCAAATCTGTCCAGCGTATATGATCTACCTGCCTCAGAATATTATACCTACATCAGAATCTCCAGGTTTTTATCCAAAAATCTTCTTCCATCTTCTCTGCTTCCGGGTTTATTATGGAAATACTTTTCTGCTCCCTCCTCTACCACGAAAGGGATCTCCCTTCTATATAATATCCAGCAAAAACTTATTTCTGTAAAACTAACCCCTTGATCAAGTGGGAGAGTGATATGAAAAGTTCTTTTACCCCATTACAATGGCTGGCAGCATTTAAATATACCTTCAACATATCTCATTCTATCAACCACTGGGAGTTAGCTCAAAAAATAATATCACGTTGGTACCCTTTCAGTTAGCAAAATTTTATCCTACCCAATCTTCTAGTTGCTGACGCAATTGTAGCCATATAGGCAATATTTTTCATATTCTGGTTATGTAAACACATAATGCAAAGTTTTTGAAACCAGGTATTCCAGTTTACTGGTATCTGGCACTGATATCTTCATCCCACCTGATCCAGCCTTAGCTATCCTTAATCTTGGTATTGAAAAAATGTCCTCCCTCAGTTAGAACAGTAACTGCACACGTTCTTCTAGGAGCCAAATACATTATAACGAAACATTGGAAAAAAGATCTAGCTCCTAACAGCTCCGATGTTATTTCAGCTGTTAAGCTTACTTATGAATGTGAACATTCTTTGTCATTGAGATCTGACTTAAAAACCAAATTAAACTTCAAGTGGACATGATGGGTTAATTGGATCAATTCATGTCCTTATGTTATTGTCTCTCTGATATGTACGATCTACGGTCCTTTTACATTCATTATATATATGCCCTGCGTGGCTTGGTACTGTGTGACTATGACTTTGTCATTTCTTATGCTTTTTCTCCTTGGATATGTCATATGGCTACTCTAATGATTCTTCTTATATTCCTTTTGTATACTATTCTTTGTTAAAACTCAATAAAAATGTAAAAAAAAAAAAAGTGAATGGGGTCCGGGTATTGCCCTGGGGGACATGTATCAATGCAATTAAAAAAAAAAAAAACAATTGTTTTTTCAGGAGGAGTGATTTTGATGATTCTTAAAATACAACAATAAAAATCAAAAATTCCTTTAAATATAGTGCCTGGTGGGTCCCCTTAGTCTGCCTGTAAACTGGTGCATCTGTAGAATATATAGAACATGCTGCAGCAAAAATTACATTTCTAAAGGAAAAAAAGAGTCAAATCCCATTTAAAATGACTCGCAGTTGCAATTACACCCTGCTATTGAATAAATATAAAGAAAACAACAGCATGCCCCCCCCCACCAAGTCCATACCAGGCCTTTCGAGTGAGGTACGGATTTTAAGGGGAATCCCATGCCAAACTAAAAAAAAATAAAACAGCACGGGGTCCTCCCTAAAAATCCACACCAGACCCTTATCCTTAGCCTGGCAGATTTATTGTTGTAGTCTGTGATATTGATGATGTATCATACACGCTAGTTAATGTATATACTCCTAAATGGAAAACAAACCCATATTTTAAATAAGCTCCTTAAGCCCTCTACTTTACAGCAGGAGGTGGAGTGACCTTTCTTAGAGAGCTTTCCAGGGTATCCACAACTTTCCTCTCAGGACTGTGATTGTTGGACGCCTGTGGAAGGTCATCCGGAATAATTTGCCACAATTTAAGCAGAGCTAGGCCTTTTGTGAGAGAATCCACCATATGATCCCTGGTAATGATCAATTTTGTTGGGAATCCCCATTTATAGGTGATCTTGTGGTTCTTTAATGCCTAAGATATGGTATTAAGATTTCTCCTCTTTTGCAGTGTAAATTGGAACAGATCAGTGAAGAACTGCAGATCTTTGTACTGTGCAGGGAAAAGCTCCTTGCTGCGTGCAGCAGACATTAGATATTCTTTCACATGAAAGAAATATAAGCACTGAATAATGTCCCTTGGCACTTTGTCAGGGAGATAAAAGGGTTTTGGCAATCTATGGATTCTGTCCACTGTAAAGTCCAGTTCTGTGAGATCAGGCAGAATGGAAGTGAACAGTTGAGCCACATATTTGCGCAGATCTGATTGCTGGATTGATGCGGTATCCCTCTGACTTTTAGGTTGTTCCTTCTGGAACGATCCTCAATGTCAGCAATTTTGGCTTTAACTGTCTCCATCTCATCTTCCTTAGTGTCATGGGCATCATTGAGGCTATTAATTGTGGTAGCAAACTCCCCCATCTTTGATTCAACATGATCCACCCTTGCTGATACTGACTGAATTTCCATCCCAAACGTGTGTACACAAGACATCGTATCAGCATGTAAAGAGCTTCTAAGGGATACTAACATATCCTTGAGAGTGGTGTCTAATACTGGCTGATTGTTAGTGGGGAAGAGATCTACAGAGTCTGGGAGCTCTCTGGTTTCATCCCCTGAATCTGCGCCCACGCTCACCTCATGTATAGAATCATAGCATTCCAGCCTGAAGCGTGCTTTCTCTGGGCTCCCTGAGGCAGCTGTGGATAGAGGAGAACACTTTGGTGTGTTCCTTTTTGAAGGATTGCCATTCTTATGTGCCTGTTGAGGAGTGCTGACTGCAGATGGTGCAGAAGAACCGGCACAATTTTGCCTCTGCCCCTGGGTGAAGAAGGCTGTGAGTTTCTGCAGGCTCCGGTTCTCTTTCTTCTTGTTAGTCAAGAGAGACAATGTATGCCGGGTACCCTTATCAAGTTAGGGTGTCCTGATTGCAGGTTTGTGGCTGTTGTGTGCCTCTGTGTCTCTGTTATGGCTGGAGCTCCACTCTCATTCTCTCATATACACTTTCACTGTACTACTGACTAGGGATGAGCTTCGTGTTCGAGTCGAACCCATGTTCGACTCAAACATTGGCTGTTCGGTCGTTCGCCGAATTCCGAACGTTATGGGCCGTTCGCGCCAAATTCGTGTGGCGCGTCACGGCCCATAATTCACTGCGGCATCGCAGTGCATTGCTGGCTGATGATTGGCCAAGCATGCACTATGACCCGCATGCTTGGCCAATTACAGCGCTGTCGGTAGAGAGAGCTGTAATTGGCCAAAGCCAGGGTGGCTTTGGCCAATTATGGCTCAGGGGGTTTAGAACACGCCCCACAATATATAAGGCCGCTTGCATGGCGGCCCTGTGTAGTGTGTGTTCCGGCGTTGAAATAGAGATAGATAGACAGAGAGACAGTGTCATTTCATTTGAGTTAGATAGATTAGGCAGGACAATCAGTGAGTTAGCTGCACTTACAGTGTATTGTGTTTATATATGCATCCCAGGTGTTGCATATATATATATATATATATATATATATATATATATATATATATATACACTGTATTCAGTTTAGCTAGATCCGTTCCTGTTATCTTATTACTGACAGGCAGGCTTGTCTTGTTACAGTGTTTACAGCTACCTGAAGAAAATTGCTGGTGTTCTTTTGATCCTATTAGTACCACAGTCAGGCAGCTAGACTATTTACAGTTAGTGCAGTGCGTCCTGCTCACAGTGTTCAGCTAAAACTACAAGTTAGTGTGGTGCGTTCTGCTCACAGTGTTCAGCTAAACCTACAAGTTATTTTTTTGCGAGCTCTGCACAGTGTTCATCTAAAGCTACAAGTTAGTGCAGTGCGTCCTGCTCACAGTGTTCAGCTAAAACTACAAGTTAGTGTAGTAAGACCTCTGCACAGTGTTCATCTAAAGCTACAAGTTAGTGCAGTGCGTCCTGCTCACAGTGTTCAGCTAAAACTACAAGTTAGTGTGGTGCGTCCTCCTCACAGTGTTCAGCTAAACCTACAAGTTATTTTTTTGCGAGCTCTGCACAGTGTTCATCTAAAGGTACAAGTTAGTGCAGTGCGTCCTGCTCACAGTGTTCAGCTCAAACTACAAGTTAGTAACTCCTCACAGTGTTCAGCTAAAACTACAAGTTAGTGCAGTGCGTCCTGTTCACAGTGTTCAGCTAAAACTACAAGTTAGTGTGGTGCGTCCTCCTCACAGTTTTCAGCTAATACTACAAGTTAGTGCAGTGCATCCTGCTCACAGTGTTCAGCTAAAACTACAAGTTAGTGCAGTGAGACCTCTGCACAGTGTTCATCTAAAGCTACAAGTTAGTGCAGTGCGTCCTGCTCACAGTGTTCAGCTAAAACTACAAGTTAATGTAGTGAGACCTCTGCACAGACTTCATCTAAAGCTAAAAGTTAGTGCAGCGCGTCCTCCTCACAGTGTTCAGCTAAACCTACAAGTTATTTTGTGGCGAGCTCTGCACAGTGTTCATCTAAAGCTACAAGTTAGTGCAGTGCGTCCTGCTCACAGTATTCAGCTAAAACTACAAGTTAGTGTGGTGCGTCCTCCTCACAGTGTTCAGCTAAAACTACAAGTTAGTGCAGTACGTCCTGCTCACAGTGTTCAGCTAAAACTGCAAGTTAGTGTGGTGCGTCCTCCTCACAGTGTTCAGCTAAAATTACAAGTTAGTGCAGTGCGTCCTGCTCACAGTGTTCAGCTAAAACTACAAGTTAGTGTAGTGAGACCTCTGCACAGTGTTCATCTAAAGCTACAAGTTAGTGTAGTGCATCCTGCTCACAGTGTTCAGCTAAAACTACAAGTTAGTGGAATGAGACCTCTGCACATTGTTCATCTAAAGCTACAAGTTAGTGCAGTGCGTCCTGCTCACAGTGTTCAGCTAAAACTACAAGTTAGTGTGGTGCGTCCTCCTCACAGTGTTCAGCTAAAACTACAAGTTAGTGCAGTGCGTCCTGCTCACAGTGTTCAGCTAAAACTACAAGTTAGTGTGGTGCATCCTCCTCACAGTGTTCAGCTAAAACTACAAGTTAGTGCAGTGCGTCCTGCTCACAGTGTTCAGCTAAAACTACAAGTTAGTGTGGTGCGTCCTGCTCACAATGTTCAGCTAAAACTACAAGTTAGTGCAGTGCGTCCTGCTCACAGTGTTCAGCTAAAACTACAAGTTAGTGTAGTGAGACCTCTGCACAGTGTTCATTTAAAGCTACAAGTTAGTGCAGTGCGTCCTGCTCACAGTGTTCAGCTAAAACTACAAGTTAGTGTAGTGAGACCTCTGCACAGTGTTCATCTAAAGCTACAAGTTAGTGCAGTGCGTCCTGCTCACAGTGTTTAGCTAAAACTACAAGTTAGTGTGGTGCGTCCTCCTCACAGTGTTCAGCTAAACCTACAAGTTATTTTTTTGTGAGCTCTGCACAGTGTTCATCTAAAGCTACAAGTTAGTGCAGTGCGTCCTGCTCACAGTGTTCAGCTAAAACTACAAGTTAGTGTAGTGAGACCTCTGCACAGTGTTCATCTAAAGCTACAAGTTAGTGCAGTGCGTCCTGCCCACATTGTTCAGCTAAAACTACAAGTTAGTGTGGTGCGTCCTCCTCACAGTGTTCAGCTAAAACTACAAGTTAGTGTGGTGAATCCTGCTCACAGTGTTCAGCTAAAACTACAAGTTAATGTGGTGCGTCCTCCTCACAGTGTTCAGCTAAAACTACAAGTTAGTGCAGTGCGTCCTGCTCACAGTGTTCAGCTAAAACTACAAGTTAGTGTAGTGAGACCTCTGCACAGTGTTCATCTAAAGCTACAAGTTAGTGCAGTGCGTCCTGCTCACAGTGTTCAGCTAAAACTACAAGTCAGTGTAGTGAGACCTCTGCAGATTGTTCATCTAAAGCTACAAGTTAGTGCAGTGCGTCCAGCTCACAGTGTTCAGCTAAAACTACAAGTTAGTGTGGTGTGTCCTCCTCACAGTGTTCAGCTAAACCTACAAGTTATTTTTTTGTGAGCTCTGCACAGTGTTCATCTAAAGCTACAAGTTAGTGCAGTGCGTCCTGCTCACAGTGTTCAGCTAAAACTACAAATTAGTGTGGTGCGTCCTCCTCACAGTGTTCAGCTAAAACTACAAGTTAGTGTGGTGCATCCTGCTCACAGTGTTCAGCTAAAACTACAAGTTAGTGTGGTGCGTCCTCCTCACAGTGTTCAGCTAAAACTACAAGTTAGTGTGGTGCGTCCTCCTCACAGTGTTCAGCTAAAACTACAAGTTAGTGCAGTGCGTCCTGCTCACAGTGTTCAGCTAAAACTACAAGTTAGTGTAGTGAGACCTCTGCACAGTGTTCATCTAAAGCTACAAGTTAGTGCAGTGTGTCCTGCTCACAGTGTTCAGCTAAAACTACAAGTCAGTGTAGTGAGACCTCTGCACATTGTTCATCTAAAGCTACAAGTTAGTGCAGTGGGTCCTGCTCACAGTGTTCAGCTAAAACTACAAGTTAGTGTGGTGCGTCCTCCTCACAGTGTTCAGCTAAACCTACAAGTTATTTTTTTGTGAGCTCTGCACAGTGTTCATCTAAAGCTACAAGTTAGTGCAGTGCGTCCTGCTCACAGTGTTCCGCTAAAACTACAAGTTAGTGTGGTGCGTCCTCCTCACAGTGTTCAGCTAAAACTACAAGTTAGTGTGGTGGATCCTGCTCACAGTGTTCAGCTAAAACTACAAGTTAGTGTAGTGAGACCTCTGCACAGTGTTCAGCTAAAGCTACAAGTTAGTGCAGTGCGTCCTGTTCACAGTGTTCAGCTAAAACTACAAGTTAGTGTAGTGAGACCTCTGCACAGTGTTCATCTAAAGCTACAAGTTAGTGCAGTGCGTCCTGCTTACAGTGTTCAGCTAAAACTACAAGTTAGTGTAGTGAGACCTCTGCACAGTGTTCATCTAAAGCTACAAGTTAGTGCAGTGCGTCCTGCTCACAGTGTTCCGCTAAAACTACAAGTTAGTGTGGTGCGTCCTCCTCACAGTGTTCAGCTAAAACTACAAGTTAGTGTGGTGGATCCTGCTCACAGTGTTCAGCTAAAACTACAAGTTAGTGCGGTGCGTCCTCCTCACAGTGTTCAGCTAAAACTACAAGTTAGTGTGGTGCGTCCTCCTCACAGTGTTCAGCTAAAACTACAAGTTAGTGCAGTGCGTCCTGCTCACAGTGTTCAGCTAAAACTACAAGTTAGTGTAGTGAGACCTCTGCACAGTGTTCATCTAAAGCTACAAGTTAGTGCAGTGCGTCCTGCTCACAGTGTTCAGCTAAAACTACAAGTCAGTGTAGTGAGACCTCTGCACATTGTTCATCTAAAGCTACAAGTTAGTGCAGTGCATCCTGCTCACAGTGTTCAGCTAAAACTACAAGTTAGTGTGGTGCGTCCTCCTCACAGTGTTCAGCTAAAACTACAAGTTAGTGTAGTGCGTCCTGCTCACAGTGTTCAGCTAAAACTACAAGTTAGTGTGGTGCGTCCTCCTCACAGTGTTCAACTAAACCTACAAGTTATTTTTTTGCGAGCTCTGCACAGTGTTCAGCTAAAGCTACCTGTAGAAGGTTGGTGGTGTTTTCCTGATCCTATCACTACCGCAGGCAGCTAAAAAAGCTACAAGTTAGTTTTTTGCGAGCTCTGCACAGTGTTCAGCTAAAGCTACCCGTAGAATTTTGGTGGTGTTCTCATACTACAGGCAGGCAGTTGATTTTGCTAGCTGCAGTATCAGTATATATATATATATATATATATATATATATATATATATATATATATATCCCAGCTTAGTGCAGCTACAGGCCATTAGTATGTCTAGAAGGCCAAGAAGGAGAGGCAGGCAGTCACAAGCCAAAAAGAGAGGGCAAGCAGGCTCTGTGTCTAGTGCTGGTCGTGGAGACGGTGCATCCTCATCAGCACGTGGCCGTGGGACACGCTTGGATTTTTTTTCGGCAGCTGGCCGTGTTGAGCCGCAACATGCGGAAGACTTGGTCGAGTAGATGACCAAGCCTTCCTCATCCTCCTCATCCTCTCTCACCCATGCTCAGGGTACTTTGTCTGGCAAATCAGCGGCCTCTTCCCTCGGCTCGATGTCATCAGTGACTCCTTCCCTAGCCCCACCATGTCCTCCCGAGGAGTCCCTCGAACTGTTTGACCACAGTGTTGGGTACATGCTCCAGGAGGATGCCCAGCGTTTGGAAGGCTCTGATGATGATACTGAGCTCGATGAATGCAGTAACATGAGCACGGACAGAGGGGGTGCCCAAGAAGGACAGCAATCTGGCAGTCATGCTCCCCCTGCTGCAACATACTGCCAGGTTTGCTCCAGTGATGAGGAGGGAGGGGATGATGAGGTCACTGACTCAATGTGGGTGCCTGATAGGAGAGAGGAGGAGGAGGAGGAGGAGGCGGCACATCACCAAAGAGGCAGGATGCCCTCCAAGGGCCAGCCTAAGGGCAGCACATTGACTGCATCACACCCCAAAGCTCCACATGTGCAGGGCGCTGCAGTCTCTGCGCGTTATTCAAAAAGTTCTTTGGTGTGGGCCTTTTTTGAGATGAGTGCATCAGTTCGGACCGCTGCTATTTGCAACATATGTCTCAAGCGTATCTCGCGTGGCCAAAACATCTCCCGCTTGGGTACCACATGCTTGACCAGACATATGTTGACCTGCCATGCAGTTCATTGGCAAGCGTATCTAAAAGACCCACACCAAAGAACAAAGAGGACCTCTCCTTGCTCCTCATCAGCTGAGATCTCCAACCCCACTATACCTTCAGTCCTCTCTGAGACCTGCACTGAGAGGAATGAAGGTGTAGAATTAGGTGTGTCACAGCCAAGTACTTGTGGGCAATCTGCTTTCGGTACACCGACATCAGATTGTACCAGGCAAATTTCCCTGCCCCAGCTGCTGCACCGCCGAAAGAAGTTCGCTCCCAGCCATCCACATGCCCAGCGGTTGAATGCTAGCTTGGCAAAATTGCTAGCACTTCAACTGCTGCTTTTTCAGTTGGTAGACTCTGCCCCCTTCCGTGAGTTTGTGGAATGTGCTGTTCCTCAGTGGCAGGTGCCCAAACGCCACTTTTTCTCACGGAAGGTGATTCCGGCTCTCTACCGGCATGTGGAAGGCAATGTCCATGCCTCGCTGGACAGGGCGGTCAGTGGTAAGGTGCATATTACCGCTGACTCATGGTCCAGCAGGCATGGACAGGTACGTTACCTAAGTTTCACCATGCATTGGGTGACTCTGCTGGCAGCTGGGAAGGATGCAGGACAAGGTGCAGTAGTGTTGGAGGTTGTTCCGCCACCACGCCTCCAAAATGCCACTACTAATGATTGTGACACACCTCTCTCCTCCACCACCTCCTCTTCTTCTTCCTCCATGGCCTCTTCCTGTGCTTTGTCCTCGGAACCAGCGGTGCTCCGTAGCCGTTCAAGGGGCTACGCAAGTACGCAGGCCAAAAGATGCCATGCGGTGCTTGAGCTGGTGTGCTTGGGGGACAGGAGCCACACTGGGGCAGAGGTTCTGTCAGCTCTGCAGGGGCAGGTTCAGAGGTGGTTGATGCCACACCAACTTAAGGCAGGAATGGTGATTTGCGACAATGGCACCAACCTCCTCTCTGCCCTCCGACAGGGACAAATGACCCATGTGCCCTGTTTGGCTCACGTCTTAACTTGTTGGTGCAGCAGTTCTTGGGCAGGTACCCGGGCTTACAGGATGTCCTGAGGCAGGCCAGGAAAGTCTGTGTGCATTTCTGCCGGTCATATAATGCCAGTGCTCGGCTGGCGGACCTCCAAAAGGAGTTTAACCTGCCCAAGAACCGCCTAATCTGTGACATGCCCACCAGGTGGAACTCAACGTTGGCCATGCTGCAGTGGCTGCACACGCAGCAGAGGGCCATCAATGAGTACCTGTGCGACTATGGCACCAGGACAGGGTCAGGGGAGCTTGTTTTTTTTCCCCACGTCAGTGGGCCATGATCAGGGATGCATGCACTGTCCTGTCACCATTTGAGGAGGCCACGAGGATAGTGAGCAGTGACAGTGCATGCATCAGTGACACTGTCCCCCTTGTCCACCTGTTGGAGCACACGCTGCGTGGAATAATGGACAGGGCACTTGAGGCAGAACAGAGGCAGGAAGAGGAGGACTTCCTTAGCTGTCAAGGCCCCCTTTATCCAGACAGTATTCCTGCGTGCCCGCTGATCACACAGGAAGAGGAGGAGGAGGAGGAGGAGGAGGAGGAGGAGGAAGATTGTGTCAGTATGGAGGTGGAGCCTGGCACTCAGCATCAGCAGCAGTCTTTAAGGGATCAGTCCCAAGAAACCCATGGACTTGTACGTGGCTGGGAGGAGGTGGCTGCGGACCATGTCGTCCTTAGTGACCCAGAGGACTCCGGATCGAATGCCTCAGCAAACCTACGCTGCATGGCCTCCCTGATCCTGCAAAGCCTGCGTAAGGATCCTCCTATTCGTGGTATCAAGGAGAAGGACCAATACTGGCTGGCAACCCTCCTTGATCCACGTTACAAGGGTAAGGTTGCGTACCTTATCTTGCCATCGCAGAAGGAGCAGAGGATGAAACATCTTTGGGAGGCCTTGCAGAAAGGTCTGTGTAACGCGTTCCCAGAGACTGGGAGGTTACAAACTCCTGTTTCTGGACAACGTGTTGCTGAGGCTTCGGTCAGTCAAAGAAGGAGCGGTGGAGAAGGTGGCCGTCTGACTGATGCGTTCAGACAATTTTTTGGTCCGCAGCCTCAAGGTATGATCGGTTCCAGCAACCATCGCCAGCGTCTGTTTTACATGGCGCAGGAATACCTAGGGGCAAGATCTGACTTGGACACCTTTCCCACTGAAAATCCCCTGGGTTACTGGGTCTTGAGGATGGATCACTGGCCAGAGCTTGCAAAGTATGCAATTGAGCTACTGGCCTGTCCTGCATCCAGCGTTCTTTTGGAACGCACATTCAGTGCTGCTGGAGGCTTTGTAACTGATCACAGGGTGCGTCTGTCCACCGACTCGGTCGATCGACTGACCTTCATAAAAATGAATCAGTCTTGGATCACCACCAGCTACCAAGCACCTGATGCTGATGTAACCGAATAATTTTTTTCAGATCCCTTCAAAGACTGCCTATGCTGATGCTGAGTGACTATCCCTGAGTAATTATCCTCTTCCTCCTCAATGATCACGCTGATAGCTTGTAAGAACATTTTTGGTTCTGGGCGCCACCACCAGTGCCTAAGGCCCAATTTTTTAACAGGAGCGTGTAATTACAATTTTTGTTGCAATACTTTGCAGCAGGGCTCGTTTCTGCGTTCCAACTAGAGTATCTGTGAGGGGTTGCAGTGTTGTGCCACCAGCAACAGTGCCTAAGGCCCAATTTTTCAGCCCCTGTCTAACAGGGGCGTGTAATTACAATTTTTGATGCAATACTTTGCAGCAGAGCTCGTTTCTGCGTTCCAACTAGAGTATCTGTGAGGGGTTGCAGTGTTGTGGCACCAGCACCAGTGCCTAAGGTCCAATTTTTCAGCCCCTGTTTAACAGGGGCGTGTAATTACAATTTTTGATACAATACTTTGCAGCAGGGCTCGTTTCTGCGTTCCAACTAGAGTATCTGTGAGGGGTTGCAGTGTTGAGGCACCAGCACCAGTGCCTAAGGCCCAATTTTTCAGCCCCTGTTTAACAGGGGCGTGTAATTACAATTTTTGATGCAATACTTTGCAGCAGGGCTCGTTCCTGCGTTCCAAATAGAGTGTCTGTGAGGACTTACAGTGTTGTGGCACCAGCACCACCACCACCACCAAAGGCCCAATTTTTCTGCCCTTGTTTAACAGGGGCATGTAATTACAATTCTTGATCTAATATTTCACAGCAGGGCCCATTTCTGCACCCACCAAAAGCGAGTGAGGACTTACAGTGTTGTGGCACCAGCACCACCACCACCACCAAAGGCCCAATTTTTCTGCCCTTGTTCAACAGGGATATGTAATTACAATTCTTGATCTAATATTTCACAGCAGGGCCCATTTCTGCACCCACCAAGAGCGAGTGAGGACTTACAGTGTTGTGGCACCAGCACCACCACCACCACCAAAGGCCCAATTTTTCTGCCCTTGTTCAACAGGGATATGTAATTACAATTCTTGATCTAATATTTCACAGCAGGGCCCATTTCTGCACCCACCAAGAGCGAGTGAGGACTTACAGTGTTGTGGCACCAGCACCACCACCACCACCAAAGGCCCAATTTTTCTGCCCTTGTTCAACAGGGGCATGTAATTACAATTCTTGATCTAATATTTCACAGCAGGGCCCATTTCTGCACCCACCAAGAGCGAGTGAGGACTTACATTGTTGTGGCACCAGCACCACCACCACCACCAAAGGCCCAATTTTTCTGCCCTTGTTCAACAGGGGCATGTAATTACAATTCTTGATCTAATATTTCACAGCAGGGACCATTTCTGCGCCCACCAAGAGCGAGTGAGGACTTACAGTGTTGTGGAACCAGCACCACCAACACCACCAAAGGCCCAATTTTTCTGCCCCTGCTCAACAGGGGCATGTAATTACAATTCTTGATCTAATATTTCACAGCAGGGCCCTGTGAGGGCTTACAGTGTTGTGGCCACAACAACACCTAAGGCCCAAATTTCTGCTGAGTATATAGGGCAGGCCCCTACTTTCAAACATCTAACTTACAAACGACTCCTACTTGCAAACGGAAGGAGACAACAGGAAGTGAGATGAAATCTACCCCTAGGAAGGGAAATTCTCTCCTATAAGAGTTAATATGGGAAAAACATTTCTCCTTTCCACTGATGCTTTCCAATCCTTGTTCCACAAAAAAACCCAAATTTTCAAAAAACATTTGTCACTGGGACAAAAAGTGAGGTGAAATCTTCTGAAGAGGAGGACAGACAGCAAAACAAATGTCACAGGGGTGATAACCCTTCCCTATGTTTTCCAAAAAGCTTAAAAAAGATTTTTTGGCTGGAGCTAAACATGTTAAAAATGTACCCATTCAAAATTACAAACATATTCTACTTAACAACAAACCTACAGTCCCTGTCTTGTTTGCACCGCCTGTATACTGCTGTTCAGAGTATATAGGGCCTGGTGGCCCCACACCTTTCCTTATTTTAATTTGGGTGTGGGGTTCCCCTTAATATCCATACAAGACCCAAAGGGCCTGGTAATGGACTGGGGGGTACCCATGCCGTTTGTCCCACTGATTTTCATCCATATTGCCAGGACCCGACATTACATTAAACCCGCAAGCAGTTTTAAATTAGATTTTTTCCTTTAAAAATGACATTTTGTGCAGGGACTGTTCTAAACACGGGAAACACGCGCCACTTTACAGGCATACTATAGACACACCCCAGGTACGATATTTAAAGGAATATTTCACTTTTTTTTTTTTTACTTTAAGCAACATTTAAATTACTGCTCCCGAAAAAACGGCCGTTTTTAAAAGTTTTTTTTGCATTGATACATGTCCCCTGGGGCAGGACCCGGGTCCCCAAACCCTTTTTAGGACAATACCATGCAAATTAGCCTTTAAAATGAGCACTTTTGATTTCGAACGTTCGCGTCCCATAGACGTCAATGGGGTTCTAACGTCCGTGCAAATTTTAGGTCCGTTCGCAGGTTCTGGTGCGAACCGAACCGGGGGGTGTTCGGCTCATCCCTACTACTAACACTGGCTGGGAAGGGGTTAAACATATAGAGCAATCAAAGGGTTAACTGTGTGCCTAGCCAGTGTTTTTGTGTACTGTGTTAGGTGCTTTTATTAAGGCAGGAGATGGATTTTATTCCCTACTTTGAAGGAACACAACATCCATTCCTTCTTCCCTGTCAGAACTGAGTTCTGCCTTGTTTACATAGACATATCTAAAATCTGTGTGTATTACCGATGATCAGTAGGTGCCGGCGGACATCCAGTGCCCGTCACACGCAGATCGGCTTCTGCTGTGAATAATCACAGCAGAAGCGGCCCTCGGACAGCGCGCGCACATCCCCTGCAGGCGGAAGTGCAGAATCACATATATATATATATGTGATTCTGCACAGGAGAGCCACCCTGTAGCAGTAAAACTGCTATGGAGCATATGGCAAGGGGTTAATAAAGGTCCTGCTAAACCTGGTTTCTGTATTAGATGCAAAGAAAAGTTATACAATTAAACTGATAGTGTTCATTAAACCCTAAGATCTGAGATAACACCCATCCTTTAGGGTCTTTTCAGTGTTATGCATTTTACTACAATAAAAAGACATGTCTGACTGTATGAAAATGCATTTCAAGTACAAATACCATTTTTTTATGTGGCTAATTCACAGCTATGACTTGCATCCTAGCGAGTTTAGTAAGTCGTGAATATGCCTTAGGAAATGAATAGTAAATACACAGAAATGCATGTATTGTGCATTGTAATGTATTCTAAATTTCTACACTGAATGATTCTCTGCATAATTTATAAACAAAAATGGGTTTTAAAAACACATTAAAGCACATAAATGGGAGTTTAACACACAGAAATATACATAAACCCATGCAGTAAGAAATATGTTACTAAATATGCATAAATATGAAGATATTTGTTCTTACATCGTCATCATTCTTAGCAGTGCAGATTCCTTATATTATCAGTTTGCAGCATTCTGAAGCACTCTGATTTTTAGTATTAGCAATGTATACTTTACTAGAGGGAAAAATACAAACAGTATACCATAGATTTGGTGCTTCACTAGAAATGAGATGGAGAACACAACACAACCCAATATACAGTTCAAATGAATGGTCGCATTTAGTTTACCAAGTACAAATATAATTCAGTAAACCCTAATGTGTAATAATAGGATGTAGCTCTTTTGTTGAGCAACTTGTATTTCAGCTTTAGTGGATCTTTATGTAGCAGTCTACAATGTAGTAAAGCATTAATCCTTTTTTAGAAAAATTACTATATTATGGTAATTAGATAAGAATTATTAGGGATTTATTTCGTTTCATGTATTAACCTTAGTAAATTACTCTGTACTCCCTTAGATCTGCAAAAAAATAACTGATGGAAAATAATGGAAAATGTAATAAAAAACAGCATACCTCCTCCTAAATGATTATCATTAAAGAAGGAGAACAACTGAGCAAGCTTCTTCATAAGTCCATATTAGCCTGTAGGGCCTTAGGGCAAGTTTTTTTTGTTTTTTTTTTAAGAATTTTGACCTAAAAATCCCTTTCTTATTAAAAAAAAATGTCAGTCCCGGGGGGCGTGGCTAGCCACGGAGCGGAGTGGAAGCTTGATTCTTGAGCTCCGCTCCATAGCAGGGATAAACAGCGACACACAGCAACAGGTTTTTCCCCTCTCCCCGAGAAGCAAGGGGAGAAAAGCGGGACATGAACCAGCATGTCAGGGAGGCGTAATCTGCCGTCACAGCCACGCCACGTGACTGAGTATTTCGGCCTCATGGAACAGAGACCCAGGCAAGATGGTGCCGGCGGTGCCAGCCACACTCCTTTCTCAGCCGATCAGCATGGCTGAATGAACAACACTCAGCCACACCACCAGGAAGGTGCAGAGCTGACAGGAATGAAAGACACAGAGGACATGGACAATCTCCCTCCTCCAATGACAGTCAGCAGAGGCACAGCAAGACAGAGATAAGAGACTCGCCTCATCTCCCTGCAATTCACCTAACAACATCCCTCAGGCAAAAAAGCACCATGGGAATGCCTCAGGCTCCACCTCCCACAGCCCCACACATCTATCTACTCTGGCAAATATTCCTGTAACTGATAGCCCAGTATCTGAAAGCATGCTAAAAGCAATGTTACTTACCCTGCAAAAAGATTTACACAGGGAGCTGCAGCTATCACTATCCCAGGCACATGACAGGCTTGACTGCCTGGAAGATAGAGCAGACACGACAGAGGAGCATATATCTGAAATGGGCAAAGCCCATAATGAGCTTCTTGACGCACACGATCATCATTCGGATGAGATCCAAATAATGAAATTGAGGTTGGCAGAAACAAATAACATAAAATTCAGAGGGATCCCCGAATCAGTACCACCCAATGAGCTCAAAAAATACCTACAACAGCTCTTTGTCACCCTGCTCCCTAATCTCTCTCCCCAAGACTTGCTCATTGGTCGCGCGCACAGAATTGCAAAACCAGACCACCTACCAGTGGAGACACCCAGAGATGTCCTAGCCAGAATCCATTTTTTTTCCACATAAAGGAACAAATCCTTTACACGGCTAGGAATCTCAGACCCCTACCAGCACCCTACACCAAAATATCTCTCTTAGTGGATCTGTCACTAGCTACAATGGAATTATGTAAAGCATATACCCCGGTCACCTCAATTCTACAGAATAATAAAATCACCTACAGTTGGGGATATTACACGAAGCTTCTGGTTAACTACCAGCAAAAAATCGTTCCAATCTTGTCTCCTAAAGATGGATATAAAAAACTGACTAGGGGGCGTGGCTAGCCGCGGAGCAAGATGGACATCTGACCCTGCAGCTCCGCTCAGCCTCGGGACTCTCCGCTACCCTCTGCCCACTACAGCTACCTTCCTCCCCTCTCTCCCACACCAGAGGGGAGGTGGAACATAGGGGATCACAGCAGTATGTCCAGGAAGAAGAACCGCTCTTTCTATAAGTCAGACCACCTCATGGATTTTACAACGTGACAGACATGCAGAACAGCCAAAATGGTGCCGGAGCTGTGTCTCCCCGTCCGCCCTCGCCAACACAAATATCTTCACAGGACTCCGCTCTCACCCCAGAGGATATGGACAGCTCTGTGCCCGATCCTACACCTCACCAAGGCACCCCTTCAGACAGAGGTAAGAAATCAGCACAGTCCCCATTGCCCTCTCCATCTACAGTACCGCTGTATAAGAAACAGCACTGTGATGAAACTACTGCCAGCGACAGTTCACGGGAATCTCTGGCTGTGTACCCTGCAAGTGATCAGCCTGCCTCAGAGCAAACCTTAAAACTGTTGTTATTATCTCTACAAAAAGATCTCCACAATGAGCTCTGCTCATCTTTATCCTCCCTGCACCTCAGAGTAGAGCAGGTTGAGGAAAGTACTGACACATTGGAGAGACAGATCACAGAGCATGCCTCTGCACACCACGAGGCCTCTGAAGCATTCCACCAGCACTCTGAAGAAATACGATTTTTACAGGCTAAAATGGCCGACCTGGAAGATTGGTCCAGGAGAAATAATATAAAGTTCAGAGGCATCCCTGAGACTGTCAAACCTCCAGATATAATACATTACATCCAACAACTGTTCCTCATACTTATTCCACAACTGTTGCAAGCTGACATCACCACAGACCGCGCTCACAGGATCGTTAAACCAAACCACCTACCAGAAACGGTCTTACGCGACGTACTGGCATGTATCTATTTCTTTCAAACCAAAGAAAGGATCATGTATGCAGCTCGTTCTACCGCTACCCTCCCAGACCCTTACTCTTCCATCCCTTTATACACAGATATATCAGCAGCCACCGCACAAAAAAGAAGAGAATTTGCCCAAGTTACTGCAGTCCTACGAGATCGTAACATCACATACAAATGGGGCTTCCCCACCAAATTAGTGGTAACATTTCAAAACTAACCAACCAACATCTATACACCTTAAGAGGGTATAAATAGGTTACTAAACTGGGGCCTCATCTCCTCACTTCCACCGGGCCCAGAGTCACACCGTCCACAGACCTATGGTCACAGCTGCAATAACACCAGCCGTGCCTCGCTTTGTGACCAACATCTTCACTGATACCCGGCTCCGCCCGGGGACACCTGTGTTCCTTTACAGGCAATCTGAACATTATTCAACCCCTAAATGGCAAATTTGTCCCAGAAAAGTATTACCTTAGTTACAGTTCTTCTTCTTCTTTTTTTTTTTTCATATTCCATTTTTTTACTCATATATCCCCTGATTATATAGAGTGCTAGGCACCTTACCACGAGTTTAAAGTTTACATTACGTTTCATCTAATTTTCTTTTACTGCTTTATAAGTTAGTTGTATTTACCACAGAACTAGCGATCAATAAGTGTTCTTACAGTATTTTACAAGCAACATTCAGGTAGTTGGTATGCGAAGTAGCAGGTGTTCCTCCCCGTCCTTCCCCCTCCTTCTAGGCCTACCCCCACCGCCTCACCACTATGGCTGTTAACATCACCTCCCTGAATGTCAAGGGCCTTAACTCTCCCTTTAAACACCATATGATATGGAGAGAAGCTCTTAGACTCAAGTCAGATATCTTATGTGTGCAGGAAACTCACTTTTCCTTATCCAAGTCACCACCCTGCTCTCATGCTTTTTTGCCAACTCCCCTAAGAAAAAAGCTGGTGTCCTTATTGCTGTGCAATCCACGGTGGCATTCCGATTACTCCACTCTGAGATTGACCCATATGGCAGGTATATTATCCTGCATGCCTCCATTAACAACCACACTATAACTATTGTCAATGTTTATGCCCTCAAGGACAATTCTACAAAACCATAGTGGGAAACTAGAACCCTTCAGACAACACCCCCTGATTTTCTGCGGTGATTTCAATCAAATAATAGACCCCACGCTAGATTCCTCCAACCCATCCCGCAGACAATCCACTGCTCTCTCTTCACTACTCCGTTCTGAAGATTTTTATGACCCATGGAGATGTCTACATGGCACTGAACGGGACTACACTTTCTATTCACATACCCAAAAATCCTACTCCAGGATTGACATGTTTCTGGTTGATAAACACACCCTCCAAACAGTGCAAGATGCCAAAATTGATACCATCACATGGTCTGACAATGCCCCAATTATACTCAAACTATTCCCCCCGCATCCTAAACAAGCGGGGACTATGTGGAGGCTCAACATCTCCCTTATCTCTCACCCCCGTCTCCAGACACATGTTACATCTGAAATTAAATTATATTAAATATAATTATTTCTCTGTCAATGCTAACTCTGTGACTGATCCCACAGTCTGCTGGAATGCTCACAAAGCATGCCTTAGAGGTATCCTTATTAAATTGGGGCACATGAAAAAAAGAAATGCAATGCTACCACCTTCAAATTATTGGACCAAATACACACTGCTGAAACTGCACATAAACACTGTGTTTTGGATAGCCTTTTCTAATGTTCTGGATATGCTCTCTTATTCTCTTCCACATTGGTCGTTTCGTTCTGCCAATGTATTGGAGGGAGCAGGAGCACTGTAAAGCATATACCACCCCCTCAGTCCTGCAAGATATAAAATCCTTTATTTCAAATTCTTGTCCAGTATTTGTTGAAGAAAATTTCTGACATTTGTATCCATTTTGATTAGTATTTATGCAGGCATAACACCTTTTACAGGGATAGAATCCTTTACCCTGAAAAAAGGTTAAATCAGTTATTCTCTTGGGTAGGTTGGAGTACATTTTTAGCTATGATGTCCCTTAGAGTTGGAGCTCGTCTATAAATGAATCTCGTTTTTTCTGGGAGTATATTTGCCAAAGTAGTATCAGTTTTTAAAATAGACCAATGTCTTTTTATAATCCTCTCCATCCTCCTGTGTTGTACACTGAAGTCCATTATCAGAAGTATGTCATCTGTTTTGTCATTTACCTTGATTTTATCTTGGATCAGCGCTTCTCTTGGGGTTTGATTGACTTCTGTTATTTTTTCTTCTATAAAACATTTATTGTACCCTTTTTCTTCAAACCTCTTACCTATCCACTGAGCTTGTTTAAGATAGTCATTATTTTCTGAACAATTTCTCCGTAAGCGAATAAACTGGCCCTTCGGAATGTTGATTAACCATGGCTCATAGTGGCAACTCGTTACTGGTATATAGCTGTTCCTTTCCACCGGTTTGAAGAAAGTTTTTGTGCTGATGATATTGGCTGTTAGTTCTATTTCAAGATCAAGGAACTGGATTTTAGTCTCACTAATTTGATGTTCAAGTTTAATATTTTTTTGGTTCATATTCAAACGTTGGAAAAAGGATCTTAAACTCAGTTCATCACCCTTTCAAATAAAAATACAATCATCTATAAATCTTTTATATAGAACCAGTTCCTGTGTTGTATTTAAAAAGATGGCATCCTCCTCTCATTTTGCCATGAATATGTTGGCTACACTTGGGGCATATTTAGCTCCCATCCCAATACCCGTTAGTTGTCGAAAATAATTATCATTACACCAGAAGTAGTTATGTTGAATACCAAAGGCCAGGCTTCTAAGAAGAAATCTTTTCTGTTTAGAAATGAGATGGCTGAATGAATCCATAGCCCATTTAGATGCTTCTATTGCATCGCTATGTTCAGTTATTGTGTACAGTGAAGCAACATCAGCAGTTGCTAACAGATATCTTCCATTAGGGTCCAGGGTCAGAGATTTTAATATTTGTAATAAATGTTTGGTATCACGTAGATAAGCTTTAGTGTTAGGTACTAGGGGTTGCAAGAATTTGTCCACATATTCCCCTAGTCTTGCATTGATCGATTGAATCCCATTAATGATGGGTCTTCCTGGTGGTGCCTCAGCATTCTTATGGATCTTCGGGATGGTGTAAATGATTGGAACTCTACATGTATCCGGTACTAAATATCTAGATTCTTTTTTGGATAAAATATTTTTGTTGATTCCTTTTTGAATCAAAGAGGACAGATCTCGTTTGTATTCTCTAGTAGGATTGCTACTGAGTTTCAGATATGTGTTATTATCGTTAAGTTGTCCCATCAGTTCCTGGTGATAGTATTCCTTGGTTAGTACTACAATGGCGCCCCCTTTGTCGGCCGTTCTAATTATAATATCTTTATTTGCTTCCAATTGTTTTATACCTTGTTGTATATGCTGGGATTCCGAGATTCTACTGAACTTGAGTTGTTCCAGGTCTTTGATCACCATTTTTTTAAACACCTCAATATGTTCATTATTTGTAGAGGGTGGATTGAATAGTGACTTATTTCTTAAATTACTATACTGTATTTATTTGAGTATTTATATATATATTTATTTATTTTTATTCATATATATACTCATTTTTTTGCACATTGTGAAGCACTTCAAATATCATTATTTATTCTTTTTAAGTGACTCTGAAAACACTCTCTTTTGATAGCAGCCTCACTTGGTTTTATGTGTAATTATCAGCTATTTAGCATCACAGCGCTTTGTGTTTTATATATTCTTTGTCTTGTATATACATTGTCGGAATTTCCAGAACGCGGTGACGTACACCACGTATAATGAGACTATAAAAGGGCAGTTCAATACCAAGCACACCACCCTTTAGGCTCCTTTTGCTAATTTTGTGTTAGTAAAAGTTTGGTGAGAGACAAATTCGTGCTTTTTCAGACTCATGGTTTTCAGATAATTTTTCTGCTGTTCAGTTTGAGCTTGTGGGTTTGTATCTGATCTTCAGTGAGTGTAGTGAGTTCCCGTTGGCTTATTCAGTGTGTTCTTGTCCATTCGTTACTGATTTTCAGGTCACTCTTCACAGGCCTTGCTGTTCTTCGGTGCGTTCTGTTACTTCGTTCTGACCAGCCGACCGTTTTGAAGCCATGTTGCATGTATGTATTCATTGTAGAGTTCGTGCTGTGCGGGGGCTTGGTGTTGGAGTTCTTACTTTGACACAAGCCCAGTCCATGAACAGGGTGGGGAGAAGTTCATGAAATTGGTTGCTCCAGGGTGACCAATTCTGTCACATGCCTTTGCTCTGTGAGATCCGTGAGAATAATCCTGATGATTTAAGGAACTTTCTTAGGATGACGGACCCCGTTTTTCACCGTTTGTTGGCTTTGTTGACCCCTTATATCAGCAGGTAGGATACCTGCATGAGGCAAGCCATCACTCCAGAGCAGAGGCTAGTCGCCACGTTGCAGTACTTGGCAACGGGGAGAAGCCTGCAGGACCTCAAGTTCTCACAGACATCTCCACCCAGGCTCTGGGGATCATTATCCCAGAGACCTGTTCTGCCATCATTCAGGTCCTGCAGAAGGACTATATTAAGGTAAGATTTATCCTTTAACATCACATTTTATTGTATTTAATGTTTGATAATGTATTGTATTTCTTTCATCATTCCCTAATTACCATGATTGTACTATGCTGTGAATGTCCCCTTTGTCCTCATGCATGCTGGAATGTTTAAACATTTTTTTGTCCTTCATGCATATTTGCCTTCACTTGCCTCCCCAGCATGCTCTCCTGGGCCTATATCCACCTCGCCTAGTCACTTAACAATGTATTTTGGCAGCTCCATTGTAGTGCTTTACCCTAAACACCCCCTAAAATGTGTACAAATGTTATTTGTGTCCTTAAATTGGCATTAAAGAGGCATTTTTTGGGGGTCCCAAACTCATTTGGAACCCTCCCTCCCCCCAACCTCTAAGTCAACCCATACCAATCCTCTATCTGCTGACTTTGCCAAACCCATACACACTATACCTTCCTCTTTTGTGGTCAGATTTATGGATGAATTCCCCAAAGCATGTAGTGCAAGGGCCTGCCTGAATACTTTCAAATGGTACACATGCGCTAGCTGCCATCATGGGGGATCAATGGACGTGTTGTCTGGGTGCAACCCCTTCCTCTCAGCTACTTTATTATCGAGGAAGGGGTTGCACCCACAAAACGCGTACATTGATCTTCCGTGATGGCAGATAGCACATGTTGACACACTGTGTGCATCTTCTAAATTTTGCTTTTAACATACGTAAAAAATTTTAGTCATAAAAAAAAAACAGAAGAAATTTAGGGTTTTCTGGGTGTTTTAGATTCTCCCTAAAACATTAATGATGTTCTTCATTTTGTTTTGAACATCATTGATGTTTTGCTTTGTTTTCTAAATCTCTATTACACCCCATTATCTCCCCGATGAGGATCTGGGCACTTTCACTGGTGAAATGACATTCCTCTTCCACAACATCCCAATCATCTACAAAAAACCAAAAAAAAAAAAACCACACCATGTATTATAAATATGCAGGCATCCATCTCTTACCTGAAGCTGTGGTCGCAGACACTCACCTGTTGTGGTGACAATTTCTACAACGTCTTCCACCTCCTCCTCTGGTTGGGTTTGGGGGATTTCCCCTTCTTCCTGAGGTGGAGGTCCTTGGTGTCCTCTGATGAGTGGTGTCCTCCGAGTCTTTTCTCCCCTGTGTGAACAAAAATAGGTATACTTAGCACACAGATATCTGATGGGAGAAATAGGAATATGAAACATTGCTTGGAAGTGTTGTACAATTGTCTGTTTTGGCAGAGTTCCAAGCAGAATTTTTGTGTCCTTTGTAAAGCTTGAATGCTTACCTGTTTTGTGCAAGCTTCACAGATAGAGAAACCCCTATAGTATACACTGGAGCACCTGTGTGGGGCCCCCTAATAAAAAGGGTGTTCTGGTGTCCCACACTAGTGCTCAAGCATCCAGATGTGTAAACAGCTGCTGAGTGTCCTCTCTTTACACAGAATCTAGTTTGTATTTCATTCTAGTTACAAACCCATCTAGACAACAAACTTTTTTTTTTAATCGAAGTAGGCCAGAAAAACGGTATTGAACTGCATCTGCCAAAACATTGTATTTTAGTGGCCGAACAAACAATGTTTCCTACGAACGAATAATGTGCCCATGAACTTGAAAGTTGCCATTTTAAACTGTACAACAGTAAAGAAAAGCACATGGAGCAGCACGAACGTAATATAATAAAGAATAGGAACACAGGACAACTACTTGCTTTTTGCAGCACTCTTCTGATCCTTCTGTACTGATCGTGCTCCCTTAATTTGAGGTCCGACCACTGTTTCCTCAGTTGATTCTAGGATCGTCGTACCCCAAAATTGCGGTGCAGACTCTTCACAACTTTTTCCTTTCAATAATTTTATTGGTTTAATATTCACAAAGTACGTTTTAGGTAAAAATAAAAAACAAAAAAAAAAAACAGGAGACAAAGAGGAACGTTTGGTACATGTGACTTAAAGAGTACATATATTGGCCAACATGGCCAAACATAGAGTGAGATAACATATGACTTACTCAAAGGGTTACAGCATAGGTCATATATGTGTAAATGAAAAAGAACGTTATGACACTAAACAACTCCAACTCTGACATGTTCCCCTATCGGATTTTTAAGCTTAATAGCGGGTCAGTGGTGAGTATGAGATTGTTGTTCTCCAACTTTTAGTTAATAATGGAGAGGAGGGTGAAAGGGAGCACCCCCAGCCACCCCTAAAGGGATCATGCTGTGGGTGGACCCCTCTCACTCCGACTCCATCAATATTTGACCCTAGTCTTCACTCAGGAAATTAAAGCTTGAGTAAGTATTATGTAGGGATGTTAGAGCTTCAAAATGGAAAAAATAGTTAACAATATAATCATAACTGAAACTCGGTTGTTAGGAGCAGGAGAGGAAGCGAGCTCAGGTAGCTTGAAGAGACACACGGTCGGATTTTCCAACGGAAAATGTGTGATAGGACCTTGTTGTCGGAAATTCCGACCGTGTGTGGGCTCCATCACACATTTTCCATCAGATTTTCCGACACACAAAGTTTGAGAGCAGGATATAAAATTTTCGGACAACAAAATCCGATCATGTGTACACAAATCCGACGGACAAAGTGCCACGCATGCTCAGAATAAATAAAGAGATGAAAGCTATTGGTCACTGCCCCGTTTATAGTCCCGACGTATGTGTCTTACGTCACTGCGTTCAGAACATTCAGATTTTCCGACAACTTTGTGTGACCGTGTGTATGCAAGACAAGTTTGAGCCAACATCCGTCGGAAAAAATCCTAGGATTTTGTTGTCGGAATGTCCGAACAAAGTCCGACCGTGTGTACGGGGCATAAGAGTTTTGGGGAAACTAAACTCAATTGTTGCTGTACTTTGCACATCTGAAGCACAGTATAGAAGTCATGATCGGCCTTGTCTTAGTTACATTGTCATGGGACGGTGAGAAAAAAGATTGGAAAAGAAGAAGTAAGGGAGGAAAGAGTTCAAGGGAAGGAGATATGAGGAGGTGGGTGTTTCAGAAGGGTCACTCTGAGTCTTATCCATTAGGAAGATTCAACGCATGGGTATAGAGGAATATGACAGTAGTAAGCCCAGGGTTCCCAGGTTAGTTCAAATGTACGGGTTTTGTCTTGCATAATGCTCACTATATTCTCCTGCGCCATAATCCAAGATATTTTATGCTTCACCGCTGTGATCGGAACTAAAGAAGTTTTTATCCAATGGGCTGCTATTGTAATTTTGGTGCCCAGCAGGATGAAGAAAATCAGTGTTTGAGTGTGTTTGTCTACTTTATTCAATTTAAGGTTGAGGAGTGTTATTTCTGGTGTTTGGGGGACCTGAATGGTAGTCACTTTGCGTATCAAGGAAAATACTCTGTTCCAGAGACCCCTTATGCGTGGACATGACCACCAGATAGGAAACATTGTTCCTATATGGTTGCAATTTTGAAAACACAGCGGGGAAGCATCTGGATAGATTCTAGCAAGGAGGGAGGGGACCCTATACCAGCGGGTCAGAATTTTGAGGCTTGCTTCAATCAGACATTTAATATACCTTTGAAGGAGTGTTGGAAACAGGTAAACCATTTATCCTGGTCCCAGGAAATGTCGAGGTCGCTTTCCAAAGAGAAAGAGAGTGTAGGAGGGTTTGGACATATCAGAGGCTAGGGAGGAATATATGATGGAGATCCTGCCCCTCTGATCCAGACTCTTCACAACTTTAGCCATGATCTTGGCCTTTCTCACATTTGGGTTGGGGTAAGGTCCATACTTCCCATCATAGTTGGCCCTTTTCAATATGTCCACCATCTCCACCATCTCAACAAAGGCCATATTTGAGGCCTTAAATCTCCTCCGGGATCCTGACGTTTCTGGCTCTGGGCTTTCCTCCTCCTCGTTGTTTAAATTGTCACGCACCTGTTGTCTCTCCGCCATCTGCTCTCCCCACTGCACCGAAAGAAAAGGGGTGGGGAATAGACTAGAAAGAACGTCAGGGGCGGGCGAAGTTTCACGCATGCGCGGTGTATATAAAGCGCAACATGCGTGCGTTGTACGTACGATCTGTGAGCGGAGGAAAGAGTATCGGAAGCGCCAATCATGATAACGAAGGTACCATTTGAACTTGGGCCTATACTGCTTATAGATTAAGGCCTATATTGTTTAGCCTGACATTAGGGTTTGTCTTGTGTTGTGTCTTGCAGAGAAAATGGATCTAGTCAATGATCATGACTTTATGCCAATGTTCATTGATATGTTTAGGGAGCTGCCCTGTCTGTGGCAGGTAAACCACCCCTATTATAACAATAAAACAAAGAGGAAGGTAGAGCTGGATCAATTGCTGGAATTTGTAAAGCCAGTGATCCCCACAGCAGACATCCCCTATTTGAAGGCCCTAATTGGTGGCATGAGGAGCACTTATCTTAGGGAACGCAAGAAGGTCCAGGATTCCCTGAGATCAGGAGCTGTAGATGACATTTATGTCCCCAGGTTGTGGTACTATGATAGACTGCATTTTCTGGCAGGCCAGACTGAACCCAGGCCAGCACTCTCCAGTCTTCCTTCCACACTTCCTTCCCCCCCAGCTGAGGCTTCAGACGCCCAACCTGGGCCTCCCAGGCAGCAACATGTGGAGGAGCCCAGCTTGAGCCAGGTATAGCATTCTTCTAAATATTTCTGTTTGTCAAATTAATGATGTTAAATATGTGTTAGTTTTAATAACTAATTTCTGATTTCACAAAGTGTTTTACATATCAATAGACAGTAGTGGCCACAAATGTTGGGCTCAGAATGATAGTTTTTTCTATTTATTAACATTCAATTTGCAACAGTCATGAGATGAAAATTGTGTGTGATTGATGAACCAAAAACTAAAACGATGTCCCTTTTTCATACACAGGAAAGTCTCAGCCAGGAGGTGGTGGGGGTAAGTGGCAGCCAGGAGGTGGCCAGGCCCAGTAGCCTGCCCGATGCCCAGGTCCCTCCCCTCCGCCTCCAACAAAAAAGTGTCAAGAAGAGGAGTAACCTGGAGGATGCAGCAATTGGCCTATTTTGGAAGGCTACTGTGGCCCTCAGAACCCCCACAGTGTTCAAGAGAACTTTTCATACATTACAGCCTGCAAAATGCTGGAAATGGAGGAGGGCCAATGCTTAATATGTGAGTATCTCATCTTCCAAGCCCTAAATAAGGGGTTGAGGGGCCAACTCACAAGCCAAAGCCACGTTTGGGAGTTCAACCATGGTCCTCCTCCTCCAGGTCCTCCTCCTCCTCCACCTCCTGCCACACCTCCAACACCAGAGCAACAGCCTGGAAGGAAGCGTCTAAGGAAGACCAGAGAGTGATGGCCCTGGGTTCAGTCTGGTCTGGCAAAAGATGCAGGCTGTTGTAGTACCACAGCCTGGGGATATATATGTCATCTGCTGCTGTTCCTGAATCTCTTGTAGTCCTGGACCGGATTGTGCTCACTATTATAAGGACTCCTCAGGCCACCAATTTTGACTGTAAAATAATTGATGTGTGCCCTGGGGTACAAAGGCTTTGCAAATTTCACCAGTTTATCCAGCGTTGCCTTCATCCTTATTTTGTTATGACCCAGAATAAATGGCTATTTATTTTTTACAAATACTTGCCTATGTGTTTTACATAAAAAAAGACAGTTTGTTTGTGAGGAGGCAGGTACATTTCCAAAATACAATGTGAAATTACCTAGGGACACCAACACCAACCAAAATCCTTGAGATTCTAAAATACAATATAATAATGGTGTTGTGGTAACTTGACACACAAAACCTACAAAAATAATTATGGAGAGCACCAAAAAAAAATTTAAAAAATTAACAAAAACAGGAGATCTTGATTAAAAAAACAAACAACAAATTATCAAAAATATATATATCAAAAAACATAAAACCCCCCAAAAATGTGTTAGATCTGACAAATACAAATATTATATTCATGAAATCACGAGAAATAATAAAGAAAGAAGTTTGTGAGAACTCTGTGTGAATATAAGCAGCAACACAACTTCATTCTTCTAGCATTATAAAGAAGAAAGTGCGCTGCATTAAACAATTTAAAACATTGCATCGTGACGAAAGTGCTATATCCATTATGAATGCTAATTTTAGCAGACCGAGCAGTTCCGTCTCGGAATTTATTCTGAACATGCGTGGCACTTTGTGCGTCGGAATTGTCCACACACGGTCGGAATTTACGCGAATGGATTTTGTTAGCGGAAAATTTTATAGCCTGCTTTCAAACTTTGTGTGTCGGAAATTCCAATGGAAAAAGTCCGATGGAGCCCACACACGGTCGGAATTTCCGACAACAAGCTCCGATCGCACATATTCCGTCGGAAATTCCAACCGTGTGTACAGGGCATTAGAAGCCAAATTACAAAACACCAGAAGAACACTTAGCGAACACCTACGTGCAAATTTTGACCTATCCCTAAAAGGACTGAAACTACATTTTTATACACACCACAACAAACCTGGAATTGGTCTTGCAAAGGAGCTCAAACGCCGCCTAGAACACACTAAAATCTCACACCTTACCTCCCTCCATCAAACTCACCTCACCAACCCTAAGGACATAGCCAATCGATTTAGCCAGTTTTATGCCAACTTATACAATTTAACTTCTACAGGTGAAGCTCCCCCTCCCATGCCATCTGACATAGTCCAGTTCCTAGATCACTTATATCTACCTACACTTTCCCCACAACTACACGCCATCTCTGGTCCCTTCTTACTACCTGAGTTGGAGAGAGCTAACATTTCCCTACCACTACACAAAGCCCTGGGGCCTAATGGCTTTAGCAATGAATATTACAAACAATTCTCTTCAATACTAGCCCCACATCTAGGCCAATCCTTTAATCATACCCTCTCCACAGGTTCCCTCACCCCAGAAGCTCTTGAAGCAAACATCACCACAATCCCCAAAACCTGGTAAACCAGCTGACGATCCGGCCAGCTATAGGCCAGCCCAGATCCCCAACAGTATGATGCCGTGAGCCCAGTCCCCCTGTCTTCTCTCCAACAGCAGAAAGGACTCCAGGGAGAAGGGCCAGTCCAGGCCTCTCCCCAGCGGCGGATATGTTCTCTGAGAGAGGCAGAGGTTGGCTGGGTGAGTAATGCTTTGTTTGGAACAATTTGTTTGGGGTACTGTGTGGGTACAGGCAGTAGAGGACTGGAACTAAGGACTAAATTCGGAGTCAACCCGTCTGGGGTCTCCTCCTGTGTTAGTCTCCTGCCGAAAGGGCAGAAATGTGACAGACCTAGCCATGACAGAGGCTTTTGGAGAGGACTGAATGCAAGCCTCTTGCTTTTGATTATGGGCCCTGGATTTTCAAGGGAACAATGCTCTTTGTGAGGTGAATGAGAAATCTGGTCTGATCTGTACTGGTCATACTCAAACTTGTATATATGTATATATTGTATGTTGTCTCATTCTGTTGTGGACTCTTTGCTGTGATCATTTGGGATGTGTATCTCTGTGAAGGGAGGGGGGAATCCTCCAGCAGCTCCCCTGCTGATAAGACTGTTTACTGAGGAGAAGTTTGAATACACCTGACCTGTGTGTCCATTGTCTTTGGACAGTTTAACCCGCCCTCTTTTCCAAGGGTGGGGGGGAGAGTCTCTGATTTATTTTATCTGTTGTGTCCATGTGTGTCCATGTGTGATAATAAAACAGTCCATGTTAGCAGTGAAACAAGTCTTGCCTTGTTTTGTGCTTGGGAGCAGTTAGAATATCTAATATCTGTATCCAGACTGGGAGGAAGTGGTATACTGACGGAAACACTCAAGCGGAGTGTGGGACGTTCGTGACACTATGTAATATAAAGCATAAACTCACAGCTAAAAGCACAAACACAAACAGAATAAAGGGTCAGGTAATCCCATCACAGAGGGGAAGAATCTATAGTAGATAATGTCAAAATAAGTCAAAGAATCAGAGTGATTTTATCTAAAAATACCACAGTTCCAGCCAAAACTCACCCATTGTTAAAGACAAGCACTTTTTAGTGAGAGGTAATATATAGTTAGTGATAGATAAAATGCATGTCAAAAAGGGTAAGTAAAAAGTTTACCCTTTATAGTAGTATTTCCACAAGTTCATGAAAGGCCCCCCAAAAAAACAAGAAAGCTGCCAAGGGGGATACCGGATACTCTATGAATAAAAATAAAGAAAGAAAGTGTTTTTAGAAAGATGTAAATAGTGAAAAAGTTATAGAGGTAAATCCAACTTTGCTAGGGTACAGCAAGATGTAATGTCTTACCCTGGGAATCCTTCAAGATTGTGAAGCCGCCACTGCAGTGACACACCAGATGCGTGTGGCCAGATGAAACACCAACCTGGAGTGCATAAGTATGCACATCCCGCCTGTAATCAACCAATAAGCAGATTGCCAAGGTGAAGTCATCCAGACCAGCCGTGACCGTCACCACGCATGCGCCCAACCCACGCAATGCGCCTGCACAGTATTGGACAACACAGGTGAGGATGCGATTGGCCAGCAGGCAGTGATGTATCGAGGGCCAGGAGGGGAAACACCGCCCCCAGCTGGTGCTCTAGTGCGCCACACACTGCAAACAAAGCCTGCAGGATGCGGCGCTGGGTGGCCGCATAGTGCTGGAATAAAGCCAATATCTGCCAATTGAGAGCACCAAGGAGCAACCACCAGGGGGATGAGAGAAACGGAAGACCGATTTGAATACATAATAATCACACATTTGAATAATGGTAACAATAATAAATACATATTAACATAGCAAAAAGGGTCCAATACATGAGTGACAATCTAATGTCTACTCACTTGTACAATATAATCTGGCAATATCATTTACAAGGTAGTAAATAGAAGCATGGATAAAAAGCAACAATAAAAAAAAAATTGCTGATCTTTAGGAGGCTTGGATATGTGCATAGACTTTAGAGGTTACTAAATCGATTTTCCAGAAAATAATAATCCACACCATTAAAATGATACATAGATGGTAGTTATGTGCCATAACGGATACAAAAAAATAATAATAATACAAATTCTAAAGGGGATTTAAAGAAAAGGTTTATACGATTGGGCCTCATTAAGGCCAGGAACATGTGTGGCATTTAAGCGTTCAATCCAGGTAGTCTCTCTTCTAAGAATATATTTATCCCAGTCTCCCCCATGGGAGTCCTTGGGGATCACAGCCAGGATGATATAAGAAACCAGGAACACGTCGACCTTGTGATAGAGATTCAAATGTCTACTCACGGCAGTCAACATTTTGCTCTTTGCTGAGTAGTAGACGTGGTCCCTGATTCTTAAACAAAAATGCCTGGCTGTTTTCCCCACATAAAAGGCTCCACATTTACAGGACATGTGGTATACAACCCCCCGAGGGTCACAGTCCACATTAAAGTTTGGGGAAAATACTTCTCCATTGGGAAGTGTGAAATGGGTACCTACAGAGATCCAAGAACAAAAAGCACATTTACCACATCTTGTCATACCACATTGATGGTATCTAGAAATGGTATTGGCGGACTAATGACTAGATACTAATTTATCCTTTAGAGATCTAGCCCTTCTAAAGGTGATTTCCAGATGGGGGCTAATATATTTACTAATGATAGGATCCTCCTGTAACAGTGACCAATGAGTTTTTAGTATATTGCATAACTCTCCATGTTGTTGAGAGTATCTTGTAATATAATTAACTGTATTGTTAGAGGCAACCGTCTTTGTTTTAAATAGAAGTGAAATGAGAGACTGACGTAGTGCTTTGTTATAGGCACTACTTTGTAATGATTTACTATACCCTCTTGATCGAAGTTGGATTTGTAGATGATTAGCCTGGGTTTTGAACTCTTCAAGTTGTGTACAGTTGCCACGTAACTTCAAGTATTGAGCATATGGGATACTCTGAATCAGGGCCATAGGGTGGGCACTATCAGCGTGTAACAATGTATTCCCTGCTGTCTGCTTTCTAAAAAGTGTTGAGGCTAGACAATTATCCCTGTCTTTAAAGTTAGTAAGGTCCAAGAAAGTGATTTGCTGAAGGTCACTAGCGACTGTAAATTTTAGATTGAATTGATTTTGATTCAAGGTGTCAACAAAGGTAGCCAACAAAGCTGGAGTGCCCGTCCAGATAATGAAAATGTCATCAATGTAACGCATGCAGCACAATGCGTGGTTGATAAATGGTGCCAATAGGTCGTCAGAGAATAAAGCACATTCCCACCCCCCCAGGTAAAGGTTCAGCAGGTGCACAGCAAGTGCCCATGGCCACCCCTGTACCTGGAGGAAGTGGGATTCCTTGAATCCAAATCAGTTTTGTCTTAGGATAAAATGTAGAAGGTCCAAGATGAACTCATAATACTCCCATTTATGGTGATCTTGGTCTCTTAGGCAGGTCCGAACTGTCCGGATGCCCTGCTCGTGCTGGATGCTAGAGTACAATGCCTCAAGATCCAAAGTCACGACCAGGGAGTCGGGAGAGACGACCATTCCCTCAATGTTTGTTTAAGGAGGTCTAATGTATCTCTGGTATAAGATGGTAAACCCATTACATGGGGCATGAGAATGGAGTCAACCAGACGACTTGCATTCTCCGTCAATGAGCCAATACCTGATACAATGGGTCTCATGGGAGTGATAATAAATTCTTGTGAACTTTTGGTAAAGTATAAAAAGTTGCTTCCCTAGGGGTTTGTGTATTCAAGTAATTGTAGTGATCTTGGTCAATAAGGCCCCTCTGATGAGCAGAGCCAATGATAGATAGATATTCAGTCTTGAACTTCAAGGTACGGGTCAGGGATATTCGTGTGTACCAATCTTTATTGTGTAGTATGTTCATACACATTTTTTCATAGTTAGATTTGGTCATTAGGACAATGTTCCCCCTTTATCAGTCACCTTGATCAGCTGTAGTTGTGTCAAATTATTTTGTCTGGGGGTAATAGTCATATTGTCAGGACTGGGCTCAGCCCTTCCTTCTCTGAGCGGGCCGCTCAGTTATCGGCTAATTGCCAGCTCCTATCTCTCCACAGTTACTTAGCTGTTGATGATATCCTGCTTGTCAGTCCTGCCTACTTAAGCCGTCCAGCCCAAAGGATCTCTGCCTTCTCCTTAGTCAACATCAGAGAGACGCTCTCCTGCATTCCTGTTAAAAGACTTGCTTGGCTGACATCCCTTCTGGCTCCAGATCCTGCTTGCTGTTTTACTACACTCATCTCTGTTTCCCTGACATTTTGCTTGTCTGACTATCCATTCCGATTCCTGAACTCTGGCTATGTTTTGATTTACGTTCTATTTGCGTTAATTAGTAAACAAGTGTGATTTAACTGTACTTCTGTCTCGGTCTGATTTCATGGTTTCTGACATTAGGCGAAGGCCATGAATTCAGAAGATACAGTCAATCCACTTGTTGGTAATATTTTTTTCAGATTGGATGAGCAAGATTACCGCATGGATCAGTTTGCCATGGCGTTGCAAACGCTCCTGAGTCACACAGCTTACCTGGAATCTCCCACTGTGGCTGCCCCGGTTGTCTTGAATTACCCTGAGTTTGTGGCCTCCTTTAAAAGGGTATTTGACATTCCTGCAAGCTCCGCTTCTGCTGGCTAGTGCCTCGTGTCCATCAAACAGAGTACGAGAACTGTTGCCGACTACGCCATTGAATTCCGTACTCTGGCAGCAGGGGTTGCTTGGAACAATGAGGCCCTTGTGGCTGCTTTTTCTCATGGTCTCTCGGATTCCATCAAGGATGAGATAGCAGCCTGAGATATACCCACTGAGCTGGAGAAGTTGATCACGTTTGCCATCCTCATTGACCCCAGACTCAGAGAAAGACTTAAGGAGTGCTTGCGGAAGCCTCCTGTACAAAGCCTCCGAGCTTTGCAGTCCCACCCATACCTCCCTCACCTCCCATGCCTCCTGTTACCGAGTTGGTCAGTGAAGATGAACCCACGCACTTGGGCTTCACATGTCTCTCTGCAGATGAGAAAACCTTTAGGAGGAAGGAGAGATTGCGCCTTTATTGTGGCCAGGCAGGTCACTTTTGACGTCTTGTCCTACCCGTCCAGGGAACGCCCGAACCTTGAGGTACTGTCACGGACAGACCTTAGGTGGCGTTGTTTCGTCCCCAGTTATCCAGAAGGGAAAGCCCCTGGTTTCGGTCACCCTTTCTTGATTTGAGTGTTCCATCGAGATACAGGCTTTAATCGACTCTGGGGCTGCAGGCCTGTTCATTGATGCTACCATTGTATCGAAGCATTTGATTCCGCTGCAGCTGCGAGACACTCCACTTGCTATTGAGGCTCTTGATGGAAGACCCCTACAGCCTGCCCATGTGACTCATGAGACGCTCCATTGTCCATAGGGGCTCTTCACCATGAGATAATCTAATTCCAATTTTTTTCCTCACCTAAGTTTCTGCTGGTTATTGGTTATCCTTGGTTACAGAGGCACAACCCATCTTTTGATTGGCTCCATGCTGAGGTTCTCTTCTGTTCGCCACAATGCAGTAAGACATGCTTCCAGAAGGTAGCCAAGGTCCTGTGCAAATTTTCACTCTCCTCCCTGCTGGAGAAGTACCGCAATTTTAGCAATGTCTTTGACAAAGGTCAAGCCGGTAGTTTGCCTCCACACCAGCAATATGTTTGCGCAATTGACCTTCAACCTGGTGCCATGCCCCCTCGTGGCCGAGTTTACCCTTTGTCTTGGAGGATAAGGTCATGGAGGAGCATGTTGCAGATGCACTTTCTCAAGGTTTCATCCACAAATCCTCGTCCCCTGCTGGTGCTGGTTTCTTCTTCATGAAGAAGAAGAGTGGTGAACTGAGACCTTGTATTGATTATAGGGGTAGCAATCATTTCACGATTAAGAATGCCTATCCGATTCCGTTGATTACAGAATTATTTGACCGCCTCAAGGGAGCAACGATTCATGAAGCTTGATTTCAGAGGGGCATACAATCTTGTGAGGATTAAGGAGTGCGACGAGTGGAAAACTGTGTTTAATACCAGAACAGGCCATTATGAGTACCTCATAATGCCTTTTGGCCTTTGTAACGCCCCAGTAGTTTTCCAGGAATTCATTAACGATGTACTCCGAGATTTGTTGCAGTTATGTGTGGTGGTTTATCTCGATGATATCCTCATATTTTCCAAGTCCCTGGAGAGCCACCACACAGATGTCTGCCATGTGCTTCAGAAATTAAGAGAGAACAGTCTCTATTGTAAATTGGAGTAGTGCGAGTTCCATCGTGAATAGGTTAAATTCCTGGGTTATTGTCATGGCTGGCTCAGCCCTTCCTTCTCTGAGCTGGCCGCTCAGCTGTTGGCTAATTGCCAGCTCTCATCTCTCTCCACAGTTGTTGTGGATCTGCTCGTTAGGGATGAGCCGGACATGCGAACAGGCAAAAAATTCGTTTGAACACACGAACACCGTTAAAGTCTATGGGACACAAATATGAATAATCAAAAGTGCTAATTTTAAAGGCTTATACGCAGGTTATTGTCATAAAAAGTGTTTGGGGACCTGGGTCCTGCCCCAGGGGACATGGATCAATGCAAAAAAAAAGTTTTAAAAATGGCAGTTTTTTGGGGGAGCAGTGATTTTAATAATGCTTAAAGTGAAACAATAAAAGTGCAATATTCCTTTAAATTTCATACCTGGGGGGTGTCTATAGTATGCCTGTAAAGGGGCGCATGTTTCCTGATTTTAGAACAGTCTGACAGCAAAATGACATTTCCAAGGAAAAAAGGGGAACCCTGAACCAAAATTAAAAAAAAAATGATGTGGGGGTCCCCCTAAATTCCATACCAGGCCCTTCAGGTCTGGTATGGATATTAAGGGGAACCCCCCGGCCAAAATTAATTTAAAAAAATGGCGTGGGGTCCCCCAAAAATCCATACCAGACCCTTATCCGAGCACGCAACCTGGCAGGCCACAGGAAAAGAGGGGGGGACGAGAGAGCACCCCCCTCCTGAACCGTACCAGGCCACATTCCCTCAACATTGGGAGGGTGCTTTGGGGTAGCCCCAAAACACCTTGTCCCCATGTTGATGGGGAAAAGGGCCTCATCCCCACAACCCTTGCCCGGTGGTTGTGGGGGTCTGCGGGCGGGGGGCTTATCGGAACCTGTAAGCCCCCTTTAACAAGGGGACCCCCAGATCCCGGCCCTCCCCCTGTGTAAAATGGTAAGGGGAACCCCTACCATTTCACAGTTGGGAATTCAGCTTGCTCTCTCCTCTGTGTATCACCCACAGTCTAATGGGGCCACAGAACGAACCAATCAGTCCTTGGAGCAATTCCTACATTACTATATTTCTGACCACCATAACAACTGGTCAGACCTATTACTGTGGGCAGAGTTTGCTCACAAAAGTGCCTTGAATTCTGCTTCCCGATTGTCCCCGTTTATGGCGAACATTGGTTTCCAACCTTTCATGTTGCCTGACTCATTTGTTCCACAGATTATTCCTGCATTAGAGGAGCATCTCTGTGGTCTTCCTTCCACTTGGGCACAAGTCCAGGAGGCTTTGCGACATGCTAATGATAGGTACAGGCTCCATACTGACCGCAGATGCCTGCCCGCGCCTTCCTACCAGGTTGGGGACAGGGTCTGACTGTCATCTTGCAACCTCCGACTTCTTGTTCCCTCACTGAAGTTTGCACCTCAGTTTATTGGGCCTTTCTGTATTATTCGCAGGATTAACCCAGTGGTTTACGCATTAGACCTTCCTTCTAACATGTGTATTTCAAATGTATTTCATGTCTCCTTATTAAAACCTTTGATCTGCAACCGCTTTACCACTTCAGTGCCACGTCTTCACCCTGTACAGGTTGAGAACCATGAGGAGTATGAAGTACAGTCCATTGTTGACTCCCGTAGGTTCTGTGGGCACATACAATACCTGGTGCATTGGAAGGGGTACGGTGTCCAGAGGAACGCTTTTGGGTCTCATCCTCAGTAGTACATGCCCCTGTCCTCCTCCGTGATTTCCATAGACATTTTCCCCTCCAGCCTGGTGGTCCACTGAGGGGGAGAGGTCCTTGAGGAGGGGGTACTGTCAGGTCTGGGCTCAGCCCTTCCTTCTCTGAGCTGGCTGCTAAGATGTTAGCTAATTGCCAGCTCCTATCTCTCCACAGTTGCTCATCTGTTGATGATATCCTGCTCATCAGTCCTGCCTCCTTAAGCCATCCAGCCCACAGGATCTCTACCTTTGCCTTAGTCAACATCATAGAGATGCTCTCCTGCATTTCTGTTAAAAGACTTGCTTGGCTGACATCCCTTCTGGCTCCAGATCCTGCTTGCTGTTTTACTACACTCATCTCTGGCTCCCTGACGTTCGGATTGTCTGACTATCCATTCCAGTTCCTGAACTCAGCAGAGACGCCCATATGTTCTGATTGGTCATTAAGTCAGGGAATCTCTAGTATTTCAGTTTAAATTTGGCAATAGATGTTGAGGTTAACGAAGTAGAATTGGGGGGTATCTGACTTTCAGCAACGTCTGGTAGATCATTCTCATCTAAGAGAAGCATTAAATCATGGAGGGCTCGGAGGTCCTTCATGGTATAATGCTTAATCTTGTCAGAAATCTGCCTGTCCTGTTTAGAACGTAAATGATCCTTATCAAATAAAAATGTATAAGCAAGATCTGGAAAACAAATAGACATCTTTAGTGGCATCGTATTCATCAATATTCATAGACGGGCAGAAACTGAGCCTAAATTTTAAGACATCCAGCTCTTAACTGGTAAAATGATATGGAGTAAGGTTAATCACATCTGAATCTGACTCTAAGTGGTCTGTTTGGTAAACATTTGTAGTTGTGCTGTAAGTGGTAGATTTAAATGTGTATTCAATAAAGGTGATTGCAGATTGTCAAGTGGTGTAGTAAGAGAAGAAGCAGATGTGTTACATTCTACTAATGGTATACTCTGAGTTTGAAGTGATTGAGTTGAATTATGAGTCTTTGACTGAGTGTTTAAAATATGTACAGCTTGCAAGTGCACCTTCTTACCCACATAAATACCCGGTGCAAGTGCCTATGGATGTTTATACATAACAACATAACAAGGGGTAATTTGTTATACTGACTATTCTACCAGCCAGTGCATCTTGTTACCTACACTAATTATACCAATTTCCTGTTCCTTTATTTTTCTTTCTTTCATTTTTCTTTTTTTTTTAGTTTTTGTCTCTACCTCACTTTACTAGCTACATCAGAAGTGATGGCAATGACAGCTGGTGTGTTTTCTCCCCTCTCTGACACAGTTTGATCCCATAGGGGTGTCTGGGAGGGAATAGACAACACCTGTTGCCTGGTAATTTAGCAATTGAATTCTTTCCAACGTTCACTCTATTGCTACCGGGATCTGTCATTTGTATTGAACTGAATGATTCAACTTACTTTGTCAACTGTATGACAGACAATGTTCACACTTGTTTAATTTCTTTTTGTTTCTGTGAAAAATTCAATAAAAGAAATTGAAATAAAAAATATGTACAGCTTGTAAAGCTGTTGCACCTAAGTACTTAGTTTGTGGTTGATACCCAACACCATTAGTCTGAAGATTAGTGTGACAGACCTAGCCAGGACAGAGGCTGCTGGAGAGGACTGAATGCAAGCCTCTTGCCTTTTGATTATGGGCCCTGGATTTTCAATGGAACAATAATCTTTGTGAGGTGAATTAGAAATCCATTCTGAAAAAGAGACTGGAGGAATTCCCCCTCCCTCTTCAGGGACACACACACCAAATGACCACAGCAAGGAGTCCCCAACAGAATCAAACAACATACAATATATACATATATACACGACTGAGTCCGATTAGTACAGTTCAGACTGGATTTCTTTTTTTAAATTGTTTGTTTATTGAAAGTTTACCATGTTATACAATGATATAACAATATACACACATATTAAATGGAATAACATAAGAAAGAAGTCCATCTCAAGGAAACCACTTCATCACATTCTATGAATAAACAAGGGTAGGAATAGTATAACTAGTGATTGACATATAAAATATACACATCTAGTGTAGGAGAGAAAAAAAAAGACCAGCATTAAATTATTCTAGGTATTGGTTAGCTACATGAACATCATGTCTGATTGGGTTTCTCCAAATTATATTCAGAAGCATCCCACGGTTCCCATGTTTTATCGAAACTAGGAAGGGTTTCTTCAATAATAGCCGTAAGATGTTCCATCCTACGAATATCACCTGTGTTATTTAGAAATTGAGCAAAAGTAGGGGGAGCTTTGGTCAACCAGCATTGGGGAATGGCCCGTTTAGCTGCTAGTAAGACGAAAGCCATCAACTTCCTATGGTGTTTGGACATTTTTGGGATCGGAAGGCCTAGCAGAAGGTGTATTGGGTGAAAGGGGATAGAGATGTTCAAGATCTTCTCTAATGATATGTGGATCTGTGTCCAAAAAGGCAATAGAACGGGGCAATCCCAAAATATATGATAATGTGTGCCCATGGACACACCACATCTCCAACATAAGCCTGAATTTGTCAGTTTATGCTTCAACAAGAAATCTGGAGTCCTATACCAAAACATACAGACTTTGTAGGCTGTTTCTTTGTGGGTCACACATCTGGATACTTTTGAAGTAGCTTCCCAAATCTCCCTCAATTCTTGTAGAGCAATAGGCCGATCTAAGATGTGGGACCATTTACGCATGTATGCGTGGGTGTGTTCTGTAAGGGGGGGAGTTTCTTGCAGTATTTTGTATATAGTGGAGATCAGGCCGGGTTCATGAGGGCCTCTGGAGCACATCAATTCAAATTGTGTGGGTATAGAAAGTGTCAGTTGTGGTAGTTTTTTGGAGAGAAAATGTTGAATTTGAAGAAATGAGTAAAAGAGATTCCGCGGAATTCCATGTTTAGATTGTAGTTCTGAAAAGGTAAGTATTTTGCGTTTTATCGGATGAACTATATGGCGTAGCTGGAATATACCTGCTTTTGTCCAGGGCAACATGGCTTCATAGGATAGGCTATCCGGAATGTCTGGATTAAAGGTGATGTTTATTAAAGGGGAACAATGGGATGTGAGTGAAAATTTGCCCAAACATTTTTTCCAAATTGAGAGGGTAAAGAGCATTGGATTTAGGCATATCTTGCGTAGTTGGGCGAAGAATTTATCCATAGATGGCCATAATAAACAGCATGGATGAGCTGGGATTGTAATGCTCATCTCAATTTCGGACCAGCGGTTAGGAGCAAACCTAGATGTCCAAGAGGCTATAGCCCTCAAATGTGTAGCATAATAATATTTTATTATATCTGGTGCTCCTAGGCCTCCTCTATTTTGGGAAGTTAGAAGTACTGAGCTGGCCACTCTATGTGATTTATTATTCCATATAAAATTTAGAAAACTTCTCTGTAGGATTTTGAGCTGAGACAACGGAATCATCACTGGCAAGGTTTCGAAAAGGTATAAAAGTTTCGGGAGGATCGACATTTTAAGGACATTTATCCTTCCTAAGAGGGAGAGAGGGAATTTCGTCCAGGTTTTCAATAAGTTGTTGATTTCAGTGAACATAGATGGAAAATTAGCTTGGAAAAGGGTAGAATACGAAGGGGTCAAATAGACTCCAAGGTATTTTAGTGACTTAGGACACCATCGGTAGTTAAAATTACCTTGTAGGGTCGAGAGTGCATCTTCTGAGATATTAATAGGGAGTGCTTCTGTTTTGGTTGAATTGATTTTATAACCGGAAATATCCCGAAATAAGGCTAAAGTTGTGTGAAGTGAGGGAAGTGATATGTGAGGATGGGTTAAAGTTAAGAGGATATCGTCTGCGAAGAGTGATAATTTGTATTCCCGTTGTCTCAACCGGACTCCACTTATGTCTGGATGGGATCTAATGGCCTCTGCCAGGGGCTCTAAGCTAAGGATAAAAAGAAGGGGAGATAGGGGACAGCCTTGGCGAGTACCATTAGTTAGAGTAAATGAAGGAGATATATGGGAAGCCATCTGCACTTGGGACGAAGGAGAAGAATAAAGTGCTTTTAACGCTTGTACAAAGGGACCGGAGAAGCCATATTTACGTAAGACAGCGAACATGAATGACCAATTCAAGCGGTCAAATGCTTTCTGAGCGTCTAGGCTAAGAATCAAGGCAGGTTTCTTAGTTTTCATCAGGAGATCGATAAGATCGATCGTTCTCCTAGTGTTGTCTCCTGCCTGTCTAGAGGGGACAAACCCGACCTGGTCCCCATGTACAAGCGACGGGAGGAGCAAAGAGAGTCTGTTGGCCAAAATTTTAGTGAAGATTTTATAGTCAGAATTAATAAGGGCAATGGGTCTATAGTTATCAGGTAAAGAGGGGTCTTTCCCTGGCTTTGGAATGACTGTAATGAAGGCGTGGAGGAATTGGGAGTGGGGTATTGTACCTGACATTAGCGAGGAGAATAAATTAGCCATGTGGGGTAATAGAACTGGCAGAAAACCTTTAAAGTAGGGGTAGGAGAGTCCATCAGGGCCAGGCGCTTTATGATTAGGGAGTTGTTTCACTACTTCAGTGATTTATTCCACATAAATGGGGGCATTTAGGCCTATGCGATCTTCAGTGGAGATCGTGGGGAGTCTCAAGGATTCTACGAAGGAGTCAAATTTATCCTGGGTGAATTGAAAATTCGGGTCTGTTGATAAACAATTGTATAAGCCTTGGTAAAATTCACCAAAGACCCTTGACATATTACGAGGGCAGTATGTGGGAACACCGTTAGACTGTATTAAATGGTCAGGAGTGGAAGTGTATGCTCTAGGTCTTAGTTTGTTAACCAACACTCTATGAGGCTTGTTGGCAAACTCATAAAACTTTTGCTTGGACCATAAATTGGATTTAGTAAACTTAGTCAGATCCAAGGATTTGATGCGGTTGCACAGAGAGACCACTGCTCTGAGGCGGGTCACCGTAGGGAGGCTGAGTAGGAGTTTCTCTGCTTCAGACAGATTGTCTAAGAGGGACGTTCTCTGAAATTCACGGTCACGTTTGTAACAAGAGCCTGCAGAGATGCATTCTCCTCTGAAAAAGGCCTTATGGGCTTCCCATAGGGTGGACGCCCCAGAGACTGAACCCTCATTAAGTTCAAAGAATTCCTTCAACTTTCCCTGTAAGTGGAGATGTATTTCAGGTACCTTGAGAAGGGACTCATTAAGGCGCCAATGGCATGTTCTAGGTGTAGGTTTTGACAGAAGGATATCTAGAGCGATGGGTGCATGATCAGACCATGTTATAGGGTGTATTTCGGAATTCACCACATAGGGTAAAAGGGGGGCTGAGACAAAGAAATGATCTAGTCTGGTATATAATTTATGAGGTGGAGAATAAAAGGTAAATTGTTTGGCTAGTGGATGTTTTATCCTCCACGTGTCAAACAGATTGTGGGATCTTATCAATTTCCGGAATGCCGTGGAAAGCCGCTGAACCTGAGGGGATGGAGCATGTGAAAAAAGGGCGAGTCTATCCTTAGTAGGTGACATACACATATTAAAGTCTCCTCCAATAATTAAATATGGTTGACAATAAGACTGGAGTTGATCAAAGAAAATATCCATGAACCCAATCTGACATGTATTGGGTGCATAAACGTTGGCCAGGGTGAAGGAGACGTTATTGTGATCACAATTCAGGAGGATAAATCTGCCCTGGGGGTCAGCGTAAGAGTATTGTACTTGAATAGATGAGGAGCGTTTTAACAAAATAGCTACCCCAGCCTTCCCAGAAGGGTCAGAGGCTATAAAGGCGGTAGGAAATTGTTTGGAAGCAAATTTAAATGTACCATTTGTCTTAAAATGCGTCTCCTGAACCATGATCACATCAGCCTTTGAAGATTTAAACTCCCTCAGCGCCAGCCAACACTTGCGTATAGAGCCTAGACCCTTAACGTTACAGGAAAAAACACTTACAGCCATTTTTTAAATATGAGCACAAAGCAGTGGGAGCAATCACAATAGGGCGAAGATGTGTATACCATGATAAGTGGGAAGTTGAAACATAGACAATATATGCATTCAGATGGACATGTATAAAAAATGGCAAAGGAGCCTCTGTATACCAATATTGGATCAAAAAAAAGATCCCTTACAAAAGTTTTTGGAAAAAGAAAGCCAGAGAGAAAAAAAAATGAAAAAAAAAATAGAAAAAAATGTAAAAATAAAAAATAAAACTAGAACCTGAATAGGATCAAAAAGGATCCGTAGTAAAAAGAAAAAAAAAACTGAAACAAAATTTTTTTCCCCAAGGGGGTCACCTTTTTGGGTCGTGACCATGATGGAAAAAATGAAAAAAATGGAAAAAAGGGGGAACATGTCAACCTACGAAACCAGATACGTAGGCTCGGCCCCAACCGAACATCAATTAACAGAACAATCCACCTGTAACATATAGATGGCTATAGAGTCGAGGATTATATGAATTGTAAGGCAACCAAGGTAGAACTGTGGAACAGGGAGTCCGAGGCCGTGTAAGATAAAAGAGGAACGTGGCCCAGCATGGCAAAGGTAAAACCAGATTTGAGTCAAATGGGAACCTCAGGTGGGACCCTTTGATGATGTTGCTCCTAGAGGAGTGACAGGTGTTTTCCGCGATCTTTGACGAACTGGGGTCCAGATCTTCGCAGGTGTGGACAGAATCCGGGAAGGTGGGAGTTGGGGCTGAAAATCTTCATCCGGGATCGGGGGTAGTCCTAGGTTCCTGACAAAGGACTCACATTCCTGCAAGTCCCTCATTGAATGTTGAATCCCATCTTTGTTGACTGACAAGCGGAAGGGGAAACCCCATCTATAGGGGATTTGATGTTGTTGTAGGTGGGATGTAACTGGTCTTAGAGCTCGACGTTTTCCCAGGGTAATAGGAGACAAGTCGTTAAAAATTTGAATCTTCGCACCTTTAAACTCCACTCGGGATCTATTACGGGTAGCTACGGTCAGAGCCTCCTTGCTCTCATAGAAATGAAAGCGAGCAATGATGTCCCTGGGATTGGCACCTAGAGGGGGCTTAGGAGCCAGTGATCTGTGGGCCCTGTCGAGTCGCCAGTCTATGTCAGGAATGTGGGGAGCAAGCGTTACAAAGAGGTCCAAGAGATAGGGACGAATTTCCTTGTCAGGGACATTTTCGGGAACCCCTCGAATCCGTAGATTTTGATGTCTCTCCCTGTTTTCGAGATCCTCTTGTTGCGTCTGTAGTTGTGTAACTGAATTTTTTAAAGTGACGTTTTCTTCTTCTAGTGCATGTATATAGTGGACCATGTCGTCAAACTTGGACTCCAGCGTATCTGTGCGCTCCCCCAATTGGTCTATCTCACCCCTAAGTTCATGAGCAAGTTTGCTGACTTCTTTGGTGATGGTCTGGGTGATGCTGTGGAGCAAAGCTTGCAGCTTGGTGTCCAACACGTCCACTGTCACAGGTTGAGACATATTGGTGGGGGGGACGGGTAGGTGGGTAGATCCTGAATGATGGGGCTGGTCTGTGGTGGGCGAAGGGGAACTAGCCAATGTGATCGTATTAGTCGCGATCGTATCAGTTAGGACCGCAGCGTATGATGGAATATTTGGAGCTGGGGATTGCGGCTTACGGAGAAAGCGATCCATAGACTGGTTGGGCTTGGTTGTGTCCTGTGAATTGTGACCTCGATATACGTGCCTCTGATCTCCGATCTTCCCCATAAACCGGTCGGGATGTAGCTAAGTGAATCCCCGAACAGTGGATATAACTCCCGGGTCTGTGGTTGCTAAAGTAGCATAGCGGGATGTTTTGATGTGCGGATGGGGGCCAGAGCCTAGGTCTTAGGTGTCCGCCATCTTAATAGGCTATGGTTGCAACTGTCCACCTATCCCATAGAGGTGGCTTTTGTGAAGGTTGCTTTAGCAGATCCGCTGAAGGGAGAGGTGGCTGGGTGAGATTGTGCTATGCCCACGTTCACACACCGTTCTGGAAGAGTGATGAAAGAGAAAATGATGAGGTGTAGAAGGAGTCCCAATATGGCCGCCGGCTTCCGGGTGTAGGCCGAAGCCGCGGTCTTTCCTACAAGGCTGCCGCTAGAGTGGGTGCCGCTCCTATCGGGGCTTCGTGTGATCTACTGGGCACAGGGGATGAATCAGCAAGTGGACGCTGTCAGGGGCTTCTGCTATACAGGGAGGTGGTAGGAAGATTGTTGCTACTCACTGTGGCCACTGATGAGCCCGGGAGCTGGAACGACAAGCCGTAGGCTTCGGCGCGGTGTTAGGCCGTATGGCGAGCGGAGCTCAGATACCCTCCGGTGGATCCCAGATAGCCGATTGCCACTGCGGAGACAGCCGATGGCCGCCAAGGGTGAGGCGGATATGTTCTTTGGGATGACTATTGAATTCCCTGCAGGATGTAGAGTGCCAGGGAGAAGGGACCTCAAGATGGCGGCGGGCCTTGAGGCCGGATAGCAAAGGACAGTCACAGGGTAAGCTCGTCCGAGCCAGATATGCTCCCAATAGGCAGTTGTAATTGTTGCCTTCAATGTCCTGAAGGATATGCCAGAGCAAGTGGTGTAAGCCGGGGTGTAGCAGTGGCAGGATGGCGGTGGATTGTCCGGATGACAGCTTTTCTATAGATTGCTGCACCTGGGTGAGGAGGATGAGGCTGGCCCTGTAGGCCTCAAGATGGCGGCAACCGTGGAGATGTGGAGCAGGCCGTCAGGGATCCCCAGATGGGTTCTCAGCCGATTTGTCCCCTCCAGAGATGGAGTCACAGGTGGATGAGGACGGGCGGCCTTTCGTCCCGCGGATCGTGGCACTCTAGGCTGGAGGATGCTGGAGGCTCTGTAGGCCTCAAGATGGCGGCAGGCCGCGGCTGTGTGAAGCAGGTCACGGGCCGGGTGGAGGCCTAATCAGCTGGCCAGGCTCCTCGATACAGGCTGGAGCTAAGGTAAGGGATGCCCAGGGACAGATGGGTGGATATTAGAGGCTCTGTGGGCTTAGGATGGCGGCGGGCCGTGGCTTGTGCAGATTGGGCCAGGTGGAGATCCCACCGTCCGGCCAAGCTCCTCAATACAGGCTGGGGCTGAGAGAGGGGATGCCCAGGGACAGGTAGTGTAGATTTGGCAGCTCACCAAGGTTGTCTGTGGCAAGGATGGCGATGGATTGTGGCAGGATTTACGGAGCTCTACACCAGCACGTCCTCCTCTGTTCACATCGGGACCGTTCAGACTGGATTTCTAATTCACCTCACAAAGAGTATTGTTCCATTGAAAATCCAGGGCCCATAATCAAAAGGCAAGAGGCTTGCATTCAGTCCTCTCCAACAGCCTCTGTCCTGGCTAGGTCTGTCACAATTACCAGTTGATTGATTGTGTTGAGTTAAAGAAGTGTCTTTAGTGGGAGGACATTTTTTAGAGTAGGGTGTAACAGACCCACCACCATAATCCCGCTTACGTGTTCCTTGATTACTGTGAAGAAGTTCCCTTTCCAAGAAAGTGGCTGTAAAGAAAAGGTAAAAGAGTCAGACTCATTATCATCATCAGTCATAAATTGATCATTTGCTTTAGTAAGAGACATTCAATGATTATTCCTAGAACCTCTACCCTGAGTAGGATTCTGTCAACGGTAGGCAAAGCCTTCTAAGAAGGCTAATTTACCTTTCGATAGTTTATTTTGTTTTTTTAAAAAATGATATCTTTAGTAATTCTGGTTACATAATCTTTAATTTACTGCCACCATTTAGTGTATTGGGTGTGGTTTTTAATGTTATCATTTGTTGATTGCAGCATTAAAATGTCTTGATCAAGACTATTATTTTCAAATTGGTACTGAACAATCAGTAATTTCATCAAGGCTACACTGCATTGTGTTAACACACTTTCCCACGCTACTCTAAACTCTGGTAAAGTATTCTGGAATGAAGGTTATACCTGTACTCGCAGTCCAAGAGGGCTTACATTTTCCCAAGTGTATTTCTGCAAAAATTCTATATGCCAATGGAGGTTAGATTTCTTTTTAAGTAATCATTTCATTTTAGCCATATATTGATTTATGCCTATTTCCTGTTCTGTATCAACATTAAAGTTAGTCTGAATTTCAGACATATAGCCTGCCCATGCCAAACCTACAACATCCATGCTTAATTCAACACTTGATTAATACAATATTGGACAATGTATTAATTGCAAAAGAAAAAAATTAATTAAACATAGAAACCACTTAGAAAGAGAGCAGGGGTCCTTCCACCCAAAGTAATTGAAAATGATTACTGTATCAGCACAGGGTGGTACTGTGGATACTAATAAATACAAAGTGCCACGTTCCATTGAGATTGGAAATAGTTAGAAAAAAGCTTGGACTTTTTAGGCACAACACAGCAAAAATTGAAAAAATATAAATGGATTTACAGATATTGAAAAAACATGTATAAAACCACACTGATAAAATAGATCAATGAGGAAAATATAAAGCTACATATAACCAATTTATAACTACATGGAATCTACCAACAAATACATTTGTTGTATAATAATGATGAATCCAGAAGTATGGTTATATTGCAGTGAAGAAATACCTTGCTTTGTTGGTAGATTCCGTGTAGTTATAAATTGTTTATATGTAGCTTTACATTTTCCTCAATGATCTATTTTATCAGTGTGGTTTTATACATGTTTTGTCAATATCTATAAATACATTTATATTTTTTCAATTTTTGCTGTGTTGTTCCTAAAAAGTCCAAGCTTTTTTCTAACTATTTCCAATCTCAATGGGACGTGGCACTCTGTATTTTTTTGGTATCCACAGTACCACCCTGTGCTAATACAGTAATCATTTTCAACACTCTTAAAGAGTGAGGTTCTACTTTTCCCAGTGAAAGCCCATTCTACTTAGACATAAGCTTGAGAAATAAATAGTCATATTAATTTAGAAATTCTAGATTTTAAAACTGTGTGACCCTTCCTTGGATCTTCAGGAAGCACAATGAGGTAGTTAGACTGTCAAACAGCATAAACCACATCTAAGATGTGTAGAGTCTTCTCCTCTGTTTTCTGTTTGAGGGTCTCCTGTAGTCTTAGGATGGTAAGATAATATCCTAGTCGATAGCATCAATCTACACAAACCACATCTATCATGTGTAAAGCCTTGTTCCCTGTTGTCTGAGGGTCTCCTGTAGTCTGAGGATGGTAACACAATATCCTAGTTCAGATGGAACACATAAAACACCTTAGGCAAAAAGGACAGCTGAGACCATAAAACCATTTTGTTGCAGTGGAAAATCAGGAACAGCTTCTTACAGGAAAGAGTGTCCAAAACTCTGGGAACTAAAGTACTGGCAGCCAAAAATAAACCTTCCAAAAGAATGTGCATCAATTGGTCTCTGAAAAAGGACCACCAAGGCCGATATTTGACCCTTAATCGTTTTCAGGGCTTGACCCTTATCTACTCCCTATTGGAGGAAGGCCTGAATACAAATCTGTCCTGTTTCACATTAAACCTGGATTCCAAAAGATCCACATCTGGGATTCACCATCGTTGGCAGAGCAAGTCGAACACCTTTCGGGCACAGAGTCCCCCTCCCCTGGAGACAACTTTTGACAGCTAAGAAAATCTGCCTGACAGTTTTCTACGTCTGGAATATAAATAGTGAACAATGTAGGAATATGAAGTTCCACTGAGGTCAGAGTGAGGTTCACCTCTGCCTGGTACACCTGACTTCTGGTGCCTCCTTGATGATTTATGTATACCACTGCTGCATCATTGTCTGAATTAATCCTCACAGGGAGGCCTTTCAGCAATATCAACCAATGGAACAGGGCATGATGAATTGCCCTCAGTTCCAAAATATTGATTGGCAACAACCTCACCCATGGAGGCCAAGTTTCCTAAATAGAATAATGATCCAGAAGTCCTCTCCAGTCTGTCAGGCTGCAGTCTGTTGTGAGGACCTTCCAGGATAGGGGAAGAAACAATCTCCATATCTCAAGAACTTGAGTGGAGATACACCATTCCAGAGACAGCCCCACGATGCCAAGACATTAAAATGGAGGAGTTTAAAATTAAACTGGGCAAATGGAGCTGCCTCAAAGGAGGCTACCATCTTCCACAAAACCCTTATCCAAAAGTGATTTAAGGGATTTGACAGTGTTTTTCCACCTTCGGTCTAGATATTCCAACCTCTGGGCTGAAATTCACTGCAGCTTCATGACTATCCAAACTTTTCACATAAAAATGCACTTAAAAGGGGGCATGGCTTGCCATGGACTGGAATGGCTGCCTGAGCTGAGAGTTCTGCTCCACAGCAGTGATAACAAGCAACCACAAGGCAACCAGCTCTTCCCCTCTCCCTCCTATCATGAGGGGAAGATCATGGGACACAATCAGGAATGTCAAGAAGGCACCATCTGCCACCACCACTGCAGCACCTGACCCAGTATTTCAGCCCTAAGGAGGCCTGCACAGCCCAAGGTGACACCATCCTCGGGCCCCTCTCCACCACAGCATGTGGTCAGACATCAACAGCGGCCTGACCTTCCTGGGCAGCAGGAGCAGGAAGCCATGGAAAGCCTCCCATCTCCACCAATGGATGCTGAAGCTCTGATGGCTGACAGAGGAAAGAGGCCTGCCTCCTCCCCTGCTAACTCACCCAGCAAGACCACATTAGCCAAAAAGCATCACTGGGCTGCTTCAGATACTATTAACCAGGTTCTTTTCACATCTCTGCCCTAACCACTATACCAGTCACTGTCAACCCTCTATCAGAGAGCATGTTAAAATCCATGCTGCTCACTAGGGATGAGCCGAACACCCACCAGTTCGGTTCGCATCCAGAACATGCGAACAGGCAAAGAAATTGTTCGAACACGCAAACACCGTTAAAGTCTATGGCACACGAACATGAATAATCAAAAGTGCTAATTTTAAAGGCTTATATGCAAGTTATTGTCATAGAAAGTGTTTGGGGACCTGGGTCCTGCCCCAGGGGACATGTATCAATGCAAAAAAAGTTTTAAAAACTGACGTTTTTTCGGGAGCAGTGATTTTAATAATGCTTAAAGTGAAACAATAAAAGTGTAATATTACTTTAAATTTCATACCTAGGGGGGTGTCTATAGTATGCCTGTAAAGTGGCACATGTTTCCCATGTTTAGAACAGTCTGAGAGCAAAATTACATTTCTAAAGGTAAAAAAGTCATTTAAAACTACTCGCGGCTATAATGAATTGTCGGTCCCGGCAATACACATAAAAGTAATTGAAAAAAATGGCATGGGATTCCCCCACAGGGGAACCCCAAACCAAAATTTAAAAAAAATGCGTCGGGGTCCCCCTAAATTCCATACCAGGCCCTTCAGGTCTGGTATGGGTATAAAGGGGAACCCCACACCAAAATTAAAAAAAAAGGTGTGGGGGTCCCCCTCAAAATCCATACCAGACCCTTCAGGTCTGGAGGACCCAGATCCTGCCTACCTGTGTGAATTGGCAATGGGGTACATTTGTATCCCTACCATTTCACAAAAAAAGTGTCAAAAGTGTTAAAAAAGACAATAGCCTGCTTTTGACAATTCCTTTATTATTGTCTTCTTCTTTCTCCGCTTCTTCTTCCATCTTCTTCTGGTCTTCCTTCGGTTTTTTTCTTCTTCCTCCTTCTTGTTGTTCCCCTGCTTCTTCCTCTATCTTCCTCTGCTTCTTCCTCCGGTCTTCTCTTCCGGCATCTTCCTCTGGTCTTCTCATCCGGCATCTTCCCCGCTTTGACCTCCGGACGATCCGCCTCAATGGGAGGCTCCCACTGTGTGATGCTTGTGTTTATGTGACAGCTCTTATATAACTGAGGGCGGGGCCACCCTGTGACCCCGCCCCCCTCTGACGCATGGGGACAACCCTATGGCTTCCCCCGTGGTGTCAGAGGGGGGCGGGGTCACCTGTTTATATAAACAGGTGACCCCGCCCCCCTCTGACACCAGGGGAAAGTCATAGGGAAGTCCCTGTGCATCAGAGGGGGCGGGGTCACCGGGTGGCCCTGTCCTCCATTATATAAGAGCTGTCACAAGAACAGAAGTGTCACATAGCGTGAGACTCCCATTGTGACAGATAGTCTGGAGGAAGAAGTGGGGAAGATGAAGCTGGAGGAAGATGCCAGACGAGAAGACTGGAGGAAGAAGCAGAAGAAGATAGAGGAAGAAGCGGGAGAAGAACAAGATGGAGGAGGAAGAAGAAAATTGAAGGAAGACTAGAAGAAGGTGGAAGAAGAAGCGGGGAAAGAAGAAGACATTAATAAAGGAATTGTCAAAAACCGTCTATTTTTTTAAAATTTTTGACACTTTTTTTGTGAAATGGTAGGGGTACATTTGTACCCCATTACCAATTCACATGGGGGGGCTGGGATCTGGGGGTCCCCTTGTTAAATGGGGCTTCCAGATTCCGATAAGCCCCCCACCCACAGACCCCCACAACTAGGGATGGGCTTTATGTTTGGGTCAAACATGGGTTCGACTCGAACATTGGCTGTTCGCCCATTCACCGAATAGCGAACAATTTGGGATGTTTGCGGCAAATTCGAAAATCACACTTTAAAAGTCTATGGGAGAAATCAAAAGTGCTAATTTTAAAGGTTAATATGCAAGTTATTGTCATAGAAAGTGTTTGGGGACCTGGGTCCTGCTCCAGGGGTGTCAGAAGAAGCCTTCCGGCCGTGTATTTTTGCGCATGTGCGGCGGAACGGCGCATTTGCGGTCCGGCGCTCGCACATGCACACTAGCGCACACCCCATGTGATTCTCTGGGTGGCCTATAAAAGGCACTCAGAGAATCAAACAAGTTGCTGGTTTGTCTCAACTTCCTGCATTACCTGTCTCCTGTACCCTTGCTTGACTACCTGTTATGACCAGGATTTGCTATTGGATTTCTCTGGTTCTCTCCTGGACCTGACCTCGGCTTTTTTATCGGATTTCCACCAGTCTCCTGTGTTTGACTGTCTCCTATCTCCTACCCTGACTCACTGCCTGCATTTGGACTACCCGTGTCTCTAAATACCAATCTGAAAACCCTGCAGCTCAATATCACTGTTTACTGTGTTTGACCCTCAGCCTGGTTCTGGACTTTCTACCTGTTGTTCTAGTTTGCACCTCTGCCTACCAGTACCTGCACAGCGGCTCTTCTCTACCAAGACCCCTCAAGCAAGTCACCCACAGTCCATTGGGGTAGCCTGTGCCTCTTTGTGCCGTTCACTCCCTGTACCACCTCCAGAGGGCGGACTGTGCTTAGTCGCAAGGGTGAACCGCTCCCGGCATCTCGGCCTCGGTGAGTACTATTAGTGACAAGGGGACATGTATCAATGCAAAAAAAGTTTTAAAAACGTCAGTTTTTTTCGGGAGCAGTGATTTTAATAATGCTTAAAGTGAAACAATAAAAGTGTAATATTCCTTTAAATTTCATACCTGGGGGGTGTCTATAGTATGCCTGTAAAGTGGCGCATGTTTCCCAACAGCAAAATTACATTTCTAAATGTAATACAATGTACAATGTACCCATTACCATTTTAAACAGGGGGGTGGGATCTGGGGGTCCCCTTGTTAAATGGGGCTTCCAGATTCCGATAAGCCCCCGCCCGCAGACCCCCACAACCACCAGGCAAGGGTTGTGGGTATGTGGCCTTTCTCCCCATCAACATGGGGACAAGTTGCTACCCCAAAGCACCCTCCCAATATTGAGGGCATGGAGACTGGTACGGTTCAGGAGGGGGGGCGCTCTCTCATCCCCCCTCTTTTCCTGTGGCCTGCCAGGTTGCCTGCTTGGATAAGGGTCTGGTATGGATTTTTGGGGGGACCCCCACGCCATTTTATTTTTTTAGGGCGGGGTTCCCCTTAAAATCCATACCAGACCTGATTGGCCTGGTTTGGAATTTGGGGGGACCCCCACGTATTTTTTTTTTTAAAAATTTGGTTCAGGGTTCCCCTATGGGGGATTCCCATGCCATTTTTTTCAATGACTTTTATGTGTATTGCCAGGACCGACAATTCAATATAGAGTGCATAGTTTTAAATGACTTTTTTCCTTCCTAGAAATGTCATTTTGATCTCAGACTGTTCTAAACATGGGAAACATGTGCCACTTTACAGGCATACTATAAACACCCCCCAGGTATGAAATTTAAAGGAATATTACACTTTTATTGTTTCACTTTAAGCATTATTAAAATCACTGCTCCCGAAAAAACGTACATTTTTAAAACTTTTTTTGCATTGATAAATGTCCCCTGGGGCAGGACCCAGGTCCCCAAACACTGTTTATGACAATAACTTGCATATTAACCTTTAAAATGAGCTCCCATAGACTTTTAAAGTGTGTTCCGCGGCTTTCGAATTTGCCGCGAACACCCCAAATTGTTCGCTATTTGGTGAACGGACGAACAGCCAATGTTTGAGTCGAACTCATGTTCGACCCGAACATAAAGCCCATCCCTATTGCTAACATTACAGAAGGACACGCATAGAGATCTGTAGATCTCCCTCTCCCAAATTCATGACAGGGTTGACTGCTTGGAAGCGAGAACTGATGCACTGAAGGAACATGTTGGTGAAATGGGCAAAGCCCATAATTAACTCCTTACTGCACATGACCATCACTCGGATAAACTCCAAAGAATTAAACTGAAGTTGGCTGATCTTGAGGATTGGTCAAAGCAAAACAATATAAAATTCAGGGACATCCCAGAAACAGTTCACCCCAATGAACTAAAAAAATACACCCAAAAGCTTTTTACTGCCTTAGTGCCAAGTCTCTATTCCCACAATATGCTCATTGATCGAGCACACAGAATCGTAAAACCTAATCACCTTCCTGCAGAGACACCCACAGATGTTCTGGCCCGAATACATATTTTTCATATAAAAGAGTGAATCCTCTATACTCTATACTGCAAGGACCTCTGCCCACTCCTTACTTCAATACATCTCTTTTTGTGCATCTGCCCCCCACCACAAGGGAATTGCGTAGATCGTACGCACCAGTCACCTCTATCTTAAACAAAATAAAATACTGTGGGGGCTTTCTCGCCAAACTGCTGGTTACTTATCAGCAAAAAATCATCCCCATAATGACACCTAATGATAGCTACAAAAAGCTAACAAACTGGGGCCTCCTTCCTATTCCCCCTACCTCTTCACCCTTTTGCAGCTTTACCAACTCCTCATCTCCTACAGTCTTAACCGAAACAGGTGTACACAGGCTAACTACTAGTCCAGTATCAGTTGCCCTTAGCGTAGATGTATCCTGCCTGAGCGTTTTGCAAGATTTTCACTTTAACCCAGTTGTATAGTGTGCTAGGCACACTTAGGCAAATATTGTCTTTTGCTGTTCTATGTTTTAAATTTTTCTTGAATTTTTGTATTGGTGTTCCTCCTTTGTAACACCAGAATTCCATACTCTATTACAACATTTGTAGTTCTTAGTACCTACTCCTATTTGTATTATTGCTACGGTTTTTACTTAGTGGTCTAATATCTTGATCAGTTACTATTACTTTATGTGCAAAGTGCTATAGTCTCACTCAAATACTGCAATGTATCACCAGAACACCCCAACATGTCCCTCTATATTAAGTCCATTAATGTCAAAGGGCTTAACTCACCATTCAAGAGAAATGTATTTTGGAAAGAGGCAATTTCCCAAGATGCAGACATATTGTGCATCCAGGAGACTCATTTTACTAACACTAAACCTCCTTCTTGTACGCACAAGAAATACTCTCATTATTTATTTTCTAATGCTGTGAAAAAGAAGTGTGGGGTGATGATAGCTATTAGCGCCAAAGTATCATTTGTACTGAACCATATAGAAAAAGATGGCAAGTTCATAATTCTCTCAGCCATCATTGATAATCTTCCCCTGACTCTAGTAAATATTTACGCACCCAACATCTCCCAACGTAAGTTCTACGAAAAGTTAGGGAACAAAATAGGCCAATATAAGAACACACCGCTTATAAACAGGCCAATATAAGAACACACTGCTTATAATATGCCGTGATCTTAATGACATCATTGACCCCACACTGGCCTCCACTAACACTGATAGGCGTAGGTCATCTGCCCTCATATCACTTATAGAAAATGAAGATCTATACAACCCATGGAGGTGTATGCATGATGTTGAGCATGACTATACCTTTTATTCTCACACTAACAGCTCTTACTCTCGGATTGATCTCTTTCTCACGAACAAACAACTTCTCCTAGTAACATTAGAATCCCTCATTGGTCTCATTACATGGTCAGACTATGCTCCAATATCTATCAAATTATTCCCTCAATCTCACTCATTAAAACACTCTCTCTGGAAATTGAATTCAACTCTTAATCACTTAATTACGGGTCACTTATACCCCCTTCCTGCCCAGACCAATTTTCAGCTTTCAGTGCTCTCGATCTTTGAATGACAATTACTCTGTCATGCAACACTGTACTCAAACAGCATTTGTATAATTGTTTTTACACAAATAGAACTTTCTTTTGGTGGTATTTAATAACCACTGTTTTTTTTGTGATATAGGTGAAAAAAGAGCGAAAATTTTGAAAAAAACAAACTTTTTTTTAGTTTCTACTATAAAATTTTGCAAATAAGTATTTTTTGTTCATAAATTTGAGCCAAAATATATACTACTAAATATCTTTGGTAAAAATAACCCAAATTAGTGGATATTATTTAGTCTGTGTGAAAGTTAAAGAGTCTACAAGTGTCAGGAACCAAGAATCAGACGGAGACAGAAAATGCAGATAAAACCACACCTTTTAATATAATGGTAAAAAATGGTACAAATAGAAAACTTAGTCAAAACAGCCAGGGTACGGCAGCCAAAGCTGGTAGTGAGAAAGCTAGTAAATCAGGAAGCCAGAGATCAACATAGTCAGAAGCAGCAGACAGGATCAGGAACCAGAAGAGATGTCAGCCAGGCAAGTCTGCAACAGGAACACAGCAGAGAGTCTATTGATATGTTTGACCAAGGCGAAGGCACAGGAGAAATTAACCAGGCAGTTTAAATAGCCAGAAGGGGCTGGGTGTAGGCTGGAGTGACGAGCAGGAAATGATCACCAGGTGAGCCACAGTGGAACGATGAGTGCTGGCAATTAACTGACAGCTGAGCAACCCGAGAGCTGAGAAGGGAGGACTGATAGACCAGCCCTGACAACAAGCTATGGTGCCAATCATTGAAATTGATCGCACCTGATGCACTGATGGCATTTCTTGAGGCCCTGAAATGTCAGGACAGTACAAATACCCCCAAAATGACCCCTTTTGAAAAGTAGACAGTCCAGGGTAATTAGTAAGAGGCATGGCAAGTTTTTTGAAGTTGTAATTTTTTCCCACAAATTTTATTATTATTTTCTTTTTTTTTTTTACACAAAATTATCATAATAGAAGTTATTTCTCACACACAGCATGTACATACTTCCAATTACACCCCAAAATACATTCGTCTACTCCTCCTGAGTATGGCGATACCACATGTGTGAGACTTTTACACAGCCTGGCCACATACAGAGGCCCAACATGCAGGGAGCACTGTCAGGTGTTCTAGGAGCATAAAATTAAACATATCATTTCCTAATGACCTATCACACTTTTTAAGGCCCTGGGGCACCAGGACAGTGGAATTACCCACAAAATGACCCCATTTTGGAAAGTAAACACCCCAACGTATATTCTTTTTTTTTTTTTATTTTAAAAATGTTTATTGAAGAGCAGTACAGTACAGATTGAGGCAAACAAGTCTCTTTGAGAAAAATAGTGATATATAACATAAAAGGTGTAACATACATAACCATTAGATATAAAATTATCCTCTGATTCAGCTTAACAGGAGGGTATAAGGTGATGCACATATTACTATAGTCCGGCCTGATACCCCAAATGGGGACAAACTGTGTCAAGCTCCAACACAAACTAAATTTCTGTGAGTGTGCACGTTCGAGACCGGGACAATTCACACAACCCGGGAATGCCAGAGAAGTCCCAAGTGGTGAGAGCGCCCCTGTGTGAAAGTCCTGATCGTTACAAAAAAGTACATATGATAGCCAGGATAAGGTCATAGAACCATAGACTATTATCATAGGGTATCTGAGAAAGCGAAGTTGAAAGGTACTTGTACTCAGTAAGAGGAGAGCTTAAACGCAAACATGTTCTAACTTTATATATGAGAGAAGAAGGAGAAGTGAGGGGAAAGAGGGTAGAAAGAGAAAGAATGGTAATTAGAGGGTATGGGTGGGTTGCCAGTATTCGAGGAAGGAGCGCTTAACTATTAAGCTCTGACTCCTGGGATTAGGGAAATGCCTACATGCCTAGCCCAGGGTTCCCATGTAGCCTCAAAGGTTTTTGTTGAGTCCGTTAATAAACTTGCCAATTTTTCTTGGGACATGATCCAAGAAATCTTTCTTTTGGTGTCTGAAAGAGAGACCGATGGTTGTTTCCAGGCCCTGGCAATAGTGATTTTTGCTCCCGTTAACATGAAAGAAATAAGTTTACCAGATTTTTTAGATATGTTGGGAATGTGACCATTAAGAAGTGCAATCTGGGGGGATTTTGGGATGGAGAGGTCTGTGATTCTTCTAATTAGGTTAAACAACTTATTCTAAAAACCTCTGATTCTCGGACATTCCTACATGTGGATCATGGAACCCTGAGCTTGGCAATCTCTAAAACATAACGGTGATGATGAAGGGAACATCAATGCTAACCTGGTTGGTACCAGATACCATCTCGTGAAAAGTTTGCTTCAATCAAAGAAATGTTCACAATACCTTTGTAAGCTCTCGATCACATTGTATGCCATTCCTCCAGGTCCGAGGATTAGCCCAGATCATCTTCCCACTCTATCATATATGGAAGTTTGGATGAGGGTTCTGCGAGTGACATATAGATCAAGGATATGCCCCCTTTCTGCTCAAGTGCTTGGCCACACCAGCGTTCGTACTGTGTAAATTCTGGAGGGGTGCATTTATTTTTCCAAATCGTGTGGAGAAAATGAGAGTTCTGGTAGCATCTAAATTTCTCTGAGTCTGAAAGATCTCATTTGTTTACACACTGTTTCAGAGAGATCGGCCAGAGGCGGAAAAATAATGTCCAATACGATACATCCCTTTGTCCAACCACCATTGGAATGATTTGATGTCTACCCCTGGTTTGAAGTGAGGGTTGTGGAAGATATGAGTGAGCGGACGTAATTCCGAAGTCAGAGATGGTAGTAGTATCATGTCGTCCCATAACTTAACGGAGTTCGAAAGTGTGGGAGCCATGATTGGGGGTCTGGATTTGCAGGAGCACCATAGAAGAAAATCCAGAGTATATGTTGGGGCCGCCTGCCTTTCTATACTAACCCAATCAGGCTTTTCTCCTATGAAATAGACCATCAAGAGTTGGGCCAGTCTAGCCGCTTGATAATATTTGAAGAGCTCGGGTAGACCCAGGCCTCCCCTATTTTTAGGGCTATAAAGGATGTTTCTGGCAAATCTGTATCCCTTCTTTCCCCAAATGAACCCAACGTATATTCTATGAGGCATAATGAGTAATTTTTTTCCACAAAATTTGGAAAATGTGGAAATCTAATTTTTTTTTACACAAAGTTGTTAATTCATAAGATATTTCTAACACAAAGCATGTACATAGCAAAAATTACACCCCAAAATACATTCTGCTACTCCTCCTGAGTATGGCAATACCATATGTGTGAGACTTTTACACAGCCTGGCCACATACAGAGGCCCAACATGCAGAAGGAGCATAATCAGGCATTCTAGGAGCATAAATTACACATCTAATTTCCTGACTACCTATCACACTTTTGAAAGTCCTGGAGCAACAGGACAGTGGAATTACCCACAAAATTACCTAATTTTGGAAAGCAAACACTGCAATATATATTCTATGAGGCATGGGCTGCAGATAGGTACTCGGGTACTCTGATGGGCTGCAGATAGGTACTTGGATACTCTGATGGGTTGTGACAGGTACTCAGATAATCTAATGGGCTGGAGACAGGTACTCAGATAATCTAATGGGCTGGAGACAGGTACTCGGGTACTCAGATGCGCTGCAGATAGGTACTCGGGTACTCTGGGCTGGACATAGGTACTTGGGTACTCTGGGCTGGAGACAGGTACTCCGGTACTCTGAGGGGTTGTGACAGGTACTCGGGTATTATAATGGGCTGATGACAGTTACTCTGAAGGGCTGGTGACAAGTACTCTGATGGACTGTTGACAGGTACTTTTTATTACTGGGGGCAATAAGTGTGATTTGGTGTACACTGTGATCGATAACTAGCTGTTACCTCAATCTCCCCTTCACACACAATCGGTGTGTAAAGAGGAGAACCCGGTAACAGCTAGTTACAGTGGCTTGTTTCATTCTGTGACCAGCTGTGATTGGACATAGCTGGTCACGTGGTAAGGAGCTGTTTACCCTGATCGGTAATGGGCTGTGTCAGAGTGACACACGAGCGCCACACAAGCGGCGTGCACAAGGACAGTGCTTGTTGACCGTCTGTGATTGGACACGCCTCATCCCCGATCGCTGCACTACCTCCCCTGGTGGTGCACAAGAGTGGACAGACAGTCATGGAGCTCATGAATGTAAACTGCAAACATCTGAACTAGTTTCATTGATGAAACAGATCAAACTCCTAGAACAGAAAAACAAAAATACACCTACCCAACAATTCACGAGTGAACTCAAGGAACTCAGATAAAATTAAGCAAACTTCTACACGAAGGTTTGACTACTATATCAAATGCCTAAAACTGCACTCCTACTCGCTAAGTAATAAAGCTGGAAGTTTCCTAGCTAAACAGGTCAAACGTCAACAAGCCCGCACAAAAGTCCCTTTCCTTTTGAACACACATGGGACACATATGACCAAACCCCTAGACATAGCTAACACCTTTTTTCATCCTATTCCAAACTACACAACCTACATAACGAGGAATCCAATTTCCGCCCCCACCTCCATAAGATATTGACACTTTTCTTTCTTCCATACATCTGCCGTCATTATCTAGCACCCAACTAACATCTTTATCGGTCCCGATAAAGTGTAACAAGTTTGGCTGCTCCAGGTAGATAGGCAAGTCTGTGTTCAAGTAAAGGATAATGAATGGGGTGCACGTAGCAGAAGCATATGTAGATTAAACAAAGGATGGCCGCACTCATATACACAATGCAATGAGGTTTATTTCCAAAATATAAAAACAGCACTGGAATGGTACCAACAGGAAAAAGCAGGTAAAGCGTTTCACATGACTAGTGTGCTTTGTCATAATCTTACAAAATAAATCACCTTTCACATATTTAAGTAAAACATAACGTGTAATCAATTAATTAATTAGGTGATTAGACTGATTGAACTTGTCGTTTTCACCCTTTGTCTTCATTCACAGAAAGATACACACAGCAAAAAGAAAACATTAAATATTCAAATGTGAAAATAAACACAAAATAGATTTCTTTGGTATATACACATCTGTGAAGAAAAAAAGGGATACAAAAATATAAACACAAAATCCTAAACAAAAAAGGAAGGAAAAAACTAAAAGAAACAATGAAAAGTAAAAATATGTAATATAGCAGAGGATCTTGGATAAGATCTAGCACATCAGTGATTAGATGAAACAGATATATGAACATTCATGTCTCATACTAAATACACAATGATAGACAGCACAACTGTACTTTTAGAGGACTATCGAGAGACCATGTATAACAAATTCTATGTTGATCAAATGAACACAAAAAAACTTTGATCATAAATGATTGTTGCCACATGACTATTCAACGAATATAGAAATATAATCAATATTATTCTAATGATAAATGTTAATCTAGTCAAAAAAGTGGCCCTAATTTTGAGTGGGACTTGACACAATCGGAATTCTGGTTTGTAAAGAAAAAATCCAGAACATCTCTCGCTTGCACAAGATCCTAAATCTATCACCTCTCCCCTAAGGCTGGTGACATTCTCAATGCCTCGGATTTGTAACAATGAGCTATCACCTGCATAGTCCCCATTAAAATGTCGAACCACATTGGTATTATGTTCCTTCTGAATATCATAGACATGACATAGACATGATCATGCAAATGATCCCGAAGTCGCCTGGTTTTACGACCTACATATTGGCTCTCACATTCTGTTCTCGTAAATTCTGATTTTGTGTACACAATTCCGACGTACAAAGTGCCACGCATGTTGTTTTGCTGCTCATATTCACACAGAATTTCTGAAAAACTGATTTCTTTTTTATTTCTCGCGATCTCCTGAATCATGTTATTATTTTTTTTCCTCAGATCTCCATAATAATGTTTATAATTTTTGTATATATATATTTTTTTAATTAAGATCTCCTATTTTATTATTTTTTTATAGTGATCTCCATAATATTTTTTCTCATTTTGTGTGTCAATCTACCACAACACCATTATGAGCTTGTATTTTTTAATCTCAAGGAGGTTGGTGTTGGTGTCCCTTGTTAATTTGACATTGTATTTTTGAAATGTACCTGCCTACAGCTACAGGTCACAAACAAACTGTTCTTTTTGAAGTAAAACACATAGGCAAGTATTTCTGAAAATAAATTAGCCATTTATTCTGGGTCATAACAAAATAAAGAGGAAGGCAACTCTGGAGAAACTGCTGAAAATGGCAAAGCCTTTGTACCCCAGGACACATATTAACTATTTGCCAGCCAAAATTGGTGGCCTGAGGAGTCCATATAATAGTGAACACAATCCGGTCCAGGACTCCAAGAGATCAGGAACAGCAGCAGATGACATCTATGTCCCCAGACTGTGGTCATACAACAGCCTGCATATTTGGCCAGACCAGACTGAACCCAGGCCATCACTTTTTTGTCTTCCTTACACACTTCCTTTCAGGCTGTGGCTGTGGTGTTGGAGGTGTGGCAGGAGGAGGAGGAGGAGGATGGTCCAACTCACACAAGTGTGTTTTTGTTGTGAGTTGGCCCCTCAACCCCTTATTTTGGGTGATCACCATAAGTTCCTCACGCAAGAGGCGTTGACCCTCCTCCATTTGCATTTTGTATGCAGTCATGCCTGCAAAGGCCTCTTGGAGAGTGGGGTTGGCTTTGAGGGCCTCATTAGCCCGCTAATCAGCCTGAGCGCTGCCTCCTCCATGTTACTCCCCTTCCTGGCCCTTTTGGTTGGAAGGCAGAGGGGAGGGATCTGCAATTCTGTGAGGCTCCTATCGGGCACGGCCACCTCCTAGCTGCCACTTACCCCCACCACCTCCTGGCTGCCAAATTCCACAGCCTCCTCCTGGCTGAGGCTTTCCTGTGTATGAAAAAGGGACATAGTTTTAGTTTATTTTTCATCAATCACACACAATTTTCAGCTCATGACTGTTGCAAATTGAATGCTAATAAATAGAAAAGACTATCATTCTGACCCCAGCATTTTTCATTCATGTCCCAAACATTTTTGGCCACTACTGTCTATTGATAAATAAACCACTTTATTAAATCAGCAATTAGTGTTCAATAATAACATCTATTTCACATAATTTATTTTACGAAAAGAAATATGTTGAACAATGCTATACCTGGCTCAAGCTGGGCTCCTCCACTTCTTCCTGGCTGGAAGGCACATGGTGGGTGCCAGAAGGCTCAGCTGGGGTGGAAGGAAGCATGGAAGGTAGGGTTGAGAGGGATCCCTGACTGAAAATGAAGTCTGTCATAGTACCACAGCCTGGTGACATTAATGTCATCTGTTGCTGCTCCTGATCTCATGGATTTCTAGACCTTAGTAAGCTCATGATTATATGTGCTCCTCAGGCCACCATTTATTTTTTTTTATTAGGGGATGTCTGCCGTTGGGACCTGCGGCTTCACCAACTCCAGCAGTTTCTCCAGCACTGCCTGCCTTTTTATTTTGTTATTATAATGCGGGTGTTTGACCTGCCACAGACAGGGCAGCTCCCTGTATTTATCAATGAATATTGGGAGGAAACTGTAGTCTTCGAACCCATCCATTTTCTCTGCAGGACACAACACAAGATAAAACCTAATGTCAGGTGAAACTCTCATAATCTTGACCCATTATAGGCCTCAATCTATAAGCAGTACAGGCCACTGATGCACCAAGTTAAAATTGTACCTTCATTATAATGATTGTCGCTTCCGCTACTCCGTCCTCCGCTCACAGATCGTATGTACAACGCACGCGTGTTACACTTTATATACACTGTGCATGCATGAAACTCCGCCCACCCCTGATGTCCTTTCTAGTCTATTCTCTGCCCCTTCTCTTTCAGCGCAGTGGGTAGAGAACATTGCAGAGACACAGCAGGTGCATGCAGAGGAGAGCAGCAATGACGAAAGCCGAGCCACGAACGTCCCAATCCTGGAGGAGATTTAAGGCCTCAAATATGTCCTTTGAAGAGATGGTGGAGATGGTGGATCTTGAAGAGGGCCGACTATGATGGGAAATATAGCCATACCTAAACCCAAATGTGAGAAAGGCCAAGATCATGACTAAAGTTGTGAAGAGTCTGCACCGGAATTTTGGGGTATGACGATCCGAGGATCAACTGAGGAAACAATGGTCAGACCTCAAATTGAAGGAGCAGGATCAGTGCAGAAGAATCAAGAGAGTTCTTCAAAAAAGTAAGTAGTTGCCGTATTATTATTATTACTTGCATGCTGCTCCATGTGCTTTTCTTTACTGTTGTACAGTTTAAAATAGCAACTTTCATGTTCATGGGCTCAGTAATCGGTCATAAGAAACATTGTTCGTTCGCCCACTTATAAGATGTTTTGGGCAGATGCAGGTTAGCTACATTTGTTCATGCCTATTTGTATTAAAAGAAGTTTGTTGTCTAACTGGGTTTGTAACTAGAATGAAATCGAAAATGTATTCAGTGTAAGGAGAGGACACTCAGCAGCTGTTTACACATCTGGACGCAGGAGCACTAGTGTGGGACAACAGAACAAACAAACTTTTTAGGGTGTCCCACACAGGTGCTCCACTGGATACTAGGGGTGTCTCCATGTGTGAAAATTGTACAAAAAAGGGAAGTATTCCAGCTTTAGAAAGGAACAAAAAATTTCTTCAGCTTGGAACTCTGCCAAAACAGACAATTGTACGACACTTCCAAGCAATGTTTCATATTTCTATTTCTGCCTTCAAATATCTGTGTGCTAAGTATACCTATTTTTTAATCACATAGGGGAGAAAAGACTCAGGACATCTGAGGACACCAGGAACCCCAGACCTCCTAAAGAAGGGGAAATCCCAAAACCACAAGCAGATGATGAGGAGGGAGACGTTTATGAAGTGGGCGAAATAGTGACCACAAGGGGTGAGTGTGTGAGACCACAGCTTCAGGTAATAGATGGATGCCTGCATATTTATAATACATTGTCTTTTTTTATTTTAGGTAATGTGGATGTTGTGGAAGAAGAATCTCATTTCACAAGTGAAAGTGCCCAGATCCTCATTGGGGAGATAATGGGGTGAAATTGTGATTTAGAAAATATAAAGGAAAACATCAGTGATGTTCAATAAAAAATGAAGAACATCATTGATGTTTTAGGCAGAATATAAAACACACAAAAATTGTACCGTTTTATCATGTATTTTTGCTTTTAAAAACAAGTTTTAAAGTATTTTAAAAGACAGATTTTGAAGATGCACACGGTGTGTCAACATGTGCTATCTGCTATCACAGGATATCAATGTACGTGTTTTGTCCATGCAACCCCTTCCTCACAACTCAAGTAGGTGAGAGGAAGGGGTTGCACCCCCAAAATACATCCATTGATCCCCCATGATTCGAGCTAGCACATGTTGACATTATGTATCTGAATACAATGTATACAACTACATTTCCGTGATTCACCACTATTCTCGTGAAGAAATGTTTTAAAAAAATAGATACATTTTTAGTATGTATGCGGACGACATGGTATTATTCCTCACACAACCCAATATTGCTTTACCAAATTTACTACATACTCTTAAAACATTTGCCTCACTATCTGGCCTAACAGTGAATGTCACCAAATCTATAGGTATGCCAATTAACATCCCATCATCCCAATTAGACTCCTTACGTTCCTCATTCAATTTCTCATGGTCAATGGATTCTCTCCCTTATCTTGGTATATTTCTTACACCAAATATTAATGACCTTTCCTCAAAAAACTACACCCCATTAATACAAAAAATGAGATTGATGCTCAAATTATGGAAATCTTTTAAAATATCGTTTCTTGGCCGAATTACAGCGATTAAGATGACAATCTTACCAAAAATCTTATACCTATTTAGAGCCCTCCCAATCAGATTAAATAAAGTAACTATTACTAAATTCCAAACAGAAATCAATAAATTTATCTGGTCAGACTCCCGTCCACGTCTATCTAGATCAGTATTACACAATCCACAGAAAAACGGTGGTCTGGGTCTCCCAGACTTCTGGCTTTATTACCTAGCCGCCAGATGGTCACAAATAGCACAATGGCACATTCCCAACCCCAAAGTCCCATGGGTTAGATTTGAAAAAGACTCCATTCAACCATATTCTATCTCAAGTATATTATGGGGTAATAAAGTATCAACTCACATCCTAGACAACCTTAATCAATTAGTCTCACATTCATATCAATTATGGAAACTACATAACAAAAAATACAACTTAACCTCTAACACACCTCCACTTGCATCTTTTATTGGTGACCCAAAATTCCACCTTACCTCCAATGAGAGAGGAGACTTTTCATGGTGGACAAATAATAACCTAATATCCCTCTATAATTTTTTAGAAAACAACAACTTCACTTCATTCTCTTCATTGAAATCTAGACATCAGATCCCCAATACCGAATTTAATAAATTTCTCCAAATTAGACATTTTTTTAGTACATATTTCCAAACAGTAAACTCACTCCCACCATCATTTTTTGAAAACATTTGTCTAAAAACACCTAGGAGAGCAGGCCTGATATCTGAAATCTACTCTAATCTAGTCAATAATGCAGAACAATCCAAACTTCCCTATATGCTCAAGTGGGAACAAGAATGTGACTTCTCATTTACAATGGAAAACTGGGACAAATGTATCTCTAACTTACACAAATGCACCAGATCAATCACGATCAAAGAAACTGCAATCAAACTTTTCACAAGGTGGTATTATACCCCAGTTAAAATTCATGCTATTTTCCCTGACACCCCTCATACATGTTTCAGAGGTTGCAATTCAGCAGGATCCTTTTCTCATATCTTCTGGGATTGTGATAGAGTTACTCAGATATGGAAACAACTGGAAAAATTTGCCTCCAAAATCTCAAATAGCAACATAAACCTCACTAAATATAACTGTCTCCTATTTTCCCCTATCATCGGTCTTTCCATACATAATATGAGATTGATCCACACAATATGTGTTGCTGTACACTGGTTGATAGCATACCATTGGAAATCCCCCACAATTCCTCTTTCACATTTGAAAACCAGAATTAACAATATTAATTTAATGGAAAAAATATTCCACACAATACAAAACACTAACCAATTCTACACAAAGAAATGGGACCCATGGTTTAACCATGCTAATCTCTTCTTTAACCCTGAATAATTCTACTATATACTGAAGTACACTGAAGAGTATTATATGAATATACAGTTTAATGTATAATAGGAATTGCTATATTTATATATAAATTTATACTCTATTCAAGAACCGCTTAATATATATTGTTATTCCTTTTTGTAGAAATTACTTTGTACATTTTATGGCATATGTCAATAAGCTTTTTGTACTATTTTTTTGTACCAAATAAAAAAAGTTTGTAAACAAAAAAAAAAAATAGATACATTTTTCAAACTAGGTGAAATATCTTGTTTATGCAAAGTGTTTATATGTCATAAATAAGGAGCAACTAATTTACTCCATTTACTTTTACTTATACCAATGGGTTAAACGAATAACTATTCAAATGGTGAAATATACCGTATTTATCGGCGCATAACACGCGCCAGCATATAACACGCACCCAAAGTTTAGGAGGGAATTTTAAGGAAAAAAACTTTTAGGAGTAAAGTTTAAGGAAGAAAAACTTTAATTAAAATGCCCATCAATGCAGCGTTATCTGTGTCCATCTGCAGCCTTGTCAGTGTCAGTGCAGCCTTGCTCCAGTGTCTATTGCAGCCTTGTCAGTGCAGCTTTGCCCCAGTGCAGAATTGTCAGTGCAGCCTTGTCAGTGCAGCTTTGCCCCAGTGCAGAATTGTCAGTGCAGCCTTGCCCCAGTGTCCATTGCAGCCTTGTCAGTGCAGCTTTGCCCCAGTGCAGCCATATCAGTGCAGCCTTGTCAGTGCAGCTATGTCAGTGCAGCCATGTCAGTGCAGCTTTGCCCCAGTGAAGCCTTGCCCCAGTGCAGCCTTGCCCCAGTGCAGCTTTGCCCCAGTGCAGCCTTGCCCCAGTGCAGCCTTGTGTGATCGCCGCTGACATACACAGCTGTGTGTAAATTCAAATATGGTGCAGAGACTGCAGGGACTTGGCGGAGCCGAGATACACATACCCGAAAGTCCTTGGCTTTTCTCGGCGCCGCTTACAGTCCCACCCAGTCCCGCCCTATGATGGACATCACACAGGTCCAATGGCGGGACTGGGCGGGACTGTAAGTGGCGCCGAGAAAAGCAGAGGACTCTCGGGTATGTGTATCTCGGCTCCGCCGAGTCCCTGCAGTCTCGGCGCCATATTTGAATTTACACACGGCTGTGTATGTCGGCAGTGATCCCGGCAATCGTCGCGATCGCTACGATCACACAAAATTGGCAGGGATCGGCCTATAACACGCACCCACGATTTTCTCCTGATTTTCAGGGGAAAAAAGTGTGTGTTATATGCCGATAAATACGGTAAGTAAAAAGTTACCAAGTGCCTATTAAAACTGGTGCTTATGTGAAAAAAATCAATTATAGATGTATAGATCTATGCGTTCATAATCTTTCAACACACCAATTAAATGACTTGCTCCTCTTTAAAAAAATAGCAGAAATAAACACCCTTGTGATGTGTCATAAAAGATAAAGTCCATATGAGGATATCTTGTATTGTAGATCAATCATGAATCTTCTGCTTTGGAACAAACAAATAAATAATCTTCCCGCTATAGGTAAAGTAGAAATGCTCGCTTACCGAATCTGTAGGATCTCAAATTATAGAGATCTTAAAGGCTTGTTGCATTCGCCTGGTGGCATCTGTGATCTCCACCTGGGTAGTAATCCAGAAAGTTTTTCCTGTTTTTCTTCAATGGAATAACCAAAAGACACTTTCTTTGGGTTCAGGTGTTAAGAAAGTGTCTTTTGGTTATTCCATTGAAGAAAAACAGGAAAAACTTTCTGGATTACTACCCAGGTGGAGATCACAGATGCCGGCAGGCGAATGAAACAAGCCTTTAAGATCTCTATAATTTGAGATCCTACAGATTCGGTAAGCGAGCATTTCTACTTTACCTATAGCGGGAAGATCATTTATTTGTTTGTTCCAAAGCAGAAGATTCATGATTGATCTACAATACAAGATATCCTCATATGGACTTTATCTTTTATGACACATCACAAGGGTGTTTATTTCTGCTATTTTTTTAAAGAGGAACAAGTAATTTAATTGGTGTGTTGAAAGATTATGAACGCATAGATCTATACAATTGATTTTTTCACATAAGCACCAGTTTCAATAGGCACTTGGTAACTTTTTACTTATATTTCACCATTTGAATAGTTATTCATTTAACCCATTGGTATAAGCAAAAGTAAATGGAGTAAATTAGTTGCTTCTTATTTATGACATATAAACACTTTGCATAAACAAGATATTTCAGCCAATTTGAAAAATGTATCTATTTTTAAAAACATTTCTTCACGAGAATAGTGGTGAATCACGGAAATGTAGTTGTATACATTGTATTCAGATACATATTTATTGGTGGCGCGCTTGTATTTTTTTGTTACTTTGTTTGGGTCCTTTTTGTATTTTTGACTTACATGAGCAGCTGCACCGTTTTGTTGTTTTTTTACATATGGTTAGCGCAAAATATACTCTTTTGATACATGTTGACATTAGGCATGGGATCAGGAGGGAAATCCCCAGTTTGAATCACAATTTGTTTGCATCTTCAAAATTTGGCTTTTACAGGGGTGACATCACCCCATCTGATGAAGGCAATATCAACACAGTTTGGACATACTAATGTCTGATATTGCCTTCACTTTATCAAAGTTGAACTTTGTAAGTTCCTGAGTTGTGTATGCTATCATTTGAAACATGCCTGTTTAACCAAAAAAAAAGATATTTCTAATGTGAAAAATGTTATACACCAAAGATGTTGGTTTGTTCAAAAACCCTTTTCTAACGCACATATGAATGTGCTCTGAGTAAAATGTTTTCTACTCAACAATGTGTGGCTTCTTTCAATGCTCAATAGCAATTTTTGGAGGAAGTCAGTGTTTACAGTGGCAATGGGGGTTATTTACTAAAGGCAAACTTTGCACTACAAGTGTATTTTCAGTGCAGTTTCAAGTGCACTTATGCAGTGCACTTGGAGTGCAAAGTGGAATTTCCTTTAGTAAATAACACCCGCAGTGCTCTATAACTTGCCACAATCATGCCATTTTCGTGACTCCAAAAATTTCAGTCATGGTACTGAAAATGATGAATATTTTTATCAATAATACATTACATACATTAAGAACAAAAAAAAGATGTGAGTGTGTAGCAGACCCACAACATAATAGTTTGCTGAAGAAGAGATTGTCACCTCATGTATCCAAAAAATTATGTTTGCACTATTGAACAAAAAGGCAAAAAAGAAAGGCATTGTAAAACCTAGGAGCCAGCTAAAAGAAACACAAGCAGTAAATCAAAGTAAATATTATTTAGGTTTAAATTAAAAATGTATCTTTAACATGTTTCTTAAACATTGTGTGGCATATCAATTGCCCCCCTACCTGCAAAGTACTCTAGATACTTTTCATGAACTTCATGGGCGCTTTGGGGGGCAATCCAGGACAGCCAGCTTCAAGAGCCATCAGGGTTGTTGTATCCGGTAATAAGCTGGCCTCAGTCCCAACTGAGACCACATAGTTGGATGCGTTTTTTCTTAAAAAGTTATGCAATATGCAGCATGCCATAACTATATGATTGATTTTATATTCCGCCATGTTTATTGCAGTGAGGAATAGGTAGAACCAGCTGTCCATTATTCCAAAGGCATTTTCCACCACTCTTCTGGCTCTGGCCACCCAGTAGTTAAAAACCCCCTGCTCTGGGGTGAGGGTCCTCATGGGGAACGGCCGCATCAGGTCAGACTAAATGCTTCATCAGCGACAAAGATGAACGGGAGTCCTTCCACATTCTCTTCAGCAGGTGGCAATCCTAAGCCACCATTCTGGAGCTGTCTGTAAAATTCGGTCTTGGCGATGACTCCACCATCCGACATCCGGCCATTCTTCCCCACATCCACATACAGGAACTCATATGTCGCCGACACCACCGCCAACATCACAATATTATTAAACCCCTTATAGTTATAATAGTAGGACCCCAAGTTGGGGGGTGAGACAATGTGGACGTGCTTCCCATCTATTGCCCCTCCGCAGTTGGGAAAGTCTGCCATTCCTGTGGTGTTGAAGGAAACTAGGGAGTCAAACAAGAAAAAAAAATTAGTCATTTTGCACATAAACATTGCAAGCAGATTAAACACAAACATTCAAGACACAAATAACATTTGTACACATTTTAGGGGTTGTTTAGGGTAAAGCACTACTATGGAGCTGACAAAATATATTGTTAAGTGACTACACTAGGTGGGTATGGGCCCAACATAGCATGCTAGGGAGGTTAGTGAAGGCAAATATGCATGAAGGACAAAAAATGAACTTTAAAAGCTTCCAGCATGCACGAGGACAAAGGGGACATTCACAGCATATTACAATCATGGTAATTAGGGAATGATGAATGAAATACAATACATTAGCAAACATGAAATACATAGAATGTGATGTTAAATGAGAAAACTTACCTTAATATAGTCCTTCTGCTGGACCTGAATGTTGGCAGAACAGGTCTCTGGAATAATGATTCCCAGAGCCCAGGGAGACATCCCAGTCGTGAACTTTATATCCTGGAGATTGCTCCCCATCGCCAAGTACCGCAGGGTGGCGACAAGCCTTTGTTGGGAAGTGATGACTTGCCGCATACAGGTGTCCTGCATGGTAATATATGGGGACAGCAAAGCCAACAGATGGTGAAAGACGGGTCTGTCATCCGGAGATGTCATTCCTGACATCATCAGGATTATTCTCCTGGAGCTTCTGCAACAAAGGCATATGAGAGAATTGGTCACGCTGGAGCAACCAATTCTTCGTCCATGAACTCCTCCCCACCCTGTTCATGGACTGGGCTTGGGTCAAAGCAAGAACCCCAACACCCAGCCCCCGCATAGCACGAACTCTACGGTGAGTACGTAACCGCAACATGGCTTCAAAACAGTCGGCTGGTCAGAACGAACTAACAGAAAGCACTGAAAAACAGAAAGGCCTGAGAAGAGTGAGATGAAAATCAGAAACGAGCGGACAAGAACGCACTGGACATCAAATATACGTACTATAATAATAATACGCACTGACAAACAAATGCGAACTGACTACACGCACTGAAGAACAGATACGAACCGACAAGCACAAACTAAAGAGCAATAATGATCCGAAAAGCACGAGGCTGAAAAGCATGAATCGTCTCTCAACAAACTTCTACTAACACGAGATAAACACGAGATAGCAGAAGGAGCCCAAAGGGTGGCACACTTGGTATTGAAGTTCCCTTTTCTAGTGCCGTTGTACATGTTGTACGCCACCGTGTTCTTGACGTTCGCAATTTCCAACAAACTTTGTGTGACCATGTGTATGCAAGACAAGTTTGAGCCAAAATCCGTCGGAAAAAAAAACATGGATTTTGTTGTCGGAATGTGCAATCGTGTGTACGCTGCATTAGTGTTGCAATTTATAAAGGATTTGTTCTTAAAAGGTCTATGATTCGTATTAGAACAGAATCGATCACTAGATATCAAACAGGGACAACATGGACAATCAGTGCCACCACATTTAAATGTTCCAGTAAAATCTAACCATGTTCTACTGCAAATACGGGAACTGAAGTCACTAGGGGACAGGGAGTTCGCTAGTGAGGAGGAGTGCCTTGATACCTCTTTAAATCCATTTGACAATATTTTTTCATAACGCTCATCTTCAAACCAAATCGGTATATGGCATTCCATGATCCTCCTGATCTTACCAAACTCCATGCTAAATGGGGTAGAGAAAATAAGGGTATCAGTTAGGCTGGACTAACGTGTAAGTAATTTTTCCTAGGTGTTACTTCTGTAATGTTTTGGGCCCTATTTAAGGTAGAAGAATCTATTGCACATTTCTTTCTTTTCTCTCTTAAAATACTTATCTTCACTGCAGACCCCGCTCAACCTAAGGAATTGACCAACTGGTATACCACGGGTGACATGGCCAGATGAAAGGGAAGCTCGATACACACTAACGAGTCCTTAGTTCCTGGATCAGCTGGAACGCATGCAGAGGCACTATTCGAGTACCCACAGATTACAAGGTACCGCTCGGTCTCTGCTTCTCCTCCTTAGCTGTAGCCCAGTCTGACTCTCGTCCTGTACCTGGTACATTTGTTTGGCTGCATTGTTTTATCTGGAATAAAGACGTTTTTACACTATCCAAGCTCTTGTGGCTTTCATGGGAAGCCACTCTTTGCAGATTTGGTTGATGCATTGATGCACCGAGGTTTAGGTTTAAGAAGTTATATACAATTATACTCCTGCTGACTGGTGATTGGAGCCTTCCTGCCAGGATATCTGGAAAGTCACCTTTGATGATATATAATATCCAGTTTACATGCCTGAGGGTCACTTTGTGGCCACTACTGTCTGGTGAGCGCTTTGATATACCAATTCGGGTGAACCACGAATAAGAAAGCATGTGCACTAAGAAGCATTGTGTGTTTTTTTCCTAATTATTTGAGGACATTTGATTTGCTGCACTTTATTCACTTTATTGTTAATATAGGATATTGTATATGCACTGGAGCACTTTAATATATGATAGAATCAACAGGTTCACATTTATTATATTGCACTGTTGATGCACCCTATACTGTTTGTTTAATTGTTTATTAGTATTTTACTAATTTAGGAGCAGCATCAGGTTGTTAGAGTGCACATTTAAAAATATTTTTGGCGCCCTGCCCATTAATTATTCACAGGGTGCCCAGAGTCCGCACAGAAAAGAGTATTCCCTGATAGCGGTTTCCTGTAAAGTCTGGATTCAATAAGGTCCTCTTTATTGAGCAAAACGACTTGAGAAAATGGATAGATCTGCTATCCAACTGGCCAGTGAAGCATAGGTTCAAATCATTAGTATTTAAGTACAATAAAAAATTATCCAAACTTCCCACTGAACCTGAAGAAATGAACAGCAGATCGTCGATGTACTGACAATAGAATCTTTTATGTAAATGAAACGGGTATACTGTATATCTCCAAAGATGTGTGTTCTTTCCCACCAATCCATTTATCTTCATCAGCCCCCCGGCCGCAGACCCCCCACAACCACCGGGCAAGGGTTGTGGGGATGAGGCCCTTATCCCCATTAACATTGGGACAAGGTATTTTGGGGGGCTACCCCAAAGCACCCTCCCAATGTTGAGGGCATGTGTCCTGGTACGGTTAAGGAGGGGGGGCGCTCTCTCGTCCCCCCTCTTTTCCTGCGGCCTGCCAGGTTGCGTGCTCGGATAAGGGTCTGGTATGGATCTTTAGGGGGACCCCATGCCTTTTTTTTAAATTTTGGCACGGGGTTCCCCTTAAAATCCATACCAGATCTGAAGGGTCTGGTATAGATTTTGAGGGGGACCCCACGCCATTTTTTTTTCAAATTTTAGCCGGGGTTCCCCTTAATATCCATACCAGACCTGAAGGTCCTGTTATGAAATTTAGGGGGACCCCCCACGTCATTTTTTTTTTAAATTGTGGTTCGGGGGTTCCCCATGTATGTTTTGGACATTATGTGCTAGATTGGACCGTATTATATATATAATTTTTTTCGTCCACTACTTTTGCAAAAACTTATTTGGCTACGGTATTATTTCAAATTCGTATATGAATTAGTGTTCAATGATGTAGTTAGTTCATTATCACAGAGATAGCACATATATTAGAGGATCTCACTCATATTTAAATTTACCTTTGCACATACGTCTTTAATTAGGACAGCGCCATACCCACACATTAACATTTCTTTCACACTCAGCTTTCTCCACCTCGGCGGTGATTGCTTTTGTGGAGGCAGCAGTCCTACCTTACTTTTTGGTCATTTCACTTATTTTCAGTTGCGCGGGTTCACCATTATATTTGTTCTGCTCCTATTAATACCACAGGCAGGCAGCTACAGTATTCACAGTTAGCACACTGTGTCCTCTGCACACTGGGCACCTAAAGCTACCGGAAGAAAATTAGTGGAGTTCATCTGATCCTATTAATATCACAGGCAGGCAGTTACAGTATTTACAGTTGGTGTAGTGCGTCATCTGCACAGTGTGCACCTAAAGCTACCTGGAGACAATTGCTGTTGTTCTGCTCCTATTAATACCACAGGCAGGCAGCTACAGTATTTACAGTTAGTGCACTGTCTCCTCTGCACAGTGTGCACCTAAAGCTACCTAAAGAAAAATAGTGGTGTTCTTCTGATCCTATTAATACCACAGGCAGGCAGTTACAGTATTTACAGTTAGTGTAGTGCGTCCTCTGCACAGTGTGCACCTAAAGCTACCTGGAGACAATTGCCGTTGTTCTGCTCCTATTGATACCACAGGCAGGCAGCTACAGTATTTACAGTTAGTGCACTGTGTCCTCTGCACAGTGTGCACCTAAAGCTACCTGAAGAAAAATAGTGGTGTTCTTCTGATCCTATTAATACCACAGGCAGGCAGCTACAGTATTTACAGTTAGTGTAGTGCGTCCTCTGCACAGTGTGCACCTAAAGCTACCTGGAAACAATTGCTGTTGTTCTGCTCCTATTAATACCACAGGCAGGCAGCTACAGTATTTACAGTTAGGGTAGCGCATCCTCTGCACAGTGTGCACCTAAAGCTACCTGGAGACAATAGCTGTTGGTCTGCTCCTATTAATACCACAGGCAGGCAGCTACAGTATTTACAGTTAATGCACTGTGTCCTCTGCACAGTGTGCACCTAAAGCTACCTGAAGACAATTGCTGGTGTTCTCATACTAATAATACTGCAGGCAGTTGATTCTGCTAGCTGCAGTATCAGTATATATATATATATATATATATATATATATATATATATATATATATATATATATATATATATATACATCCCAGCTTTGTGCAGCTACATCTCACTGCAGGCCATTAGTATGTCTGGAAGGCCAACAAGGAGAGGCAGACAGTCACAAGCCAATAAAAGAGGGCAAGCAGGCTCTGTGTCTAGAGGCAACAGTGCTGGTCGTGGAGACGGTGCATCCTCATCAGCATGTGACCATAGGACATGCTTGTCCTTTTTTTCAGCAGCTGGCCATGTTGAGCCGCAACATGCGGAAGACATGGTAGAGTGGATGACCAAGCCATCCTCATCTTCCTCACCCTCTCTCACCCAGGCTCGGGGTACTTTGTCTGGCAAAGCAGCTGCCAATGCAGCCTCTTCCCTCGGTTCAATGGCATCAGTCACTCCTTCCTTAGCCCCACCATGTCCTCCCGAGGAGTCCCCTGAACTGTTTGACCACAGTGTTGGGTACATGCTCCAGGAGGATGCCCAGCGTTTTGAAGGCTGCGATGATGTTACCCAGCTAGAGGAAGGCAGTAACGTGAGCCCAGAGAGAGGGGGTGCCCAAGAAGGACAGCAATCTAGCAGTCATGTTCCCCCAGCTGCAGCATACTGCCAGCTTTGCTCCAGTGATGAGGAGGGAAGGGATGATGAAGCCACTGACTCCACGTGGGTGCCTGATAGGAAAGAGGAGGAGGAGGAGGCACATCACCAATGAGGCAGGATGCCCTACAGGGGCCATCCTAAGGGCAGCACACCGACTGCATCACAACGCAGGGCGCTGCTGTCTCTGCACGTTACTCCAAAAGTTCTTTGGTGTGGGCCTTTTTTGAGACGAGTGCATCAGATCTCACTGCTGCTATTTGCAACATATGTCTCAAGCGTATCTCTCGTGGCCAAAACATCTCCCGCTTGGGCACCACATGCTTGACCATACATATGTTGACCTGCCATGCAGTTTGTTGGCAAGCATACCTAAAAGACCCACACCAAAGAACAAAGAGGACCTATCCTTGCTCCTCATCAGCTGGGATCTCCAACCCCACTATACCTTCAGTCCTCTCTGAGACCTGCACTGAGAGGAATGAAGGTGTAGAATTAGGTGTGTCACAGCCAAGTACTTGGGTGCAATCTCCTATCGGTACACCAACGTCAGATTGTACCAGGCAAATTTCCCTGACCCAGCTGCTGCACCGCCGAAAGAAGTTCGCTCCCATCCATCCACATTGAACGGTTGAACGCTAGCTTGGCTAAATTGCTAGCACTTCTCGCGGACGACATACTCCTCTTTCTTACTGATCCCCTCACGACAATACCTAACCTCCTTGCAGACTTTAAAAATTTTCATACCCTTTCTAACCTCCAAATAAATTACTCGAAATCGACAGCTCTGAACATCACCCTCACCCCAGAAATTTGTCAACAATGCCAGATCAATTTCCCATTCTCTTGGAACGATAAAGCAATCTCATATCTAGGTATTCTCTTACCAACCTCCTTGAATAACTTATACACCCTTAACCATGCAGCAATTTTACAAAAAATACAAATAGACCTTAAAAAATGGTCCACAGGAATATTTTCCTGGTTCGGTAGAGCTGCAATAATCAAAATTAACATTTTGCCCAGACTTCTATATATTTTGCAAACCATTCCCATTAAACTCCCGAAAACTTTTTTCTTAATCTACCAACAGGCCTGTACATCATTCATCTGGGCCAAACTACGCCCGAGACTAAGCTACATGAGACTAACTGCCCCCAAACATCTCGGAGGCATAGGTCTCCCTGATCTACGCAAATATCAACAAGCTTGCCATCTTACAAGAATTATAGATTGGAACGTACACCCCACGCTTAAAGACTGGATCCACATAGAGCAATCATTCTCAGACCTTCCATTGTCTCACCTCCCCTGGATCACTACCACTAATATTCCCCCTGACTGCAAACTCCACCCACTAATTGAACTCACGCTGACCTCCTTCCACACTACATGTAACCTCCACAAAATCTCTTCACTCAATGGCCCACTAACCCCACTGAGGATGAACCCGGATTTTCCACCGGGGATGCACCCCACCTTCTTAGCTGATTATTGGCCCCACTCTACTGTACGAGCAGAGCACTTTTTCGAGGGAAATCACTTCTTATCCCAAACAGCGCTTGCATCAAAAATGAATATGAGATCCTTCCCATTCTGGACTTACATCCAACTGAGACACTTCTTTAACAAACCTAAACCCAGACTAGACTGGTCCAGACAGACCACCACATTCGAACATCTATGCTCCAGCGGGGAACCACAAAAACACCTGATATCCCAGACATATGCACTCCTATTCACATCCAACACACCTACAAAACACTGGACCACCAGACAATGGGAACAGGACCTCTCGTTGCACCTTACTGATGCAGACTGGGAGAAAATATATATTTTGACCCACAAAGGATCCATTAATGTACAAATACAGGAAAACGCCTTTAAAATACTTTCAAGATGGTACAGGACACCGCTGACACTGCATCATATTGACGCATCAATTACCCAAACGTGTTGGAGGTGCAAAGCTGAGATTGGATCGTTCTTACATATCTGGTGGTCCTGCACAAAAATTCAACCCTTCTGGAAAGAAGTACATAAATTGATCAACCAAATAACAACATACACGTTAGACTTCCATCCTGCTTCATTTCTACTTCATCACTCCAAATTGCCACTGTCAACATACCTACAATCTCTGGCCATGCACATGGTGAACGCCGCTAAACTATGCATCCCCCTCAAATGGCGTTCGGCAGATCCACCATCCATTGCAGAATGGTTTACACGCATACAAAAAACGATGGCCATGGAGGACCTCATACACCAGGCCAAAGAAACACAACCTAAGTTCGTCAAAACATGGACATGCTGGATACATTTTACCACCACTGATGAATACAAACAATTCTTCACATAAATATTGTATAGATATTACAACGCTGCTTCAAAGAAACATATATTCCTCACCATGGAAAAACTCTGCCCATCGCATCTTCTCTTCGCGAATGTCAAATTCGCACACCCTCAATCTGCTGACAATAACCGTTATATCCCCCCTCTTACTACTTCCCTAACCCATCCCATACTGATCCTCTCCACAAACATCTGCCTACGTCTACAGCCCAACAACCTAACTTTCGAACTAACCTTAACGGAGGCATCTCAAGACTGGATAATTCACACTCCCACCCCCACCCCCACCCACCCTATAGCAACCATTATCCTCGATAACATATAAAACGAGAGCTCTAAGACTTAGTAACAACAACCCAACTGTATAGACTCATTACGGCTTCATGAAATGTTTACTATACTAAATAATTTACTATTGCGATTTACATGTCATGACTTGATTTATTTTTTTTTTTTTATTATTCATTCGCGAGAATAGCGGCTGCGTCCGCTACAATGTACTGTCTTACATTTGAATTATCTTTGTGTTGTGCTCCCCTTAGCCTGTATCTTCCCTTGTCACTTCTGTTATAAAAAACCAATAAAAATTATTATTATAAAAAAATTGCTAGCACTTCAACTGCTGCCTTTTCAGTTACTAGACTCTGCCCCCTTCTGTGAGTTTGTGGAATGTGCGGTTCCTCAGTGGCAGGTTCCCAAATGCCACTTTTTCTCACAGAAGGCGATTCCGGCTCTCTACCTGCATGTGGAAGGCAATGTCTTGGCCTCGCTGGACAGGGCGGTCAGCGGTAAAGTGCATATTACCGCTGAATCATGGTCCAGCAGGCATGGACAGGGACTTTGCCTATCTTTCACCGCGCGCTGGGTGACTCTTCTGGCAGCTGGGAAGGATGCAGGACAGGGTGCAGTAGTGTTGGAGGTTGTTCTACCACCACGCCTCCAAAATACTACTAATGGTGATTCTACCACACCTCTCTCCTCCACCCCCTCCTCTTCTTCTTCCTCCATGGCCTTTTCCTGTGCTGATTTTTCCTCGGAATCAGCGGTGCTCTGTAGGCGTTCAAGGGGCTACGCAAGCATTCAGGCAAAAAGATGCCATGTGGTGCTTAGCTGGGGTGCTTGGGGGACAGGAGCCACACTGGGGCAGAGATTCTGTCAGCTCTGCAGGGGCAGGTTCAGAGGTGGTTGACGCCATGCCAGCTTAAGGCAGGTATGGTGGTTTGCGACAATGGCACCAACCTCCTCTCCGCCCTCCGACAGGGACAACTGACCCATGTGCCCTGTTTGGCTCACATCCTTAACTTGATGGTGCAGCGGTTCTTGGGCAGGTACCCGGGCTTACAGGATGTCCTGAGGCAGGCCAGGAAAGTCTGTGTGCATTTCTGCCGGTCATATAATGTCAGTGCTCGGCTGGTTGACCTCCAAAAGGAATTGAACCTGCCCAGGAACCGCCTAATCTGTAACATGCCCACCAGGTGGAACTCAACATTGGCCATGCTGCAGCAGCTGCACACGCAGCAGAGGGCCATCAATGAGTACCTGTGCGACTATGGCACCAGGACAGGGTCCTGCATGCACTGTCCTGTCACCATTTGAGGAGGCCACGAGGATGGTGAGCAGTGACAGTGCATGCATCAGTGACACTGTCCCCCTTGTCCACCTGTTGGAGCAAGTGCTGCGTGGAATAATGGACAGGGCACTTGAGGCAGAACAGAGGCAGGAAGGGGAGGACTTCCTTAGCTCTCAAGGCCTCCTTTATCCAGACAGTGTTCCTGCGTGCCTGCCGATCACACAGGAAGAGGAGGAGGAGGAAGAGGAAGAGGAGGATTGTGTCAGCATGGAGGTGGAGCCTGGCACTCAGCATCAGCAGCAGTCTTTAAGGGATCATTTACAGTCCCAAGAAACCCATGGACTTGTACGTGGCTGGGAGGAGGTGGCTGCGGATCATGTCAGCCTTAGTGACCCAGAGGACTCCGGACCGAATGCCTCAGCAAACCTACGCTGCATGGCCTCCCTGATCCTGCAAAGCCTGCGGAAGGATCCTCATATTTGTGGCATCAAGGAGAGGGATCAATACTGGCTGGCAACCCTCCTTGATCCATGTTACAAGGGTAAGGTTGCGGACCTTATCTTGCCGTCGCAGAGGGAGCAGAGGATGAAACATCTTCGGGAGGCCTTGCAGAAAGGTCTGTGGAACGCATTCCTAGAGACTGGGAGGTCACAAACTCCTGTTCCTGGACAACATGTTGCTGAGGCTTCGGTCAGTCAAAGAAGGAGTGATGGAGAAGGTGGCCCTCTGACCGATGCGTTCAGACAATTTTTAAGTTTCAATAATTTTTATTAAAGTTTTGCAAGATCATTGATACAGACTTTTACATTGTACATTAAGAAGGTCTATATCCATACAACGCATGAGAGAACGAAATTCCGATGGGAAGATTTAGAAACAACTGCATTCAGTGGGTATAGGAATAACCGCTAAGCCCCCGTGGGGAAGGTGCCACCCCCCTCCAGACACCCCAACTGGGTTCTAGCTGTGTCGTATCGAGAGGAGCTGCACATCCAACCCACAGATTCACTACTATATAGATTATCGGGGCTGTTACCTTGTAAAGCCCGTTACTCACATGGCCATAAAATATTCATAGAAAGTATGATCTACTGGATCTACTGATTACCAACAATACAGACCTGATCACGGATGAGGAAATACGGGGCAATTTAGGTAACAGCGATCACAGGTCAATTAGTTTCAGTATAAATCACACAAATAGGAAACATAAAAGGAACACAAAGACACTGAATTTCAAAAGAGCCATCTTCCCTAAACTACAGACCTTGCTAAAAGGCATAAATTGGGATAAAATATTAGGAACAAAGAATACGGAGGAGAGATGGGTTTGCTTTAAGAGCATATTAAATAAGGGCATTGGCCAATGTATCCCATTGGGTAATAAATTTAAAAGAGCGAACAAAAATCCTGGATGGCTTAACTCCAATGAAAAAATGCATATAAAAGCAAAGGAGAAGGCCTTCAATAAATACAAGGTTGAGGGATCATCCTCAGCATTCAGACTTTATAAAGAATGCAACAAGAAATGTAAGGGTGCAATTAGGACGGCTAAGATAGAACATGAAAGACACATAGCGGAGGCAAAAAAAATCCCAAGAAATTCTTTAAGTATGTAAACAGTAAAAAAGGGAGGACAGACCATATTGGCCCCATAAAGAATGAGGAAGGACATCTGGTTACAAAGGATGGGGAGATGGCGAAGGTATTGAATTTATACTTCTCCTCAGTCTTCACGAGTGAATCGGGGGGCTTCAGTAACCAAAACTGCAGTGTTTATCCTCATGACACAACACAGGAAGCACCTCCATGGTTAACAGAGGACAGAATTAAAATTAGACTTGAGAAACTTAACATTAATAAATCACCGGGACCAGATGGCTTGCATCCGAGGGTACTTAGGGAACTCTGTCAAGTGATTGCCAGACCGTTGTTCCTAATTTTTACAGACAGTCTGCTGACTGGAATGGTACCAGCTGATTGGAGAAAAGCCAATGTAGCACCAATATTTAAAAAGGGCCCAAAATACATCCCTGGGAATTACAGACCAGTTAGCCTAACATCAATAGTATGTAAACTCTTGGAGGGGATGATAAGGGACTATATACAAGATTTTAGTAATAAGAACGGTATCATTAGCGGTAATCAGCATGGATTCATGAAGAATTGTTCTTGCCAAACCAATCTATTAACCTTCTATGAGGAGGTGAGTTGCCATCTAGATAAAGGAAGGCCCGTAGACGTGGTGTATCTGGATTTTGCAAAAGCATTTGACACAGTTCCCCATAAACGTTTACTGTACAAAATAAGGTCCATTGGCATGGACCATAGGGTGAGTACATGGATTGAAAACTGGCTACAAGGGCGAGTTCAGAAGGTGGTGATAAATGGGGAGTACTCAGAATGGTCAGGGGTGGGTAGTGGGGTTCCCCAGGGTTCTGTGCTGGGACCAATCCTATTTAATTTGTTTATAAACGACCTAGAGGATGGGATAAACAGTTCAATCTGTATTTGCAGACAATACTAAGCTAAGCAGTGCAATAACTTCTCCGCAGGATGTGGAAACCTTGCAAAAAGACCTGAACAAATTAATGGGGTGGGCGACTACATGTCAAATGAGGTTCAATGTAGAAAAATGTAAAATAATGCATTTGGGTGGCAAAAATATGAATGCAATCTATACACTGGGGGGAGAACCTCTGGGGGAATCTAGGATGGAAAAGGACCTGGGGGTCCTAGTAGAAGATAGGCTCAGCAATGGCATGCAATGCCAAGCTGCTGCTAACAAAGCAAACAGAATATTGGCATGCATTAAAAGGGGGATCAACGCAAGAGATAAAACAATAATTCTCCCACTCTACAAGGCTCTGGTCCGGCCGCACCTGGAGTATGCTGTCCAGTTCTGGGCACCAGTCCTCAGGAAGGATGTACTGGAAATGGAGCGAGTACAAAGAAGGGCAACAAAGCTAATAAAGGGTCTGGATGATCTTAGTTATGAGGAAAGGTTGCGAGCACTGAACTTATTCTCTCTGGAGAAGAGACGCTTGAGAGGGGATATGATTTCAATTTACAAATACTGTACTGGTGACCCCACAATAGGGATAAAACTTTTTCGCAGAAGAGAGTTTAATAAGACTCGTGGCCACTCATTACAATTAGAAGAAAAGAGGTTTAACCTTAAACTATGTAGAGGGTTCTTTACTGTAAGAGCGGCAAGGATGTGGAATTCCCTTCCACAGGCGGTGGTCTCAGCGGGGAGCATTGATAGCTTCAAGAAACTATTAGATAATCACCTGAATGACCGCAACATACAGGGATATACAATGTAATACTGACACATAATCACACACATAGGTTGGACTTGATGGACTTGTGTCTTTTTTCAACCTCACCTACAATGTAACTATGTAACTATGTAAGTAAAAAAAAAAAAAAAGGAAAGCAACATAAACATTGTATTCTTTGAACCTACTAAAGGAACGACGATGGTATAGCAATCCTACATGTTTATCGGTCAGAATTAAATTTGTTCATCAAAGTCATACTGTTAGGCGTACAGGGTTCCTAGAAGAGGGACTAACCGGTCCGGACCGCTAAGGGGATTCATGGGATCCTGCCGACAGTCCGGATAGCAGCCCCTCCAGTATACCCCGCGATGGAGGTAGCATGTCAATATGTATTACGTGAGTATAAGGGACTACCCCGTCCCTGAGAGAAGATGAAGGAAACGTGTTAGAAGGAGAAAGAAAGAAAGTGGAGAAATTTAGTGTCATGGTAAAAGAGGAGCTCTATCCAGACCAGGTTCCATTCCTGGTAGGAGTGGAATGTTACAATACATTGCCCATAGTTCCCAGGTAGTATTGAAACTTTCAAGTTTGTCAAGCAGTTTTGCTACTATTTTCTCCTGGGACATTATCCATGATACTTTTCTCTTACAACATTGGAAGGACACTGTGGGCCTTTTCCAGGCTTTAGCTATAGTAATTTTGTCCCCCAAAAAAATGAAGAATGTGAGAATTTGAGAGCGCTTAGATATATTAGGGATAGTGTGGTTAAGTAAAGCTATGTGAGGGTCAGGAGCTACGGAAATATTCATTATGGTGCCGATAGTTCAGAACAATTTCTGCCAAAAGGGTCTAATGTGGGGACAGGACCACCATATGTGGAGCATTGTGCCCTCCAATGCACAGCCTCTAAAGCACAGTGGAGATGTCCCAGGATAAATCACAGCCAATCTAGCGGGTACATAATACCACCTTGACAATACCTTAAGGCTGGCCTCTATCACAGAGATGTTACAAATACCTGTGTATGAGCGGGTCCATACTCTAAACCATTCCGTTGGCATCCACGATCTGCCAGTGTCCTCCTCCCAGGTCTTAGCGTATATCGGCTTGTCTAGTTTCGACATGAGTGCTGAGTATATCACAGATATCCCTCCTTTCTGGTTGTAAATGTTAACGCACCAATATTCATACGGCGTGATTGAGGGAGGTTTGGGTTTATTAATCCAAATAGAGTTTAGGAAGTGGGAAATTTGGGTGAATCAAAATCTTTCAGAGGCAGCATTTCAAGTTTGCGTTTACAATAGGATAGAGTAAGGGGACCTGCAGATGTGAGGAAATGGTCTATTCTGTAGAGGCCCTTATCTGTCCATCATCTGAATGCCCGTATGTCCATTCCAGGTGGGAAGTTAGGGTTATGAAAGTTGTGGGAGAGGGGTTTTAGAGGGGAGATCAAGGCTGGTTGTGCGAAAAGTTTCGTGCATAACGCGATGGAGTGTGACAAAGTGGGGGCCATTATAGCCAGCCTATTCTTTGGGTTGCACCACATAAGGAAGTCAATAGTGTTGAGGGGCGTAGCCCACCTTTCCATAGATAGCCAGTCAGGCTTTGGAACCCTTCCAAAGATCATTGAGATTTGTGACAGTTGGGGGGCCTGATAATATCCCCATAGATCAGGCAGACCCAATCCACCCTGAGAACGTAAGCGGAGGAGTATACTAGACGGACATCTGTAACCCTTATTTCCCCAGACAAAATAGATTATCTCAGATTGTAACTTATGGAGGAAACTTTTCGTGAGGGGGATTGGGAGGGATCTGAATAAGTATAAAAGGTGGGGTAATAGCGTCATCTTGGTAGCAAGTACTCTTCCCAGCCAGGACAGACCACATCTAGCCCACTTCTCGAGCTCTCCACTACATTTGAGAACCAAGGGGGAATAATTGGCTTTGAATAGACTACTTATATCAGGTGTTAGGTGAATTCCTAGATAGGGGATAGCTGTGGCAGACCACGAAAAGTCAAAGTTTCTAGTGAGTTGCGAAAGAAGATCCAACGGTACCGTGATATTTAGCGCAGTTGACTTATTCATGTTTACTGTCAGACCTGAAATTGCGCTGAAGGTCCTTACAAACAACTGGAGTGGAGATCAAGGGAGATGTAAGGTACAGTAAGAGGTCATCCGCATAAAGAGCACATTTATGTTCCTGGTCCCCACAGGTTACCCCCTTAATATCAGGATTAGTTCTGATTGCTATTGCTAGAGTTTCTATCGCTATAGCAAATAAAAGGGGGGAGAGTGGGCATCCCTGTCTGGTACCTCTTTTTATTGGGAACGAGGCCGAGTATCTACCCATCAGACGGACTTGGGCTGATGGGTTTGAGTACAGTGAATTTATAATGTTAAGGAAGTACTGGCCAAAACCCCATCGTCTCAGGATATCAGACAGGTATGCCCAATCTATTGAGTCGAATGCCTTGTGTAGATCAATCGACAATATAAAGCCCTTTTGGGGAGGACCTCTGTCCCATTGGGATTGCAGAAGAGAAATAATGTTTATGGACCTTCTAATTTGGTCTGGTCCCTGTCTGCCAGGGATAAAACCTACCTGATCTTTGTGAATGTACTTTGGAATGAAACTCGCCATCCTATTAGCTAGAATCTTAGTTAAAATTTTTATATCATTGTTAATCAGGGAAATTGGGCAGTAATTCCCAATCTCGCTAGGGTCCTTCCCTGGTTTGGGGATCACCGATATGTATGCGGCATTTAAGTCTATCCCCAGCGGAGAGCCTTTCCTAAGGAAATTCTGAAATTTAGTTAGATGTGGGGCTAGGGTGGTACTAAATTTTTTGTAATATCCCGTCGAGAACCCATCCGGGCCAGGGGCGGATCCGAGTTTTAGTGATTTTATTGTGTCCAGAACCTCCGCCTGGGTAAATGGACTCTCAAGTAAATCCCTATGTTCGTCAGCCAGAGAAGGCAGCGAGAGGGAGTCAAGAAACTCCTGCTGGGATTTGCCCACTGATGTTGCTTTAGGTTTGTACAGATCCGCATAGATTAGAAGGAATGCTTCCATGATCTTACCTGGATTTTGGGTTAGGTCCCCCGAGTCCAGCTTTATTTTGGGAAATGCTAAGGAGCGATGTTTGGGGCTAATCTTGACCGCTAATTTAGAGCTGATCCTATCCTTATATGAGTAAAACTTAGCTCCCGTCCCCTGGAGATGTTTTTCGGCTGCAGTTGTTAGGGTCAGGTTGAGGAGAGCCCGGTCCCTATCCAGGTTGGCTAGAGATTCTGTGGTAGGTTTTAGTTTATGCGCCCTGACTACAGCTCTGAATTCCTCAGATTGTTTAAGTGTGTCTGCTTTGTGTTCTGCCTTAAGTTTGGCCGCCATCTGTATTAGTTTCCCCCTTATTACCGGTTTGTGCGTTCAGACAATTTTTTAGTCCGCAGCCCCAAGGTAAGATCAGTTCCAGCAACCATCGCCAGCATCTGTTTTACATGGTGCAGGAATACCTAGGGGCAAGATCTGACTTGGACACCTTTCCCACCAAAAATCCTCTGGGTTACTGGGTCTTGAGGATGGATCACTGGCCAGAGCTTGCACAGTATGCAATTGAGCTACTGGCCTGTCCTGCTTACAGCGTTCTTTTGGAACGCACATTCAGTGCTGCTGAAAGGTTTTGTAACCGATCACAGGGTGCGCCTTTCCACCGACTCGGTCGATCGACTGACCTTCATAAAAATGAATCAGTCTTGGTTCACCACCAGCTACCAAGCACTTGATGCTGATGTAACCGAATAATTTTTTTTGAAATGTCAGATCCCTTCAAGACTGCCTATGCTGATGTTTAACAGGGGTGTGTAATTACAATTTTTGTTGCAATATTTTGCAAGGAGGGTTCGTTGCTGCACTCAACTAGAGTATTTGTGATGGGTTGCAGTGTTGTGGCACCAGCACCAGTGCCTAAGGCCCAATTTTTCAGCCCCTGTTTAACAGGGACGTGTAATTACAATTTTTGATGCAATACTTTGCAGCAGGGCTTGTTCCTGTGCTCCAACTAGAGTATCTGTGAGGTTTTGCAGTGTTGGGGCACCAATGCCTAAGGCCCAATTTTTCTGCCCCTGTTCAACAGGGACATGTAATTACAATTCTTGATCTAATATCTCACAGCAGGGCCCATTCCAGGCCCACCAAGAGTAACTGTGAGGACTTACAGTGCTGTAGCATCAGCACCACCACCATCACCAAAGGCCCAATTTTTCTGCCCCTGTTCAACAGGGGCATGTAATTACAATTCTTGATCTAATATTTCACAGCAGGGCCCTGTGAGGGCTTACAGTGTTATGGCAACACCAACACCCAAGGCCACAATTTCTGCAGAGTATATAGGGCAGGCCCCTAATTTAAAACATCCAACTTACAAAAGACTCCTACTTGTAAACGGAAGGAGACAACAGGAAGTGAGATGAAATCTTCCCCTAGGAAGGGAAATTCTCTCCTGTAAGAGTTAATATGGGAAAAATGTGTCTCCTTTCCACTGATGCTTTATCACCAATCCTTGTTTCACTAAAAACCCCAAATTGTCAAAAAACATTTGTCATTGGGACAGAAAGTGAAGTAAAATCTTCTGAAAAGGTGCACAGACAGCAAAACAAATGTCACAGGGGTGATAACCCTTCCCCATGTTTTCCAAAAAGCTTAAAAATAGATTTTTTGGCAGGAGCTACACTTTAAAAATGTACCAGTTCAAAATTATAAAAAAAGGTTCTTCTTAACAACAAACCTACAGTCCCTGTCTTGTTTGCACCGCCTGTATACTGCTGTACAGAGGGCCTGGGGCCCCACACCTTTCTTTTTTTCAATTTGGGTGTGGGGTTCCCCTTAATATCCATACAAGACCCAAAGGGCCTGGTAATGGACTGGGGGGGTACCCATGCTGTTTGTCTCACTGATTTTCATCCATATTACCGGGACCGGACATTACATTAAAGCCGTAAGCAGTTTTAAATGACTTTTATTCCTTTAAAAATGTCATTTTGTGCAGGGACTTTTCTAAGCACAGGAAACACGCGCCACTTTACAGGCATACTATAGACACCCCCCAGGTACGATATAGGAATATTTCACTTTTTTTTTTACTTAAAGCATCATTAAAATCACTGCTCCCGAAAAAAATGTCCGTTTTAAAAACTTTTTTTTGCATTGATACATGTCCCCTGGGGCAGGACCCGGGTCCCCAAACCCTTTTAGGACAATACCATGTAAATTAGCCTTAAAAATTAGCACTTTTGATTTTGAACGTTCGAGTCCCATAGATTTCAATGGGGTTCTAACGTTCATGCAAATTTTTGGTCCGTTTGCAGGTTCTGGTGCGAACCGAACCGGGGGGGTGTTCGGCTCATCCCTAGTCAGGAGTCAGGACAGTTGTTGGCAGAGGATCTCATGCCAGTGGAGTTGGTGTATAGTAAAGCTGCTGTAGACAACCCCTCCGCTGGTTGCAGTTCCTCTTCAGACACTGCCCTGCTGAACATGAGTGAAATTAATTATGACAAATGCATTGATATTTCTGACCGTGATGAAAAGTGCAGCGAATTGTCAATTTTTGATGGTTTGGTTAGCATGGGTGACAACAAAAATAAAGGCAGACCTGATGGCCTTGGTCAAGTTGATCTGGTTGTAGCAAACCCTGAAAAATGTAATGAGATAGGGAATGGTATCATTGACACCGAAGAGGTAAAAGATACAGCAGAATTAGGCCCCTACAGGTTCAGGAGGGTAGGTCCGGGGAAGATTTCCTGAAGTTTGAGAAATTTCTAAGGTCTGAGGAGAACCGTGGTAAACAATGGTTGGAAGGAAATAGCCCAAAGCGCAGCAAGGTGTCACATGACTTTAAAACCTCAAAGTGGCAAGATAGTCAGGATGTCCTTCAGAGGGAGACTGGGATGAGACTGCAGTCATATGAGGATGTTAGTGATGAAACTGAAAAAAGGAAGCATGCAGTCTACAGGAAACAAGTGATGCTGAGTTTTGATGGTAAGAAGGTGCCCGTACATAGAGCGCAGAGAGAGCCCAGTGTCACCCCAATAAAAGAGCCCCTGCTTATCACTAAACAAGGGTTTAAAAATCAGATTCCTTCCAAATTAAAGAGAAAAAGGGTGGTCTAGTGGAAATTAAGGGAGCACTTTATAACTTTACCAATATCCGACCCTTAAAGCTCAGATGTCCGCCTCATGTTAAAAAAGGTACCAAGATTAACTCCCTACTGTCAAGGTGGCTAGTGTAGGCCCAAGGGAAATAGAAAGACATTGCTTTTGGAAGCGTGCACGCAAAAAGGCTTGTGAGTGTCTTTGTAGAGCCCGAGGAAATGTAGCAGGGGGACGTGGAGAAAGTCACCTGATGGGACAAGATTTGGCCCATGTGGGTGGTAGCTTGCATGGTCATGCCAAAGTGAGGAGGTTGTACTGGTGTGTTCCGCCCTCTGGGTTGAAACAAGGGGGAGGAATATGTGATAGTGTGGTACCCCACTAGTGTATTGGTCCAGGATTCTCAACCAGGCAGGTTGAGGGGCTCCAGGGTATTTGCTTGTTTGAGAGGAAACTGGCTTTTCAGTTTCCTCATTATTTAGTAAGGTCCATTTTGGGACCTGGAGCCTGGGGATTTCTTAGAACCTGGGTCCAGGTTTTGGGACTCACCGGCACACTGATTGTTCAGGTGTGTGTGGGCCTGATAGCAGAGTCAGGACCATGATTCTGGTCTCCAGGAGTCCAGGTTTGCAAGGGAGAACCCAGAGAGTGCAGGGGTGCACTGAAGAACCCAGACAGTGCAGGGATGCACTGAAGAACCCAGAGAGTGCAGGTGTGCACTGAAGTAGCCAGAGAGTGCAGGCTGTAAGGTAAAAGCCAGAGACCTGAGTCTGAGGTCTATGACAGTAGTCAGGAGAGCTCCATGTGGGAGCCTGAGCAGTGGTGTGTCTGCTGCTGAAGAGAGCCAGGTGGCTCGGTATTTTTGTTTGCAATGCTGCATGTGTAAGCCAGGAGGCTGAATATCCTTTTATTTGTTGCTGGCGGTAAAACCCCCCTGCCGGGGAAACCACTTTTGCTGGAACTTTGTTTTTCTTTAATAAAAGTGGGCCAAAAAGCCCTGAAAAGGAATTATGCGTGGACTGTTCTCGCTAGTGGGTACTACACTTGAGCTAAACAACCCCCAAACCTTACAATATATATATCTATATATCTATTGTACAGGACGCCATGGCTGGGTCCTGGAAGGATGCTATGTTTCCCCTCTGTTTGGACTGTGGTCCCTTTAAGGGAACAAAAAAGGGTTAACTCACCTGTAAGAGGAAGTGGGTTTAAAACAAGACAGGAAGTTAGAGAGAGTGTGGAGGAGTGTAGAGGAGAATGTGGATGGTGGATGGTGTTTTGGTGTGCAGCAACAGTGAATAGCAGTGTCCTGCCTGGAAGTCTCCTGCTAGAGGAATCTACCTGCAACAGAAACTATGGACTGTTTAACTGCAATAGCAGTTCTGGACTTTGCAAGTCGGTGAGACTGAAACCTTTTTCTTTTGTTTTGCTGCTGTAAAGCTATTTAAGTTCAATAAATCTCCTTTTGAGTGAAAAGCCTGTGTCCTGCGATCTAGCTAGTTCCCCAAACATTACAAGTGGTGGAGAATGCGGGCAGGACAGAGTAACAGGCATTTTTATTGCTGTTTTTTTTGTATTGGACTTAAAACTGACATTTAAAGGGACAGTACAGTGGATTTATGTCCTGGGTTAAAGCCGCACAAACCCTGAAAGCTGAAGCAATGGAGGAGCTAATTAAACAGCTGTCCTTGGCTAATATACAAGCGCAGACTCGCCATGAGGAAGCTAATCAGCGCTTAACAACCCAGCTGGAGGTACAGCAAGAAAACACTCGCCTGTTGGTGGCCCAGTTGGCAGCCCAGCAAGCGACCCAACAAGAGGTTATGCAGGCTCAGGTGACTATATAAGAATGACAATCAGCGCAAACACCAAAACCCTCACTAAATTGCAAGCTGAACACTACAGGTAATCACAACAAAACCTAGGAATTAACATAAAACAAGATAAGTGCAGCGCAATATAACAATGAATGAAAAAAGTCCCCAAAATAACACTACAAACAGATGAAATCTGTTTTTCAATGGCCAGAGGAGATGCAATCCAAGAGCGATAAGTATATGTGCTTACCAGAGGCTGTGGACCTCTGCACAGCAGAGGTCAAACTCACGTATATCCCCTCAGGGATGATGGTGTCCTGGATACTGTCACTGGAGCCAGGTATCGAATCCTGATGTCAACAGATGAAGGTAAGCTTCCATAGGAAAAAACCCCAACGTCTATAAGTATCCGGATCAGAGTGTCACAGGCATCCTGGGTACATCCCCGGTGTCAGCAAGTAAAAACACAAAGAGAAATCTTCTCTAAGAGTAATCCGTTTATTTGAATAAAAGTTGTGTGGTAACAACCACTTATTAAAAGCGCTCACGGGCGCTGAAGCATACAGTCTCTACAGTACACAGTCGGGCTGCGGTGCACATGCAGACCCGACAAACAGACGGAGGCAGCGGGTGACGTCCGATGATAAGCTCCTCCCCCCGTACGCGGCGTTACGTCCTATTGGACTTCGTCAGCGAGGGGTGGAGCCTGACGTACACCCGGTGTATTTATATGATGAATAGACGGTGTCCACGTGGGCTCAGAGTTCCAGGAAGTAAAGAAGCTTCCTTAGCAACCGGGCCCTGGTGACAGCGCGTCTTTTAAAAACCGCAGCTATACCTAGGTAAATTTGTGCTGTGCGGATCAATAAATGTATGGGGATGCCCTGTTGTTCGCCTATTATAAACCTGGCAAGCCGCCCTACAGGTAATACATGGTATAATGGCATCATACAGCATATTATATACCAATATGCTGAGAAATAAAACAGACATCCTTTAGTAATAAGATAAAATAACATAAAGAGGTCTCCCACTGCCTCCTCTGTATACGTAAATCATCCTAAAACTTGTTCTAAAAATTAAAAAGGGACAGATAATACCTAAGTGGAACATATAAACTAAAAGTACAGTAAATATCACACAACATATACATGACTGTAAAATAAATCTCTAAAATAGAAAGATTAAACACCTATTTATTAGATATGAAGCAATTGAGGTCAAATTCCACATTTAACCCGTTGGGGAACAGTACCTGGGTCTCATGTATCCACATGGATTCCCGCTGGCTTAACTGCCTAATGTAGTTACCCCCCCGCCAGTGTGGATTGACTCTCTCAATGCCCCAAAATTTTAAATGTCTAGGATTGCGGTCATGATACCTTCTAAAATGTTTGGAGACACTATGAGTGATAAGTCCTTTTTTAATATTGTTCACGTGCTCCGCGATGCGGACTCCCATAGGTCTGGAGGTCCTCCCTATGTATTGAAGCCCGCACTCACATTCCAGCATGTAAACAACCCCCACTGTATTACATGTGATAAATTGTTTGATATTATATTGCTTATTAGTGACAGACGCTGTGAACTCTTTCTTTCTTTTCTTATTCCCCTTGCATTGCCTACAGGCCGGGCACCTGCCACATGCGTAAAAGCCTGTAAGGAAATTGCAAATCCTATTTTCTTCCTTAAATGTAGGGGGGTCCACAACGCTAGGGGCTAAGATATTTCTTAATGTGGTCGGCTTCCGGTAAACAAATTTTGGACGGGGAGGCAATACTGGACCCAGGACGCTGTCTCTTTTAAGAATTTCCCAGTGTTTGGAAATTATCCTCTCAAACTTCTTGTATTGGACGTTATAATCGAGGATAATTTTGTACTCGAAATCTTCCTGGGATGAGTTGGTATTCATAGGTTTTTGAGCAATTAGAGAAGTGCGTTGTAAACCACCAACATTCATTAAATCGCTTCTAATATGCTCCTCCTTGTAACCCTTCTGCAAGAAGCGGTTAGCCAGGACTTCAGCTTGGGTGAAGTAATCGGAGTCAAGAGTACAATTTCTCCTCAGCCGAATAAACTGTCCTCTAGGGACATTATACAACCAGGAGTGGTGGTGACAGCTATCCAATGGAATAAATCCATTCCTATCCGTGGGTTTAAAGAAGTTTTTTGTAGCATACTTGTCCCCTTGCTTAAATATTTCAAGGTCTAAGAAAGAGATACACAGGGGGTCTGCATTCCAGGATAGGTGAATCCCCTTGTTATTGCCGTTAAGTTTCGACATGAACATTTGCAGGCTTATAAGATCTCCCTCCCAAATCATAATAAGATCATCGATGTATCTTTGGTACTTATGGCACTTATCTTGTTTTATGTTAATTCCTAGGTTTTGTTGTGATTACCTGTAGTGTTCAGCTTGCAATTTAGTGAGGGTTTTGGTGTTTGCGCTGATTGTCATTCTTATATATTCTGTTTTTAATCACTCTACTTTCAGCAGCATTCATGGAAGTTTTTTCCTTTTTAGAACATAGAGAGGTTAAGCTGAATGAAGTGTTTTCTAACTCTCAGCCCTCCAATGATTCTGATGACTTATCCACGTGTTTCAGAAAACTAGGCTATATATATGAGAAAAAGATAAAAGCCTGGTGGGATATTGCAACATTCGAACAATACACCAAGGCCAATTTGGTCCCTAGACGTCTAAGGTGGGATCTTCCCCCCAATGATGGCCTTGTTGATGAGGAGTCGGTTCAGGAATGGTTCAATTTTTTTGATAAAAAAGGTCATGAACTCATTGAATTTCTACTTGTAAGAAAACAGAGAAAAATGACCATGTTGAATAAACAAATTGGAGATTTGAAAACCAAAATGGAACCACTCCAGAACGCAATAGACTTCACCAGGCTCTCAGGGGAGCTAAAGAATAAAATGATTAAGTGGGATAGAGAAATACAGGACAAAAAAAAGAGTAAATATAATAGGGACTCCGGGGACTATACGAAAGGAGAAGTCTTTAAGTGGCAATCAAAATTACCTGCCCAAGATACAGGGACTGAAAATTCCATACCGATGCAGACCCAATCTAGATCTACTCCACATACTCCCATTCCCCAACCCAGACCTCCCAACTTACAGGGAGCAGTTCCCAAGAAATATCCCTATCCCCATAACAGAGGAAGAGGACAGTCAAATAGAGGGAACTCATATAAAGTAAACCAAGTACCTTACTCTATGCCTCACAACCAAACATATAGGGATAATAGTCGGGGTCCTCCCCGACCATCCAGAGGGAGGCATACTAGTAATTCTTCCAACAGAGGGCAATACTCTTATAACCATCCCAATCAACATAGCGGTCATTCCCAGTATGAAAGAGCTCCCGTCCTCACTCAGAACCGATTCTCTCCATTACGGTATGATAATTACCAACAGGATGAGGGTTTTTTAGGGAACCCCCAATCCCAGTGGCCGATACCATGGGAGGGCACACCGGGTGGAAGCAATGGGGGAGGAAAAAGAAGGGAAAGAGAGGGCGAAGAGCCGGAAGAAAACTACAAAAGAAAAAAATCCCACTAGGTACAGGGATTTACAATATTAGCGGTACAGTTCTATCCGAGGATGAACTGAAGGTTTTAGATAAAGGTCTTAAGTTTGCCCCTGTAAAAAATTTCAACAAATTTCAGACATATATCAGCCTCCAAAAGTTCATCAGGACCCTCAATATCAAAAGGTACTTTTTATCGAAACCAGGGGAGAAATCCAGTCAGATTCATAATGCTGCCCCCACTGGTGGCCATTCGGGCTTGGCTAATAAATCCATTTTTAATCCACCCAAAAATGACCATCGTCATATTGAAGTCTTTAGGAATATGGTAAGCAGCGATTTACAGGAGATGAAGATCAAAAGGATAGGTGACCCCGCGTATCTCAAAAAAGGTATCAGCACATTGGAAAGTAATAAAGATGTTGTCATCCGCCCCGCGGACAAAGGAGGAGGGGTTGTGGTCATGAGTAAATCATATTATCATTTAGAAATGGAGCGACTTTTATCTGACAACAAAACTTATCAATTACTAAACAATGATCCAGTATTTAAATTCAAAGATGAACTAAACAAGCTTATCACACTAGGTAAAGCACAGGGAGTATTGAGTAAAAAAGAGGCCTCTTACCTTAATCCCAGTGCATGCAGAAGACCCATAATTTACTTTTTACCCAAAATCCATAAGGATGCCACTTCCCCCCCAGGCCGTCCTATCGTTAACGGCATAGACTCGGTCACTACCCGCCTGGGCCAATATATAGACCATTTTTTAAAACCTTTAGTGTCCAATACCAAAGCATATTTGAAAGACACTAAACATATTATTCAAATTTTGGGCAATATCACATGCAAAGAAAATAGTCTCTTAGTCACTGCGGACGTGAGCTCACTTTACACCATTATAGGCCATGGTGATGCTCTCACTTCTGTGCAGTGGGCTCTTAATGGATCTAGTCTTCCTCCCCCTGTGAAGGATTTTTTACTTAAAGCTCTGGATTTCTGCCTATCCAGAAATTATTTCTGGTACGGGGGGAGATTCTTTCTCCAAACGCTTGGAGTTGCAATGGGCGCTCGGTTCGCGCCCAGCGTTGCCAATATCTTTATGGCCCTATGGGAGGAGGAGGTGGTCTTTGGTAGTAGACCGGCCCAGCTGGTCTGCTACCAAAGATACATCGATGATCTTATTATGATTTGGGAGGGAGATCTTATAAGCCTGCAAATGTTCATGTCGAAACTTAACGGCAATAACAAGGGGATTCACCTATCCTGGAATGCAGACCCCCTGTGTATCTCTTTCTTAGACCTTGAAATATTTAAGCAAGGGGACAAGTATGCTACAAAAAACTTCTTTAAACCCACGGATAGGAATGGATTTATTCCATTGGATAGCTGTCACCACCACTCCTGGTTGTATAATGTCCCTAGAGGACAGTTTATTCGGCTGAGGAGAAATTGTACTCTTGACTCCGATTACTTCACCCAAGCTGAAGTCCTGGCTAACCGCTTCTTGCAGAAGGGTTACAAGGAGGAGCATATTAGAAGCGATTTAATGAATGTTGGTGGTTTACAACGCACTTCTCTAATTGCTCAAAAACCTATGAATACCAACTCATCCCAGGAAGATTTCGAGTACAAAATTATCCTCGATTATAACGTCCAATACAAGAAGTTTGAGAGGATAATTTCCAAACACTGGGAAATTCTTAAAAGAGACAGCGTCCTGGGTCCAGTATTGCCTCCCCGTCCAAAATTTGTTTACCGGAAGCCGACCACATTAAGAAATATCTTAGCCCCTAGCGTTGTGGACCCCCCTACATTTAAGGAAGAAAATAGGATTTGCAATTTCCTTACAGGCTTTTACGCATGTGGCAGGTGCCCGGCCTGTAGGCAATGCAAGGGGAATAAGAAAAGAAAGAAAGAGTTCACAGCGTCTGTCACTAATAAGCAATATAATATCAAACAATTTATCACATGTAATACAGTGGGGGTTGTTTACATGCTGGAATGTGAGTGCGGGCTTCAATACATAGGGAGGACCTCCAGACCTATGGGAGTCCGCATCGCGGAGCACGTGAACAATATTAAAAAAGGACTTATCACTCATAGTGTCTCCAAACATTTTAGAAGGTATCATGACCGCAATCCTAGACATTTAAAATTTTGGGGCATTGAGAGAGTCAATCCACACTGGCGGGGGGGTAACTACATTAGGCAGTTAAGCCAGCGGGAATCCATGTGGATACATGAGACCCAGGTACTGTTCCCCAACGGGTTAAATGTGGAATTTGACCTCAATTGCTTCATATCTAATAAATAGGTGTTTAATCTTTCTATTTTAGAGATTTATTTTACAGTCATGTATATGTTGTGTGATATTTACTGTACTTTTAGTTTATATGTTCCACTTAGGTATTATCTGTCCCTTTTTAATTTTTAGAACAAGTTTTAGGATGATTTATGTATACAGAGGAGGCAGTGGGAGACCTCTTTATGTTATTTTATCTTATTAGTAAAGGATGTCTGTTTTATTTCTCAGCATATTGGTATATAATATGCTGTATGATGCCATTATACCATGTATTACCTGTAGGGCGGCTTGCCAGGTTTATAATAGGCGAACAACAGGGCATCCCCATACATTTATTGATCCGCACAGCACAAATTTACCTAGGTATAGCTGCGGTTTTTAAAAGACGCGCTGTCACCAGGGCCCGGTTGCTAAGGAAGCTTCTTTACTTCCTGGAACTCTGAGCCCACGTGGACACCGTCTATTCATCATATAAATACACCGGGTGTACGTCAGGCTCCACCCCTCGCTGACGAAGTCCAATAGGACGTAACGCCGCGTACGGGGGGAGGAGCTTATCATCGGACGTCACCCGCTGCCTCCGTCTGTTTGTCGGGTCTGCATGTGCACCGCAGCCCGACTGTGTACTGTAGAGACTGTATGCTTCAGCGCCCGTGAGCGCTTTTAATAAGTGGTTGTTACCACACAACTTTTATTCAAATAAACGGATTACTCTTAGAGAAGATTTCTCTTTGTGTTTTTACTTGCTGACACCGGGGATGTACCCAGGATGCCTGTGACACTCTGATCCGGATACTTATAGACGTTGGGGTTTTTTCCTATGGAAGCTTACCTTCATCTGTTGACATCAGGATTCGATACCTGGCTCCAGTGACAGTATCCAGGACACCATCATCCCTGAGGGGATATACGTGAGTTTGACCTCTGCTGTGCAGAGGTCCACAGCCTCTGGTAAGCACATATACTTATCGCTCTTGGATTGCATCTCCTCTGGCCATTGAAAAACAGATTTCATCTGTTTGTAGTGTTATTTTGGGGACTTTTTTCATTCATTGTTATATTGCGCTGCACTTATCTTGTTTTAGGCTCAGGTGACTGCCTTAAAAGAAGTAGTGCAGCAGCTTTCTCAGGGCCGTGAGCAAGCGGCTGTTGCCCCTGGCAACCAGGTGACCGTAAGGGGGAAACACATTTTTTGCAGAAGTTGTCCCTGAGTGATGATGTAGAGGCATTTCTTGCTACATTTGAGAGGATGGCAGAGAGAGAAGGGTGGCCCCAGGACCAGTGGGCCGGCCTAATTGCTCCTTTCCTAACCGGAGATCCTCAAAAAGCCTACTTCGACCTGCCACGAGATCACGCTAAAGACTATCAAAAATTAAAGGCAGAAATATTGGCTCGTTTGGGGGTAACTACAGCTGTTCGGGCCCAACGAGTGCACCAATGGAAATATCGTCCAGATCGTCCACCACGGTCTCAAATGCATGACCTGGTGCAACTTGTAAAAAAATGGCTGCAGCCCGAAATGTTGTCTGGCCTCCAAATCGTGGAGCGGGTCGTGCTGGAACGATACCTAAGGTCACTGCCAGACGACCTTCAACGGTGGGTCAGCCATGGAGACCCCAAAACAGTGAACCTCCTTGTCGAGATGGTGGAACGATACACAGTGGTGGAGGATCTGCTTGGCCCTACCAAGCGCCAAGGACCCAGTCTGCCATGGCCTATTCGTTCGACTGCTGCCCTTCGAAAGGACGTTCCCCGGAGCCCTGGAACCAACACCCCAGAAGGTCAAGAGTCACTCCCGATACCTTCTCAGCGATCTGTTCCTGTTCGGAGAGGAGGGGTTGTACAATGTTGGCGATGTCATTCCTGGGGCCATACCCGGGCCCACTGCCCACTGCAAGAGGAGCCCATGGAATGTGGGGTTCTTCGGAGGGCTTCTTTTTATGCCCACAAGGCATGCACAACACATATTGATCTTGGAGAAGAGAAATTCGAGTGTGAAGTCCAAGTGAACCACCTCCCTGCCCGGGCTTTGCTGGACTCCAGAAGCATGGTAACCCTGGTCCATCCTAGAGTAATTGGGAAGATCGGTCCGGTAAGAAAAACGTTATGGGTGGTGTGCATTCACGGGGACACTAGAGAGTACCCTCTCATCTCGGTGTCCATCTCCACAGCATGTGGCACTGGTACTCAAGAGGTGGGGGTGGTAAAGAACTTAGTACATGATGTTATCATAGGACGATCCTGTCCATTATTTGCAAAACTGTGGGGACAAGGAGAACTACCTGGACGGTCCAGAGACTGGTGAGAAACTAGTCCCTCTGTTCCTGCTGTTGAGAGAAATAACCCTGAAATGCAGAATGTTCTTGAAAATGCTAATGATTTGTTTAATGGTGATGAAAGTAGTGCTGATATTATTAAGGGTGTCAAAATGTGTGGTTCACAGACCTACCTGAACACTGAAGAGGGGGGGAGGGACCTTCCCCACTTCAGGTAATGCTGGGGGAAGAGGATGAGGAAGTGGCCATTACCCCTGCCCTGCCAGATTTGGGTGTTCCGCAGGGGGCAGTTGGTACTGCCCAGATGCAGGACCCCACTTTGGCCCATGCACGGGAACAGGTTGTAGTAATAAATGGCCACACTTTGCAATATGTAATGAATTGCTTTATCGGGTTACCAAAGTGAGAGAAAATGTGGTAGAGCAATTATTGGTACCCCAACAGTATAGACGCAAGGTCCTGGACCTGGCCCATGATGATGTTTTAGGGGGACACCTGGGAGTTGAAAAGACGGAGGCACGGATCACCGACCGGTTTTACTGGCCAGGTCTGAAAGCAGAGGTAAGGAGATACTGTACCTCTTGTCCCACCTGTCAGTTGACCGCTCCGGTGACCCACTTCCGGAATCCTTTGGTCCCTCTGCCCATAATTGAGGTCCCATTTGAAAGGATAGCCATGGATATAGTGGGTCCCTTGGTGAAGTCGGCTCGAGGTCACTCCTACATACTGGTGATTCTTGACTATGCCACCCGATATCCTGAGGCGCTACCCCTGCGGAATACCTCCTCTAAGGCTATTGCCCGGGAATTATTCCAGTTGTTTACACGGACTGGTTTTCCCAAGGAAATACTATCGGACCAGGGCTCCCTGTTTATGTCGAGGGTTATGGCCGATGTGTGCAAGCTCTTCCGGATTAAACAGCTGCGCACATCGGTCTACCATCCCCTAATGGATGGGTTAGTAGAACGCTTTAATAAGACCCTTAAATCTATGCTCAACAGAGTTGTACAAAGGGATGGGAAAGACTGGGACTGTCTGTTACCAGCTCTCCTGTTTGCTATCCGGGAAGTGCCCCAGGCCTCCACTGGGTTTTCGCCCTTTGAGTTGGTATATGGGCGGAGACCTCGCGGACTACTGGATTTTGTTAAAGAGGAATGAGAAAGTGAACCTAGTCAGCATAAGAGTGTTCTTGAATATGTTTCCCAAATGCAGGAGAGGATCCGAACTGTGTTGCCACTAGTCAAGGAACATTTACAAAAAGCCCAGGAGGCTCAACGACGAGTCTATAATAGGGCTGCTAAAATAAGGAACTTCCAAGTGGGGGATCGAGTAGCGGTGTTGATTCCCACTGTGGAAAGTAAATTCTTAGCCAGGTGGCAATGCCCCTTTGAAGTTGTAGAAAAAGTGGGAGAGGTGAATTATAAAGTCCACCAACCGGGTAAGAGGAAACCCTATCAAATATATCATGTAAACTTGTTAAAGTCCTGGACAGAGAGGGAACCAGTGACCTCCCTGGCTAGTGTAAGATTGGAGCCTCGGGTTGGGGTGGAGAGTGTCCAAGTAGCAAATACCCTGTCTAAAACCCAAAGTTAGCAGGCAAAGGAGTTCTTGCAGAGAAATAAAGAAAAATTTTCAGACTTGCCAGGGCTCATGAGTACCACAGAGCATGATATCATCACGGAACCAGGAGTCAAAGTTTTTGTCCGGCCCTACCGCATCCCAGAGGGCCAAAGGAAGGCTGTTTCAGAGGAAGTGAAGAAGATGTTAGACCTGGAGATTATTGAAGAATCGCAGAGTGAGTGGTCGAGCCCGATTGTGTTGGTACCGAAGCCCAACGGGACTCTGCGATTCTGCAATGATTTCCGGAAACTTAATGAAGTTTCACAGTTTGATGCCTACCCCATGCCCCGGGTAGATGAGCTTATTGAGAGACTAGGTCCAGCCAGGTTTATCACTACGTTGGACCTTACCAAGGGATATTGGCAAATCCCGTTGACTAAGGCTGCTAGGGAGAAAACTGCTTTTTCTACCCCAGAGGGGAGTTTTCAGTACAAAAGGATGCCTTTTGGATTGAAAACTGCTCCAGCCACATTCCAGCGAGCAATGGATAGGATTTTACGACCTCACCGGAAGTATGCCTCAGTGTACTTGGACGACATAGTCATTTTTAGCAGAGACTGGGAAACACACTTGCCCAAAGTCCAGGCAGTGCTGGACTCTCTTTGGAAGGAGGGGTTTACAATAAACCCTGAAAAATATGCTTTGGGAATGGAGGAAGTGAAATACCTGGGCTATATCGTGGGTAGAGGGGTGGTGAAACCTCAGGTCAGCAAGGTAGAGGCTATACAGAGTTGGCCCCGTCCCCTCACAAAAAAGCAGGTACGTGCATTCTTGGGCATGGTGGGATACTACAGGAGGTTTGTACCCAACTTTGCCACGTTGGCGGCTCCATTGACCGATCTGACTAAAGGTCGGAAATCGGTCATGGTGGAGTGGAATGCAGACGCTGAGAAGGCCTTTTTGGAGCTCAAGTCGGCACTGTGCTAACACCCTGTCCTGGTAGCACCCAATTTTTCAAAAGAGTTTGTTGTCCAAACTGATGCTTCCGATGTAGGGTTGGGAGCGGTGTTGTCACAGGTTGTTCATGGAGAGGAGCACCCGGTAGTCTTCCTCAGTAGGAAGTTAACACCATCGGAGAAAAACTACGCTATAATTGAACGAGAGTGTCTGGCCATTAAATGGGCTCTGGAGTCCCTCAGATATTACCTTTTGGGAAGGAAGTTTAGGCTGATTTCTGACCATGCCCCTTTAACATGGTTGAGACAGGGTAAAGGGAATAATGCCAGGGTTACTCGGTGGTTCCTGGCACTCCAGGAATTTAAATTTGTAGTGGAGCATAGGCCTGGGAGACTGCATCAAAATGCAGATGCCCTCTCCTGAGTCCATTGTTTGAGCTCCACTGTTGCCTCCACCTCCATGGCGTTGGGGCACAGGGGGGGGATATGTACAGGACGCCGTGGCTGGGTCCTGGAAGGATGCTATGTTTCCCCTCTGTTTGGACTGTGGTCCCTTTAAGGGAACAAAAAAGGGTTAACTCACCTGTAAGAGGAAGTGGGTTTAAAACAAGACAGGAAGTTAGAAAGAGTGTGGAGGAGTGTAGAGGAGAATGTGGATGGCGGATGGTGTTTTGGTGTGCAGCAACAGTGAATAGCAGTGTCCTGCCTGGAAGCCTCCTGCTAGAGGAATCTACCTGCAACAGAAACTAAGGACTGTTTAACTGCAATAGCAGTTCTGGACTTTGCAAGTCGGTGAGACTGAAACCTTTTTCTTTTGTTTTGCTGCTGTAAAGCTATTTAAGTTCAATAAATCTCCTTTTGAGTGAAAAGCCTGTGTCCTGCGATCTAGCTGGTTCCCCAAACATTACACTATATAGATATATCTATATAGATATATAGATATATATACTAAAAAATCAAGCCTACTTTGTATCTAATTTTAAGTTTAACGTCCAAGAAATTAATTTGTTCTTTGCTCCACTGGCTGGTCAGTTTTATATTGTTTGTATTATCATTCAGGTGTTCTAAAAACCCTTTCAGTGAGGATTCGGGTCCTGCTCATATTAGTAGGATATCATCTATATAGCGCCTATAAAATAGGAGCTCAGCCCTCCTCTCATGAAACACTACCTTATCCTCCCACTCCCTCATAAACAAATTGGCAATACTGGGCGCAAATTTTGCACCCATTGCCACTCCCCTCTTTTGGGTAAAGAAACTGTTGCCAAACCAAAAATAATTGTGGGAAAGACAGAAGTCTAACGCATTTCTTAGAAAGACCTTCTGTGTAAATGGTAAATCTTCTCTTTTGCTTAGTACCCAATTAAGGGCCAGCAGACCATCTTTGTGTTGAATAACCGTGTATAAGGATGTCACATTATGGTCAGGGGTGGGTAGTGGGGTCCCCTAGGGTTCTGTGCTGCGACCAATCCTATTTAATTTGTTCATAAACGACCTGGAGGATGGGACAAACAGTTCAATCTCTGTATTTGCAGATGATACGAAGCTAAGTAGGGCAATAACTTCTCCGCAGGATGTGGAAACCTTGCAAGAAGATCTGAACAAATTAATGGTGTGGGCAACTACATGGCAAATGAGGTACAATGTAGAAAAATGTAAAACAATGCAAAAATATGAATGCAATCTATACACTGGGGGGAGAACCTCTGGGGGAATCTAGGATGGAAAAGGACCTGGGGTTCCTAGTAGAAGGCTCAGCAATGGCATGCAATGCCAAGCTGCTGCTAACAAAGCAAACAGAATATTGGCATGCATTAAAAAGGGGATCAACTCCAGAGATAAAATGATAATTCTCCCACTCTACAAGACTATGGTCCGGCCGCACCTAGAGTATGCTGTCCAGTTCTGGGCACCAGTCCTCAGGAAGGATGTACTGGAAATGGAGCGAGTACAAAGAAGGGCAACAAAGCTAATAAAGGGTCTGGAGGATCTTAGTTATGAGGATAGATTGCGAGCACTGAACTTATTCTCTCTGGAGAAGAGACGCTTGAGAGGGGATATGATTTCAATATACAAATACCATACTGGTGACCCTACAATAGAAATAAAAATTTTTCGCAGAAGAGAGTTTAACAAGACTCGTGGCCACTCATTAAAATTTGAAGAAAAGAGGTTTAACCTTAAACTACGTAGAGGGTTCTTTACTGTAAGAGTGGCAAGGATGTGGAATTCCCTTCCACAGGCGGTGGTCTCAGCGGGGAGCATCGAAAGCTTCAAGAAACTATTAGATAAGCACCAGAATGACCACAACATACAGGGATACACAATGTAATACTGACATATAATCACACACATAGGTTGGACTTGATGGACTTGTGTCTTTTTTCAACCTCACCTACTATGTAACTATGTAGCATTAGATGTGACAAGAAATACTTAATCTTTACCAGTAAGAATAACTTCTTGTAATGACTGCAGGAGTTTTTTTGTGTCTTTCAGATAAACTTTTGTAACAACAAGACTTTTCTGTAAAAATGTCTCCAGGTATTACCCCAACCTTGATGTTACCGAACCTATCCCATTCACAATGGGTCTAGGTGGGGGATTTTTTGAATTCTTGTGGATTTTGGGGAGGGTATAGATCATCGGAATATGACTACTACTTGGTATGAGGAATCTTTTTTCCTTTATAGTGAGTACATGTGACTGATACCCAAACTCAATCAAAGCCTCCAATTCTAATCTATATTTAAGGGTGGGGTCCATATCAAGTTTCTCATAGGTATCTGCATCTGACATTAATTTGATTAGTTGATCATTGTAGTACTCCTTTGACATAATTACAACTCCACCACCCTTGTCTGCAGGCCTTACAATTATGTATTTCCTGGTTTCAAGTGACTCTATCCCTTCTTTAATGTACCTAGGATTTACATTCTTTTTAGGAGTCAATAAGTCCAGGTCTCGTAAGACAAGGTTTTTAAAGACCTCTAAATGTTGTGTAGCTACATTAGGTGGATTATCTATATATGCATCAAATCTATGCATGCATCAAATTTGCCCAGTGGTCTCCTCAGACCACATTTTAGACCTTGATGCAAAATATTTGTCTCTTTGTGCCATAATACAGCATTACTAAAATTAAATATACCTCCCACTCTGTTTCCCTCCTTCTTTTTTTGGACCCTAAATCCTGCCCTGCAACCCCTAAATTAGTCTCTCCTTGGGCCTTGTGATTGGGCCGGGTTTGCGCCCAGTATTGCCAATTTGTTTTTGAGGGAGTGGGAGGATAAGGTAGTGTTTCATGAGAGGAGGGCTGAGCTCCTATTTTATAGGCGCTATATAGATGATCTCCTACTAATATGAGCAGGACCTGAATCCTCACTGAAAGTGTTTTTAGAACACCTGAATGATAATAAAAACAATATAAAACTGACCAGCCAGTGGAGCAAAGAACAAATTAATTTCTTGGACGTTAATATCTATCGTGTTGATGATAATCTGCAGACTAAAGTTTTTTTCAAACCTACGGACAGGAACAGTTTCTTGCTTACACATTGTGGCCACCATCCTCTCTGGTTGCAGAATGTGTCTAAGGGCCATGATGAGGGTAAAAAGGAACTGTTCCATGTCTGAGGATTTTGACCAACAATCCTTTGGGATTTCTTGAAAAAGGATATAAAAATCAACAACTTGAAACTGTAGTAGAGGAAATCAGATCTATACCTCGAGAAGAGTGCTTGAAGGATAAGGTTTTGGAGACAAAAAATATAGGCCACGAATGGGGGTTTATATCATCCTTTCACTCACAATTCAGGGAAGTAGAGAATATATTTAATACCCATTGGCATGTTTTGTGTCTGGACAAAACTTAAAAAAAAGAACTTCCCATCAAGCCTAAGTTCATCTATCGGAAAGCTCCAAATTTTGGTGATTTAAAAGTGAAAAGGGTAGTGGACCCTCCAAGCCGAATTCCATCTTTCTGGGATCGAGATGTTTTTTTTGCATGCAGAAAATGCAAAGCAGTTTCCAGACCAATGAGAGGGGTATACAAGTTCTCCTCAACCTCGAATAACAAGGGGTTCACTATAAAACAGTTTATTACATGTAACACGACCCACATAGTTTACCCCTTAGAATGCCCTTGTGGGTTAATGCATATAGAGAGAACTAAACGTCTTTACGTCTTTTGAGGATAAGAATAGCAGAACATGTATACAATATCATAATTGGTTTTAAAGATCACAACGTGTCTCTTCATTTTAACTTACATCATAACCAATACCCCTCTGGTCTTAAATTCTGGGGTATAGACCATATCAAGCCTGTGTGGAGGGGTTCCAATTTGGTGAGAGAGCTCTCTAAAAGAGAAACCCAGTGGATTTTTTTGGTAGACACTCTTGCCCCTAAAGGGTTAAACATAGAGCTGGATATAAACTGCTATATAAGTGACTAGGGATGAGCCGAACACCCCCCTGTTCGGTTCGCACCAGAACATGCGAACAGGCAAAAAATTAGTTTGAACACGTGAACACCATTAAAGTCTATGGGACACGAACATGAATAATCAAAAGTGGTAAGCTGGGGTTCCCCTTAATATCCATACCAGACCTGAAGGGCCTGGTGTGGAATTCAGGGGGACCCCCCATGTCATTTTTTTTTTAATGTTGGTTTCTGGGCTCCCATGCCATTTTTATCAATGAACTTCTATGTGTATTGTCGGATCGGCAATGCATTAATAGCCGCGAGTAGTTTTAAATGACTTTTTTTCCTTTGAAATGTCATTTTGCTGTCAGACTGTTCTAAACATGGGAAACATGTGCCTCTTTACAGGCATACTATAGACACCCCCCAGGTATGAAATTTAAAGGGATATACACTTTTATTGTTTCACTTTAAGCATTATTAAAATCACTGCTCCCGAAAAAAACATCCGTTTTTAAAACTTTTTTTTGCATTGATCCATGTCCCCTGGGGCAGGACCCAGGTCCCCAAACACTTTTTATGACAATACTATGAATATAAGCCTTTAAAATTAGCACTTTTGATTTCTCCCATAGACTTTTAAAGGGTGTTCCGCAGCATTCGAATTTGCCGCGAACACCCCAAATTGTTCGCTGTTCGGCAAACATGAGTTCGACTCGAACTCGAAGCTCATCCCTATAAGTGACAACTAGGTTTATGTAATTCTATATAGCAATGGTAGGATTTTGTAAAATGTATGGGTTAATCATGATGTAATCTGCTACCTTGGAACAAAAGAGTCACGATTAGTGGCTTTTATTAATTTGCCGCTTTTTTATCTCCATTATGGGTGTTCTTTGGTATAATTACCTGTATCAGTGATCACTGATGTTTTCTGCCATCATGTAATCTGATATCTGCAGCATTTTCTTTTGTAGCTACATATTAATTTAATTCTTTCATATCAATTAGATACAAAGTAGGCTTGATTTTTTTATATAGATATAGATATATAGATATACAGTAGATATACATATAGATATAGATATAGATATATTTAACATTAAATGGATTCTGGAATGACATTGCAATATATAACAGGTATTTTTATATAAGGAAATAAGATAACAATCTATTTTAAATAATATAAAGAAGGTTGTTGCCACAAAAGGTTAACAATGGGGATCATAACTGGTACCATCATCCTGTAATAATATACTAGAAGAGGTGGGGATAATGTGGTAAGGGCTACTCCAACAGAGCCCTGCCTCCCCAAGAGAGGAAAATTGGACTATTCCAGTACCCAAAAAGATAGTAAACAGATAAAAATTTCAATTTATTTGAATTACAAACATTATTATAAAAAGAGAACAACTTTAGGGTTGTTTACAAAGTAAATAGTTGCACAAACATTAAAACAAAAATCAGTACAGCTCCCATATGTAGGTGGAGGCAAATTGATGTGATAAAGGACATTAGGCCTCAACAGTTTCGTGGCCAGTGCCGCTTCCTCAGGAGGCATCCAATTTCTACATCTAAAGAGGGTAGATAATAGAGATTACATACACAGCATACAATGAAAAGATAATACATGGTGATATACATTGTATGACACACACTCACCAACAAAGCGAAAGACGACAATATTGAGACACCCAACCTGGGTGTTCCCCCTGGGGGCAGACACGGGGGGCTAATAAGATGGACTAAGGGTAAAGATAATCAAAAAATATATATGTACCGGTATAAATGTTCTGTGTTGGTTTAAATACTACAACAATGACAGTGTGCTGTTAAAACATATATAACAAAATGTTTGTGCAACTATGTACTTTGTAAACAACCCTAAAGTTGTTCTCTTTTTATAATAATGTTTGTAATAAAAAAAAATGAAAATTTGTATCTATGTTTACTATCTTTTTGGGTACCAGAATAGTCCAATTTTTCTCTTTTGGGGAGGCAGGGCTCTGTTGCAGTAGCCCTCACCACATTCTCCCCACCTCTTCTAGTATACTATTTTAAATAATAGTTTTTTTTAATCTGTTTTGTCTCTATATATAGGTTTAGACATGATATAAGCTAAGATTGTAATGGTATATAGCTTAGTGTCGGTTTTCACGAATTTGATATTGAGATATTGACAACTTAATAGTAAAATATAGCCAAAGATACTGTGCACCTTCTTTTTTTTATGTATAACTCTTTATTCAAAGATTTTTCCAAATATAAACAATCATGTAGAAAAAGAAGACAAACAAAGAAATAAAGCTATCACAAAACCAACTTCGCTAAGCATATATATCTAATAGGCCAACATTGACACTTATTAAATTTTATAAACTAGAGATAGGAGATTAATACCGACTATAAATGAATATGCCACCTTAATGCAAATTCACTCCGAATCAAATAATAACCTCCAAAATATGTCAATATGCTTCGATTATTGCAATTGTTAACCTATATGCTTATACCTTAACTTAACTACTTTAAAATGAGAAACCTTTCTCCTGACCCCATCAATGGGGGTCCAGAGACAAAATCTACTAAAAAACGGAGAAAAAGAGAGAGAGAAAAAAAAGGAAGAGAAAAAAGAAGGATTAAATATAACAAACTCAGAACCTTTACTGTCTCCCGCCCTCCCAGAGTACCCCCATCAGGGCCCAGCTCATCCTTATGATTCCACCCCCCCAACCTATACGGAAATGCAATCAACATATTGAGTGGTGCCCGAAATAGTCGTCCATGGCCCCCAGGTATCCCTCCACTCCTCCACTCTACCATAAAGAGACGCTGTCAAAAATTCCATTGTCCTAATTTCGTCTATCCTAGAAAACCAGTGTTTTAGAGAAGGTGTAGTCGTGGACTTCCACATGTCTGGAATACAAACCCGGGCAGCATTTAGCATTTGCGCTAACAACGTCTTTCTATAGAGGTGAAGGGGTTGTTCATTTCCAACGGTGGTACTATACTCCATCTAGACTTGCCAAAATTTATCCAAATACCTCTCATCTGTGTTTGAGAAATTGCAGCTTTCCAGGAATGCTATTTCACTTATGGTGGGAATGCCCATCCATCAAAGATTTCTGGACTTAAACATTAGATCTTCTTCATTCAACCATTCCTATGTCAACTAACCTATTTTCAGTGGATCTTCTCCTAGGTTTGGCAATCCCCCGTGGCCAAATTTCCAAACCTTAGCTACTCACATCCTTATTGCCGCATGTTTAGCAATACCTAGGAAATGGAAATCTCCACTCTCTATCCCTACAAGACCTGACCATGACTCTAAACAACCATTTTAAAATGGAATACCTTTTTTCCAAAGCCAAACTCTCTACCGAAAAATTTTACAGAAACTGGGAACCTTGGATTAAAGACCCTAGAAGCATAACTCTGGAAATGATACAATAAACTCTAAGTACTATAGCACTGCCCACCCTCTATATGCATCCATATTTATGTAGGTCTTCTATGCTCCACCAGCAATGATGTATCTAAAGAATTACTAACTGATAGAATTGAACAAAGAGTGACATTAGTCCACTAGTACTGGTTTGTTTCGGCTAAGTCTTACATATAGGAACTATTTTGTTACCCATGAGTTTGTAACCCGTTTTCTAAGTAATATGCTTTATATTCTTTGATCTGTTTTGTGAATGTAACTTCTCTTCTCTTGTGTGTCTCTTTTTTTAATGTATTTTTTATATCTCTTTGAAAATAAAAGTTAAAAATGCACTTAAAATCCCCAAACAAAGTATATTTAATGTCTTCATTATAGGGCACTTACATACTTTCCTGCCCAGACCAATTTTCAGCTTTCAGTTCTCTCGCACCTTGAATGACAATTACTCAGTCATGCTACACTGTACCCAAACAAAATTGTTATACATTTTTTCACACAAATAGAGCTTTTTTTATGGTATTTAATCACTGCTGGGTTTTTTATTTTTTGCGATATAGGCGAAAAAAGAATGACAATTTTGAAGAACAAACACTTTTTTAATTTCTATTGTAAAATCTTGCAAATAAGTAATTTTTCTTCATAAATTTGGGCAATTTACACTGCTACATAATTTTGGCAAAAATAACCCAAATTAGTGTATGTTTTTTAGTCTGTGTGAAAGTTATAGAGTCTACAAGCTATGGTACCAATCATTGAAAATTGACCACACCTGATGTAATGATGGCCTCATTTCTTGAGACACTAACAAGCCAGAAAAGTACCAATACCCCCCAAATGACCACTTTTTGGAAAGTAGACAGTCCAAGGTATTTAGTAAGAGGCATGGTGCATTTTTTGGCATTGTAATTTTTTCCCACAATTCTTGGGAGTATTAAGAAATTTTTTTTTTTTTTACACAAACTTGTCATATTAACAAGTTATTTGTCACACACAGAATATGCATACTTGAAATTATACCCCAAAATACATTCTGCTGCTCCTCCTGAGTATGGAAATACCACATGTGTGAGATTTTTACAAAGTCTGGCCACATACAGAGGCCCAACATCCACGTAGCACCTCCAGGCGTTCTAGGAGCATAAATTACACATATCATTTCATGATGACCTATCACACCTTTGAAGGCCTTGGAGCACCAGGACAATGTAAACGCCCACTAAATGACCCCATTTTCGAAAGCAAACACCCCAATGTATATTCTATGAGGCATAATGAGTCTTTTGAATGGTTATTTTTTTTCCACAAGTTTTTGGAAAATGTGCAAAGAAAATGAAAACTTATCTTATATATGCACAACTTTGTGTAAAAGAAATGTTTTCATTTTCTTTCCACGTTTTCCGAAAACTTGTGAAAAAAAAAACTTGTGAACCAGACATACCTATTATAGAGGTAACACTCATGGCAGGTGCCTGCACAGAGACTGGTGCAGCAGCAGGGTCGGCCTGCAACATAGTTTGTACCGGGGCGGCCACAGTGGGAGATTCCAGGTGAGCTGTGCAACTCAGGAGTGTTTGTAACACCATGGCGAATGGATCCATGCGGTGATCCAGTTCATTCAATCTGCATAAAATATTACCAACAAGTAGATTGACTGCATCTTCTGAATTCATGGCCTTCGCCTGCTATCAGAAACCATGAAATCAGACCAAGACAGAAGTACAGTTAAATCACACTTGTTTAATAAAAAAAGTAAAAAGAACAAATGTAGTCAAAACATAGCCAGAGTTCAGTAATCGAAACGGATAGTCAGCCAAGCCAGAAGTCAGGGATCAAAGTAGTGGAACAGCAAGCAGGATCTGGAGCCAGAAGGGATGTCAGAAAAACCCGTCTTTAAACAGGAACGCAGGAGATGTTTCTTGTGATGTTGACTAACCCTCTGGACTAGACGGCTTAAGTAGGCAGGACTGATGAGCAGGATATGAACAACAGCTGAGTAATTGTGGCGAGAGATGGGAGCTGGCAATTAGCCGACAGCCGAGCAGCCAGCTCAGTGTGGGAAGGGCTGAGCCCAGACCTGACAGTACCCCCTCCTCAACGACCCCTCCCCCTCGGAGGACCACCAGGCTTGAGGGAAAAACATCTATGGAAATCTTGGAGGAGGACAGGGGCATGTACGTCTGAGGATGAGACCCAAGAGCGTTCCTCCGGACTGTACCCCCTCCAATGCACCAGGTACTGTATGCGTCCACGGAACCTACAGGAGTTAACAATGGACTGTACTTCATACTCTGTATGGTTCGCAACCTGTATAGGGTGAGGACATGGCACCGAGGTGGTAAAGCGCTTGCAGACCAAAGGTTTTAATAAGAAGACATGAAATACATTCGAAATACGCATATTAGAAGGAAGGTCTAATGTGAAAGCCACTTGGTTAATCCTGCAAAGAATATGGAAAGGCCCAATAAACCAAGGTGCAAACTTCAGTGAGGGAACACGGTTGCAAGATGACAGCCAGACCCTGTCCCCAACCTGTTAGGAAGGCGCAGGCAGGCGGCTGGGAGCTGGCAATTAGCCGACAGCTGAGCGGCCAGCTCAGAGAAGGAAGGGCTGAGCCCAGCCCTGACACACCTACAAAATGACCCCATTTTGGAAACCAAACACCCCAACGTATATTCTATGAGGCATTGTGAGTCTTTTGAACAATTAATTTTTTCCACAAGTTTTCAGAAAACATAGAAAGAAAATGAAAACTTTTTTTTTTTTTTTTTTTTTTACATAAAGTTGTCAATGTGTATGATATTTCTAACACATAGCATGTACATAGCAAAAATGTCACCCTGGGCAATGAGCTGTTTGAGATAACCAGACGATAAACGGAAGACACCTTGTGTGTTCATGGCTTTTGAATTACATCCCTTTGGTGAGTATAAACCCATAGGGAAGTGTGTTTCATGTGGTATGGACTTTCAATCATTAAGTAGAATCCTTCACCTATCAACTGAATTGTCTCATTACCTATCAACATACTACCGATTTCTCATATGTTTTTACATGTGAATGCTGGTCATACTTTATTTATTTGATTGGAGCACTGCTTTGAGTATTGGAACTTTGTCTATATAGACTAAGGACTTTTTTTTTACTTATGTGCATATTTCTGTTTTATTTAGTGGCTGCTTTTATGTACATAGACTTGTGACATATACTGTACATTATATATATGTGTTCTATATATTTTTTTTTGTGAAGTTCATTTTTCCTGAGTGCTGATCGGTGCAATTAGGCCTTTTAGACACTGAGGTTATTACTGTTCTAGGAGCATAAATTACACATATAATTTTCTGAATACAATCACATTTTTGAAGGCCCTTCATATTTCTAACACATAACATGTACATACCAAATAAGAAAAGATTACCTGTGGTTTTAGTAGCGCAGTGGTCCGCAGAGGAGAGCATCAATCAAGGCAGTAGCCATGGATGTGGTCAGCGACAGCAAAAGCAATCATCCAGGCAACAGGCAGGAATACTATTGATAGTTAGTACCGGCAGAGATATTGTCAGCACAGCCAAAGCATCGGTCCAGGTAGCAGGCTGAAATGTGGTCAGCAGCAGCAAAGGGAATTATCCAAGCATAAATACTGTCCATAGTCAGTAGAGGCAGCAGGCAGAGATATGGTCAACACAGCCAAAATATTGGTCCAGGCAGCAGGAAGAAACATGGTCCATAAAGTCCTAGGTCATTACAAACAGCGATATGGTCAGCACAGCCAAAGTGATGGTCCAGGCAGCAGGAAGGACCATCAAGCTTAGGGCCAGGGGGACAGGGGTAGAGGCTTCTCCCACTCAAATCTCTTTGAAGCCTCTGGACTCCAGACCCTGTTCTGGGAACACAGAAAACCAAAAACCAAAAAAAAAAGTTTTTTTTCCTCAGAACGCTATTCTGAAGCCCCTCACATATGTGAGACCCATGTGTACTAAAGTAGAAGGGCAAAAGATCCGTCCAAGTGGCAGGCAAAAAACATGGTTGATTACCAGGCTGAGGTTGATGCACATGGAAGTCAGAAACATGGTTTAAAAAGGCAGGCAAAGGCATCATCTGTAAACAGGTCAGGGTCAGTTAACGTGGAAGGTAGAAACACTGTAGCAGGCAAATGATCCGCACAGGTATTTGAAACGGGGAAATGTCAGTCTGCTAAAAATAAGGGGAAATAATATCTTATGGATGTGTGATAATTCTGAAGCAATCTCTGATGTACAGACCAAGTTGGGAGGGACATTGGGGACAATAATAACTGGTATCTCTTCTAACTCCTCCTCTGCTGCATACACAACATTTCTTTTGGCATCTTCTTCCTGATTTTGTGGAGGGAATGTTATAGGGAAAATGTTGCTCATGAAGTTGACTAAAGCCGCATACACACGAGTGGAATGTCCGACAGAAAAAGTCAGACGGAAGCTTTTCATTGTATATTCCTATCGTGTGTATGCCTCATCTGACTTTTTATTTAGAAAATTCTGATAGACCTAGAAATAGAACATGTTCTAAATATTTCAGACAGAACCAATTCCTATCGGGAAAACCACTCGTCTGTATGCTGTTCCGACGGACCAAAAACAACGCATGCTCTGAAGCAAGTACGAGACGGAAGCTATTGGCTACTGGCTATTGAACTTCCTTTTTCTAGTCTCGTCGTACGTGCTGTATGTCACCGCGTTCTGGACAGTCGGACTTTGGTCGGACTTTGGTTTGACCGTGTGCAGGCAAGACTGCTTGAATGGAATTCCGCCAGAGTTCCGTCGGAGAAACCTTTGGAGTTTATTTTCCGACGGCAAAATGGTCGTGTGTACAGGGCATCACACTATCAGAGTGAATACTTCCTGGGGTGGGTCCTTGCTGGTAAATCAAGGCAGTGACAATGTCTTCAATATATTGTAGGTAGGTGATGGGTTGGTTTTCAGTTGATTTTTGGTAGCAGACATACAAATTATAAATGGCCATATGAAAGAGATGAAATGCAGCTTTTTCCTTGTCAAAAGAAGTTTATTGAGTATACAATGTTATAAAGATACATAAAGTAAGTTTACAAGGATCTATAAAGTAAGCTCATTGTTTTACAGTAGGGTTTATATAGGTAAATATCATGAAATTTCAAATATTAAACATTGGGTTCACGTAAACCTAAATTAAAGATATATATCATTTCCTTAGTTACTTTTGTAGGTATTTAAATGATTTATACCTACTATACATATTGTTTACAAGTAGAGTGTATATAGGTCAAATAAATTCTGATAATGAGCTTTAATCGTAAGGTGGAGAAAAGGAAAGAGAAAGAAGAAAAAGGGTTGAAAGGTAGAGGTATGGTCCACAAGGTTGTCCCGTTCGTCAGTTTATTACTCTTTTTAGTTCTCTTTGAAGCCTTAGAATGGGTGTCTCTGTAAGTCATTTAATCTGTTACCATGGCAACAGGACAGAGTCATTGAAGTTTGACAGGAACTGTTGTTTTATCCAAGGATGCCAAAGTTTTTCAAATTTTGGAATTTGATTTTGATCGATGGCTACCATCTTAGCATGGGACATTGTATTATTCATTCTGTGAATTGTTTCTGCTAGTACCAATGTAGGAGATTTCTATGCCTTGGCCACTGTTTGTTTTGCAGCCGTTATTAGTTGGATCATAAGTTTGAATTGAGAGAGTGTTAACCATTCCGGTTTTAGATTAAGTAAAGTTAAATATGGATCTGGTTGTATTCTTTTTTAAAATATTTTAGATGCAATCACGAAGACTTCCTTCCAGAAGGTTTGGATTACTGGGCACGTCCACCATATGTGTAAATATGTGCCTATTTCTGGGCATCCTCGAAAACAAAGAGCTGAGGTATTAGGTGAATATTTTGCCACTCTAGCGGGTACAAGGTACCAGAGAGTTAGGACTTTATAATTTGTCTCCAGTGCTAAGATGTTGGGTGAAGATGACTTAGATGTGAGCCATATGTTAGACCAGTCCGTGTCTTCTAAAGTTCGTCCCAGGTCCTCCTCCCACCTCTGAACGTAAGAGGGTCTATTAAGATTTGCTACTCCATATAATTGATTATAAAGTGATGAAATTGTACCTTTAGCAAATGGATCTTTTGTACAGATTGATTCAAAAATGGATAATTGGGATAATGGTGTATCCCCCTTTAGGAATGGTGTATAGAAATTTTTGATTTGGAGATATCTAAATATCTCAGAGTTAGGTAGATCATATTTTTCTTTAAGCGATGGGAATGAAAGGAATGATTTAGATGCTATGAAGTCATTTAGTGTCTGAATGCCTGATGTTGTCCAAGCTTTAAAAGAATTTGGGTAGATCCATGCCGGATAAAAGGCCGGATTTCTGATAAAAGAGAGGAGAGGATTGTGTGGAGATTGTAACTGATATTTGGTTTTTAGTTTATCCCAGAGAGATAAGAAGTGTTTAGTTATGGGATTATGAATTTTAAAGCGGTCTTTAGGATCAAGCCATAATAAATTTGATATTAATAGAGGGTCATTTTCTGAAGCCTCTATAAATACCCATAATGGGATTTCCTGTTTTGCATGGTAATTGGACAGACTGGCCAAATGTGCTGCTCTGTAGTAGTTAGTAAAATTAGGGTATCCTAGGCCTCCTTTATTTTTGGGAAGATGTAGTGTGTGTATAGGTATACGTGGTTTAGAAGAGCCCCATATAAACGAAGTTGCTCTTTTTTGTACTATTCTCAAAAAATAGGAAGGAATTGGAATAGGGAGGACTCTGAATAGATAAAGCAATTTGGGTAGAATAGTCATTTTGATTGCATTAATCTTCCCTATCCAGGATAAAGGAAGTTGCGACCATTGTTTAATTAGATTTGTGATCTGTCTTAATACAGGAGGATAATTGGTTGAGAATAAGTCAGAATGAGATGCTGTTAAATGAATTCCAAGATATGGGATTGATTTTTCTGCCCATGTGAATGGGAGTGCAGCCCTAGCCGGGATCAATTCCATGTTTGTGAGTGAAATATTAAGCACTAGGCATTTCTTAGGATTAATCATAAGGCCGGATAGGGCTGCAAATCCATCAAGAGCTGGTATTAAGTTAGGACCAGAGACCTGTGGTGATGATAGAAAAAGTAATATATCGTCTGCAAATATACGTAATTTGTGTGTAATACCTCCTACTTCAATGCCAGTTATAGTTTGGTTTGTTCTGATGTATTGGGCCATGGGTTCGAGTATAAGGGCAAATAATAAGGGAGATAATGGGCAACCCTGTCGGGTACCTCTTTCGATATTAAAGGCTTCAGATTTGTATCCAGCATATTTTATATAGGCTTTGGGTTTATTATATAATGCTTTGATCCATGTTAAAAAGTGGGGTCCAAAACCCCATTTTTGTAATGAATATTGCATATATTGCCAGGATACTGTGTCAAATGCCCTCTTAATATCGAGAGGTAGAAAACATAAAGGGATTTTCCGTTTTTAAGCAATATGTGCCAATAACACTGCCCTACATATATTATCGCCTGCCTGTCTATTTGGCATGAAGCCTACTTGATCTCTATGTATTAATTTTCCTATAATGCTATTGAGGCGTTTTGCTATTATTTTTGCTAATAATTTAATATCGAGGTTTAACAGAGAGATAGGCCGATAATTCACACAGGAAGTATCATCAGAAAGGGGTTTTGGGATCATACAAACAATTGCCATTAGTGTTTCTTGCCGAAAAGAATGTCCATCTAGAAGTTTGTTAAAAGTTTCAGTGAGAATGGGAGAGAGGATTTCTGAGAATGTTTTATAGTATAAAGCCGAGTAGCCGTCTGGGCCTGGTCTTTTGTTAAGTTTTAGGTCTTTTATGGCGTTAGCAACTTCATCTATAGTTATAGGCTCATCCAAACTGGTTTTTTGATTCTGAGATAACTCAGGTAAGGTTATTTTTGAGAAGAAGGATTCAGCCTCTGTAGGATTAAATTCATTGTTTGTCTTGTATAGAGTTGCGAGATGTGAGTGAAATTTATGGACTATTTTAACTGGATTACAAGTGTAAACATTTTTTGATAATTTCAAACGTATTGGTTTGAAAGATTTGTTAGTTGAATTTAATGCCCGAGCCAAATATGTACCTGGTTTGTTTGTATTCATGTAGAAATTGTGTTTGGAGCGTTTGAGGGATTTATCAACTGACTCAGTGAGAAATAGATCGTATTCCAATCTAGATTTTTCCAGATGAGATTTTGTACTCTGAGATGGATTATCTTGAAATGATATGTAGGCTGCATTAAAATTGAGTTCTAGTTTTTTTGCTAGATTTTTGCGTTCCCGTTTAAATAGTGCCATTTGTCTTTGTATTGTACCACCCAAGACAGGCTTATGAGCTTCCCACAGTGTTATTGGGGAGATGTCTGTTGTATTATTAATTGATATGTATTCCTTTAAAGCTTGTTCAATGGCCATCTGATGTAGTGGGTGTTTGAGCATTATGTCCGGTAAGTACCACGTTGGGTCATGCGCTTTTGGTATGGCTGAGGCTATAGTAGTGTATACTGCATTATGGTCAGACCACGGAATCGGAATTATATCTGATGCAATAATTTCTGGTATCATTCCTATTGTTAGAAAAATATGATCTATTCTGGTGAAGGTTTGATGAGGATGCGAGAAATAAGTGAATTTCTTTTTCATTGGGTTACTTTCTCTCCACGAATCTACCAGATTGTATTTGGAAAGAAGTTGAGAAAAAGGTAATCTAGAGGTTATTTTGGATGGTGTAAAAGGTGATTTATCTAGAAATGGGAGGAGGACCTGGTTCGAATCCCCACACATTATCACTGTTCCTATTTTGTGTGTATTAATCACTTGTAATATATGTGAGAGGAATGGTGTAGGTTGTTTGTTAGGAGCGTAGTAGGAAATCACCGTGATTGCTGTATCCATTATATAACCCATGAGTATCAGGTATCTACCTTCTGGGTCTTTAATTTCTGATGATAAGGTGAATGGTGTGGATCGGTGAAATGCAATTAGAGTTCCCCTGTGCTTGGTACAGGCAGAAGCTGTGTAAATTTGTTGATAAAAAGGAGAAATATATTTTGGAGTAGAATTTTTGGTGAAGTATGTTTCTTGGAGGCATACTATGTGAGCCTTCTTGTTATGGAAAGTACGGAAGGCTTTGGTCCTTTTTTGAGGGACATTTATTCCCTGAACATTCAGGGAAAGTATATTCAGTGGTGCCATGGCAATAGATCAAATAGTTTTGACTTACTTTTTGTTATGCAGAGCTGACTGCGCAGATCAACCTGTGTGGACTGAAGAGATGAATAGATAGAAAAGAAACCAGTGAATTCTGGAGTAAAGAGTAAACAAAAAACATATGAGATTAGATGATACATTGTATAAATTATTTTTTGCAAGTAATCACAATTTACCCGTGAAAGAGAATAAATATCTCTCTCAGGGGAATAAGTGCCTTCGTCACACTCCCACATAATATGGTTGGGAGAATGAGGAGGGCTAATGGGGGTACACGGATCTTCCGCTTACAGGAGAGAAGTGCTATGTCAAAAGACATCAAAATGATGTTTCATTAATTGGAGTGCAGAATATAGTTTTTGTTGAAATTATTTATTCCAGGGTGGTTGTATATGGTTAGTCTTGCCCTAGGCTAAATAATTCAGTTAGAAAGGTACTGTTAATAACTTTGGTATTGATGAAGATAGTTTGAATTATTTTGGGATTTCAACCCTTTTAGAGTAAACAATTACATATTTTATTCATATGTAACTGTTTAGATATGTTAACTCATAAAATTGAGGTTGTATTGCTTCAGATTAGAATAAACAAAAACATAATTCTAGGAACTAGTTAGGTAATAATATATTTGTTTTAAGAAAAGAAAGAAAAAGCTTCCATTACTTCTGGGTTATTGAACATATTTGTCCTAAAAAGTAATACATCTATTGTTATTACCTGATAATATATAACTGAACAAGAATTTCCTTATTTCACTTATATATTCTAAGGCTATATGAATCAGAAGTAATAAGAAATATAACTGGAATGTAACATGATCCCACACAGTGTGTGACTATCAGAATGCAGTTACATTCAGTTATAAATATAGGTTTTTTATAGAGAACCATCTCTTAGTATAATAAATGAAGAGATATCAGGAATTAGGATGTCAGTCCATTGAATCTTCTTGGTCCATGGATGATGTGGCATAACGGCCTCTTTTGTGAGAATGATGATTCCCATTTTGTTCTGAAATGTTCTGGGTGCTGCCTGAAGGTGAAGATGATGCCATTCTTCTGCGTGTGGGAGTGTTGCTGCTTGTGGGTTCTGTCAGATTTAATTTTAAAAGGGTTTGTTGTAGTTCATCTGCTGATCTGCTTCTGTAAATTGTACCTTGGTAGTTAAATCTGACTGAAAAGGGGAAGCCCCATTGATACATAATGTTGTGGCGTTTCAGTTCCATTAGTTGGGGTTTCATGGATCGTCTTTTAGTAATAGTAAGTTGGGATAGGTCAGCAAAAATTTGATAATTGTGTCCTTGAAAATTAAGTTCCTTTTTTTCTCTTGCAGCAATTAGTATTTGTTCTTTCATTCTGTAATAATGAAATTTTGTGATTATATCACGTGGGGGTCCATCTTTCTTTTTGGCTGTGAGGGCTCTGTGTACTCTGTCCAGTTCTAAACGTTCAATAGGGATATCTGGCTTTAGTTCATGTAATAGAGCAGTAATAGTAGATTGCAGGTCTGTCACAGTTTCAGGTATTCCCCTTATGCGCACGTTTGAATGTCTGGCTCTTATTTCGTAATCTTCGAGCTTAGTTTGAAGTATTAAATTCTCTTTTTTTAATTGTTCCAATTCTGTTATATTTTCTTGGGTTGTAATTTCAATTTCATCCATTTTTATTTCTAAGGCTGCGGTGCGGTTTCCCAGCTCTCTTATTTCTTTGGTTAGGCTTTTTGTTATTTGGTCTGAGGTTTGTTTTAAAGCCTTATGAAGCATCTTTTCAAATTGTAATAATATTACTGGGGATGCTGAGGAGTCTTGTGGAGAAGTTTGTGAGAGGATTTGTTCTGTATCTGACTCAAATGGAGAGTCTTGCTGTGACATTTTCTGTCTGTGAGAGCGCCCTGATGCTGTATCTTGTGAGGTGACTGGAGCTGCTTCAGCTGCAGTGAGTGCCTGTGAGCTCTTTGTGAGGTGATTTTTATTTCTGCCACGGTTTCCTCCCAGTACCATATTTCCTGCCCAAACTTTCACAGTTTGTTCCCTGGGGCAAAAAGGTTCAAATGGATACCTTTTGAGCCTGCAGGCTCTGCTTTGTCCTTCTCTTCTCTCCTCAGCGGTGTGGAGCTCTAGCAATGCATGTCTGCTCCGCTAGGCTCCGCCTTCTCCCCCCCTCCCCCCCCCGAAATGCAGCTTTTTTATACAAGTAATGCGACTTTCGGGTTGACAAATATGGTTGCAGCATCTGGTCATTTAAATCCACCCCCCCATGAACAGATTATAATCGTGGACACATTCAGGCTTCACAATGGGGCCGCGTCTTCTCTGAATATCCACCAAGGTGTCATTGTGGATAGTAAAGAGGATGTAAACATCTTTCTTGTCCTTCCACTTCCATGGCCAACACTTCCTCATTCCACCTAAATGCGGATTCCCCATTTTGTAGCCTTTTTGTAAGTAAATTTTGTGGGAAGCCCTTCCTGTTTTTTGGAAAGGTACTGCAAGCCAGGGTTTTTTCACGGTACAGATGACGAAAAAGGGGCAAGCTGGTATAATAATTGTCCACATATAAATTATATCCTTTTTTGAATGGGGGTCAGCTCCTAGACAATTTTCCCACCAGTTCCCACTGGTTCCAATATATCAACTGTGGGTGAAGGATTGTGTATATGGGATTGTATTTTTTATTTTTTTTGGTTGAACTAGATGCACTTGTGTCTTTTTTCAACCTGGCTAACTATGTAACTATGTGGGGCACTCAGGGAGCTGGAGCTGGGAGTCTTTGCCCTCATAAATGTGGAGGGTGTACACATTTACCAAACACTAATCACCCTTTGCAGCACAGATTCCCCCTGCTGACCTGGTTCCCCCTCCTCCCCCCTGCAGCACTGCTGGCTTTCCTTCTCTCCTCTCCCATCGGCTGTTGCTGAGGGGATGTTTTGGGATGAGTATGTAAATTACTGGCCCCTTCCTTTTCTGAATGAACATCATGAGTGATCGGTAGTGTGTGTTTGAGCTTTGGGGTACACACCCTAATGCAATAGGCCGTGTACACCTATGTCTTGGACATACACTTCAGCAAATACCTTGGAAAAATAATTTATTAGGGGGCGTATCTTATACAATTTATCGTGGTTGGGATGATCTCGGGGAGGGCACTGCACGTTATCATTAAAATGTAGGAAATACATAATAATGTCATAGCGTGTCCTGAACATGACAGCAGAAGATATTGGCATGTGGTGGATGGGGTGGGTGGATCAGTAGGCATACAGTTCATTCTTCTTTGTAAGCCCCATATTAAATGTAAGGCCAAAAAACAATTTGAACTTGTCTAGTGTGAGACGTCATCAATGAAATAAATGGGCATAGGATGAATTGGGGTTGGCGGCAATAAATTGCTCTGAAAAGAGATTTGTTTGGTACTGCAGCATATCTGGGAAAAACAAATAAAAATAATCGAATTGGGGAAAATTAGTAGTGTTGGGCTGCACGGTAAGAGGGGGCAATATAGCTGACCCTAAATTGGCAGGCAACCATAAGGGGTTTGTCATGGTATCGGGAAGGTAGGACTGGGCCCAGATTCTTTGGGTTGGGTGTGTATTTCCAGTACTGGTACTGGGCTCTTCTTCCTGGGGTCTGGGGTCTGGCGCTGCTGGTGGGAGGGACGGTTTCCTCCGCTGACTCAGTCTCTGATCCACTACTCTCTATTGGCTTGAATTCTGGACCAGAATTGGATGATGAGAGCTCCTCACTGCTCTCATCATCCAGGTAGAGGATGTTATATGCCTCCTCAGGTGTAAAAAATCTTTGGGACATCATGGCAGTACTGATGGCAGGCCTGTGTGACGGTACTGATGGAGGGCCTATGTGATGGTACTGCTGATGGTACTGACAGGTCACTGATGGCAGGCCTGTGTGACAGTACTGATGGTGGTACTGACAGATCACTGATGGTGGGCCTGTGTGACAGTACTGATAGTGGGCCTGTGTAATGTTACTGCTGGTGGTACTGAAAGGTCACTGATGGTGGGCCTGTGTGATGGTACTGATGGCAGTACTGATGGCAGGCCTGTGTAATGGTACTGCTGGTGGTACTGAAAGATCACTGATGGCGGGCCTGTGTGATGGTACTGATGGTAGTACTGATGGCGGGCCTGTGTAATGGTACTACTGGTGGTACTGACAGGTCACTGATGGCGGGCCTGTGTGATGGTACCGATGGTAGTACTGATGGTGGGCATGTGTGATGGTACTGCTGGTGGTTCTGACAGGTCACGGCCTGTGTGACGGTACTGCTGGTGGTACTGACAGGTCACTGATGGTGAGCTTGTGTGACAGATCCAGATTGGCTGCGTGACAGATCCAGAAGGGCTGTGTGACAGATCCAGATTGGCTGTGTGACAGTACTCTAGTGACAGGTTCTCTTTATTGGGGGGCCATGTGGTACACAGTAAAATGTAAAATACAGTAATCAGACAGTAATCTACTCACTGATATCCTGTTCTTTCCTCACACATTCAGTGTGTGAAGAAAAGAAGCAGAGATCTCCTAGTAACCGCTCTTTGTTTACACTTGTGACTGGCTGTAATTGGACCCAGCCGATCACGTGGTAAATAAACCAATTTCATAAGTTGCTTGCCCTGATTGAGGATGGGCTATGTCCGAGGGGGCGCACATTAGGCATGCATCTCTATGTTGACAAATGTGACCAGCTGTGATTGGACACAGCCAATCACGTAGTAAACATTTCATTGGCTGTTTACCCTGATCAGGGTTGGGCTGTGTTTGGGGGACATGCGCCATCCCCAATTGCCATGCTGCGCACCCCCCCCTGCGCTTGTTCCGCTGGATGTCATATGACGCCTAGTCAGGATAATGAAACCACTTTCCGGGCCATCATTATGTTATATGGTGGGTGGGAAGTGGTTAAATACAGCAGCTGTAAAATGGAATGATGGTAGTTGTAACATTTTTGTATTGTATGATATTAGTGCTGTTGTTTTTCTGACCTTTATTTTCACAAATAATATATTTTTAAAGTGTTACTAAACCCAGGACCCTTCATTCACTATAACTGGTCTCCCACAGTATACAGAACATGGAAATGCAATTATTTTAGTAGCTATAAACTGCTAAATACCTTTTCTCATCAGCAGTATATAGCAGTCTTGTGATTTCTATCAGTGTCAAGCTGAGCACTGGTTAAAGCTTGTAGGAGGAGTTTTCATTCTCCTCTGACTGTCCTATAAGGCTGCATGACCCCTGACCTTCTGTTTGGACAGTGCTGATTGGCCTTGCTCTGATCACATGCACCCTCACAAAAAAAAAAGAAAAAATCTATAGCAATACACACCAAACTGAGCATTTGCAGAGTGTCTCATTTGCCTCAGTTCTATGAGCAGATGAATGGGGTTAGTAAAAGAAGGGGGGATCAGAGAAGACAGGATCAGCTTTTTTACACAATGCAGAGGGTGCAGTGAATATAACAAGCACGTTTTACTGCATATACAGACTGATCTTACTGTTGTGGGTTTAGTAACACTTTAAATAAAGTTTTGTGCACAGCACAATAAAGTATTGTTTTTTGTTTAAAATATAAAAAACTGTAAAACAAGTAAATAAATACCAAATATGTCAAGAGTAAAAATTGCATAGGCTCACAACACAACAAACTATGATACCCAACACTGGCAATAGGCTACACTTTAAAAGCCTTTATGGGTCAATAATTATTTTTCTAATTATGGCATTTGCGGTGATACCCAGCATGTGTTTGTTGTTTACTGTATGTGTAATGTGTGGGCTGTATGTGTGTGTGTGTGTGTGTGTGTGTGTGTGTAGACTGGGGGTTTTAAAGGAGTTGTAAAGGCAGAAGGTTTTTTTATCTTAATGAATTCTATGCATTAGGATAAAAAAACCTTTTCTGTGTAGCAGCCCCCCCAGCACTCCCCTAATTACTTACCGCCCCATCTCTCTCCAGCGATGTCCATGAATGTCTAAGCTGTCTGGGACACTCCTCCTGATTGGCTGAGACACAGCAGCGGCACCATTGGCTCCAGCAGCTGACAATCAAAGTCAATCAGCCAATCAGGGAAGAGAGGTGGCAGGGCCAGCCTAGGCTCCATGTCCGAATGGACACACAGAGCTGTGACTCAGCTCGGGTGCCCCCATAGGAAGCTGCTTGCTGTGGGGGCACTCGATAGGATGGAGGGGCCAGGAGCAACAAAGAGGGACCAGATAAAAGGAGGATCTGAGCTGCTCTGCGCAAAACCAACTGCACAGAAGAGGTAAGTATAACATGTTTGTTATTTAAAAAAAAAATGAGACTTTACAATTATATATAGGGCGTGGTTTCGGCATGCTGTAGAGCGGACGCGTCTCTCCTGAGCTCCGGCGCTGACACACAACAAATCGCCTTCTATTACGCTAACAACACCTTGATTTTATAACCATTGATGAGGAAAAGATCCAGTAAATCCCTACCTAAGAAAGGCACCTCGGCAGGTTCAATCAAGAGATTTTTATCCACAGAACCGGAGGACATGGAAGACACTGACGGCCTAGGCCGCTCGCCTTGCAGTGTGACCTCGCGCATGGGCCCCGCCTCCCACACCAGGCTGGAGCCCAGACGCCGCTCTCCCATCTCATCCGCCGGCTCGGAAGATGAGGAGAGCATGCACACACGCTCAGGAATCGCTACATCGGTGAGTGACTTACCCACCAAGACTGATCTGGCGTCCATGCTGATGGGTCTCGAGCGGGCTATCAGGAAGGAGGTCTCAGCGGTACGGTCGGATCTTTAACAGGTACTTGGGAGGGTAGAGGAGACAGAACAGCGTCTAGATCGCCATGCGATCTCGCCATTAGAACTTTGCAGGCCTCTAATCGCCAACTTGCTTTTGCACACAGGATGACTATGTACAAATTAGATGATCAGGAAAATCGCAATAGACGAAACAACATTACGAGGCCTCCCCGAGGCAACAAGAGATGATGATTTACTCCCCTCTATCCGGGGCATTTTTAATGGCCTTCTCGGACGGCCGGCAGATCACCCCCTGCAAATTGACCGCGCTCATCGAGCCCTCTGACCCCGCAATCTTGCCTTTGAGGCCCCGAGAGACATAATTTGCAGAGTTCATCACTACCCTGAAAAGGAACTAATCATGAAAAAGGCCAGGGAATCTCCTCTACTAGATTTTGACGGTGCTAATCTCTCTTTCTTTCCGGATCTGGCTCGGGAAACCCTGGGGAGACGCAGGGCCCTGCGTCCTCTCACCGAAAAGCTTAAGGATGCCTCCATTAATTACAGATCGGGCTTCCCAGCCGCCCTCATTGCTAGCAGGGATGGAAAAACAGCCGTTCTTCGATTCCCAGAGGACCTGGAAAAGTTCTGCCTGGATATGAACATATCAATTCCAGATCTTCCTGGTTGGCAGGAAGGCATCCCATCCCTGCCACCTAATTCTGAACTAAAATGGCAGAAAGTTGGTCACAAACATCGTTCATCTTTAACTGGATCTTCTCCTCAGCTTGCATAAGTATTTTATTTATTTTGCACAGTTCCACATTCACAGCTGGTTTTGGAAAACAGGACTTAGCAAACTCACCCGCGCCTGTCCATCCACGCAATGGTTCATTAACAGGGAGCAGGTGCCTTTTAGTTATTAATCTTATTTTATTTCTTTAAGTTTGGCACACACTGCCCCTCACACCAGGATGAGACTGTTGGCTGCGTAATTTGCGCTTACAAGTCATATTTCCACACAGGTATTTGTTTTAAGTAGTGTTACTTTTCTAAAAAGGTTTACAAATTGGTGTTGTTACTCTTGACGACATAAAGTGTCGGCGTCGGGCATTGAGATGTAGTTCACCTTAACCTGGGTCTCTGTGTCTGGATGCCTGGACGCCCCCGCTCCTCTTTGTATGGGAACCTTGCGGCCCTGTGCCCACATTTCCCTGTCCCTGGGTGGCATGCGGGCGTGGGGGTGCTGGGCCTCATAAATATCCTGTTTTTGCATGGCACTAATCTGTGTGCACCAGTACTCACCACCCTAGTGGTGAATGGTGATTATTGTTCTGTTCATGCTATTGATTACCTCCTCTTTTTCCTTACCGTTTCTCTCTTTATTCTCTCCCCCTCTTCCCCAGCCTCCCCGCCCCTCCTACCTCATCCCTCTATCCCCTGTCTCAGGTCCATTTCCTTAGGATAAACATACGTTCGTATGGCCTCTCTCGGCACCCATGGCTAAGGTAAATTTAATTTCTATTAATGTAAGGGGGTTACACGCGCCCGGTAAAAGACATAACCTATACAGAGAATTGAGCCGCTTGCAGGGGGATGTGATCTTCCTGCAGGAGGCCCACCTCACGCTTACCACAAATGTTAAGCTTTATTCACACCATTATCCCACGTGGTATTATAGTCTGTCGGATGTCCATAAAGCAAAAGGCGTAGCCATCGGGTTCCGCAGAGGCCTTGCATTTACATTAGATTCCATGCTGTGTGATCTACTAAGTCGTTATTTGTTTCTTAAAGGCACCCTGGGCAGTATGCCCTGTACTTTGGCAACTCTATATTCACCTAACCGTAATCAGGCGAGTTTTATTTCATCCACACTTAAAAAATTGAGGGATTTTTCTCAGGGATGCATTCTCCTTGCCGGTGACTTTAACACACCCCTGGAACCTGTCATTGACACTTCCAGAGGGATCTCTAGCATTCCCCATATGCGTCTTCAGTTTATTCGGAAAAACTTACATGACGCACAATTAATGGATATCTGGAGGATTATGCATCCTGGGGAAAGAGATTTTACGCATTACTCTCAGGTTCATCAGACTTACTCTAGAATTGATCTGTTCCTCATTGACCACCATCATTTGCCTTTACTGACGGGGTCTTCATTTGAATCCTTGCCTCTCTCGGACCATGCTCCGATTAAGATCACTGTTAAAGTCCCATCTCTTCCCCTGAAATCCACTAACTGGAAACTTAACGAGGAACTCCTTGCTGAGGAGATTGATAAACAAGCTATAGGTAAGGAACTAACCCTGTTCTTTCAAGAGAATGCCCAGCCTGACATTTCTACCGGGATACTTTGGGAGGCACACAAAGCCTACATACGAGGCAAACTAATAGAATTGGGAGCCAGGAAAAAAAAGGAACGTACATTTCAACAAACCAAACTACTCAGTGAAATTAAAATACTTGAACAACAACATAAAGCTAGCCAACTGATATCTACTTTTCACACCTTGACCACAAAAAGAGAGGAACTGAAATCACTTTTCCATTTAGAATTTTAACAAAAGACACGCATGGTGGCGGAATGTTTTCATGAGTGGGGGGATAGACTGGGCCGCCTGCTGGCCAGGTCACTGCAAAAAAAAAAGGCTGCCTCTTTCATAGCTAAAATTAAAAGCCCTTCATCCACTTTATACCATGACACTCCTAATATAGCTAGAGAATTCAGAGAGTTTTATCAAAACCTATATTGTGTTCAACCCTTGATTAAAGATAAGGAGGAGAGGAAGCATCTTATAGCAGATTACTTACATAGGGCAAACTTACCTAGATTATCTCCCGACATTCTCAACTCATTGGAAGGAGAGATCACCACCTCGGAACTTCGTGTCGCTTTAAAATCCATGGCTACAGGTAGGGCACCGGGCCCAGATGGATTTACGGTTGCCTACTACCATTCTTTCACAGATATATTGTTACCTCACTTGTCAGCATATGCTAACACGGTTCCCACAGGTGGTGACCTCCTACCGGAGACCACCCACGCACACATCACAGTCATAGCTAAACCGGGTAAAGACCCCACTAACTGCGGGAGCTACCGCCCCATCTCATTACTTAATATTGACGCTAAATTATACGCTAAGGCCATAGCCAACAGACTTCTTCCCCTAATACCACAATGGATTTCTAAGGATCAGACAGGCTTTATCCCAGGTAGGGAAGCGAGAGACAATGCGCTTAGATCTCTTCTGCTAATTTCACATGTTCGTGGAACCTCCCAGCCCACCCTTCTACTCTCAACGGATGCAGAAAAGGTGTTTGATAGGGTGGACTGGGAGTTCCTTCTATCCACGTTAATTCACCTGGGTATAGGGCCATCTTTAGTAGCTCAAATTTCTGCGCTCTACAAACATCCTACTGCACAACTGCGCATTAACGGTTCCCTAAGTGACTCTTTTACTCTACACAATGGTACAAGACAGGGCTGCCCTCTCTCGCCAATCTTATTTGCCCTCTCATTGGAACCCTTCCTCTCTATCGTCAGACAAAATCCAAGCATTCATGGGATAGTGGTAGGTGAATCAGAACACAAGTACGCTGCATACGCAGATGACATACTATTTTATGTGCAACAACCCCTGATAACCTTACCCAATCTATTATCAGAACTTTCACAATGTAGCAAGGTTTCAAATTTCAAAATCAATATGTCAAAATCAGAAATCCGGAATATTTCCATCCCCAACCCTTTTGTATCTCAATTAAAACAGACCTTCCCTTTTAGCTGGCAAGAGAGGAAAATGAAGTATCTAGGGATCTTCCTCACTCCGAAACTGACCGCATTATTCCGTACAAATTACATCCCTCTGTTAAATATGATTAGGTCTGACCTTCAAAGGTGGTCCCAGTCTGCTCATTCCTGGTTTGGTAGGATTGGAGTTGTAAAGATGAATATTCTGCCCAGGGTGCTATTTTTATTTCAGATGATACCCTATGGTATACCCATAGGTTTTTTTAAACTACTTAACTCTGTTATTGGTAGATATGTTTGGAATAGACGCAGACCTAGGCTGCCTAGATCTCTTACTATTAGAACCAAGAGAGAGGGAGGCCTCGCCCTCCCAGACCTTAGATACTACTTCGGAGCCGCTGTGTTAACAAGAATATCGGACTGGAAGTATCAAAGAGACTCTAAAAAATGGGTATCTCTGGAAATAGATCTCAGCAGCACGGACCTAGCATCTCAAATATGGATCCCGGGGAAATATAGAAGTCTATCCAAAACTACATCACCGCTGTCTCGTTCCACCCTTATGTTATGGGACTCGCTATGCAAACAGTTTAATAGGTCATATAACTCTCCACTCCTCCCCTTGTCTGGACATAATTACTTTCCACCTGGAAATACCGTCCCTGGGAGTCGAGCATGGAATTTTGATCCTCACACCCTACTACATCATGTTGCCAATGCCTCAGGGATACTGCCCCTGTCTACATTAATGCCCAAATCCAACATCACCTCAATGGATCACTGGAGATACAGACAACTAACAGCCTTTGTTCGCTCTCTCCTGAAACCTCTGAGGTCTCTCTCAGAACTTTCCCCTTTGGAAGCTGCTTTCTCAGAAGACCAACCAGTGGAGAAACCTGTGTCATACTTTTATCAGTCTTTGATTACCTTGCTCTCCCCGACCCTCCCAACGATCATACACAATTTGGAAGCGGACCTTCAAAAACCACTACAACCAAACCAAAAGTCCACCATCCTTATCCTTAGCCCACACGTCCTCCAGAGCATCTAGACTTGCAGAAGTGAACTACAAACTATTGACAAGATGGCACTACACGCCGGTTATTCTACAGAAACTTTTCCCACAAACCTCCCCATTGTGTTGGAGGGGCTGTGGAGAAAGGGTGACTCACGCCCATATTTGGTGGTTCTGTCCCCTGATTCGTCCATTCTGGTTGTCCATTTTACACTGGATTAAAGAAATTCAGGGGTGGGAGGTTCCTAATGATCAGTGGTATGTTTTGATTCATTGCACAGGTAAACCAATCGGATCGTATAAAAAATCAATCACTCCACATTTACTTAATGCTGCAAAGGCACTCATCCCCTTACACTGGAAAAAACCTTGAATCCCAACGTTACGCAAATGGATCATGAAAGTGGACCATGTCTACTATATGGAAGATATGACCCTCACATTAAATAATAAATCAGACCTTGCAAAGAAAATATGGTCCTGTTGGTTTGCCTTCAAATATACTACTGCATACGCAGACATTATGTCTCATCCAGAGTAAAGTTGTATATAGATCCTATTACCAATGAATGTAGGATTATGGACCTGGACAGACTCATACCCTTCCCTCCTCTCCCCTGTTTCTCCCAACAATCCCCCCCCCCGTCCACCTCCCCCACCCTGTTTTCCTCCTCTTTACTTCATCTTTCTCTTTTTTGCTTCTACTTCAATTTGATGTAATAAGAAGAAGTATACTATTGTTTACTGCTATACGTGTCAAGTGTTCTCCGAGTCACTCTTGTATGTGTATTGGCTGTTATCTGACTTATTATGTATTGTATGCTGTTTCTTCTCTTTTTTCTCAATAAAAACTAATTAAACAAAACAAAAAAAAAAAAATATATATATATATATATATATATATATATATATATATATATATATATAGTCACGGCCGAAATTCTGGCACCCCAGAAATTTTTCCAGAAAATCAAGTATTTCTCACAGAAAAGTATTGCAGTAACACGTGTTTTGCTATACACATGTTTATTTCCTTTGTGTGTATTGGAACAAAACAAAAAAAGGGAGGGAAAAAAAGCAAATTGGACATAATGTCACACAAAACTCCAAAAATGGGCTGGTCAAAATTCTTGGCACCCTTAACTTAATATTTGGTTGCACACCCTTTGAAAAAAATAACTGAAATCAGTCGCTTCCTATAACCATCAATAAGCTTCTTACACCTCTCACCTGGAATTTTGGATTTAGATCTGGACTCATTGCTGGCCACTTTAGAACTCTCCAGTGCTTTGTTGCCATCCTTTTCTGGGTGCTTTTTGACATATGTTTGGGGTAATTGTCCTGCTGGAAGACCCAAGATCTCGGACACAAACCCAGCTTTCTGACACTGGGCTCTACAGTGCGACCCAAAATCCTTTGGTAATCCTCAGATTTCATGATGCCTTGCACACATTCAAGACACTCAGTGCCAAAGGCAGCAACACAAACCCCAAAACATCATTGAACCTCCAACATATTTCACTGTAGGTACTGTGTTCTTTTCTTTTGTAGGCCTCATTCCGTTTTCAGTAAACAGTAGAATGATGTGCTTTACCAAAAAGCTCTATCTTGGTCTCATCTGTCCACAAGACGTTTTCCAAGAAGGATTTTGACTTACTCAAGTACATTTTGGCAAACTGTTGTCTTGCTTTTTTATGTCTCATTTATTTAAATGTCGACGGATAGTTCGCGATGACACTGATGCTCCCTGAGCCTGCAGGACAGCTTGAATTTCTTTGGAACTTGTTTGGGGCTGCTTATCCACCATCCGGACTATCCTGCGTTGCAACCTTTCATCAATTTTTCTCTTCCGTCCATGCCCAGAGAGATTAGCTACAGTGCCATGGGTTTCAAACTTCTTGATAATGTTGCGCACTGTGGACAAAGGCAAATCTAGATCTCTGGAGATGGACTTGTAACCTTGAGATTGTTGATATTTTTCCACAATTTTGGTTCTCAAGTCCTTAGACAGTTCTTTTCTCCTCTTTCCATTGTCCATGCTTAGTGTGGCACACACAGACACACAATGCTAAGACTAAGTGAACATCTCTCCTTTTTATTTTCTTTCAGGTGTGATTTTTATATTGCCCACACCTGTTACTTGCTCCAGGTGAGTTTAAAGGAGCATCACATGCTTGAAACTTATTTATCCATAATCTTGAAAGGGTGCCAATAATTTTGACCAGCCCATTTTTGGAATTTTGTGTGACATTGTGTCCAATTTGCTTTTTTTCCTCCCTTTTTTTGTTTTGTTCCAATAAACACAAAGGGAATAAACAGGTGTATAGCAATACATGTATTACTGCAATACTTTTCTGTGAGAAATACTTGATTTTATGGAAAAATTTCTGGGGTGCCAACAATTTTGACCATGATTGTATATGTGTGTGTGTGTGTATATATATATATATATATATATATATACACACATATATATATATATATATATATATATATATTTTTTTTTGCATGTTTTTTAAATTTTTTGCTATTACTAGGAGGATGATGTATAGCCACCAGATCCCTTGTACAAAATAGCCAGCACCCTGGACCACAAATTTAAATTCATGGCTGCTTCTGTGGCCGAAGGTTACTTCATTTACATGACACTAATGCTGTGCTTTGTGATAGTTACAGCTATGATAGTAAATGGGTTAAATAGTGCATATACATGTGCACTTGTATTACTGTAGTTTAATGACAATAGCATGTATTCCATTTGTGAGAGATGTCTAAGAAATGGACCAATATTTTAGCAGCATTTGTAATACTGAAATGTAAACTAACAACTATGTAAATAAACAATGATGTTTATATAAACTATGGCACCACATTTCTTGCAGAAGAAATTTTTTTTACATTAGGTAGATATTCATAAAAGCCTGGTCATTGGGGATTTGATGTAGCAAGAGTAGTGAATAATGCTGTTATGCTTACCTAATGTGAAAGACATTGGATAGCATGTAAAATGATCTATTGATGCTAATGACTATAAAAAAACTTGAATGCATTGTGGGATTCAAAACGTGTTTAGAGGATAAGATATGATTTCATGCTTTGTGACACACGATTCCTAGAAATCCTACTCATATTTAGACGTTGAAAATAAAAGTGACATTTCTTCTTTACTTTAGTATGTATAGAATTCATTTTTCAAGTAATGAAAATAGAATAATCATACATTTTATTTAATTAAACAGGGTTTTTTAACATTACCTAAACGTTAAAGATCATTGGGCACTGTTCATTGTGATTGACGATGGGTCTACATCACCAGTGTGATTGATGTTGGATTTACATTACTGGACTTTTACTAGATCTGTATCTAGGATACGGGTCTGGCATAGTTTTTTTGGATGGACCCTACACCATTTTTTGGCATGGAGTCCCCTTAAAAATAAATGCCAGAACCCTATCTTGGATAAGGCTATGCCATAGAGTTTAAGGAGTACCCCGCAAAGCTTTTTTTTTTGTATGTTTCTGGCGGAATATCTGTCATTATTGGGCCATATACCAGATACAGGTCTGGTATGGATTTTTAGGGAGGGCCTCATAAAACAAACAATAAAATGCAATGGGCCCCCCCAGAATCCATATTAGAACCTTATACATGGGCATGGCCAGTATTAGGAGGAGTGTAGGCATTCAACTCTAGACCTTACTAGACTACTGTGCCTTGAAAAAGTTTTAAGACCCCTTGAAATTTTCCACATTTTGTCATGTTACAACCAAAAACAAATGTATTTTTTAAGAAGTAGTGGTGCCTCTCCAGGCGTGTTAGTGTCTCAAATGAACACTCACCCCACTCACAGCTTCAGGTGCAGGCTCTGCAATCACATGGACAATCAAAGAAAGAAGCTGAACGGCCGCACTCCGAATACACACCTTTTATTTGTGTCAAAACAATGTTAAAAAATCCAAAACTGTCACATCATGGTTGTAGTTGGTACAGAAGAAAAGGCTAATGCGTTTAACATCATGGTAGATGCTTAATAATTGCTAGTAACCATAATCAGATACTTATATATACAACCATGATGTGACAGTTTTGAATTTTTTAACATTGTTTTGCCACGAATAAAAGGTGTGTATTCGGAGTGCGGCCGTTCAGCTAATTTCTTTGATTGTCCATACGATTGCAGAGCCTGCACCTGAACCTGTGAGTGGTGTGAGCATTGCCTGGAGCGGCACCACTACTTATTACTATGGACTGAACTTTGCCTACATATGCTGCTCGGCTGCCTGTGTGTCTTTTACGCCGTCCATGATACTTTTTCATCTATGATATATTAATTGCACCCACTCCAACCACACCATTATGGCATAATCTGCACCTGTCACCATAGAATCTGATGTTGGTCACAGCAGGACTCTTACAGCTCCATCAGACAACCCTCTTTGCTCGAACATACAAAGAGGGATATTGTCGTCCCGAGATACTGTGGATTCACTTTAAAACAAACCTTTCGTAAGTTGGACAGCCTGATGGGAAAAGAATCAAGGTCTTTTTGGGATGCTAACACTCTGAACAAATATCTTACAGTTGAACAAATTTTATAAGGAATGAGAATAAAAAAATCCCAATGTTTGACTTGTGAAATGAAGAGTTGAAAAAGGAGTGGACAGACACATTGTCAGCATGTTCATTCCAATTGATGAGAATCATTGTTAAATCAAAGAAGATAGATTTGGATCGTATCCAAGGCAAAATGTCCACCATTCAAAAGGAGCTATCTGCAGAGAAAGATCATGCCAGTTTTTTGGAATTAGATGGACAACTCAGTAAAAGACTGAACAAATTGGAAAAGGGAGTCATAGCCACTAAGAAGGAGAAACTTATCAGAGATCAGATTGATTATGAGAAAGAACATTAGTGTTTGATAACCTTACATCTGAAGAGAGGGAGTCATTGAAAAGTCTGAATAATGACACTACCATTGTCGTTAGAAATGCAGATAAGGGAGGTGCGGTAGTGGTCCTTGATTCTACTACATATAAAAATGAGGCTCTACGACAGCTACCTTACACTAATACATATCGTAGACTCAAAGCTGACCCTACGTTACCTTTTAAAAGGGAGCTCTCAAATCTTTTGGACAGAGCGGTTTCAGTGGGCATTTTCTCTATCAAAGAGAAAGAAATGTTCATTCCAGATTTCCGAGTCATGCCTGTATTTCATCACATACCCAAGGTACATAAAGGGTTAGGTCTTCTTACAGGCAGACCCATTGTAGCTGGGATAGGGTCCCTTAATGAACGCTTAAGCCACTAAGTGGACAAGCAACTACAGCCCTTAGTTGTTGAGTTACCGGGCTTCCTCAAAGACACCACTCACCTTTTATCTTAGGGATTTTGTGTGGAGGGAGGACTATAGATGCCTATAGATGGAGGACTATAGATGGATCACCTGTAACGTATCCAGTCTCTAGTCCTCCATCCCACACACACTAGGTTTACAAGCAGTCTCCTTTTTCCTTAAGAGGTCGGGTCAATTCTCTCTTGTCCTCCAGGAATTTATTCTTATGAGTTTGGAGTTCCTTCTAATTTACAATTTTTTTATGTTTGATGGCGACTTCTATCTCCAGATGTGCGAGGCCTCCATGGGAGCTAAGTTCTCACCATCCTTTGCCAATTTGTACATGGGATGTGGGAAAGGTCCCGCATATTTGGGACCAATAGTCCCCACCGAGCAGACACTGTGATATACTGTCGCTATATAGACGACTTGTTGTTTATTGCCGCTGGGCAACATTTTACTTTGGAGACATGGCTGGACTTCATGAATGATATCCAGCTTAATCTCCGATTCATGGGTCACAGTGATTCCTTGTCCATTGAATTTTTGGATGTTCTGCTTATGAAGATCGTATAGCGTCCAGTCTATACAGGAAGCCCTGTGTGGGGAACACTCTCCTAAGAGCCGACTCTAATCATTCGGGTCATACTATTAGGAGTATACCAGTTGGTCAGTTCTGTAGACTAAAACGTTTATGTAGTAAAGAATCATACTGCTGTTATCCATGCATGTCATATGTGTGTATTTGGGGCACGATATCTATATGTATCATGTGTGTATTTTGTATGGGCTGTATGATATATATATATGTATATATATATATATATATATATATATATATATATATATATATATATATATATATATATATATATATATATATATATATAGACACATGTGTCCGTATTGGTTTTTCAAGCAGCACCTGTATGCCTTTTTAATCTACATATTGACTGAATTCGCCTTTTACCCTTTTGTCTTGTGTCTTCTGTTTGTTAGCATTCCTCTCCTTCTCTTTCGTAACTGTTTCTTCCTTTTCTTTACCACAGACATGGCGGACAGGAGAACGATTGCATAGACATTACACTTTATTCAATTGCTAATGAAATATGTCTGACACAAATGTGTCTCATATAGTAATGATCATTGCGTGAATTTTCATGAACTTGCAAATCACAATAATGAGCTTCGGGTTTTTAATATAATATAATATAATATAATATAATATAATATAATATAATATGTGTGACTTATTTTCATAGGCATCCAGCATCTGGGGGATGCAGCCCACCAATAAAACTTTGGCTACATATATAAAAAAAATACTCATCTACACTGTTTGTTCTATATGTATATATATATATATATATATATATATATATATATATATATATATATATATATATATATATATATATATATATATATATATATATATTCCAGTTCAGAATTTATACTTCTCCCTGGATGCTTTCATGTACCTTGCCAGACCTCTAGTCCACTCCAGGTTTACAACTCTCCCTGTAGGGCAATTTAACATCAGGTGAGACATGCAGCCACTCTGTAACAGACAGACCAAGTCAGTTAGAGTGTAAAAAGGTGTTGAAATACAAACTATATTTTACTGCTTGTGAGAAAAGCAAAAATGTCAAACTGTGCTGAAACTAAAATCAGAACGAATAAAAAACAAATAGAAACACTAAGCTGCAGCTCAATTTTGTAAGATATGTACAAACACAATGCATAGAAAAAAGTAGGAAGCTGCGCTATGAATTTGATATGAATACCTAAATAGGCATAGTATAACAGTCTTGTCAAATATAAGATAAAGTGATAACTCCCCAAATGAAAGGGGATACCAACAAAATCAGTCCTGTGAAAAATATCGTCCAGTGAAGTGAATACTAATGAAATAATCCTTCTGTGCAAAAATGAAAAACACCAGTCATGGTGAACCTCCACCGTACAAAATGCACACTTACCAGAGGGCAAGCGATAGCAAGCCTGTAAACTGAGATCAATATCTGGACATCAGACCAGCACCAGCAGTAAATCACTTATTTAAGGTGGAGATATACCAGAAGATCATGGCTCAGTGGATGGTCCAGCGATCTGGATTACAGAAGCATAAAGAGAAACTCTCCATAGTGTAAATCCATAAAAAAACAATTTTATTATACATAAAAAATTGTGCACTTGCAATAAAGCAGAAGATCAGAAAGCTCATAAGGAATGCCGGCCGGTATTCGCAAACACCCATCTGCACACGCGCTATACACCGCAAAAGGCTTTCTCCATGACTAAGTCAATCTCTGACGAAACGTACGTTGGGAGGCAGACATGCTGACATCATTGTGGTGTATAGCATGTATGTGGACAGGTGTCCGCGAGCCGGCCGTCATTCCTTACGAGCTTTCTGATCTTCTGCTTTATTGTAAGTGCACACTTTTTTATCTATAATCAAATCTTTTTTTATGGATTTACACTATGGAGAGTTTCTCTTTATGCTTCTGTAATCCGTGTAATCCATGTAAAAACATTACACTGCCATTACATTAAAACAATCTGGAGTGTCTGGATTTAAATAAGTCCAGTGTACAAAGTAATGTTGTTTTTCAAGCTTACATGTTTTGAGTAAATTTATATTGCCTTTTTTCTAATTTTGCTTTACAGCGCAACACAAGAAAATGAATTGGGACCATTTTGCCGCAAAAGCTTACTTCAACAATTCAGAGCTCATACCTACTTGTTGAGTGCATTGTCCCTTATGAAAGTATCATCTTCCAAAGTACAGTCTCTGTAAATATTTAATTACATATTAACCCCTTCCCGCAGACCGTACGCAGATGTGCGTACTCGGCTTTCGGTGGTTATACCGGGATGATGCCCAAAGCTGCAGGCATCATCTCAGTACCGTTGTTAACAGCGGGCGATTGGCTATCTGTGTATAACAACCGATGCGGCTAAAAGCCGCTCGGCTGTTATACTGGAGCAGCGGGAGGGGACATCCCCCCTTCCCGCCGCCTCCCGCCGCTTTTACCAGGCCTCCCGGTCGATCCGGAGGCTCGGTAACCAATCCGATGCTGGGGGCGGGCTGGAACAAAGCTGTGGGCGGCTTCGTACCAGCCTTCAAATTGTAAACGCGGAAGCGACGTCATGACGTCATTTCCCGTTTACTCGGCTGCCAATGACGACGGTTTTAAAAAAGTACACAGTATTCAGAATTGCCGTTTTCAGCGATCTGAATTCTTTGAAGTGTAAAGGAGGGATGGGGGGTCTTTTAGACCCCCGATCTCTCCATAAAGAGTACCTGTCACCACCTATTACTGTCACAAGGGATGTTTACATTCCTTGTGACAGCAATAAAAGTCATCAAAACATTTTTTTTAAAACACAATTTATGAATTTAAAAATAAATAAAATAAATAAGAAAAAAAAAAATTTTAAAGCGCCCCCGTCCCCGCGAGCTCGCGCAGCAAAAAAAAGCATACGGAAGTCGCGCACGCATATGTAAACGGTGTTCAAATCACACATGTGAGGTATCGCCGTGATCGTCAGAGTGAGAGCAATAATTCTAGCACTAGATCTCCTCTGTAACTCTAACCTGGTAACCGTAAAAAAATTTAAAGCGTCGCATATGGAAATTCTTAGGTACCGTAGTTTGTCGCCATTCCACGAGTGCGTGCAATTATAAAGCGTGACATGTTTGGTATCTATTTACTCAGCGTAACATCATCTTTCACATTATACAAAAAAATTGGGGTAACTTTACTGTTTGGATTTTTTAAAATTCATGAAAGTGTCCCTTTTCCAAAAATTTGCGTTTAAAACACCGCTGCACAAATACCGTGTGATATAAAATATTGCAACAATCTCCATTTTATTCTCTAGATTCTCTGCTAAAAAAATATACATAATGTTTGGGAGTTCTAAGTAATTTTCTAGCAAAAAATACAGATTTTAACTTGTAAACACCAAATTTCAAAAATAGGCTTAGTCATGAAAGGGTTAACCCATGAATAAAATGACTATTTACCACGTCTGTGACCACAGAGTTTTACGAAGGGGACAAATACTGTATTGATCTTCATTTTTGTTGTGCTTTAAATTATATATATATATATATATATATATATATATATATATATATATATATATATATAATTTTTTTTCTTTTTTTTTTTTAGTAAAAAAAGTATATTCTATACTGCAGACCTTATAAGCAATAATATCTGACATACCATTTATACTGCATCCTAAGCATAAGTTAAATTCAAATGCATACAGATTTTCCTAATCTCACAACACCATGAACTTGATCTTGCTCTAACATTGTGTATATGTATTATACTGTAAGTTTAGGTGAGGTAATCCTACAAATATTCAGAAGGTGTGTTTTTTTTTGTTTTTCTTTGTTTTTTTTGGGGGGTACCTAATTTTAAGTTGGCCACTCCCCACTTCTGCTCTGGTTGCCCAGGCAGTGGAAGTTCTCCCCTCTCCCTGCCTAAAACCTCTTGGGACATGTAACAAGTCCCAGGAGGCTGTAGGACCATTCAGATTTTGTGGCTCGAACATAAGCAGTGTCACCTGTTAGGCTGCAGCGAATCACAGCTGGCTTTCCACCATTAACATGTAGTCACCGGGGGCCTAAAGGTCGGCCCAGGTGAGGACAGTTTTGGATTCCTAAACAGGTAAGTTTCCTTTTTATAAAAGGTAAGCAGGTAGGGTATTTGAGATTTTGACTGCATGTTTGATAATGGCACAGATGATTCTTAAGCAAAAGATTAATAGCCTGCTTGTCATAGTATGGACAAGCCAAACTGCCCTGGGTTAAGTTCTAGCAGGATTCTGTGAACTTCAAGGGAGTTTGAATGCCGAACGCAGACAGCATAGAAGTCAATAAGAGTTAAATCTGTGAAATCAAAAATGGCCATTTTCTGGAAAATTAGTCAAAGGGTTGTCAAAAATAGGTGTGGACCACTGCCCTGTGAAACATTTAAAAAAAAAATCATTTGGCCAAGAGCAGTTTTTGTTTTTTTTTTAGCACTGACATTTACAAAAGGGGAAAAAATGCTTTAAATTGCTGGTAGATAGATTTTCCATCCCTGCTTCTCTTTTAAAAGAGAAAATGACACACACAGATCCCAAAGGTCCACCAAAATAGACAGCAGGCCCCTAAAGGACCTGCTATGTATTTTTGGTGACCTTTTGGATTGGTCTCTGTGTGCCTGCAATTTATTTTTGTATTTTTTTTTGTAAATGTCTCTTTTGCTGTTGCACATCCTACAGCAAGAATGAAAAACATGCATAGAGTCCTTCCCAAAATGCATGCCAGACAGTGAGTCTAGTATGGATTTTAAGGGGGTACCCTATACAAAACAAAGCGTGAGATCCCCCGGGAAACCTATACCAGACCTATTTGATCCAGTAGGGTGTTTTTATTTTTTTATTTTTTTAATCATGTAATCTTTATTTAGAAATTGTTTTATACATACTTTCAACTGACTAACACATTTACGCACTACATTTAACAGGCATTCTACTTATACAGTACAGTACCTACTATTCCAACGTGTATCCTTATACCTCATATTTTCTATATATAAATATATTGTTTCTTCCTTTTTTTCTTTTGCCAACATTATCATTTTCTTTCAACATTACAATTTCCAAAAAGTAAGAGAAAATAAAAAAAAGAAAGGTAAAGTCTATTCTTTTACAAAATGTAATTTATCAATATGTCATGCTTCTATAATTTACTTGATTTAACCTAACTTCTCAGTAAGTTAAAACCAAATCTCGCTCCAATATTATCCCATTTACAAGGAGCAGATAAAAGGTCCAGAGTTCATTTCAAGTGTGCTATTTGCATTTGGAATCCGTTGCTGTCAACTCTCAATATGAGATCCAAAGAGCTGTCACTATCAGTGAAGCAAGCCATCATTAGGCTGAAAAAACAAAACAAACCCATCAGAGAGATGGCAAAAACATTAGGTGTGGCCAAATCAACTGTTTGAAACATCCTTAAAAAGAAAGAACGCACCGGTGAGCTCAGCAACACCAAAAGACCCAGAAGACCACGGAAAACAACTATGTTGGATGACCGATTAATTTTTTCCCTGGTGAAGAAAACACCCTTCACAACAGTTGGCCAGATCAAGAACACTCTCCAGGAGGTAGGTGTATGTGTGCCAAAGTCAACAATCAAGAGAAGACTTCACCAGAGTGAATACAGAGGGTTCACCACAAGATGTAAACCATTGGTGAGCCTCAAAAACAGGAAGGCCAGATTAGAGTTTGCCAAACAACATCTAAAAAAGCCTTCACAGTTCTGGAACAACATCCTATGGACATATGAGACCAAGATCAACTTGTACCAGAGTGATGGGAAGAGAAGAGTATGGAGAAGGAAAGGAACTGCTCATGATCCAAAGCATACCACCTCATCAGTGAAGTATGGTGGTGGTAGTGTCATGGCGTGGGCATGTATGGCTGCCAATGGAACTGGTTCTCTTGTATTTATTGATGATGTGACTGCTGACAAAAGCAGCAGGATGAATTCTGAAGTGTTTCGGGCAATATTATCTGCTCATATTCAGCAAAATGCTTCAGAACTCATAAGACGGCGCTTCACAGTGCAGATGGACAATGACCCGAAGCATACTGCGAAAGCAACCAAAGAGTTTTTTAAGGGAAAGAAGTGGAATGTTATGCAATGGCCAAGTCAATCACCCAACCTGAATCCGATTGAGCATGCGTTTCACTTGCTGAAGACAAATCTGAAGGGAAAATGCCCCAAGAACAAGCATGAATTGAAGACAGTTGCAGTAGAGGTCTGGCAGAGCATCACCAGGGATGAAACCCAGCGTCTGGTGATGTCAATGCATTCCAGACTTCAGGCTGTAATTGACTGCAAAGGATTTGCAACCAAGTATTAAAAAGTGAAAGTTTGATAAATGACTGTTAATCTGTCCAATTACTTTTGGTCCCTTAAAAAGTGGGAGGCACATATACAAACTGTTGTAATTCCTACACTGTTCACCTGATTTGAATGTAAATACCCTCAAATTAAATCTGAAAGTCTGCAGTTAAAGCACATCTTGTTTGTTTCATTTCAAATCCAATGTGGTGGTGTTTAGAGCCAAAAAGATTTGAATTGTGTCGATGTCCCAATATTTATGGACCTGACTGTATAACATATTTCTCCTGGAGTTCCTGAAATGACTTGAAGTAATACTAACCTATACTTACCTGCTTTGTGCAGCAGTTTTGCACAGAGTGGCCTGGATCCTCCTCTTCTCTGGTCCCTCGCTGATTATCCTGGCCTCTTCCTTCTGTCAAGTGCCCCCACAGCAAGCCATTCAGACGTGGAGCCATGGTTTGGCTCTGCCCCCTCTCTCTCCTGATTGGCTAACTGACTTTGACAGCAGTGAGAGCCAATAGCACCGCTGTTGTGTCTCAGCCAGTTAGGAGGGAGCGTTTCGTGCACATCGCTGGATAGAGATGGGGCTCTGGGACTGAGGGGGGCTGCTGCACACAGATTTTTTATCCTAATGCATAAAGATAAAAAAACTTTCTGCCTTTTCAACCACTTTAAGAACCATTTCTTTTTTTTTTTCATTTAAAGATTTATTAAGAGAAAATGAAGGTAATAACATACATGCTTCGCGAATCGCAGATGCAACTGCGTATGGTTTTTCGATACAGCATAATGAATAAAAAAAAAAAAGATCATAATCTAGACCATATATAGGCTCTAAGCAATAACAACTGTGTATCTTATATTATGATTACATTACGTGTATTGGGTCATTAAAATTAAAATTCGGATTTATAAATAATCCAACTGACCCCTTTTCATGCAATTAACATTATTCAACACTATTAACTACAGAACATCCGTAGTGTTATCTTATGCTATATACTCTTAGCATCTGCAGGAATACTTATGCTGAATGTATAGGTGAAGAACGAGAAAAGGAAAAGGAAAGAAGAATAAAAAGGGGTGTGAAGGTGCAGTGCAAGTCTTAAATTGCTTCTAGTTGCTGTTACAGATACCGAAAGGCGAACTCTGACCTCAGGTGTTCTCTCTGCTCCTATGTGGATTTGTTGTTTACAATCTCCCCATAAGTTTGAGAGTATTAAAAATTAAACCATGGTTGCCATGTCTTATGGAATCTTTCCACAGTGCCCTCTTCCTGGGCCATGGTGTCCTCCATCTCACATATATCACGGACTCTGAGCAGCCATTCCGAGATAGAGGGGACCCTGGATGAGTTCCAGTGCAGGGGAATTAATGATTTAGCTGCATTAAGCATGTGTTTAGACAGGAAATGCTTATACCTCTTAAAAGATAAGTTAGTCACATGTAGTAGGCAACAAGCTGCATTTAAATTCAGTTTAGTAAGAACCATTTCTTTATACAGTTGAGCCAGTTAATCTAGACCAGACCTTACCCATTCCCTGGTTTTCTCTGTTATAAAGTTCCTGTAGATGTCTATTATCCCACAATGGTGAAAATTCTATATAACCCTGATAGCCCAACATCGCCTTCACTATTTTCAAGTTATTTTAAGTTTTTTAAACCAACAAGAACGTAGAACATTTAAATATTAGGGATTCAGCTAAAGCCTTTACTAGTGTATTGTGACTTAATCACCAATAACATAATTTTCCCATTCACATCCCCTCCCATAGAGAGATTAAAACCCTTTAGGTGTGGTAGCTGTGCTGCTAAAATAAATAGCTCCAGGGGTGTGGGACATCCAACCCTCCCTTATCTTTTGGTAGTGGTAATACCCACAGCTGTATTCTGGCCTGCCTTATCTTCCAGATTAAGGCCCCTTTTACACTTGTACGAGCTGAAAGTCACGTCGCATTGCATCAAAGTTGCACCAAAGTAGTGCAGGGACTACTTTGACATTACTGCGAATTGATGTCGCACAGATATGAACAGTACTCATTGGAAATCATGGGGTATGACTTATCATGCGACTTGTCCTGCGACTTGTGACTGCAAAGTGTGAAAGGGGCCTAACCCTCTAAAGATGATATCTATTTTCCGAAACCATTGTTTGAATATCCAAACTGGCGAATTGTGTAGTATATACAAAAGTTGAGGCATCCTGCTCATTTTTATTAAGTTATATAAGAGTTACTTAATTTTTATTAAGTTACATACTGATAAGGGTAATGGAAACCAAATTCCTATCAATGGAGCCATATTATGCATAATATTTTGTTTAAGGTTTGAGGTTATATATATCCCCAGGTATTTAATTATATTAACAATTTCCACCCATGGAACCTCCACTGGCAAAGGAGTTTCCAGGGGATCCACAGGTAAAAGTACCGATTTGTCCCAGTTTATTGTCAAACCAGAGAAGTGCCCAAAATCTGTTATTATATTTATCACTGCAATCAGGGAAGATTGAGTGTCTCCCAAAAATAATACGTCATCAGCATATAGCGCTTTTTTCCTCTGATGTCCAATGGTTCCACTGCCAAAGCAAAGAGCAGGGGTAATAAAGGGCACTCCTGCCTCATTCCCCGAGCCAATGAAAACATCCCTGAGCATTCATTATTTATTTTCACTTTCACCTTAGGTTCCCTGTATAACAACTAGAGATGAGCTTCAAGTTCGAGTCGCACAGTCGAACAGATTTTAAGAGTTCTGTTGTTTATGCACAATATACAGTATATGTATACATGTATGGAGTTTTGTGTTGCATTGCAAGTTTTACATAGAAACATATAGGTTTATACATCTCCCAGTCTCCTCTCACACACTTTTAGAGATTCCTTATCCTTGGTCCAGCTTGGCTAGGATTTTGTTTTGTAGTTTTTTCCCTGTTTATTTTCCTGGAACACTGTACAGCACCTGTAAATAGACTTGCAAAAACCACAAGTCTGCACTGTTTGTCATTACCTCACTGGACTGGTGACTGTGCCTGAAAGTGTGCTTGTCCCAGGGAGCTTCGTACCTGCTACCTATCCCCAGCTCACAATATGTATGGAGTTTGCATATATGGATGAGCTTCGAGTTTGAGTCAAACTCATGTTCGACTCGAACATTGACTGTTCGCCAGTTCACCAAACAGCGAACAATTTGGGGTGTTCGCAGCAAATTTGAAAGCCGCGGAACACCCTTTAAAAGTCTATGGGAGAAATCAAAAGTGCTAATTTTAAAAGCTTATATGTATGGTATTGTCATAAAAAGTGTTTGGGGACCTGGGTCCTGCCCCAGGGGCAATGGATCAATGCAAAAAAAGTTTTAAAAATGGCCGTTTAATGAATTGTCGGTCCGATAATACACATAAAAGTTCATTGATAAAAACGGCATGGGATTTCCCCACAGGGGAACCCCGAACCAAAAAAAAAAAATGGCGTGGGGTCCCCCAAAAATCCATACCAGACCCTTATCCAAGCACGGAACCTGGCAGGCTGCAGGAAAAGAGGGGGGACGAGAGAGCGCCCCCCCTCCTGAACCGTACCAGGCCACATGCCCTCAACATTGGGAGGGTGCTTTGGGGTAGCCCCCAAAGCACCTTGTCCCCATGTTGATGGGGACAAGGGCCTCATCCCCACAACCCTTGCCCGGTTGTTGTGGGGGTCTGCGGGCAGGGGACTTATCGGAATCTGGAAGCCCCCTTTAACAAGAGGACCCCCAGATCCCACCCCCCCTGTGTGAAATGGTAAGGGGGTACAAAAGTACCCCTACCATTTCACAAAAAAACTGTCAAAAATGTTAAGAATGACAAGAGACAGTTTTTGACACTTCCTTTATTTAAAGTCTTCTTTTTTCCATCTTCTTTCTTCCATTCTTTCTTCTATCTTCCTTTGGTTTCTTCCTCCATCTTCTTCTTCTGGTTCTTCTGGTTCTTCCTCCATTGTTCTAGTCCGGCATCTTCCTCCACGGCGTCTTCTTCCCTTCTTCTTCTCAGGCCGCTCCGCATCCATGATGGGAGACTCCTGCTGTGTGACGCTTCTCGTCTTCTGAGGCCCCTGCCCCCCTCTGATGCATGGGGACTTGACGGGGACTTCCCTGTGGCATTCCTCGTGATGTCAGAGGGGGGCAGGGTCACACATTATGTAACGTACCCCCTTACCATTTCACATGAGGGTCGGGATCTGGGGGTCCTCTTATTAAAGGGTGCTTCCAGATTCCGATAAGCCCCCCACCTACAGACCCCCACAGCCACTGGGCAAGGGTTGTGGGGATGAGGCCCTTATCCCCATCAACATGGGGACAAGGTGCTTTGGGGGCTACACCAAAGCACCCTCCCAATGTTGAGGGCATGTGGCCTGGCACGGTTCAGGAGGGGGGCGCTCTCTCATCCCCCCTCTTTTCGTGCAGCCTGCCAGGTTGCATGCTTGGGCAAAGGGTCTGGTATGGATTTTTGGGGGGACCCCACGCAATTTTTAAAAAAAATTTTGGAGCGGGGTTCCCCTTAAAATCCATACCAGACCTGAAGGGCCTGGTATGGAATTTAGGGGGACCCCATGCCATTTTTTAAAAAATTTTGGTTTGGGGTTCCCCTGTGGGGAATTCCCATGCCGTTTTTATCAATGAACTTTTATGTGTATTGTTGGACCGACAATTCATTAATAGCCACGAGTAGTTTTAAATGACTTTTTTTCCTTTAAATGTCATTTTGCTGTCAGACTGTTCTAAACACAGGAAACATGCGCCCCTTTACAGGCATACAATAGACACCCCCCAGGTATGAAATTTAAAGGAATATTACACTTTTATTGTTTCACTTTAAGCATTATTAAAATCACTGCTCCCGAAAAAACAGCCATTTTTAAAACTTTTTTTGCATTGATCCATGTCTCCTGGGGCAGGACCCAGGTCCCCAAACACTTTTTATGACAATAGCTTGCCAATAAGCCTTTAAAATTAGCACTTTAGATTATTCATGTTTGAGTCCCATAGACTTTAACGGTGTTTGCGTGTTCGAACAAACTTTTTGCATGTTCGCATATTCTGGTGCGAACCAAACAGGGGGGTGTTCGGCTCATCCATAAAAACAACCTCACCCAACTGACAAAACCAGAACCGAACTGGAAAGCAGCCAAGACCTGCCACAAACAATGCCTTTCAAGGCTGTCAAAAGCCTTGGCTGCATCCAATGGTGAAGGGTGTTTTTTCACTGCTCTGCCAGCCCACTGCCCCAGTGTGAAAGCATTCATTGATTTTAATAGAAATAGGTTTTCGTGAGCTTTTCAGGGACTTTTTTTTAGCGTGAAAGTGTCTGAAAAGCTCCTCAGTGTGAAAGGGGTCTATAGTTCTTGACCCTATGTTAACCGACCTGTAGATTTAAGTAAATCCACCTTATATTTGTACTGGTTGATCTGTTAGATATATACGCTGACTGATCAGGGTGTATACATTTTTTGATTATTTTTTTTTAACCTAGCAGCCAAAATCCTTTTAACATCTGTACCCAATAGAAATATTGGTTTATAGGAGTATAGGTTAAGTGGGTTAAGTGGGTCCTTTTCTTCTTTTGCAAAACTATAATGGATTCCATCATTGACACAGGCAACCTACCCTCCTACAAGGTACGAGCGGGTTAGAACATTATAATTTGCTTCCATTGCAGTAGCATTGGGCAAGGAAGATTTAGTAGTTAACCATATTTCAAACCATTCTGCATCGTCCAGTTTTCGTCCCAAATCTTCAGCCCACTTTTGGTTAATTTATCAGATTTTGATTTAGTCAAAAGTTGTGTGTAAAAAGATGATATCATTCCTTTAGCAAGTGGGTCATTTTTGCACATTGATTTAAAAGTGGAAAGGCTAAGTAAGGGTGATTCGCATTTGTAAGAGGTGTGAAAAAATATTTGATTTCATGCCGGGTAGAAGGCAGGATTTTTTAAAAAGGATAATAGGGGGTTATGTTTTGATTGTAGTTGATTTTTAGTTTTCAGACTGTCCCAGAGAGATACAAAATATTTAGTTATAGGGTTACTTAGTGTACGACAGTCTTTAGGTTGGAGCCTAAATAAATTAGAGATTGAAAGTGGATCACATTCCAAGGCTTCTATTAGTACCCATAATGGGATTTCCTTTACTGTTTGGTACTTGGTGATACTGGCCAGGTGGGCGGTTTTGTAGTAGCTGGCAAAATTGCGGAGATCAAGCTCTCCCTTAGTTCAAGGGGCTAATAATGTACATGCCGGTATGCGTGGTTTGATAGGGCCCCAAACAAATTTTGATACCTTTTGTTGCACCAGTCTTAGGTAATAAGATGGGATAGAAATTGGTAGTACTCGAAACAGGTATAATAACTTGGGCAAGATGGTCATTTTAGTTTTTCCTATCCAGGATAATGGGAGTTGTAATCACTGTTTTAATAATGTCTTTATTTGTTTTAATAAGGGGGGGTAATTGGCTGTGAATAGATCTGTAAAGGAGGTTGTTAGGTGGATTCCTAAATATGGGATAGACTTATCTGCCCAGGGGATAAAGGGAAGTGCAGCTTTTGCTGGAATCAATTCTGCATCAGTTAGGGAGATATCAAGAGCCAGACATTTCTGCGTACACACGAGCGGACTTTCCGGCAGACTTAGTCCGGCGGACCGGACTCCGTCGAACAATTCGATCATGTGTGGGCTCCAGCAGACTTTTTTTTCCCCAAAAGTCCGATGGACCTAGAAATAAAAATGTTTCAAATCTTTCAAACGGACTCGAGTCCGGTCGAAAAATCTGCTCGTCTGTATTTTAGTCCGATGGACTAAAACTGATGCTAGGGCAGCTATTGGCTACTGGCTATCAACTACCTTATTTTAGACCGGTCTTACGTCATCACGTACAAATCCGTCGGACTTTGGTGTGATCATGTGTAGGCAAGTCCGTTCGTTAGGAAAGTCCGTTGGAAGTCTGCCGAAAGTCCGTCAGATAGACAGTCAGACTAGTCCGGTCAAAAAGTCAGCTCGTATGTACGCGGCATTAGGTTTAATGGCCAGGCCCGATATTGACGCAAATCTACTTAAAATGGGCAAAAGATTAGGCCTGAAATTTGTGGGGATGACAGGAAAAGAAGGATATAATCCGCAAATATGCAAAGTTTATCCTGCAGACCTCCTACTTCAATGCCAGTAATCGTAGGATTGGTCCTAATAAATTGAGTTAAGGGTTCTAAAATAAGAGCGAATAAGAGAGTGGATAGTGGGCATCCCTGCCTTGTACCTCTTTTAATATTGAATGATTCGGATTTGTATCCTGCGTATTTTATGTATGCCATAGGCTTATTATATAATGCCATTATCCATTTTATGAAATGCGGGCTAAATCCCCATTTTTGTAAAGAGTATTTCAAGCAGGGCCATGAAACCATGTCGAATGCCCTCTTGATGTCCAAAGAAAGAAAGCAAGAAGGGATACAATGTTTTTTGCCGATATGTGCTATAAGTACCGCCCTGCGCACATTATCACCTGCTTGTCTATGCGGCATGAAACCTACTTGATCTTTATGTATTAAATTACAATTTATTTGCTTAAGACCTTTTGCTAAAACTTACAGCTTAATATCTAGATTCAGCAAAGAGATGGGGCGATAACCTGCGCAGGAGGCAGCATTGGAAAGGGGTTTTCTTGATCATGCATACTATTGCCATCAATGATTCTTGCTTGAAAGAATGGTCATTCAACAGTACATTAAATGGGTTGGCTAAAATGAGGGATAGAAGTTCTGTGAATGTATGGTAATATAGAGCCGAGGAACCATCCGGGTCTGGTCTTTTATTTGTCTTTAGTTCTTTAATAGAGGCAGCCACTTCCTCCGTTGATATAGGTTTTTCTAAAAGTGCTTTTTGATCATGGGATAAGTCTGGTAAAGTGATGTTAGAAAAGAAGGAATCAGCTTCGGTATCATTAAAATTTTGGGTTGATTTGTATAAAGATGCTAGATGTGTTTTGAATTTATGCACGATCTTGACTAGGTTGCTAGTGTAATTGTCTTCAGACACCTTCAGGCGAATTGGTTTAAATGATTTATTTATTTAATTTAGTGCTTGTGCTAGATAAGTGCCTGGTTTGTTGTTTTTTGTATAAAAATTATGTCTAGTGCATTTATAGGTTTTATCTGCCGTTTCCGTAAGAAATAAGTCATATTCTATACGCGTTTTTTCTAATCTGAATTTCGTGTTGGGTGACGAATTGTTTTGAAATGAAATAGATGCAGCATTAAGTCATTTTCTAGTTTTCGGGCAAGAATTTTACGTTCCCTTTTGAATAATGCCATTAGTCTCTGTATATTGCCTCGCAATACCAGTTTGTGGGCTTCCCAGAGTGTAAGGGGGGATATATCTGGTGTGTTATTGTGTTATCAAATATTCTTTTAAAGCCTGCTCAACTTTCTGGCATTGTGATGGATTTTTTAGCATTATGTCCGGTATATACCAAGTAGGATCATGTGCCTTTGGCATAGTGGAAGCTATGGTTGTAATTACCGCATTGTGGTCTGACCATGGAATGGGGAGAATATCAGATGCGATTATCTCAGGTATCATACCAATAGTTAAGAAAATATGGTCAATGCGAGAGAAGAATTGATGAGGTTGTGAAAAGTAGGTGTATCTTTTTTTAATTGGGTTGTTTTCTCTCCAGTAGGGATGAGCTTCACTTTCGAGTCGAACCCATGTTCGACTCAAACATCGGCTGTTCGATCATTTGCCGAATTGCGAACGATATGGGCCGTTTGCACCAAATTCGTGTGGCGCGTCACGGCCCATAATTCACTGCGGCATCGCAGTGCATTGCTGGCTGATGATTGGCCAAGCATGCAGCATGACCCGAATGCCTGGCCAATCACAGCCCCGTCAGTAGAGAGAGCTGTAATTGGCCAAAGCCAGGGTGGCTTTGGCCAATTATGGCTCAGGGGGTTTAGAACACGCCCCACACTATATAAGGCCACCTGCACGGCGGCCCTGTGTAGTGTGTTCCAGCGTGCTTAGATAGACAGAGAGACAGTGTAATTTCATTTGAGTTAGCTAGATTAGGCAGGACAGTCAGTGAGTTAGCTGCACTTACAGTGTATTGTGTATATATATGCATCCCAGGTGTTGTGTATATATATATATATATATATATATATATATATATATATATACACACTGTGTTCAGTTTAGCTAGATCCGTTCCTGTTATCTTCCTACTGACAGGCAGGCTTGTCTTGTTACAGTATTTACAGCTACCTGAAGAAAATTGCTGGTGTTCTTTTGATCCTATTAGTACCACAATCAGGCAGCTAGACTATTTACAGTTAGTGTAGTGCGTCCTCTTCAAAGTGTTCAGTTAAAGCTACAAGTTAGTTTAGTGTGACCTCTGCACAGTGTTCAGCTAAAGCTACAAGTTAGGGTAGTGCGTCCTCCTCACAGTGTTCAGCTAAAGCTACAAGTTAGTTTAGTGTGACCTCTGCACAGTGTTCAGCTAAAGCTACAAGTTAGGGTAGTGCGTCCTCCTCACAGTGTTCAGCTAAAGCTACAAGTTAGTTTAGTGTGACCTCTGCACAGTGCTCAGCTAAAGCTACAAGTTAGGGTAGTGCATCCCCCTCACAGTGTTCAGCTAAAGCTGCAAGTTGGTGTAGTGCGTCCTCCTCCCAGTGTTCAGCTAAAACTACAAGTTAGTGTAGTGTGACCTCTGCACAGTGTTCAGCTAAAGCTATAAGTTAGTGTAGTGCATCATCCTCACAGTGTTCAGCTAAAACTACAAGTTAGTGTAGTGCGACCTCTACACAGTGTTCAGCTAAAGATACAAGTTAGTGTAGTGCGTCCTCTGAACAGTGTTCAGCTAAAACTACAAGTTAGTGTAGTGCAACCTCTGCACAGTGTTCAGCTAAAGCTACAAGTTAGTGTAGTGCGTCCTCTGAACAGTGTTCAGCTAAAGCTACAAGTTAGTGTAGTGCGTCCTCCTCACAGTGTTCAGCTAAAGCTACCTGTAGAAGGTTGGTGGTGTTTTCCTGATCCTATCACTACCGCAGGCAGCTAAATAAGCTACAAGTTCGTTTTTTGTGAGCTCTGCACAGTGTTCACCTAAAGCTACCTATCGAATGTCGGTGGTGTTTTCCTGATCCTATCACTACCGCAGGCAGCTAAATAAGCTACAAGTTAGTTTTTTGCGAACTCTGCACAGTGTTCACCTAAAGCTACCTGTAGAAGGTTGGTGGTGTTTTCCTGATCCTATCACTACCGCAGGCAGCTAAATAAGCTACAAGTTAGTTTTTTGCGAGCTCTGCACAGTGTTCACCTATAGCTACCTGTAGAAGGTTGGTGGTGTTTTCCTGATCCTATCACTACCGCAGGCAGCTAAATAAGCTACAAGTTAGCTTTTTGCAAGCTCTGCACAGTGTTCACCTAAAGCTACCTGTAGAAGGTTGGTGGTGTTTTCCTGATCCTATCACTACCGCAGGCAGCTAAATAAGCTACAAGTTAGTTTTTTGCGAGCTCTGCACAGTGTTCACCTAAAGCTACCTGTCCAAGGTTGGTGGTGTTTTCCTGATCCTATCACTACCACAGGCAGCTAAATAAGCTACAAGTTAGTTTTTTGTGAGCTCTGCACAGTGTTCAGCTAAAGATACCTGTAGAAGGTTGGTGATGTTCTCATACTACAGGCAGGCAGTTGATTTTGCTAGCTGCATATATCCCAGCTTAGTGCAGCTACAGGCCATTAGTATGTCTGGAAGACCAACAAATAGAGGCAGACAGTCACAAGCCAAACAGATTCTACTTAACAACAAACCTACAGTCCCTGTCTTGTTTGAACCGCCTGTATACTGCTGTTCAGAGTATATAGGGCCTGGTGGCCCCACGCCTTTCCTTTTTTTAATTTAGGTGCAGGGTTCCCCTTAATATCCATACAAGACCCAAAGGGCTTGGTAATGGACTGGGGGGTACCCATGCTGTTTGTCTCACTGATTTTCATCCATATTGCCAGGACCCGACATTACATTCAAGCTGCAAGCAGTTTTAAATGACTTTTTTTCCTTTAAAAATGACATTTTGCGCAGGGACTGTTCTAAGCACGGGAAACACGCGCCACTTTACAGGCATACTATAGACACCCCCCAGGTACGATATTTAAAGGAATATTTCACTTTTTTTTTTTTTTACTTTAAGCATCATTAAAATCACTGCTCCCGAAAAAACGTCCGTTTTTAAAAGTTTTTTTTGCATTGATACATGTCCCCTGGGGCAGGACCCGGGTCCCCAAACCCTTTTTAGGACAATACCATGCAAATTAGCCTTTAAAATGAGCACTTTTGAATTTTCGGTCTGTTCGCAGGTTCTGGTGCGAACCAAATCGGGGGGTGTTCAGCTCATCCCTGCTCTCCAGGTATCAACCAAGTTGTACTTGGAGAGGAGTTGAGAGAATGATAATTTGGTTGTGGTATTGTAAGATGTGTAGGGCGATTTGTCAAGGAATGGGAGGATAACCTGATTAGAATCACCGCCTATAATTACCGTTCCAATTTTGTGTGTATTTACCACTTGCAAAAGATATGAGAGGAAATGGGAGGGATTATTGTTAGGAGCATAGTATGAGACAATAGTGACTGCTTTATCGATCAAATGTCCCAGAAGTATTATGTATCGTCCTTCAGGGTCTTTGATCTCTGATAATAAAGTGAAAGGGGTGGATTGGTGGAAAGCTATAAGAGTTCCTCTTTGTTTGGAATTTGCAGAGGATGTAAAAAATTGCGGGTAAAAAGGGGACATATATTTAGGAGTGGAATCATTAGTGAAATGTGTTTCCTGGAGACACACAATATGTGCCTTACATGCATGGAAAGTACGAAATGCTTTGGTCCTTTTTTGTGGTACGTTTAAACCCTGAACATTCAGGGATAATACGTTTAATGGTGCCATGGTAATTGACTATAAAGAATGGACTTACCAAGAAGAATACAATTCTGGGTTGGTGGCGCGACCTGTGTGAACTTAAAAGGTTTAGGAGAAAAAAGAGGTTTCGTCGAGCCTGAAGTGGAAGAGAAAGAAAAACAAGAAGCATAAAAGGTGAATATATATATAGCTTGATTTGAGACAAATAGATATGCAAAAAATTCCAAAAATTCCAAAAATTCCAAAAATTCCAAAAATCCAAAAAATGAAAAAAATTAAAAATTGGCCCATGATAGGGTATGTGGATCCCTATCAGGGGAAAAAATCGTCTACGTCAGACTCCCACACCATATGTGTGGGTGAACGAGGTAGACCAAGGAGGGCGCACGGGTCATCCGCATGCAGGAAAAAAGCCCTATATTGAGAACATCAATAAGATGCATGTATTTTGGGTAGCAGGTAAGTCAATAAAGGTAACTATTCTAGGTATTCCCATATAGCTGCCTAAAGAATATAATATCTTAATTAACTGGATCTATTATCTGAAGGCAATTTAGAATAGTAGTACCAAAGGAATTAATAACTGGGTTAAACCTAAGGTAATAGATACAATTTTAATCATTCTAAACTATTTTGTATATATTGCAATGGTATGCCTAAGGCTGTTACTATTTCTTTTAACTCTGTTCATATTCATACTAATATATTGGACAACATTAAAAAAGTTATGTTATCTCGGGTCGAAACGAGTGAGGCTATTTGGGATAATAGGGTTGTAAGAGGCTAATGGTCAGGTAAAGGGATTGTCAGTCTTCTTCTGACCCCTAATTAGCCTGAACATTTGCAGTATTTTGCTACTAGTCATTTCCTGACCATTTGTGAAGCTAAATCACAAAAGAATAAAAAAAGAAATAATTTATAAGAAAAATCAAAAAAGCACAACATTTCCAAATAGGGGTTAAGTAAGTAGGATTCATTTGCAAATCACTTATAGAATTTGAAAAGAAGGCATTGTCGCTGGTTGTAAAAATAAGTAAAATTCCTACGGATTCATATGTTCAACCAGGATATATTTATCTCTTATACGTTAAATTGACTGAAATCACTATGAGTTAATGTAATCAATCCATGGAATCTTCTTGATCCAAAGGAGTGGGGGCATATCTTATTCTTTTGTGAGAATGATGGTTCCCGCTATTCTACGTATTTTGGGGTGTGTTGCTTGTTGGTGGAGATGGAGCTGCTCTTCTGCACTGTGGGTAAGTGCAGATTGTTTCATGCATCAGGTGAAGGTTTATTAGGGTTTGTTGCAGTTCTTCAGGTGTTCTAGAGGTGTATCTCTTACCTTGAAAAGTGAATTTGATGGAGAAGGGGAATCCCCATTGGTATACAATATTGTGGTGCTGGAGTCCCAGTAATTGGGGTTTCATTGAGCGTCTTTTGGCAATAGTAAACTGGGATAGATCCGCAAACAGCTGGTACTTGTAACCTTGAAAGATTAAATCTTTTTTATCTCTGACCGCAGTCATAATTTGCTCCTTTGAACGGTAATAGTGGAATTTTACAATTATGTCCCTTGGGGGACCGTCTGTTTTCTTCGCTGTGAGGGCTCGGTGGACACTGTCTAATTCCAAATGTTCGATAGGGATGGATGGTTGAAGTTCTTGAAATAACGCTGTAATTGTAGACTATAGATCTGTCACCATTTCTGGAATTCCTCTTATGCGCAAATTGGATCTCCTGGCCCTATTTTCATAGTCCTCTAACTTAGATTGGAGTAATAAATTCTCTCTTCTTGCTAGTTATCTGTTCAGATGTCTGCTTTAATGCCTTGTGAAGCATTTTCTCAAACTGATGCAAAAGGGATGCTGGGGATGCTGGGGATATTTGTGAGGGATTATGTGAAGGAGTTAGTTCAGTTTGTGAATCAGCAGGGGAGATTAGCTGGGTTGCTTTTTGCCTGTGAGAACGCACTGAGGCAGTGAATGAGGAGGGAGCCACCGCCATTTTAGCTGCAGTGCACCCCTGTATGTCCTTTGTGAGGAGAATATTTGACTTGCCACGGTTTCCTCCAAACACCATTATGGTGGCTTAAAATTATATCAGTCTGTTCCCTGGTACAAGGGGGTGCTGAAGGATATGTTTTTTTTACTGCTATGTCCCTTGTGAAGGCAGCTTTATCCCTCAGCGGAGCGGAGGTCTAGCTTTCCATGTCTGTTCCGCCAGACTGCGCCTCCAGGCGCCCTACGTTCTTTGTTTCAGTTATCAAGTTGTCTCCTGCAGGCAAAGGACCACAGTATTATATGCTGTTATAGTAGAAAAAACAGCTGTTCTCTTTATCAGATCCTCTAATCCCCCAGCATTCTAGGAGCATATATTCATATTTTTAGATTGCATACACCAGAACTAATAAAGGTGACATAATGTACTATAATATACCACCTATTAGCAATACTCTCCATCTGTATTAACCAAATATCAACTTCCCCTTTATTTTCTAATTCTGTTAGTGTACGTATACCTGTGTGCGTAAAGTGCCATCTAGCTTTGTGTACCATAGACGTGTTTGCACACGATTCTCAATTTTCTTTGTAGTGCATAAAAAAAGGAAAACAAGGTTCCCTGCTTATCCACACACAACAATAAAAAAAAAGACAAACATAGAAAAAAACTTCCACTCTCCACACCTGGCCCTCACTGGGCCCATACCAGGGGGCATTTGAAGTAGACTTTAAATGTGATCAGTGTGATATTTAACCTTTTTCTTACTGTAGCCATTCTTGCCTCTATCCCTATCATGTAAAAAAAAACAAAGAAAAAAACAAAGAAAAAAAGAATAAAGACATAAAAAAAAACAAAATAAAATCCCTAAAAAGGGGAAATCCACAACCATTATTCCCCTTTCAAAAAATGCAGCCCCCGCTCCTAACAAAATATTAATAAACAGAAAATGATTACCTATTTAGTCTACTATGCAGTTACATATAACTATGAGGGATACAGCATAGCATATGTAATTTTTAACTGCTGAAATCTTTTTTAACCTATACAAATTTAGCCCTCTTCATCTGGAGTTCTGGGGAAAAGTCTGGGAACATTAAGATTCTAATTCCATTATAGAATATATCCCTCTTTTCTCTCGCTTTTTGAAGTATAATATCTTTGTCTTTATAATGGAGCATTTTTACCAAAAATGGCCTAGGCTGGCCTCCTGGCAGTGGTATTCTATAGGGCACTCTATGTGCTCTCTCATAGAGCACATAGAGTGCCCAATCAGTGCAGACAGGGTATCTGTCTCTTAGGGGGCCTGTTAAACCACCGAGAAGTTAGTTCTTTTTAATGGAATTCCCCACAAAAAAAGCATGAAATCCCCCTAAAAAACCATACCAGACCCTTATTCCAAGGATGCAGCCTGGCTCTCTAGGGAACAAGCATGACCTCCCTCCCTAACGATACCAGACCACATTTAGGGTGCCTTGCCAGTGGGACACCCTAACAAAGCACCTTGTTTCCATGTTGATGAGAACAAAATCCTCTTCCCCACAAAATTTCCCAGGTGGTTGGGGGGGTCTCCAGGCAGGGGGTTTATCAGAACCTAGAAGAACCCTTTAATAATAAGGAAGCACCCATGTAGCACCCCCCCCCCCCCCACAGTGAATGAGTAAGGGGTATGTGGTACCCCTACTTATTCATGAAAAGGATAAAAAAAACTCAAATGTCCCATGACAAAAAAAAACTCCAAAAAATGTCCCATGGTGTACATCCACCATCCATCGCATTTTCTAACAATGTAGATCCATGTCAATCATGTCGCCAGATGCCGCTGACAGAAAAAATAATGCCACTCCCTGAGGGGGAGCCAGTATCGAGGGGCTTTCAAATTCCAATAAACACCTTGCCTGTTGACCCCGACAACCACTGGGCCAGGATTGTTGGGAAGGGGCCCTTGTCCTCATCAACGAGGGGGGCTTGGTGCTTTTATCATGGGGCAAAGTACCCCCGTGTTGCAGGTGTGTGACATAGCATGATTTAGCATGCATTCTCACTCCCCCTTTTCCTGGCAAGCCATGATTCGCAGAGCCTTTTAAACTATTGCAGAGCATATCCTCTCCCCAGAATCAACGTCGCAGATCTTTCACCTTACAGGTAGAACATAGTAAGGAGGTTAGGACTTTGTGTGAGGCAAGTGGCAGCTGAAATAAGGTAATGCGTTTATGGTGCTAATCAGTGGCGGCTGGTGCTCAAAATTGTTGGGGGGGCGCAAACGAACTGAAACATTCTGAAAAATACTGAAACAAACACATCAATTGCAGCCAACTGTGCCCATCAAATGCAGCCAACGTGCCCATCATATGCACACTCTTTGCTCATCAAATGCAGCCAACTGTTCCCCATCAACTATGCCCATAATATGCAGCCACTGTAGCCCGCAAATGCAGCCAACTGTACTCCATCAATTGCAGCCTTTGTGCCCATAATATGCAGCCACTGTGCCCACCAGCTGTCTTCCCGGCACTGACCCCATTGTGGTGGCATGTCAGGCGGCAGGCTGTGGGACGGTAGCATGGCAATGGATGCAGGAATCCTCCATGCATGTCTTCTTCCTGTATTCCTTGGCACCAATGGGATCGCATCTGCCTTCAGCCAATCAGGTGCCTGGTATTACAACCGGGCCTCCTGATTGGCTGAGAGGCAGTTCTATGTTAGCAAAACAAATATTAATTTGTTTTGCTAACACACCTGGGTGCACTGCCAGAGCAATGGCCTTGCTACAGGGTGTCCCTGACATTTCCCCCTCCCAAGGGGCAGGCTCTGGATGCCCAACTGGTCCTTCATTTCTGGATGAGCAAGAAAAAAGGCACAAACTAACCTCTTTGCATGGATATTGCATTTAGGTTCCCAGGAATTATCTTTCAGGCCGTACCCTTCCCACTTAATCAGAAATTGTACCTGTTTGTTTCGCCTTTTTGCCTTTTCCTGCAATATAGAATGGCTTCCAGATCATATTCCTCATTTCCATCAATCAAAACAGGTTCCTGTGGTCTAGGCCCTCTGTCAGGGAAAGGATCTGTTACTGCAGGTTTTAATAGTGAAACATGGAACACAGGATGGATCTTAAATGACTCGGGTAAGGAAAGTTCATACGATGCCTCATTTAACTTTTTCTTCACCGGAAATGGTCCAATAAATTTGGGTGCCAACTTCTTTGATGGACACTTCAACTTAAGATTTGTTGTAGAGAGCCACACCTGATCACCCAGCTGTAGATTCAGTTCCCCTCTTCTCTTCTTATCAAAGGCCCTTTTGTTGTCAGCCTGCACCTTGGCCACTGCCTCCTGCAAGATCTTATTGTTGCGATTGAGAAAATCCACAATATTTTGGACTGCTGAAACTGTAGACTCTGAAATGAAATCAGGCAGAAATGACAGATGAAAACCATAATTGGCAAAGACAGGGGATTGCCCTGTAGCTGAGTGATTGGCATTGTTGTAGGCAAATTCTGCTAATAGTAGTAATGGTACCCAATCATCCTGAGCAAAAGATGTGAAACATTGAATGTACTGTTCAAGTGTTTGATTGGTCCTCTCTGTTTGCCCATTAGTTTGGGGATGGTAAGCTGAGGACAAGGCCAACTCAATCTTCAACACTTCACACAAGGCTCTCAAGAAAAGTGAAGTGAACTGTACCCACAATCTGATATGTTTGCAGAGATCCCATGCAGCCTAACAATCTCTTTAACAAACACTCAGGCAGTTTCCATAGCAAATGGGGTGCTCTTCAAAGGTAGAAAGTGGGCCATCTTGGTTAACCAGTCTACTACTACAAAGATTGCCTTGCATCCCTCAGCAGGTGGAAGTTCCTCTATAAAATCCATCGAGACCATGGAGGATGATCTCCATCAGAAAGGGGTAAAGGATTTAGCAGACCCCATGCCCTATTTCTTGCTTTCTTTGTTCTGAATGCAAACAGAGCATGAGTTCCATACTACTTGCAAAATACTTCCAAATCAGGCCACCAGAATGTACGCTGTACCAGCTCAAGAGTTTTTTTTTATGGATGCCAAAATGACCTGCCAGCGGATGATCATGAAGCACCCTCAGGACCCCTACTCGTGCACTTTCTGGGACAAAAATTTGGTTCCCTCTCCAAAGCAAGCAGTCTCTTGTTAAGGTCATTCCAGAGGGACTAAGAATGTTTGTGGAAGCTTATTTGATCTGTGAGAGAAGATCTGTTTGTAACAGTAGAAAGTTTCCCACGGGCAAGATGGTATCTCCAACTGACAAGTCCTTGGGATCATCGCACATATGGGACAGAGCATCTGGTTTTATGTTCTTTGATCCAGCTCAGTATGTAATACGAAAAGAAATCAGGAGAAAAACAGGGCCCATCAAGCTTGTCATGGCTTCAGTCACTTGGCGGATCTCAAATACTCTAGATTTTTATGGTCGGTGTATATTAGTATAGGATGGGCTGCACCCTCCAACAAGTACCTTCACTGCTGCTTTGATGGCCAACAGTTCACAATCTCCCACGTCTAATTTTTCTCCACTGGGGAGAGTTTCCGAGAAAAGAAAGCCACAGGGTGCATTAAGTCCTTGATCCCCTGCCTCTGGGGAAACAACTGCCCTTACTGCTGTTTCAGATGCATCAACCTCCAGGATGTAGGATAAAGATGGGTCAGGATGACTGAGGATTGGAGCTGAGGTGAAACGTTTTAGTGTTTTGAAAACATCTTGTAATCAGGGTTCCAGCAGAAGTGTCATATGACGTCCAGCAGGATAACATGCCGGCGCGCACCCATGAGGGTGCGCAGCGTGGCGATCGCCAGTTTAATGTGTCAGTCTGACACGCCGCATCTCTGATCATGTTAAGAAGCCATGTGATCAGCTGTGACCAATCACAGTTGATCATTACGAGAACCAGGAAGTGCCGGTAAATGGCATTCCTCGGTTCGCGCTGACAGGGAGAGCTGATCGGCGGCTCTCCCTGTCAGAGTGGGGGGGTCTGTGTGATTATCAGCACAGCCCCATCATATGTGCCAATCAGCTGCCAATCAGTGCCCAGCAGTGCCCCAATAATAAAGTCTGCCAGTGCCCACCACAGTGCCAATCAGTGCCCATCACAGTGCCAATCAGAGCCCACCACAGAGCCAGTGTCCATCACAGTGCCAATCAGTGCCCAGCATTAATACCTGTCAGTACCTGCCCAATCAGTGCTGCCCATCAGTGCCATCTATTAGTATCCATAAATGCCATCTGTCAGTGCCAATCAGTGCCACCTGTAAGTGCCCATCAATGCTGCAGACCTTAATCTTTTAAATAATTTGGGCATCAGGGGCAAAGGATAGTGGTTCTTCACTGTAATTTTATTTAATTCCCGATAATCCACACATGGACGGAGGGAATGGTCTTTTTTCATTACAAAGAATATCCCTGCTCCTTCTAGGGAGGTGGACGGGTGGATGAACCCCTTTTTGAGATTCTCGTTGATATATTCCTTCAGTGCCTCTTGTTCCTGTTCTGACAGCGGTAATATACATCCAAACAGAATTTCAGCCCCAGGCAGGAGCTCAATCAGGAAGGTATATGGACGATGGGAAGGCAGGGAGTCTGCTCCCCGTTTACTGAAGACATCAAGAAACTGGTGATCTGGTTCAGCTACTGACTGGAGTGCACCTGGATCAGAGTCCATACGTAGGATGTAAATCCATAAGGGATGTAATGGCATCAAGATTCGGTAGTTCTTTATGTTGAGAGGAAGAAGTAACAGGTAGTGGGGGTGTTTCTTGAGTCACCAACCCAGAACTGATACAGGAACCATCGGCTAAATAGACACACAGTTCATACGTCAATGGCTGCAGGTGAATATGTTGCTGGGTGGCGAAGCCCAAGTCAATGAAACAACTGCATGCTCCGGAGTCAATAATAGCGTTGACTGCGATGGTACCTTCTGGAAGCTGGAACGAGAGGCGGAGACAGGCCCATGCAAAACTGGTGTTGCAGAGCTGCATCATTCCACTGGGTGTCTGCACTCCAGCGTTTGAAGTCTGAGACATAGTCCTAAGATGCTCTGTGGCCTTGCTGGAGCGCATGGAGAGCAGTCTCTGCTGTGGTAGTCTGTTGTGGATCGTCATAAAGCTGGTACATAGCGTCAAAGGATGACATAGCAAGCATTTGTTAATTATTCTCCTCAAGCAACCGGCGGGCCCAGATCTGGGGCTCCCCTTGAAGCAATGATATGATAAATCCAACCTTGGTGGATTCCATTCAAAATGTCTGGGGTTGCAAAGCAAAATACAGTTGGCATGTGTTGCAGAAGGCCCGAAACTTGCTTTGGTCCCCTGAGAACCTCTCGGGAGTGAGAACTCTGGGCTCGGGTGGGAACATTGCCACAGAAGGAGAGGAAACAGTCTGTGTAGACGTGGCAGAGAAAGTTGTAGCGGTACTGGCAGGAACTGCTAATGTCTGTACTTGTTCTTCCAGCTTAAGGTACCCTTCTTGTATGACTGCACAGCTTGTGTGAGGGCTGTAAGATGTTGACAAAGTCCATCCATATGTGAGGCTCCATCTGCAGGCTCAGACATGGCTGTCTGATACTGTCATGTACCTCATATCAGAGTCTGACGGTAGGAGACCTCTCTTACAGCCCTGGCTCTGGGACCACTGGAGTTGCAACAGTGGCAGCGAGAGTGCAGCGAGGTGGTAGTGCCTGTGAGATCAGCTACTGATGGCACAGATGAGTAGTGCTGGTACACCAGAACAGCTGGACTGTAAGTAGCAGCTGGAGGTGGTGGTTGTAGATGTGGGTCAGCGACCCCAGGCACTGGCAGGTACAGGATCAGGAGCAGGCTGGAGCTGGGTGAGACAAGCCGTGTCAACATGTGTAAGTAATACAGCAGGCAGAGAATAGTCAGTAGACAGGCAGAGGTTGTCAGCAGAAAGTGGGGCAGGTACTGGTTCAGCAGGGTCAAGGCAAGCTGGGGTCGGATAGGAGAAGACAGAGGTGGTCAAACAGAGCCGGGTCAATATAGGTATCAAGAGCAGGTACAGAATCAGGACTCAGGTACAGCTGAAGATCAGATGGCACTGCACTAGCGCCGCTGCTGTCCTTTTAAAGGGTCATTGGAGCCAAGAAGAGTTAATGTGAGCGCACACGCACCTGCAGTGTGTTCCCACGCACACGCCGCTGTGTGGCCCGGTGGGCACTCATAGGAACTCATGTGCAAACGTCTGCATCTGGCTTGCTTACAGGGTGTCCCTGACACTGTCAATGCTCAATGCATTTTGTGTAAAAACACTTAATCAGGAGCAGATGCATCCGTTAGTCTGTAAAAAAATATATATAAATACTGATAAGTTCTGGTTCACTTGCATGTCCTGTGTGGTTAACGGACATAATCTGCACACACAGGACATGCAGAGTTGCACACCATAGCTACAATTTATCCCTCATTGATTTAGCAGCCTCAGATTGTAGCTGTGTGTGCTCTTCACTTGTGGGACCGCCTGGCTACCTGTTGCCCGGGAGCTGTGATGTGCACCTGGTGCTCTCCCCCTCCCCTTTCCTCCTCACGTCAGGGGGAGTGGGCGGGATTGCTAGGTGTGCATTGGCATCATGCTGGACGCTGGGTGTCATTCTGATGTCACGACGTGTGCGTCTTTCCACGCTCTGGCTGATATATAGGTGGAGCCCTTCGGGGCCATCACGGATGGCGTTGCCGCCCAGAGGGGGACGCCTCTCCTCACCTATCATGCCTAATGTGATGCTAAAGTTTACCTGCGGGTGGGCTGGACGCCTTAAGCATGCGCTACTGCTAGCGCCTTATCTGCACCATGGGCCACGCTACATTATCCTACACAACCTGTCACCTGATATATTTACACATGAGATAACTATTTTGGTATGTATGGATCTTTCTTTGCTGTGCACAACTCTTTGGTTTCTTCACTCATTTTGGTTCTTATATACATGACTGCCTTACACACTTTGTACCTTCAGTTTCACTTATCTGGATTTGGTCCAATGGTATACTCTTGTCCTCTGTCACTCCTTTCACAAACCTTCCCCACTGGATACCTGGTTCTCACTTGGTTCAAACTATCATTATCACATGAGAGCTTTATAGCATAATATTTTTTCACAGACTCCTCTGGAGCCCCACCCTGTGTTATCACTTACACCACATGGAGAATCTAAGTTCCTGGGGACCTTGTGTTTGGGAGTCTGCCCTGTGTGCAGTGTGGCTTTCTCAGCTCCCAGGACAGATGACCTACCCCAGCGGTTCCTTCCATTTGCAGTATTACATATCCCTGTTTTCCAGTCCCATGTAAGTAACCAGATCATAACATCTTCTATTCCCCTTCCTTTGATGCTGGAGTTCTTACCAGAACTTATTGGTATTTATATATATTTTTTTTTACAGACTAATGGATGCATCCGCTCCTGATGAAGTCTTTTTACACAAAACTCATTGATCATTGACAGGATGCAACCTTGTTTTAGCCAATCATCATAGCATCTTTTTATAATTCCTGTTATACTTGTTATTCTCTTACACAGAGTGTATACTCCATGCATTTGGTCACTGGAATGTGCTGTTATTTCGTTTTCAGTGCTATACATACATGAACTGTTTGGAATTGTATTTTATATTTTCTAATTCTATGTGTCTATGAACTGTACTTCATTCAACCATTACCTACATGTGGCTTTTAATGTACTTTATACTGAGTGCGATATACCCTCTTTATGATAATAAACTCATTAAGTCAACATATACACATTACATTATTTCAGCTGCCACTTGCCTCACACAAAGTCCCAACCTCCTTTCTATGTTCTAATTAATCAGGGATGGAGGTACATATTGCCATACGTATGCCTTAATCAAAATCCCCATTTTTTTCTCCCTCCCCCTTTTCACCTTACAGGTAGCTGAGGCTGTGCTATGTAGTTGGTGCATATCTGATGACATTTTGGCTGAATGTCTGGTGAAAGGTTTTGCTGGGATTTGACGGCCATTCTCCCATTTCTCTGCCTCCCAATACACCACTGCAGCTGTTTAAAACCACTTCTTGCCTCAGTAAGCCCTATTTTCCATCTGTAGATTGCCCTATATTTTATCATTGTCTCTTCCGCCCCCTCCACTTTTTTCTTGGGGGGTAGATATATCACATATTATCTAGAACCTATACCCCTGTGAGCCCCTGAGGAAGCCTTGACTGTGAAACGCATCGGGACTATTAATCCATTACCTAATTTTTGTAATTCTTTGATGGTCTATCTATGTAATTTACTACATGATTAGCTAAAATTAATGTATCTGTATACAATATGAGGGACGTATATGGGGTATTGTTAACGTTTGCATTGGCGTTTTTCTTTTTTTTTTTTTTTTTTTTTTTGCAATATGGGTGTTTTGCATACACTTACTTTTTAACATTATTAATTACATTTAGATTTTTTTTTTTATGTAAACAGTGTGTTTTGTTTCCTGAGGTTGCATCTATCAGCATCTTAAGTCCCACATTTATTTATTTTTTGGGGATAAACGCCCCCTGTTTATTATGCAGCTATTTAGGACATGACCCAGAAACTAGCGGCAATCACTTTAGTAGAGGTGCCTACTGCAGTGATTTCCAGCTTCCACAGGGGTTGGCCAGTGTGCTGTGCAAAAGCATTCCTAAACTTCAACTTTAAAACTGTAAACATCCTCCACTTTAGGGCAGATAAACTGAGGACAGATTGAAGCAACACCTACATAAAGGATTCAGTAGGGAGACTTTCACACCTCACCTGGGCGTCAGCGATAAAGCGCTGTTATTTTTAAAGGGGTCTTAAAGATATCAATAATATATTTATCTGCAAGTAAATTATCTGTATATTTATAGGAGTGAAGTATTGACCATCTCCATGGAAGTCCAAGAAGTGCATTTTCCATGGCTGTTGAATTCCCCTTGTTTACTAAATAGGATGCACTGTGCAAGTACAATTCTCAACATTTATGAAAACATGGTTAGCAATTAGTGAAATATTAAAGCAATATTAACTACTTCCGGACTGCCGCACGCCGAAATACGTCCTAACTTTGAAGAGGAATATCGTTGTTATGGCAGCAGCTAGCTGCCATAACCCCGGTATCCTCTTCGGCGGGCCATCTGGTTTCCGATAATAATGGTCTCTGCGGCAGGAGAGGGCCCCCCTCCCGCCACTCTCCGGTGCCCTCCATCGCTTACCAGAGCCAGCGGATCCTTCTCGGTGTTGGGTATGGAGACGAATGAGGGGAAGATGGCCCCCACCCATATCCATACAATTGCAGGGCGGAAGCAATGTCAAAACATCACTTCCGCACATAGCTCTTAAAGGGCCATTTATTTTATTTTTTTCAAATGACAATTTTTTTATTGCATTTTTGTGTAAATATGAGATCTGAGGTCTTTTTGACCCGAGATCTCATATTTAAGAGGTCCTGTCATGCTTTTTTTCTATTACAAGGGATGTTTACATTCCTTGTAATAGGAATAAAAGTGACACAATTTTTTGTGGCGCCATGATTGCGTGCAGAAGTGAACGCATATGTGAGTAGCGCACGCATATGAAAACGGTGTTCAAACCACACACGTGAGGTATTGCCGTGATCGATAGAGTGAGAGCAATAATTCTAGCCCTAGACCTCCTCTGTAACTCAAAACATGCAACCTGTAGAATTTTTTTTAAACATCGCCTTTGGAGATTTTTAAGGGTAAAAGTTTGTCGCCATTCCACGAGCGGGCGCAATTTTGAAGCGTGACATGTTGGGTATCAATTTACTCAGTGTAGCATTATCATTCACAATAAAAAAAAAATGGGCTAACTTTACTGATGTCTTATTTTTTAATTCAAAAAAGTAAATTTTTTCCTAAAAAAGTGCATTTGTAAGACCACTGCACAAATACGGTGTGACAGAAAGTATTGCAACGACCGCCATTTTATTCTCTAGAGTGTTAGAAAAAAATGTATAATGTTTGGGGGTTCTAAGTAATTTTCTAGCAAAAAAAAAAAAACAGTTTTTAACTTATAATAAACAAATCTCAAAAAGAGGCTTGGTCCTTAAAGCGGGGTTCCACCCAAATTTTGAACAATATCTGTATGTATTCTCTTCCTTGCCTAGATGCTGACATGCCATTTAAAAAAATTTAAATCGCCGTAATTACCTTTTATTTTTCTATTCTTCTTTGCACTTCCTGGTTCTCCTCCCGTGGGAGTAGGCGTGTTTCTAGCCTCTCCCAGACTCCTGGGAGCTAGTCTCAGGCTTCCCAGGATGCCACTGAGCATGTGCGGGAACGAGCGGTGAATGCTGGGAGCACAGCATTCACCACATTCAGGAAATAAATGCTTGTGGGCTTCAAATGCCCACAATGAAGATGGAAACTGCCTGCAGTGAATAATATAAGTTATTCTTTCCGACGAAATCTGACACAGGCGGACATATTACACACAATATGTGAGTATGTAATGCTGAGAAGAAAAGTTTATGAATGAACTCAAAAAAAAAAAAAACGATAGATAGGTGGACCCCCGCTTTAAGTGGTAATATATTGCGGCTTACCAGTCATTAGATGTGGCAGCTGCATTTGTTTTCTTTTCTTTGCCTTTTCCCCCCTCTTGTTTTCATCTGGTGATCTTGCCAGTAACACACCTCCTGTATTGGTGAGACACAACCCTGGAGGAATGAGCAGATGAGGCACAGCAGATGGCAGCATTGTTGGTCTGGGGGAGGGGACTGTTGAATCCAAGAGCAGATTTAGAACCACTAACAAATTGAGGCAAAACTCCAGTCAATCAGTTACATTTTTTACACTTTCTGGATAAAAGTTTTACATGAATGAGTAAATGCTGATCATTTTAATCACCCCTGACCAGGGCTGCTGCTAGAAATCATGGGGCCTTGTACGGCCTTCCTAAAATGGTCCCACCACCCTACCTACATGACACCTATCCCCCTGGGGGGAAGCAAAACAGTGGCATTGACTTTAGCCCCCTATGTCTCAAAAAAAAAGAAAAAATCCTATTTCCTGGGCCCCTTTGCTGACCTAATGGGATCCAGGGAAATGTAATTTAGGCCCTGGTAAACAATTACTAGCGGGGGTGGTCTAGTAGAATCCATTTATTTAGGAAGAATTGAACAATAAAGTTGCCCTGGGCCCCCCCCTGTTTAGCTGATGAGGTCTGGGTCCAGTACCACAGGGCCAATTGTACTGCTTTATCAGTGGCCCTTCCCCTGACAGTGCTAAGTGGTTTGTCTCATCCATTCTGCTGGAGAGCTTGTGCTGTGAAAAACAGACTTGCTGGATTGATTATGAGATAAAAATAGAAGAAAAAGTCTAAAAAGGGAAATTGATACAGCCATCACATCTAAGAATTGGTAAACTGCAATATAATAAATGTTTACTTTTGGGTTTAATACTGCTTTAAACATAGGGGAAAGTAGTGGGATTCCAAAAATAAAAAGATTTAAATACATGTGAAAGCAAAGGGTTCCTGAAACAATCAGAAAATTCCTATGGGAATAAATGAATGTCATGTTTATGGCAAATTAATTTAAGCATAATACAAATATAAATTAAAGCAGCAGATGACAAGAGTGTAGTTGAAATAGAATATTCTGACTTGGAATAATGTGTAACTTTCACTTTAAAGCTGAACTCTGGGATAAGCACATATTGTCTAAATACAATATATTTCCTCTGTGCAGGAATGAGCTTTGAGTTCGAGACGAACTCATGTTCGAATCGAACATCGGCTGTTCGCTAGTTTGCCGAACAGCGAACAATTTGGGGTGTTCGCTGCAAATTCGAATGTCGCGGAACACCCTTTAAAAGTCCATGGGAGAAATCAAAAGTGCTAATTTTAAAGGCTTATATTCATGGTATTGTCATAAAAAGTGTTTGGGGACCTGGGTCCTGCCCCAGGGGACATGGATCAATGCAAAAAAAAGTTTTAAAAACGGCAGTTTTTTCGGGAGCAGTGATTTTAATAATGCTTAAAGTGAAACAATAAAAGTGTAATATCCCTTTAAATTTTGTACCTGGGGGGTGTCTATAGTATGCCTGTAAAGGGGCGCATGTTTCCCATGTTTAGAACAGTCTGACAGCAAAATGACATTTCAAAGGAAAAAATCATTTAAACTACTCGCAGCTATTAATGAATTGCCGGTCCGACAATACACATAAAAGTTCATTGATAAAAACGGATGGGGATTCCCCACAGGGGAACCCCGAACCAAAATTAAAAAAAAAAAAATGACGTGGGGGTCCCCCTAAATTCCATACCAGGCCCTTCAGATCTGGTATGGATATTAAGGGGAACCCTGGCTAAAATTTAAAAAAAAAAAATGGCGTGGGGTCCCCCTCAAAATCTATACCAGACCCTTCAGGTCTGGTATGGATTTTAAGGGGAACCCCGTGCCAAAATTTAAAAAAAAATGGCATGGGTCCCCCAAAAAAATCCATACCAGACCCTTATCCAAGCACGCAACCTGGCAGGCTGCAGGAAAAGAGGGGGGATGAGCGAGCGCCCGCCCCTCCTGAACTGTACCAAGCCACATGCCTTCAACATTGGGAGGGTGCTTTTGGGTAGCCCCCCAAAACACCTTGTCCCCATGTTGATGAGGACAAGGGCCTCATCCCCACAACCCTTGGCCAGTGGTTGTGGGGGTCTGCGGGTAGGGGGCTTATCGGAATCTGGAAGCCCCCTTTAACAAGGGGACCCCCAGATCCTGTCTCTCCCCCCTGTGTGAAATGATAAGGAGGTACAAAAGTACCGCTACCATTTCACTAAAAAAGTGTCAAAAATGTTAAAAATGACAAGAGACAGTTTTTGACAATTCCTTTATTTAAATGCTTCTTCTTTCTTCTATCTTCTTTCGTCTTTCTTCTTTCTTCTATCTTCTATCTTCCTTCGGTTTCTTCCTCCATATTCTTCTTCTTCTGGTTCTTCTGGTTCTTCCTCCGGTGTTCTCGTCTGGCATCTTCCTCCACGGCGTCAGCGTCTTCTTCCCTTCTTCTCCTCGGGCCGCTCCACATCCATGATTGCATGGAGGGAGGCTCCCGCTGTGTGACGCTTCTCTCTTCATCTTCTTCTCTTCGTCTTCTTCTCTTCATCTTCTTGTCTTCTTCTTCTTTTCGGGCTGCTCCGCATCCATGATGGCATGGAGGGAGGCTCCCGCTGTGTGACGCTTCTCCTCTTCTGATGGTTCTTAAATAACGGGGGGGGCGGAGCCACCCCATGCCCCGCCCCCTTTGACGCACAGGGACTTGACGGGGACTTCCCTGTGGCATTCCCCGTGATGTCAGAAGGGGGTGGGGTTACATAACGGGTGACCCTGCCCCCTCTGACATCACGGGGAATGCCACAGGGAAGTCCCCGTCAAGTCCCTGTGCGTCAGAGGGGGCGGGGTCACCGGGTGGCTCCGCCCCCCATTATTTAAGAACCGTCAGAAGAGGAGAAGCGTCACACAGCGGGAGCCTCCCTCCATGCCATCATGGATGCGGAGCAGCCCGAAAAGAAGAAGAAGACAAGAAGATGAAGAGAAGAAGAGGAAGAGAAGAAGATGAAGAGAGAAGCATCACACAGCGGGAGCCTCCCTCCATGCAATCATGGATGTGGAGCGGCCCGAGGAGAAGAAGGGAAGAAGATGCCGACGCAGCGGAGGAAGATGCCAGACGAGAACACCGGAGGAAGAACCAGAAGAACCAGAAGAACCTGAAAAAGAAGACGATGGAGGAAGAAACCGAAGGACGATAGAAGATAGAAGAAAGATGAAAGAAGATAGAAGAAAGAAGAAGCATTTAAATAAAGGAATTGTCAAAACTGTCTCTTGTCATTTTTAAAATTTTTGACACTTTTTTAGTGAAATGGTAGGGGTACACCCCCTTACCATTTCACACAGGGGGGAGGGACGGGATCTAGGGGTCCCCTTGTTAAAAGGGGCTTCCAGAATCAGATAAGCCCCCCGCCCGCAGACCCCCACAACCACCGGCCAGGGTTGTGGGGATGAGGCCCTTGTCCTCACAACATGGGGACAAGGTGTTTTGGGGGCTACCCAAAAGCACCCTCCCAATGTTGAGGGCATGTGGCCTGGTACGGTTCAGAAGGGGGGCCACACTCTCGTCCCCCCCTCTTTTCTTGCGGCCTGCCAGGTTGCGTGCTCGGATAAGGGTCTGGTATGGATTTTTGGGGGGACTCCACGCCGTTTTTTTTTTTTTTTGGCGCGGGGTTCCCCTTAAAATCCATACCAGACCTGAAGGGTCTGGTATGGAATTTAGGGGGACCCCCACGTCATTTTTTTTTTAAATTTTGGTTCGGGGTTCCCCTGTGGGGAATTCCCATGCCGTTTTTATCAATGAACTTTTATGTGTATTGTCGGATGGCAATGCAATAGCCACGAGTAGTTTTAAATGGGTTTTTTCCTTCGAAATGTCATTTTGCTGTCAGACTGTTCTAAACACAGGAAACATGCGCCCCTTTACAGGCATACTATAGACACCCCCCAGCTACGAAATTTAAAGGGATATTACACTTTTATTGTTTGACTTTAAGCATTATTAAAATCACTGCTCCTGAAAAAACGGCCATTTTTAAAACTTTTTTTTGCATTGATCCATGTCCCCTGGGGCAGGACCCAGGTCCTCAAACACTTTTTATGACAATAACTTGCATATAAGCCTTTAAAATTAGCACTTTTGATTATTCATGTTCGTGTCCCTTAGACTTTAACGGTGTTCGCGTGTTCGAACGAACTTTTTTCCTGTTCGCATGTTTTGGTGCGAAGCGAACGGGGGTGTTCGGCTCATCCCTATTGTTCATAAATCACACACAATTTTGAGAAATATGTTTCATAATGCTATACCTGACTCAAGCTGGGCTCCTCCACATCTTCTTCCTGGGTGGAACGCCCAGGTTGGAAGTCAGAAGCCTCAGCTGGGGTGGAAGGAAAAGTGGAAGGAAGTGTTGAGAGTGATGGCCTGATTTCAGTCTGGTCTGACAGAAACTGTAGTCTGTCTTAGTACCAGAGCCTGGGGACATAAATGTCATCTGCTGCTGCTCCTGATCTCATGGAATCCTGGACCTTCTTGCGCTCCCTATTATAAGTGCTCCTCAGGCCGCCAATATTGCACTTCAAGTAGGAGATGGTTGCCGTGGGGATCTGAGGCTTCACAAATTCCAGCAATTTATCCAGTGCTGCCTTTATCTTTAGTCAAATTGTATAAAAGGGTGTTTTGTCTGCCACAGACAGGGCAGCTCTCCATATAAATCAATGAATTGGGGGAGGAAATCATGATCGTTGAATTGATTCATTTTATCTGCAAGACACAACACAAGACAAACCCTAATGTCAGGCTAAACTCTCCTAATCTTGTCCCAATATAGGCCTCAATCTCTAAGCAGTATAGGCCACTGATGCCCCAAGTTAAAATTAAAGCTTTGTTAGAACGATCGGCGCTTTCAATACTCCTTCCTCCACTCACAGAAGCATGCATGTTCCACTTTTTATACACTGCGCATGCGTTAAACTCCGCCCCTGACCTTCTTTCTAGTATTTTCCCTGCCCCTTCTCTTTTGGCGCAGAGGGAGAGCACATGGCGGAGAACGAACAAGTGCATGCAAACAGCAGCAGCAACAATGAAAGGCTGGAGCCACGAACGTCCCAGTCCCGGAGGAAATTTAAGGCCTCAAATATGGCCTTTGTGGAGATGGTGGACATCTTGAAAAGGACCGACTATGATGGGAAGCATGGACCTTACCCAAACCCAAATGTGAGAAAGGCCAAGATCATGACTAAAGTTGTGAAAAGTCTGCTAAGGAAATTTGGGGTACTGCGATCCAAGAATCAATTGAGTAAATGCTGGTCAGACCTTAAATTGAGGGAGCACAATCAGTACAGAAGGATCAAGAGTTCTGCAAAAAAGTAAGTATTTGTCATGTGTTCCTATTATTATTATTACTTGCATGCTGCTCCATGTGCTTTTCTTTACTGTTGTACAGTTTAAAATGGCAATTTTCAGGTTCGTGGGCACAGTAATCGTTCATAGTAAACATCATTCGTTCGCCCATTAAAAAATGTTTTTGGCAGATGCAGGTTAACTACATTTGTTCATGCCTATTTGTATTAAAAGAAGTTTAGTACATTGTTGTCTAGATGGGTTTGTAACTAGAATGAAATGCAAACTTGATTCAGTGTAAGGAGAGGACACATCTTACACATCTGGACACAGGACTACTAGTGTGGGACACCAGAACAATCTTTTCAGGGTGTCCCACACAGGTGCTCCAGTGGATACTAGGGGTCTCTCCATGTGTGAAACTTGACCAAAACAGGTAAGTATTGCAGCTTTAGAAAGGAAAAAAATAATATCTTCAGCTTGGAACTCTGCCAAAACAGACAATTGTACAACACTTCCAAGCAATGTTTCATATTACTATTTCTGCCCTCAAATATCTGTGTGCTAAGTATACCTTTTTTTTATTCACATAGGGGAGAAAAGACTCAGGACATTAGAGGACACCAGGGACCCACAACCTCATAAAGAAGGGGAAATCCCCACACCACAACCTGAGGATATGGAGGAAGGAGAGGTTTATGAATTGGGCGAAATAGTGACCACAACAGGTGAGTGTCTGAGACCACAGCTTCAGGTAATAGATGGATGCCTGCATATTTATAATACATGGTTTTCCACCGTTACCTTTCTCCCACCATGCTTTTTCTGGCAGCCCACTTGTCGGTCTTAACTCACCATTCTCTTTCATCAGCACGGTCTCCTTTCCCCCCTTTCCCTTCCTTTTTCCTTTTCAACCATCCCACGTATTCACTTCCACTTGGTTTTAGTGTTCCCTCAGGGTCCTGTGCTTGCTCTGTGGGTGGCCTGCGTGGATTGTCTGCTGGTGGGCCCTCCACTACAGCTCCCGTTTGGAGGATTTCCGGATACCTTGGCACTTCGCCACCACACCATTAGCCCGCAGACCTCAATCAGTGAGTATGCATTGAAGTGCTGCTAGTGGTGTTACTGCACCCCTACTCATGGTTATAATAATTACTGATTACCTTTTTATCAATTCTATCTTAGATTACCATGAGCATGCTCCTGACGAGTGGCTTATTAACCACGAAACGCGTAGAGCTACATGATGTCATGTAGATATCTTTACCTGTTTCAAGTCTACATATTATAATTACCTCTATGGGTTCAGTGAGGCCATAGGTCTTGCAGGTTTTATCTTGCAATCATTATCTTACTCAATTATGTTCGGGTGGAACTTTGGATTATATCATGGAATTTACAACGCTCTTTATTGAAATAGTGTTACCACTCCATTGTCTAATTCATGACACTTTTGTTATCTTTTTATTACTGTTGTTATTATGTATCAATATTATGTGTACATTTCATTGTGACATGAATAAATTCTGTTGTTCCACTCAATTATCTTCTCGCTTCTATGTGCTTCATATAAAGTCCCATTTCCTTGTTCCCCCTTCTTCTTGACTCAATAGGGATGGAAATATGTGACCTTACTGGGCCATAATTTCACTTAAAATCCCATAAAGTCCCATAGAGATGGAAATACCTTACCAGGTTTTAGGCCCTAAAAAATCCCCTTCCTTTCAATTAATATAATACATGGTGTGTTTTTTTTATTTTAGGTGATGTGGATGTTGTGGAAGAAGAATCTAATTTCACAAGTACAAGTGCACAGATCCTCATTGGGGAGATCATGGTATGCAATAGGGATTTACAGATGATCAAGGTAGACATCAATGATATTGAAAAAAGACTCAAAAACATCATTGATGTTTTAGGCAGAATCTAAAATACACCAAAAATCTTAAATTTGTTTATATTTTTCTAACTTTTAAAAAAAAATCTTGAAAGCCAAATTTTGAAGATGCACACAGTGTGTCAACATGTGCTATCTGCCATCATGGGATATCAATGTACACGTTTTGTGGGTTCAACCCCTTCCTTGCAACTAAAGTAGCTGAGAGGAAGGGGTTGCACCCCTGAAACACGTCCATTGATCACCCATGGTGGGAGCTAGCACATGTTGACATTATGCATGGGATCAGGAAGGAAATCCCCATTTTGACTCTCAATTTGTGTGCATCTTCAAAATTTGGCTTTCACGGGGGTGACGTCACCCCATCTGATGAAGGCAATATCAACACAGTTTGGACACACTAATGTCTGATATTGCCTTCAAGTTATCAAAGTTGAACTTTGTAAGTTCCTGAGTTGTGTATTGTTTTATGGTTTTAAATATGCCTGTTTACCACAAAAAGTGGTGAGTAAAAATGTTTCTACTCAACAATGTGTGGCTTCTTTTTTCAATGCCCAATAGCAGTTTTTTAAGTAAGTTGGTGTTTACAGTGACAATGGGGGTTATTTACTCAAGGCAAATCCACTTTGCACTACAAGTGAACTTTCAATGCAGTTTCAGTGCACTTTCAAGTGCACTTGTAGTGCAAAGTGGATTTATCTTTAGTAAATAACACTCACAGTGCTTTATAATTTGCAACAATCAGGCCATTTTTTTCACTCCAAAAAATTAATTCATGGTGCTGAAAATTATGAATATTTTTATCAGTAATGCATTACATACATTAACAACAAAAACAAGGTGTGTGTGTGTAGCAGACCCAAAACATAATAGTTAGCTGAAGAAGAGATTGTCACTTCATGTATCAAAGAAATTACTTTTGCACTATTGAAGAACATGGCCAAAAAGAAAAGCCCATTGGATAACCTAGGAGACAGCTAAAAGAAACAGAAACAGTAAATCAAAGGAAATATTATTTAATTTTAAAATAAAAATGTATTTTGAAAATGTTTCTTAAACATTTTCTGGCATATTAATGGTCCCCCTACCTGCAAAGTACTCCATATAGTTTAGACAGATCGTCCTGGAAGGGCAAGCCAGGACAGCCAGCTTCAAGAGCCGTCAGGGTTTGGTCTTGAAATCGGGCCTCGGGCTCAACTGAGGCCACATAGTTCATAGAATTTCTCCTTAAAAAGTTGTGGAGAATGCAGCATGCAAGGATTATATGGTTAAGTTTATATTCTGCCATGTTGATTGGCGTAAGGAATAGGTGGAACCGGCTGGCCAGTATCCCGAAAGCATTCTTCACCACTCTTCTGGCTCTGGCCAGCCAGTAGTTACAAACCCTCTGGTCCGGGGTGAGGGTCCTCATCAGGATTGGCCGCATCAAGTGATCACCCAGCCCAAATGCCTCACCAGCGACAAAGACAAACAGCAAACCAGCCATGTTGTCTTCTGGAGGTGGCAATCCCAAGCCACCACTCTGGAGCCGTCCATTGAACTCAGTATGGGCGATGACTCCACCATCCGACATCCAGCCATTCTTCCCCACGTCCACATAGAGAAACTCATATGTCGCCGACACCATCGCCAACATCACAATACTATTAAACCCCTTATAGTTGTAATAGTATGACCCCGAGTTGGGGGGTGGGACTATGTGGACGAACTAACAGAATGCACTGAAAATCAGAAAGGCCTGAGAAGAGCGAGCTGAAAATCAGAAACAAGCGGACAAGAATGCACTGAAAATCAAATACGTAATATAAAAATATGCACTGAAAACCAGATGCGAACTGACTACATGCATTGAAAACTGGCTACGAACCCACAAGCACAAACTGAAGAGCAGTAATGATCTGAAAAGCACAAGGCTGAAAAGCACAAATCGTTTCTCACCAAACTTCTACTAACACGAGATAAACACGAGATTAGCAGAAGGAGCCCAGAGGGTGGCACAATGGCTATTGAACTTCGTCTTTATAGTGCCATCATACGTGTTGTACGTCAGCGTGTGCTTGACGATTGGAATTTCTGAAAACATTTGTGCGACCGTGTGTATGCAAGACAAGTTTGAGCCAACATCCGTCAGAAATAATTTTGTTGTCGAAATGTCCCATCGTGTGTACGCGGCATTACTGTGAAGAAACCTTTCCATATTTGGAGATGAAATCACTTTTCCTCCAGATGTAAAGAGTGCCCCCCTGTCCACTGTGATGACCTTAAAGTGAATAACTCCACACCAAGTTCACTACATGGTCCAGTTATGGATTTGTACATGTTGACCATATCCCCCCTTAATTTCCTCTTCTCAAGAGAGAATAAATTCAGTTCCTCTAATCTATCCTCATAGCTGAGCTCCTCCATACCTCTTATCAGTTTTGTTGACCCTCTCTGCATTTCTCCATTTCCCCGATATCCTTTTTGAGAACTGGTGCCGAAAACTGAACTGCATTTTCCAGATGAGATCCTACTAATTTGTACAGGGGCAAAATTATATCTTCCTCTCTGGAGCCCATACCTCACTTAATACAAAGGATTTTGCTCAGTTATACTCCCCCTAGTATGTATAATGCATGCATATTCTTTGCCCCCAAGTGCATAACTTTACATTTATCAACATTAAACCTCATTCGCCAACTAGTTGTCCGATTAAACAGTGCATTGAGGTCGGCTTGTAAGTTGGAGACATCCTGTAAGGACGATATTCCACTGCATAGCTTGGTGTTATCTGCAAAGACAGAAATGGTACTTTTATTCCCAGACCCTATATCATTTATAAAGCTATAGTATTTAAAAACACTGATAACCTTAGACCATTCACCGTATGACTCATTAACCACTACTCTCTGAATTCTATCTTTTAGCCAGTTTTCTATCTATTTACAAACTGCAGTGACCTTACACTGGACCATCTCCCCATCCCACCTAGTCCTGCTGTACCAGATTGCCATGATCCCCCGCTGTCAGACACAGAAAAGCTGTTTCACCGGTCCAGGGATTAGAAATGCTGGCCATTTTCTCTCCTCTCCTCGCAGTGCTAACAGTACGGCTAGATGGCTTCTGATTGGTCTGCGCCAGCCATGAAACAGTGCTGACCAATTAGAATCCCTGTTATTAGTACTGGTTTAGCAATATGGACACAAGATTAAGCCATGGAGGTTTCAAATCCCTGGTCTGGTGAAGTGGCTTTTTGGTGTCGGCAATTTGGCACAATGGGACCGGGGGGATGTGGAGGGGGTCCAGTGTAAGGTCACCTTACAGATTTTCTATAAAGATGAACTTACACTTTAAAGATTATTGGGGCAGAGGATGTGAAAGGAGCATAGATCAACAAGCTGTTGTAATACTGTTTTTTTTTTCTTTCCGATTGTGGGTGTAATATCAAATATAATATATATATAGTATCAAATGTAATATAAAAGGAAATTGTAAAATCTGTATATAATTCTTTTCTATTTTGTGTTTGCCGATGAATTGCACGCTGCACTTATTGTCCACACAGCACTAATAATGTTTCCATTACGTGTTTGCCTTCTTTCAAGTCCTGATTAGAATTAGCCTGCCTATGTTACGCCCCTCGTTACCATAAAAGTACAATTGTAATATTATTGTGATACCTACAGTACATAATCATGTGTATAAAAAACTTCAATTGTGCTGAAAAAACAAAACAATTATTTGGAAAGATCCTGAGTGTATCTTTTGTCTGTTCTGTACTGCAGTAGTTATTATTAATTTGGAACCACTAATCAATATGAGGATAGGATTTTCCTATCTAAACAATTTCCAGAACAGTTGGATAGCCTTGCCTAGGAGGGAATTTACAGATGACCCTGAAAATCCGAAATGAGGAGCTTGAGATGCTCTGGGAATTTCTGAAAAACTCTTTGCTTACATTTGAGTTATCGGACTTCCTTGATTGGTAAGACATTTTCAGGACAAAAGGTACCTAATTTACTCCCCTTAATCGAACTGTATTGATTGTTGGTTATATGTTATGTCCTTATCTCCATCTAAGTGTTAAAGATAAGAAAAGGAAGAACAGTACTGTTCACAGGTTATGAAGCACACATCTGCAGTAATATTTTAGATGCAAGAGGGTACAGGCACAAGTAGAGAAGAGAAAAAGACTGGCTAATCATTATGGGCAATAAGTTGAGTAAGGGAATAAAGGGTAAGAGACCCCTAAAAATGTTCCAGCGCAAGAGGAGTGTTACAAAATATATGAACAGAAGGTGCGGTTCCGCCTATACTGCGCCCCTAGATAAATGGTAAAGTGGACAGGGATCCACAATGGGTAACAGGGTTAACAGGTTCACAGGGACTAAGAATCATGCAGATTAAACAGCTAGAGAAACAGATATCTATTTTAGCAGGATGGATCAAGGGTGAGAGACAAATTAATAATAGACATAAAGGGAAATTTTGATATTAAGTTGTGGAATGAATTAAGGGTCAGGCACCACAACTAATAAATTCTAAAACATCATAAAAAGCCAAAACAGAGAACTGAGAGTCAAGTTTCATAGGAATAAAATAATTTTGGATCCTGGCTCAAACAGAACTTACTTTATATGCTGTCAAAGAAGGAAGATGGGATGAGCATTATGGCTGTCCATCTGATCATAGGAGCTAGAGTAAAGTAAATATGGAATTACAGTACATGGGATGTAAGGGATATCAGATCGCAAAATACACTGAGCAAAATTATAAACGCAACACTTTTGTGTTTGCCCCTTTTCATCTCCTTTGCATAGAGTTGATCAGGTTGTTGATTGTGGCCTGTGGAATGTTGGTCCATTCCTCTTCAATGGCTGTGCGAAGTTGCTGGATATTGGCAGGAACTGGAACATGCTGTCGTATATGCCGATCCAGAGCATCCCAAACATGCTCAATAGGTGACATGTCCGGTGACGGTGAGTATGCTGGCCATGCAAGAACTGCAATGTTTTCAGCTTCCAGGAATTGTGTACAGATCCTTGTAACATGGGGCCGTGCATTATCATGCTGCAACATGAGGTGATGGTCGTGGATGAATGGCACGACAATGGGCCTCAGGATCTCTTCATGGTATCTCTCTGCATTCAAAACGCCATCAATAAAATGCACCTGTGTTTGTTGTCCATAGCATACACCTACCCATACCATAACCCCACTGCCACCATGGGCCACTCGATCCACAACGTTGACATCGGCAAACCGCTAATCCACACGACACCATACACACTGTCTGCCATCTGCCTTGTACAGTGAAAAGTGGGATTCATCCATGAAGAGAATAACTCTCCAAAGTGCCAGATGACATTGAATGTGAGCATTTGCCCAATCAAGACGGTTACAATGAACTGCAGTCAGGTCGAGATGCCAACGAGCAGACAGATGAGCTTCCCTGGGACAGTTTCTGACAGTTTGTGCAGTAATTCTTTGGTTATGCAAACTGATTGTTGCAGAAGCTGTCAGGGTGGCTGGTTTCAGATGATCTTGGAGGTGAAGATGCTGGATGTGGAGGTCCTGGGCTGGTGTGGTTATACGTGGTCTGTAGTTGTGAAGCCAGTTGGATGTACTGCCAAATTCTCTGAAACGCCTTTGGAGACAGCTTATGGTAGAGAAATGAACATTCAATTCAAGGGCAACAGCTCTGGTGGACATTCCTGCAGTCGGCATGCCAATTGCACGCTCCCTCAAAACTTGCGACATCTGTGGCATTGTGCTGTGTGATTAAACTGCACATTTTAGAGTGGCCTTTTATTGTGGCCAGCCTAAGGCACACCTGTTCAATAATCATGCTGTCTAATCAGCATCTGGATATGCCACACCTGTGAGGTGGATGGATTATCTTGGCAAAGGAGAAGTGCTCACTAACACAGATTTAGACAGATTTGTGAACAATATTTGAGAGAAATAGGCCTTTTGTGTACATAAAAAAAAGTTGTAGATCTTTGAGTCCCGCTTATGATGAATAGGGGCAAACACAAAAGTGTTGCGTTTTATAATTTTTTCTCAGTGTAAGTAAAGCTGAATTTAGGGAGGTAAAACTAACAGGGAGGTTTTGAAGAGCGTTAAAAGAAAGTGAGAGAATGATATGCATGTTTTTAAAAATGGGAAAAATGTCAATGATTTTAGAGAGATAATTGTGTATGTGAATGGGTATGCTGGGGCTTTTGGTCCTACATCTTGTGTGTCCTGCTAGCTCTGTGTAGATGTGACCTCTTCCCTTGCCCCCTGCCTTTTCTCTTTCTCATGAAAGTAATGTGCAACACTGGGAAGGAGGACACCCAAGATATGACTACATGTATATCATAGCAATACAGTATGTGTTGGGTTAATTAATTTGATAAACAATGTGATCTCAGTTTTTTTTAATCTGTTTTCCAAGCACAGTAAAATAAGGGTTAGATTTAAAAGTGCACATAAGATAAAATAACACAAAATAAACATCCTTTTATAGTGGAAAACACATTTAAAAAAGGAAATTGGACAGAACATCCTCTCTTAAGGAGATATATCTGTGTAATTGGAATTAGGGTGTGATATTGACATGATCACTTGGGTATTAATTTCTGATATGATAACAAGTTTATTAATGATATATTTTAATTGGTTTAGACAACCTTTGGTTGGAAATGAAATACAGGTTATTGGGAAAATTTGTAATATGGGGTTACTTTAGATAAACCGCGTTCCGCCCGCCATATAACAGAATGACGTGCGCAAAGTGGTTAAGTTATCCTGACTGGACTTCATATGACGTACAGCAGGATAAGCTGTGACACACCGCAAATCCGATTGTGGTAAAGAGCCTGTGATGTAGGCTCTTGACCAATCACAGCTGATCATAGCGTGTAACCAGGAAGTGCCGGTAAGCGGGTTTCCTCAGTTTGCACTGACAGTAGAGCCAATCAGCAGCCTGTCAGAGGGGGGTCTGCGCTGATAATTATAATTATAAGCACATTGATTATCAGCTCAGCCCCCCATCAGAGGTGCCCATCACATCTGCCAATCACTGCCAATCAGTGCCTATCAGTAACGCCTGTCAGTGCCCTTCACAGATGCCAATCAGTGCCCATCAGTAGTGACTGTCAGTACCTCATCATCTATTAGTGACCATCAGTGCTGCCTGTCAATGCCACCTGTCAGTGTCCATCAGTGCCGCATATCAGTGCCGCCTACCGGTGCCCATCAGTGCTACATATCAGTGAAGCCTATCGATGCCCATCAATTGTACATATTAATGCCACCTTATTAGTGCTCAACAGTGCAGCCTCATCATTGCCGTCAGTGAAGGAGAAAACAAAATTTTATAACAAAGAAAATGTATTTTCTTTTCAAACATTTTAGACTTTAGTTTGTTTATCAAAAAACAAAAACCCCAATGGTGATCAAATACCACCAAAAGAAAGCTCTATTTGTGGGAAGAAAATGATAAAAATTTAGTTTGGGTACATCATTGCATGACTGCGCAATTGTCATTCAAAGTGTGACAGCGCTGAAATCTGAAAATCGTCCTGAGCAGGAAGGGGGGAAAGTGTCTTGTATTGAAATGGTTAAGATGAGGTGGTTAGTCTAGATGGATGGGATACAAAAGAAGTTTTTCTACAAAAATGAAATCTATAGGTCTGATAATAACTTGAAGTGTGGTCCACGATCTGAGAGTAATGAATACATTTAAAATACAATAGACCCATCACACCAATTCCATACACCCTGTTAGGATAGATGCCACCTGCAGCCAGCTATTTTATGGTTTTAGATTTTGCTGATGATTTTTCTGTTCTTCATATACAGTACTAATTAGTGCTACTTTTTGTTTATTTATTTTTATTTTGAAATCCAAAGCAGAATGTGTGGATTGTGAAATGATGTGTCCCTTTTCCTTGTAAGTGCAGTGGTAAGCTCAAGAAAAACTTTGGATTTACAAACATCTCTGCATGATTGCATGGTATTATTATTATTATATATTATGTTGTGACATCAGGAAAATAATGTAAGGTGGAAACTAAGGACTCGTGTTGTCTTGCTAAAACTAACAGAGCAAGCAAAGAGAAATTCTAATATTGCCAGGAAAAGGTTGTCTTTTTGGAACATTCTTATGCCCCGTACACACGGTCCGACGGAAAATGTTCCATGGGAGCTTGTTGTTGTAAATTCCGACCGTGTGTAGGCTCCATCGGATATTTTCCATCTGAATTTCCGTCACACAAAATTTGAGATCTGGATCTCAAATTTTCCGACAACAAAATCCGTTGTCGTAAATTCATATTGTGTGTACACAATTCCGACGCACAAAGTTCCACGCATGCTCGGAATCAAGAAGAAGAACTGGCTATTGAACTTTATTTTTCTCGGCTTGTCATATGTGTTGTACGTCACCGTGTTGTTGACGTTCGGAATTTCCAACAAGATTTGTGTGATCGTGTGTATGCAAGACAAGTTTGAGCCAACATCCATCGGAAAAAATCCATGGATTTTGTTGTCGAAATGTCCGATCGTGTGTACGTGGCATAACATTGATGATGTAAGAATGAGCTGATGTGAGCCCAGTGCAGGACACACTCCCTGAAGACCCAAATATTTGATTTTGATTTTTGTAGATTTGATCCCAGTTTTATACCAAGGATGGCAAAACACATACCGAATATGTTAACACCCAGAATGACACTTTGTATTCAGAGTCATTGGATGATCCTTCTTCCCCAGCTCAAGAAGCAGAGCTCCATGCTTTAGCAAAGCCTGTGAGCTATCTAAAGCGTATATTGTTATATAGACAGTAGAAATTTAGATATCTTTTGGGGTTGTGCATGATTTTGGTTCCATTTGAAGGGCTAGCAGATTTTTATTTCAGCAGGTAAACCAATCAAGCATGCTAAGTTAATTGTCTGTCTTCAGCCTTCCAGTTTCTTAGTGAGGTAGCCATACTACATTAAAATGCACACATCGGAAGCAGGACAGAATGCTGCATTACAGCCCCAGACATTTGCTGGGTTTGTGCAACTCTTAGATTCACCCCCAAGTTCTGGCCCAGTAGAGTTGGGATTAATAAACTTTGAGGAACCCAGAACAAGAACAAGTGGTCCACACTGGGGGCAGGTCCTCATCTGCCATGAACAGAAAAAAAAATTGAGGGTCGTAGCTCGGTGACCTGGGGTCATAGAGACCCCAAATTTGGGGGGTATGTAGCCTAAGTGATACGTCACCGCTGAGGCTCCTGCGACCTATGGTTCCAGAGATATAGGGCTCCTTGCACAGCCTGTCAGAAATGAAATACAGAGTGGCCACTTTGAATACAAGCTGACAAACTCTGTTCGCAGCAGACTGAGAGGTTGAACTCACAGTGCCTCTCACTTCTTGTCAGAGGCACTGAGCTCAACAAAACAGCTTGGAGTCTTGGACCAATGGTAAAATACCATTGGTCCCAGCTGTCCAATAAAAATACCACAGTGGAGGCATGACTCTCACTGCAGTATCATAGAAGGGCCATGTGTCTAAAAGACAAATGCTCCCTTCCAGCCCAGCCCTCTTAACTAGGGATGGGCCAAATGGACCCCTGTTCAGTTCGCACCAGAACTTCCGAACACCGCGAAAGTTTGGACTCAAATAACAAACCCCATTAGAGTCAATGGGACCCGAACGTCAAAAATCAAAGTGCCCACTTTGAAAGCTTATATGCAATTAATTGGGCATACAATAGTTATAGGGGACAGGGTCCTGCCCTGGGGGACATGTATCAATAAAAAAAGAGTTTGTGAAAAATGTAATTTTTAAATGAGCAATGTTAATTTTTTGTTTTTTTTTAAAAGTGAAAGCCTAAAAATGAAAAATTCCTTCCAATATAGTGCCTGGGGGGTCCCCTTAGTCTTGCTGTAAAGTGGCAGATCTGTTGATCTGTGCCATGTCTAGAATCTGCTGCAGCAATAATTCCATTTATAAAGCCAGAAAAAAATGAAATTTTCCCTGCAAGCTGCCTTTATTTTGCTCAGCAACAGCTGGGGAGCCAGCGTATAAAATGAGGCCACAATGTAGTGCACTGGGAACAAGATTAGAGATTTTTTTTGGATACATTCTGGTGTCACTTTGACTTTGTATAGAAGAAACAGGTGCGTAAAAATTGGTCTTTGGGTGTTGGTGGCGCCTTTCCACTGTAACCCTATAGAGGTACTCTTGATGAAAGCAAGAATTGGCTGTGCTGTAAAAAATTGCAATGTTATGCACCTGTCAATCAGGTGCTAAAAAAATTGGTCTATGAGTGTTTATTGTGCCCATGAAACCCATACCAAAAACATTCTTCCAGATGAAATGATTGAACACCCCCAAAGCTAGGCAGCTTGGAAGTTCTGCAGAGATTCCACATCCCAAAAAGACTTAATCAGTGACATCAGCATTTGGGGCTTCATAGTTGGAATTCCAGGACTGATTCATTTTTATAAAAGTCAAACGGTCCACGGAGTCTGTGGACAGACACATTCTATGATCAGTAACTAAACCTCCTGCAGCACTGAATGCTCGTTCTAAAAGCATGCTGGATGCAGGGCAGCCCAACAACTCAATAGCATACTGGGCAAGTTCTGGCCAGTGGTCTAATCTCATGATACAGTAAGTCAGTGGATCATCAGCTGGTAAGCTCTCCATCTCTGTTTTGACCCTGAGGTAATCGTCAACCATATGATGCAGACGCTGCCAATGGGATGTGGAAGCTGACAGCCCTGGGCGGCGAGGACTAGAAAAATTTCGAAATGCCTCACTTAGGCGGACGCCTTCCCCAACGCTCCTCTCTTGACCAACAGAAGATTCAAAACAACATTTTCCACAACACTGTAACCTACTGGAGTCAGGAAACACATTCAATAAAATCCTCTTTAACGTGTCCTCAAGAGATTCCTCAAGAGATTTTATCTTCTGCACTCTCTGTGGGGACAGGATGAGTTCTGAGACCTTCTCCTTAAAACGGTGGTCAAGGAGGGTTGCCAACCAATAATCATACTTCTCCTTTATGCCACGTATTCTTGAGTTCTTTCACAGCCTTTGAAGCATGAGGTTGCCCATGTGCCTCAAATTTGCCAAGGCTCGAGAAGCAGACTCACTCAGGATGACAGCATCTGGAACTTCCTCCTCCCAGCCACGTACTACTCCCAAGGGTCCTGGGGTTGGACAGCCATCACTTACAGATTGATGCATGTCTTCCTCTTCTAGCCTATGAAAATGCCAGAATCCTCATCCTCCTCCCCTCTCTCCTCTTGTGTGTTCTGTGACATAGGTGTCTGGATAAAGTGGGCCTTGAGAGGTAAGGAAGTCCTCCTCTGCCTCCTGCTGCTCTGCCTCTAGTGCCCTGCCCATAATGCCATGCAGAATCCTCTCCAGCAGGAACACAACAGGGTTTGTCACTGCACTGTCACGGCTCACCATTATTGTGGTCTCCTCAAATGGTGACAATACAGTTCATGCATCCTTAATGATCAGCCATTGGCGTGGGGAAAAAAAGCTGAGGCGGCCTGATCCTTTCACCATGCCGTATTCGCACTGGTACTCGTTGATGGCCCTCTTCTGCATGTATAGCCACTGCAGCATTGACAAAGTTGAGTTCCACCTAGTGGGCATGTCACAAATCAGGTGGTTTACAGGCAAGTGTATTTCCCGCTGAATTTCAGCCAACTAAGCATTGACTGTGTATGACCAGCTGAAATGGCTACAGACTCTTCTGGCTACAAGCTGCAGCACCGAGCCCTGTCCTGCATCCTTTCGAGTTGCAAGCAGCGTTACCCAGTGTGCTATGAACAAAATATATTGTCCCTATCCATGCTTGCTGGACCATGTGTCAGCAGTAATGTGGATTTTGGGGCTGACTGCCTTGTCCAACAATGCCAGAACATTCCCTTCCAAGTGATAGTAGAGATGGAACAGCCTTACGTGAAAAGTATTAGAGACAGGGAACCTGCCATTGTGGTACAGTACATTGTGCAAATTCAAGGAAGGGGGCAGAATCCACCAGGCTGAAAGGCAGAAGTTAGAGTCAACAGCTTTGACAAGCTTGCATTTAGACGCTGGACATGTGGGTGGCAGGGACTGTTTTTTTTTTCTGCTGCAGCAGATGGGACAGAGAAATTTGCCGGCTACAGTCTACAGCTGGTGGTGTGCTGCTGACAAATGTGCTGCTAGGACCTGGTACACCCTGTGCAATACCATCATCCCTGTCAGTGGAGGCTGCTGAGGTAATGACTCGGTATAGCAGAGGCAGACTGAAGTGGGTAAGGAGGAGGAGGGACAGATTTGTGCCCCTTTTTAGTGTGGCTTTTAGGTGCTCTTGCCAACGGGCTGAGGGGTTGGATGTTAAATGCCTTGTTAAGCATGTGGTACCCAAATGGTTGGTGTTTTTGCCATGTTTGATGTGCCTGAGACCGTTTGCAGATAGCAACAGTGCAATTTGCTGCAGATGTGCTGAAAAAGCTCCAGACATCTGAGCTTTGGGGAGTGGGCCGGGAGATAACAGCTGTAGAATGTGATGGAATAGGATGGCTGCTCTCTACTCTTTCTTGATGTTGTTGGCCTCCTTGGAGTTGTGCTGCCTCACCTTCAGTTTCCTCCTCTGCTCTATCTGGCACCCAAGTCGCATCAGTATCATCATCATCATTCATCATCATCATCCATCATCATCATTCATCATTATTCATCATCTCTCTAGGCTCATGTTCCTGTCATCCTCAGAACCAACATCTGAATCCAGTAATGGCTGGGCATCATCAAGGCGCAAGTGGCTGACACTGTGGTCAAATAACTCAGCTGACTCCTCAATGGCTGATGTTCGGGCTATGGCAGGAATAGATGTGGACAAGGAGGCAGGTTTATCCACTCTGGCAACTGCAGGGGACTGCACACTTGTCTCTGCTTGCATGACAGAGGATGAGGAAAGTTTAGTAAGCCAGTCCACCACCTCCTCTGCATGCTGTGGCTGCATAGCATGGGCAAACTCACTAAACAGATAAAATGATGCCCTGCTTGATGACTGACCACCACGTCCACCTTTTGCCTGTGGACACATTTGTTGCTGGCCCCCTTACAGTGCCAAGGGAACGTCTGCCTCTCCTTGTCCTCCCAGACATTATTGGGAGGGAGGGTGCGGTGCTTATAAGCAGATGTAAAGAAGAAGGTGAAATCTGTATGTAGATGCACTTTAATCAATGTAAAGAGGTGTTTGGTGCACTTTAATTTGAGTACTCACACTACACAGACACACTCCACTGATACACTATAATATACTGCAATATAATGCGCCAAATGTACACTGACACACAGAAATATATGGCGTTAAACTGGCAGTAATGCACACAGAAGTAAATGGCATTAAACTGGCAGTAACTCAATCAAATAGACGGTGTTCAACCGTCACTACACTGACGCTATCAGAACTGTCCCTACTCTAGCTATACACTAATGTAAAGATTACTGACACGGTCTCATTACACTACACTGACTGCACTACACTACATGCTGTTTATACTCTAGCTGCACACTATGCAAAGATGAATGATTGGTCCTCCTCACTACACTCACACTATCCCTAGACTGACAATAAACTAATATTCTACACTGACAATTGAAGCAAAATAGCACACTAACTAACTAAGCACTGAACAGAGCCCTGTTCTATCTCTCTCCACGCTGAAATCACACTGAAAATGGCTGCCCTTGAAAGAATACTTTTATATTGTGGAGCGGGAATGAGCCATGATTGGATAAAGTCATGATGACAGTGTCCAATTATGACTGACAGTGATCTGTGCCCTGATTGGCTGAAGCAGTGAAAGCTTCAGCCTATTAGGGCTTGCAATGTACTGTTCAGTGCACTGTGGTCAGTTCGGGGGGCGAACAAATGGTCAAATGACCCATTTGTTAGATTGTTCCCCGAACGTCCAAACAGCGAAAGTTCGGCCCAAACATATGCTCGGGCCGAACGGTTCGCCCATCCCTACTCTTGACTACAAGGAAAAAACATGTTTGTGTTTAAGATTTACCCACAATCCCATGTTTTTCTCACACAGTTAAGAGGGAGAATGAGAATCTGCTGCCTGCTGAAAAAGGTACTGTTATATTCAAGCTAAATCATATATTTACCTTAAAGCGGAGTTACACCCAAGAGTGGAACTTCCGCTCACTAGCGGGGCTCCCTCCTCCTCCCCCTGTCCCCAGGCCAGTAGGAGAGAGGAGCGGGCCTCGCGCATGCACAGTATGGTTCCCGACATGAAGCCGTAAGGCTACACTGCTGGGTTCCCTTACCCGCAATGGCAGCGGCAGCACTCAACAGCTGATAGAAACATCAGCTGCGGTTCCTGACATCGCTGAACTCCAGGACAGGTAAGTGTCCTATTATTATAAGCTAGCAGCTGCAGTATGTGTAGCTGCTGTCTTTTATTTATTTATTTATTTATTTATTGGCAGACCTCCGCTTTAAAAACAATATATAATATTTTTTTCTATATTATTTATGGTAATTAAAAATCATATTATTTTTTGCTAGAAAATTACTCAGAACCCCCAAACTAATTAATATACATTAGCAGACACCTTATGGAATAACATGGTGGTCGTTGCAACTTTTTATGTCACATGGTATTTGCGCAGCAATTTTTTTAAATGTGTTTTTTGGGAAAAAAACAGTTTCATAAATAAAAAAAACACTAACATTAGCCCCATTGTTTTCTTTTCTTTTTCTTTTTTTTTCTATAATGTGAAAGATGTTACACCGAGTAAATAGATACCTAACATGTCACACTTTAACCATTTACGGACTGCCCGCCGTCATTATACAGTGGCTCTTTGAAATGGAATATCGTTGTTCTTGCAGAATCTAGCTGCCATAACCTTGGTATCAACTTCTTCAGCGGGTGGTCCGCTTTCAGATGTTCAAAAGTTGTCTCAGCGGCGGATTCGCTGCAAGATCACTTTTATCAGAGGCGGGAGAGGCCCCCCTCCTGCTGCGCTCCGGTGACCTCTGTTGCTTACCTGAACCTCCGGCAGTGGCGGAGGTGATTGGGTCCTTTTCCTTGCTTGGCATGGAGCTAAGTGAGGGGAAGATGCCCCCCACACAGTTCCATACCATTGCAAGGCGGAAGCAACATCAAAACGTCATTTCCGCCCATAGCTCTTAAAGGGACATTTTTTTTTTTTATTGCATTTTAGTGTAAATATGAGATCTGAGGTCTTTTTGACCCCAGATCAGATATTTAAGAGGTCCTGTCATACTTTTTTTCTATTGCAAGGGATGTTAACATTCCTTGTAATATGAATAAAAGTGACACTTTTTTTTTTCAAAGAACAGTGTAAAAATAAAAAATAAAAAGTAAAATAAGAAAAAAAAAGTTATAATTTTTTAACACGCCCCGTTCCGACAAGCTTGCATGCAGAAACGAATGCATACGTGAGTAGCTCCTGCATATGAAAACGGTGTTCAAACCATACACGTGAGGTATCACCGCGACTGTTATCCCCCGTACACACGGTCGGATTTTCCAATGGAAAATGTCCGTTCGGAGCGTGTTGTCGGAAATTCCGATCGTGTGTGGGCTCCATCGGACATTTTCCATCGGATTTTCCGACACACAAAGTTTGAGAGCAGGATATAAAATTTTCCGACAACAAAGTCCGATCGCGTCAATTCCAACCGTGTGTGGCCTGTTCCCACACACAAAGTGCCACGCATGCTCAGAAGAAATTCCAACATGGAACAGCTCGGTCTGGTAAACTTAGCGTTCGCAATGGATACAGCACTTTCGTCACGCAATGTTAAAAATGGTTAAATACAGCGCACTCTCTTCTTCTTTATAATGTGACAAGAATTAAGTAGTTTTGCTGCTCATATTCACACACACTTCTCACAAACTTTTTTGTTTTTCTTTCCTTGGGATTCCCTGAATATATTGTTATTTGTCACATCGTTCAAAATTTTTTTTTTTTTTTTTGATTTAAAGCCATTTTTCTTTTCGATTTTATGTTTGTATTTTTTCAAAGGCTGATCTTTGTTTAATGTTATTTTTAGTTTTACTTTTATCTTTTATTATTTAATCTCAAGGAGATTGTTTGTTGTTGGTGTCCCTTGTTAATTTCACATTGTATTTTTGAAATGTACCTGAATCCTCACAAACAAACTGTCCTTTTTGAAGTCAAACACACATAGGCAAGTATAATTCAAACCAAAAATCCTTTATTAAGGGCTCAGAACCAAACAAAGAGGGAGGCAACGCTGGATAAACAGGAGAAATTAGTGAAGCCTTGGACCCCCGGGGCAGACATCAATTCTTGAACATCAAAATTGGTGGCCTGAGGAGTCCATATGTAAGGGAGGGCAGTCTGGTCCAGAAGTCCCAGAGATCCGGAAAGCAGCAGATGACATCTGTGTCCCCAGGCTGTGGTACCACAAGAGGCTGCATCTTTTGGCCGACCAGACTGGATCCAGGGTCCTCACTTTCTGGTCTTCCTTCCACGCTTCATTCCAGGCTGTGGCTCTGCTGTTGGAGATGTGGCAGGAGGAGGAGTAGGACCTGGAGGAGGAGGAGGACTAGGAGGACCTGGAGGAGGAGGAGGACCTGCAGGAGGAGGAGGACGACCATGTGTGAGTTCACAAAGGTGTGTATCAGATGTAATTTGGGCCCTCATCCCCTTATTAAGAGCCTCCAATATTAACGACTCACACATGAGTTGTTGTCCCTCCTCCATCCTCTGCATTTTAGAGGCAATGATGGCAGCGAAGTCATCCTCCATGGTATGTGGTGCTCCCAGGGCCTCTGTAGCCCTCCAAAAGAGGCCTATGGCAGCCTCCTCTAGGGCACTCCTCCTCCTGCCACTTTCTCTTTCCAGGTGTAGGGGAGGGACCTGCAGATCAGGCAGCCGGCTCGGCCCAGTCACCTCCTGGCTGAGACTTCCCTGTGTATGAAAAAGGGACATGGTTTTAGTTTTTGCATCATCAATCACAATCATAAATTAGTACTCCAAACTAACATCTAGTTAACATCATTGATTGGACAACCTGAAATATTTAGAGGAATGCTATACCTGGCTTAAGCTGGGCTCCTCCACATGTTGCTGCCTGGAAGGCCCAGGTTGGGCGTCAGAAGCCTCAGCTGGGGGGAAAGGAAGCGTGGAAGGAAGACTGGAGAGTGATGACCTGGGTTCAGTCTGGCCTGCCAGAAAATGCAGCCTGTCATAGTACCACATCCTGGGGACATAGATGTCATCTGCTGCTCTGGATCTCTGCGATTCCTGGACTTTCTGGCGCTCCCTTACATATGTGCTCCTCAGGCGACCAATTAGGATCTTCAAATATGTGATGTTTGCCATAGGGATCACCTGCTTCACAATTTCCAACAATTGATCCAGCGCTGCCTTCCTCTTTGTTTGGTTCCTGTAATGTGGGTGGTTGATCTCCCACAGACAAGGCAGCTCTCTGAACATGTCAATGAATATTGCCATGAAGTCATTATCTTGTAAGATATCCATTTTCACTGCAAGACACAACACAAGACAAACCCTAATGTCAGGCCAAACTCTACTAATCTTGTTACAATATAGGCCTCAATGTAGAAGCAGTATAGGCACAAGTATGTCTCTTACTTTCGTTCTTACGATCGGCGCCTCCAATGCTCCTTCCTCCGCTCACAGATCGTACGTATTACGCACGTGTGATATGCTTTATACACACTGCGCATGCGTGTTACTCCGCCCGCCCCTGACGTTCTTTCTAGTCTATTCCCCGCCCCTTTTCGTTCGGCGCAGTGGGTGAACAGCACATGGCGGAGTCAGAGCAGGTGCGTGCTAATTATAGCAACGAGGAGGAGGAGGAGGAAAGCCCGGATCCGGACACGTCCCGATCCAGAAGGAGAAGATTTAAGGCCACAAATATGTCCTTTGGGGAGATGTTGGAGATGGTGGACATCCTGAAGAAGGCCGACTATGATGGAAAGTATGGACCTTACCCCAACCCCAATATCAGAAAGGCCAAGATCATTGCAAAAGTGTTCAAAAGTCTGCACAGAAATTTCGGGGTACGTCGATCAAAAGATCAGCTCAGGAAGCGGTGGTCGGACCTGAAATTAAGAGAGCCCGAGCAGTACAGAAAGATCCAGAGAGTGCTGCAAAAAAGTAAGTAGTTGTGCTGTGTTCCTATTCTTTTTGTTTTTATTACGTTCGTGCTGCTCCATATGCTTTTCTTAATTGTTGTACAGTTTAAAATGTCAATTTTAATGTTCATGGGCCCATTATTCGTTCGTATCAAACATTTTTTTTCGGCCTCTAAAACACCATTGTTTAGGCCATATGCATTTTCCTACATTTTTTAGGGCCTACTTGGATGCAAAATATTTGGTTGTGTAGATGGCTTTGTTACTAGAATGAAATGCAAACTAAATTATGTGTAAGTAGAGGACACTCAGCAGCTGTTTTCACATCTGGACGCAGGAGCACTAGTGTGGGACACAAGAACACCCTTTTTATTAGGGGGCCCACACAGGTGCTCCAGTGTATACTATAGGGGGGTCTCCATCTGTGAAGCTTGTACAAAACAGGTAAAGTATTGCAGGTTGACAAAGGACACTAAAAAAGCTACATCTTGGAACTCTGCTAAAATTGACAATTGTACCCCACTTCCAAGCAATGTTTCCTATTTATAGTTCTGCCATCAAATATCTGTGTGCTAATTATACCATTTTTGTTTTACATAGGGGAGAAAAGACTCGGAGGACACCCCTCATCCGAGGAGACCAGAGACCCACCACCTCTGGAAGAAGGTGAAATACCCCCAACCCAAGCTGAGCAGGAGGAGGAAGAAGATGTGGTGGAAATCTGCACCACAACAGGTGAGTGTCTGCCACCACAGGCTCAGGTAAGAGATGGATGCTGGCAGATTTTTGATACCTGTTTTTGTTTGATTTCTCTCTTTTTTAGGTGATCGGGAGGTTATGGATCGAGATCCTTTCACATCAGAAAGTGCCCAGATCCTGATCGGGGAGATAATGGGGTGTAATTTAGAATTGGAAAACATCAAGAAAAAAATCAATGATGTGATTCAAAAAAATAATAACATCATTGATGTTTTGGGGCGAATTTAAAACCCCACAAAATCACTTTCTTTTTTTGTGTGGTACAATCTTTTAAATTTTTGAGCGATGTTTCGAAAAGCCAAATTTGGAGGATGCACACAGTGTGCCAACATGTGCTATCTGCCATCACGGGAGATCAATGGAAGCATTTTGTGGGTGCAACCCCTTCCTCAATAATAAAGTAGCGGTGAGGAAGGAGTTGCTCCCACAAAACACGTCCCTTGATCCCCCGTGATGGCAGCTAGCACATGTTGACATTCGTAAATTGGTGTGCATCTTCCAAATTTGGCTTTTCAAGGGGTGACTTCACCCCATCTGAATGCAATATCAAACACAGTTCCTAAATACTCATGTCTGATATTGCCTTCAAGTTTTACCAAATGTGAACTTTGTAAGTTCAAGTTTGTTGTGTTTCTTGTTGGTTTTACACAGGCCTGTTTTATCGTAAATGGACATTTCTATTTTTGATAATGCCACCCCAAAAATTGTTATACAACAAACATGTTGGTTTGTTTTAAAAACCGATTCTAAATGCACATGTGATTGTGCAGGTATTAAAAAGTTTGTTAATCAAGAATGTGTGGATTATTGTCTCAACGCTACAACACTTTTGTGGTGATGTAATTGCTGTTTTCTGAGAAAATGGTGGTTATTTCCTAAGGGCAAATCCTCTTTGCACTACAAGTGCATTTTCAGTGCAGTTTCAAGAGCACTTGTAGTATAAAAAGTTTATACGCCTTTAGTAAATAACAGCCAACAGTGCTTTGTATAAGGTTACACAATCACGCCATTTTCAGGACTCCACACATTGCTGTCAGGGTCAGCTAAAACAAACACAAGCAGTAAATGTCACCAAAGATTAAATTTGTTTTTTTTATTTGATAAATGCTTCACAAATTGTCTGGCATATTGATGGCCCCCCTACCCGCAAAGAACTCAAGGTATCTTAACCGGACATCACGGGCACTCAGGGAGGGCAAGCCAGGACGGCCACTTTCAAGCGCCGTCAGGGTTGTATCATGTAGATTTCCGGCCTCAGGCCCAACTGAGCCAGCATAGTTGGCAGAATGTTGGCATAAAAAGTTATGGAGAACACAGCACGCCAGGATTAGATGATTAAGTTTATACTCCGCCATATGGATGGGTGTCAGAAATAGGCGGAACTGGCTGGCCATGATTCCAAATGTGTTCTTCACCACTCTTCTGGCTCTGGCCAGCCAGTAATTAAAAACCCTCTGTTCCGGGGTGAGGGTCCTCATCGGGAATGGCCACATAAGATGGTCCCCCAGCGCAAATGCTTCATCTGCAACGAAGACGAATGGGAGTCCTTCCACATTGTCCTCTGGAGGTGGCAAGTCCAAGCTGCCATTCTGGAGACGCCTGTAGAACTCCGTCTGGGCGATGACTCCACCATCGGACATCCGGCCATTCTTCCCCACGTCCACATACAAGAAGTCGTAATTAGCTGACACCACCGCCAACATCACAATACTATTGAACCCCTTATAGTTGAAATAGTACGACCCCGAGTTGGGTGGTGGGACGATGTGGACGTGTTTCCCATCAATTGCCCCTCCGCAGTTAGGAAAGTCCCACCGCTGGGCAAAGTGGGAGGCCACAGTCTGCCATTCCTGTGGCGTGGAAGGAAACTGTTGAGGAAAACAAAAATAAATGAGTATTTTTGCACATAAACATGGCAAGCAGATTAGACACAAACATTCTTGGCCAACCTCCAGATAGCATTAATTAAGGTAAAATTAACACCAAAGTATAAGGTACACCTATCATATCCCCCCCCCCTCTCATGGGCCATTTCTAACATTATAGGGGGGGGATCTTGGACAGGTAACTCTCTCCACTTCATTGAGAGATGAATGCCTAAATACAGGGTATTACTTGGAACAGCCCCTCCTTAGTTAAACTATTGGCAGCCCACTGGACAGATAAGAAGTGTCAAAATACAAATATATAAATACACACTGTACACATTTGAGCACATTTGGACATTATGATATTACCTATCAAGATAATAATAGAATACAAAAACTTTAAACACTACCATTGGAAAGTATAAAGGCAGGCCCTTGCACTACATGCTTTGGGGAATTCATCCATACATCTGACCAGTAAAGAAATGGGTGTAGTGTGAATGGGTTTGGCAAAGTCAGCAGATAGATGATTGAGGATAGATAGAGAATTGGGATCAGCTGGCTTAGCAGTTGGGGGGAGGGAGGGTTACTAAAAAAGATTTGGGGACACCACAAAAAAAAAGCCTCTGGCACTCTGCCTGAATTTAAAGCACAAATCAGATTTCTAAACATTTTAGGGGGTGTTTGGGGTAAAGCACTACTATGGAGCTGATAAAATACATTGTTAAGTGACTACATGAGGTGACTATAGGGGCAGGAGAGCATGTTGGGGAGGTTATTGAAGGCCAATCTGTATGAAGGACCTAAAAAATTAATTACATAAAAATCCAGCATGCATGAGGACAAAGGGGACATTCACAGCATATTACAATCATGGTAATTAGGGAACGAGGAAAGAAATACAATATATTATCAATCATTCAATACAATAAAATGTGATATTAAAGGATAAAAATCTTACCTTCATATACTCCTTCTGCAGGACCTGGATGATGGCAGAACAGGTCTCTGGGATAATGATCCCCAGAGCCTGGGGGGAGATGCCTGTCGAGAACTTGAGGTCATGCAGGCTTCTCCCTGTCGCCAAGTACCTCAGGGTAGTGACGAGCCTCTGCTCCAGAGTGATGGCTTGCCTCATGCAGGTATCCTGCCTGCTGATATAGGGGGTCAGTGAAGCCAACAGATGGTGAAATACGGGGTCTGTCATCCTGAGAAAGTTCCTGAAATCATCAGGATTATTCTCACGGATCTCACGGAGCAAAGGCATATGAGAGAACTGGTCACGCTGAAGCAACCAATTCTTGGTCCATGAACTCCTCCCCACCCTGTTCATGGACTGGACTTGTGTCAAGGTCAGGACCTCAACACCAAGCCCCCGCACAGCACGAACTCTACGAGGAGTACGTATATGCAACATGGCTAGAAAATGGTCGGCTGCTCAGAACGAAGTAACAGAACGCACTGAAGAACAGCAAGGCCTGTTAAGAGCGACCTGAAAAACAGTAACGAATGAACAAGAACACAATGACGACTTAAAGTCACGCGGAGCTTGCTTGCACGCACTGAAGAGCAGATACAAACCCACAAGCACAAACTGAACCGCAGAAAACGATCTTAAAGCCACGAGTCTGAAAAAGCACAAATCGTCTCTCACCAAACTTTTACTAACACGAGATTAGCAAAAGGAGCCCAAAGGGTGCCGCGCTTGGTTCTGAACTGGCCTTTTCTAGTCTCATCGTACGTGGTTGACGTCACCGCGTTGTTGGCGATCGGAAATTCCGACAACTTTCTGCGACCGTGTGTACGCAAACAAGTTTGAGCCAACATCCGTCGGAAAAAATCCTAGGATTTTGTTGTCGGAATGTCCGAACAAAGTCCGACCATGTGTGGCATTAGAGTGAGAGATCATTAATTCAAGCCCTAGAGCTCCTCTGTAACTCAAAATCAATGCAACCTGCAGAATTTTTTTCGCCTATAGAGATTTTTAAGGGTAAAAGTTTGTCGCCATTCCACGAGCGGGCGCAATTTTGAAGCGTGACATGTTGGGTATCAATTTACTCGGCGTAACATCATCTTTCACAAAAAAAGAAAAATGGGTTAACTTTACTGTTGTCTTATTTTTTATTTTTAAAAAAGTGTATTTTTTCCAAAATAGTGCACTTGTAAGACCGCTGCGCAAAAAGAAAGTATTAAAACGAGCGCCATTTTATTTTCTAAGGCATATGTGTCAAACACAAGGCCTGGGGGCCGAATCCGGCCCTCCGGGCTATTTCATGTGGCCCTTGCACCTCTCCTGCAGCCCTGGCATCCCCTTGTCTCTGCCTCCACCCTGTTTCAGCAGTCGGATCCTGATCCTCTTTTTGCAGCTGCAGCACCCCTTTGTCTATGCCACCCCTGGTCTCAGCATTCAGCTGACTCCAGTCCTCCTCCAGACCATGCACTTTCTGCTGCCCCACTCCCCCCCGCCCCATCTTCTTTCCGGCAGCAGCACATGGTAAGGGGGGTGCACTGTGATATAAGGGAGGGTGGGGAACTTTTGATGTTGAGAGGGCTCTTGTCATCTGATGTAAGGGGGGTGGGGTGCTCTGGACATCAAGTCTAACAGATACAACCGGCCCTTTGGGGGCAATCATAATGCTGATGCGGCCCTTGATGAAATTGTGTTTGACACCCCTGCTCTAGGGTGTCAGAAAAAAATATATAATGTTTTGGGGGTTCTAAGTAATTTTCTACCATAAAAAAATGATTTTAACTTGTAAACAACAAGTTTGAAAAATAGACCCGATCCTTAGGTGGTTAAAATTGCACACACTGGTGGAATGGTGCCAAACTACAGTACTTATAAGTCTCCATAAGAGACACTTTAAAAATGTTTACAGGTTACATGTTTAGAGTTACAGAGGTGGTCTAGTGCTAAAATTATTGCTCTCGCTCTAACGATTGCGGTGTATGTAACCTGTGTGTATCTGGCTCTGATACTAGCCAGTGCCTCACCAGCCACTGACCTCACCACACGTCCCTGTACTACACACTTAAGCGGCTGTCGGGATCTGTAGTTTTCCATTCACTGTGAATTAGTGACGCAGTTGGGAGGAGCCCCAAACAGCAACGTTTTTTAAAATTTGAACAGCTAGGTGGGGGAAGAAGATCCTCACTAGCTGTCAGAGTCAGAGTGGAGGATTAAGGGGGTGCAGGAGCCATTTTTTTATAACATGTTACACCCTGAATATGGATGTAAAAAAGTAACATGTTATAAAAGCTGAACTTATCCTTTAATCCTTGTCAAAACTTATATTGCTGTCCTTTTTTCTCCCTGGACTCACCTATTTGCTTGCTCAGATTGTTACCCTATGATCCTCTACTGTATCATATTGCTACCCTGTGGTCCAAACCTTTCCATAAATTCCTCCTGCTTGTTGAAACTCATATTAAAGATCGCATTGACCAAGGGTCCTGAGCTACTCTTGATCTGTGTGTTTTGTTCTCCCCACATCTCTGTCACAACTATATTGCAAAGAACCTATATTGAGTTCATCAGCTTAGATAGTTATAGCTGACACATTTTGCAACTATATATGTCATATATTTTTTTTAGGTATTGGAAAAATATTGACTTTTTCTGTGCATAAATTTTACTGTGCACCAAACTATCGGTACAAAGTTAGCATCTAAATACATGGCTCAGAAATAACATATAAACAGTTGTCAATAATCATACTGCACTTACTAAGATGTATGTTTCAATATAAAACTCACTATGCAACTAGGGATGAGCCAAACAGGGGGCAGAACATGCGAACAGGAAAAAAGTTTGTTCGAATACGCGAACACCGTTAAAGTCTATGGGACACGAACATGAATAATCAAAAGTGCTAATTTTCAAGGCTTATATGCAAGTTATTGTCATAAAAAATTGTTTGGGGACCTGGGTCCTGCCCCAGGGGACATGGATCAATGCAAAAAAAAGTTTTAAAAATGGCCATTTTTTCAGGAGCAGTGATTTTAATAATGCTTAAAGTCAAACAATAAAAGTGTAATATCCCTTTAAATTTTGTAGCTGGGGGGTGTCTATAGTATGCCTGAAAAGGGGCGCATGTTGCCCGTGTTTAGAACAGTCTGACAGCAAAATGACATTTCGAAGGAAAAAACCCATTTAAAACTACTCGCGGCTATTACATTGCCGACAATACACATAGAAGTTCATTGATAAAAACGGCATGGGAATTCCCCACAGGGGAACCCCGAACCAAAATTAAAAAAAAAAAAAATGACGTGGGAGTCCCCCTAAATTCCATACCAGGCCCTTCAGGTCTGATATGGATATTAAGGGGAACCCCGGCCAAAATTTAAAAAAAAAATGACGTGGGGTTCCCCCTAAATTCCATACCAGACCCTTCAGGTCTGGTATGGATTTTAAGGGGAACCCTGCACCAAAAAAAAAAAAAACGGCGTGGGGTCCCCCCAAAAATCCATACCAGATCCAAGCACGCAACCTGGCAGGCCGCAGGAAAAGAGGGGGGAACGAGAGTGCGGCCCCCCTCCTGAACCGTACCAGGCCACATGCCCTCAACATTGGGAGGGTGCTTTGGGGTAGCCCCCCAAAACACCTTGTCCCCATGTTGATGAGGACAAGGGCCTCATCCCCACAACCCTGGCCGGTGGTTGTGGGGGTCTGCGGGCGGGATCTTATCGGAATCTGGAAGCCCCCTTTAACAAGGGGACCCCCAGATCCCGCCCCCCCTGTGTGAAATGGTAAGGGGGTACTTACCCCTACCATTTCACTAAAAAACGGTCAAAAATGTTAAAAATGACAAGAGAGTTTTTGACAACTCCTTTATTTAAATGCTTCTTCTTTCTTCTATCTTCCTTCATCTTCTTCTTCTGGTTCTTCTGGCTCTTCTGGTTCTTCCGCCGGCGTTCTCATCCAGCATCTCCTCCGCGGCGTCTTCTATCTTCTTCTCCTCGGGCCGCTCCGCACCCATGGCATGGGGGGAGGCTCCCGCTCTTCTCTTCATCTTCTTCATCTTCTTCTCTTCTTCTTTTCTTCTCTTCTTCTCTTCTTCATTTTCTTCTCCGGGCCGCTCCGCATCCATGCTGGCGTGGAGGGAGGCTCCCGCTGTGTGACGGCGTCTCCTCGTCTGACGGTTCTTAAATAACGGGGGCGGGGCCACCTGGTGACCACGCCCCCCTCTGACGCACGGTGACTTGACGGGACTTCCCTGTGACGTCACGGGGAATGCCACAGGGAAGTCCCGTCATGTCCCGTGCGTCAGAGGGGGGCGGGGTCACCGGGTGAAGAAAATGAAGAAGAGAAGAAGAGAAGAAGGAAGAAGAGAAGAAGATGAAGAAGAAGATAAAGAGAAGAGCGGGAGCCTCCCTCCATGCCATGGGTGCGGAGCGGCCCGAGGAGAAGAAGATAGAAGACGCCGCGGAGGAGATGCTGGACGAGAACGCCGGAGGAAGAACCAGAAGAGCCAGAAGAACCAGAAGAAGAAGATGAAGGAAGATAGAAGAAAGAAGAAGCATTTAAATAAAGGAATTGTCAAAAACTGTCTCTTGTCATTTTGAACATTTTTGACAGTTTTTTAGTGAAATGGTAGAGGTAAGTTCCCCCTTACCATTTCACACAGGGGGGGCGGGATCTGGGGGTCCCCTTGTTAAAGGGGGTTTCCAGATTCCGATAAGCCCCCCGCCCGCAGACTCCCACAACCACCGGCCAGGGTTGTGGGGATGAGGCCCTTGTCCTCATCAACATGGGGACAAGGTGTTTTGGAATTTAGGGGGACTCCCACGTAATTTTTTTTTTAAATTTTGGTTCGGGGTTCCCCTGTGGGGAATTCCCATGCCGTTTTTATCAATGAACTTCTATGTGTATTGTCGGCAATGCAATAGCCGCGAGTAGCTTTAAATGGGTTTTTCCTTCGAAATGTTATTTTGCTGTCAGACTGTTCTAAACACGGGAAACATGCGCCCCTTTACAGGCATACTATAGACACCCCCAGCTACGAAATTTAAAGGGATATTACACTTTTATTGTTTGACTTTAAGCATTATTAAAATCACTGCTCTTGAAAAAACGGCCATTTTTAAAACTTTTTTTGCATTGATCCATGTCCCCTGGGGCAGGACCCGGGTCCCCAAACACTTTTTATGACAATAACTTGCATATAAGCCTTTAAAATTAGCACTTTTGATTTCTCCCATAGACTTTTAAAGTGTTTTTTCCCCCGCATCATTCGAATTTGCCGCGAACACCCCAAATTGTTCGCTGTTCGGCGAACTTGCGAACAGCCAATGTTCGAGTCAAACATGAGTTCGACTCGAACCCGAACCTAATCCCTATATGCAACACAAAACTCCATACATATTGTGAGCTGGGGATAGGTAGCAGGTACGAAGCTCCCTGGGACAAGCACACTTTCAGGCACAGTTACCAGTCCAGTGAGGTAATGACAAACAGTGCAGACTTGTGATTTTTGCAAGTCTATTTACAGGTGCTGTACAGTGTTCCAAAAAATAAACAGGGCAAAAACTACAAAACAAAATCCTAACCAAGCTGGACCAAGGATAAGGGATCTCTGAAAGTGTGTGAGAGGAGACTGGGATATGTGTAAACCCTGTATGTTTCTATGTAAAACTTGCAATGCAACACAGCACTCCATACATGTATACATATACTGTATATTGTGCATAAACAGAACTCTTAAAATCTGTGAAAATAATCAATACAATACCCATGGAAAACTTGGTATAATAAACATAAACAACTCTTTGGAACTGTGAAAATATCCAAAATAGTCCCATTGCAATGTGTATAGTCCCAAAACAAGTTTTCTGTATCCAAACAATATTTCTCATTCGTTCATTGACAGACACAGCCTTCTTTATTCAGAACGGTAGGGTTATATCATCTCCGCAGGAGTAAGACTAGGCAGAACAAAAAAACAACCCCTGGCTATGCCCATGGGCTGTCCTCCATCAGTATATAACCCCCTCTCTGCTCTAGGTATTCAGTTTTTTCTCCCTAGTCAGGAGTAAGGACCTAGTTCCTTGCTGGGATCTTTAGTCCTAGGAATTTTTTTGTTGTTTGTTATTTTCTCTTTTTCCTGGATTTTTTCTGGTGAGATCTACAATTAACTGCCAGGCTGGGCGACAGGCTAGACGCTTGATCCAGTGGTCACCCCAATCTGGCCAGCGAGCACGCGCAGACCACAGCTACGCGCTAGGGCCATGACATAGCCACACTGGACAGGGGCTGGCCCTGCAAGTTAAACGTCTCATGAGGTCGTATACGATTGGGTCTCAGCCTGTGTCACAGCGTTTCTCATAGCCGACAGCCCCCCACTTCGGTGGCGAGGAGGATCTGTCTGGGAGCGTTACCCATGCTTTTCGCTGGAGAGGTAAGTAAGGGATCCCCTCCTCTCCTTCTCTGGGGTGGTCGGTCCTTCTGGGGTTCCCCTCCACCCCCCACCCCCCTTTCTTCCCCCCTTCCTCCTCCCCCCATCCCGGGTGAGGCCCAGGCTCCCAGCCTAGGGGCTTTGGGACATGGTTCCCCTTTTTCACCTTCAGGTTGTTACTGGGGGCATCTAAGGTTGGGCCTGGGAGGTGAGTGTTTGCCGTAATTTAGGCTGTGGCTTTGCAGCCTACCAGCTGGGGGGCCACTCTCTCGACCGGCGGCCGAAAATTTAGGCCGCGGCTATGCGGCCTACCGCACCGGCGGCCAAACATCTATGGCCATTTCTTTGCGGCCTACTGGCTTGGATGTCCGAAAGTTTAGGCCACGGCCTTGCGGCCTACCGACCGGCTGTCTGGTCGTGTAGCCCCGCCCACCGTGGGCTGCGCGCTTACGGCGGGCAGACAAAATTTAGCCTGCGGCCTACTAGCCCGCGTTTTTGTAACTATTGGGCCGTGGCTTTTGTGGCCTCCTGGATCAGCACCCTGTGAGGGGCCCCAGTCTGTGCCCCTGTGCGGGGCCCAGTATATGCCCCCTCTGAGGGGCCCCGGTATGTGCCCCCTGTGAGGGGCCCCGATCTGTGCCCCCCGTGAGGGGTCCCAGAATGTGCCCTTGGTGAGGGGCCCTGGTCTGTGCCCCCTGTGAGGAGCCCCAGTATTTGCCCTGGTATTTTCCACCTGTGAGGGGCCCCGGTATTTGCCCCCTGTGAGGGGCCCCAGTATTTGCCCCCAGTGAGGGCCCCAGTATTTGCCCCCTGTGAGGGCCCCTGGTATTTGCCCCCCTGTGAGGGCCCCTGATATTTGCCCCCTGTGAGGGGCTGCATTTTTTGCCCCCTGGGAGGGGCACCGGTTTGCGCCCCTATGAGGGGCTCTGGTTTTTGCCCCCTGTTGGGGCTCTGTTTTGTGCCCCCCGTAAAGGGGCCTGGGTCTGTGCCCCCTGTGAGGGGCCTCAGTCGACATCCCATATGTGGACCTCGGTCAGGGGGGTTCCAGTTAGTGGCACCCTCCCCCTGTCTTTTTTGGGGTAGCGCTTAGGCACATAGCCTAGTATATGGCATCCCTGCCCTCCCTCCTCTGTCTCCTATCTGGCTCTGAGGACATGGCCCACCTTGCAGGGTGGGGGCCACACTCCCTATCTTGTCAGGGAGTGAGGATGACTGCAGTCAAGATGGGGGATGCAGCAGGGGCTGCGGCAGAGAGCCGAAACCTCATAAGCTGTCTTGCGTGGCAAAATCGTTCCCTTTTCCCTCTTATCTTGACAATATTGTCCTTGAAGACTGGGAGGGTCTAGAGTGTATTTATGTTTCTAAAAAAAAAAACACTTGCTGTGAGGTACCCATCTGGGAATTCCCCTGCCTTTGCTGCATTGCCAGACCTATGGTCTAGGCACTGCAGTATGTCAGCTATGCCTCTTGGCCATAGTTCCCCTGGTTGCTGAGCTTCTAAGGTCTTCTCAGTGGTGCTTAGACAGGTATTTTGGGGGCTACCCTGGATGTCAATACTTCCAATGGGCATCTACTGCCCGACCGCTTGCTGTTCTCCGTGGGGGGATGTGCACGCTCCGTTGCTGCAGAGTGTTGTTATCATGGTTTGCATGTTGGGAACAGTTTATGGCCCTGACCTGCCTTGTGTGGGTACAGAAGGCCATGATGGGGTCCATTAGCACCCCTTCATCATGGGGACCCTCTGGTTTCTATCAACATCACAAATGCTTGTTTACGCATTCCGTTATGTGCACGACTCCAGCACTTCCTCCATTTTGCTGTGGGTGCAGCCCATAATCAGCGCATAGTCTGGCCACCACTCCTCGGGTATTCGCAAGGTGTTGGCCTCGGATCAGGCGTGGTTGCATCTGTTGGGGTTTGCAGTCCTGACTGCCTGGATGATCTTCTTCTGCCACTCCTCGGCTACCCCGAGGGGCAAAGCAGTTTCTATACACACCTTGACTGATTTCAGTAGGCATCTATACTATCTGAAGTCTGCTTGGGTCCTTCCAGAATGTTGGTTTATCTAAGCCCGAGCTTCAGCTCTAGCCAGCATGTTTTCTTCTCTTGGACAAACTCCAGAAGTTGCATGCTGCGTATTTTATTTTTCTGTCCGGCAGGTAGGCCCTCTGCGGACCTGCTTGTGGGTTTTGGGTCTGAGAGTTTCTACCTTTTTGAAGCAATTCCATTTGCGCAGTTCCATAAAAGCTCCCTTCGGGGAGATTCTGACATGAGACAAATGTCCGAGGTCTCGGGACAATCAGATTTGGCTGAGTTAGGAAACCAGGGCTCCCTGGTCTGGTGGCTCGCTCTCTGGTTCTTCGGCGGGATAAATCCTTTCTCCCCTTGTATTAGACAGGGTGAATACTGTTGCCGGTATTCCACGGTGGACAAAACATTTCCCTTTTCCAGTGTATGCATTCCAGGACCAGGAGTAGAATGCTGACAGGCGGATACCTCAGTTGGCGAGGGTTGAACTACGGATGGGCCCTTTACCGGGCCGTGTTTTGTTTGGGTTTGTTCCCGCTGGGACACTCATGAGGTAGTTCTCTTGGTGTCCTGGTTCAACTGGACTGTACCAAGGTTTCTGGTAAGGTCACCGGTTGCTCTGGCAGCTCTGGTGGCCCATGGGGCCACTGACGTTTCCCTATGCCTTTCCTCCTCTCCAGCTTCTTTTGTGGCTTTTACACAGGATCATGGCTGCGGGGGTTCCAGTCATTCTATTATCCCCAGATGGGTCCAGTTGGTCTGGGTACGCCGACCGGGTGCGCCTGGTCACTGGCGTTCCTTATTGACTACCTCTGAGGAAGGATATATGGTCCCAGGGCTGTTCTTCCATCCTGCCTTAGTCACTGGTTTTAATGGTCTGGCTGTGTTGAGCCAGGTGCAGCAGTTCCAATACTGTTGATGGCTAGGGAGTCCATCTTTTAGGAGGTTTTAACCTCCGGGTGTGCAGAGTGCATATATCCTGGTGTGAATCACCGGGCATTCATCCTTGTTTTTTCTAGGTGGCTCCAATTCCAACCCTCATTTACGGGAGGTTTAGCAGGAATGCGCCTCGAGTACCATTGAGGGCCAGGTGTCAGCCTGGGTGGTCGTCTTCAGCATCCCCTGGTCTTGCGCTCCATGGTGCATACCTTTATTCAAGGGGTTAGACGTCTGTTTCCACCGGTGTGTTTTTTTTTACCGCCGTGGGATCTGAACTGTTTTCGGCTCTCCAGGAGCCGCTCTCTCTCTCTCTCCCTCTCTTAAAATATTGGGAGATTCCACTGCTTACTCTGTCTCGGAAGGTGGCCACTTGGTGGCTTTCACCTCCGCTCACAAGGTGTCGAAAAGGGTGGCGTTATCTTCTCGTTCACCTTACCCAGGTTTAGGCGGTGCTTCGCCCAATTTGCCTTATCTGCCCAGGATGTGGTTTGGGGGATTCAGTTGTATTTGCCAGCCACTGAGTGTTTTGGAGGTCAGGCTCTCTGTACTCACGGACAGGCCAAGAAAGGGGCTGTCTGCTTCTTCTGCGACCTTTTTCTGGATGGATCAGACAGATGATGACTCTGGGCTATTCTGTCAGGAATCGGGTTCCTGCTTTCCCTGTTATGGCGCATTCTTCTCGGGCACCTAGTGCATCTTAGGCCTTCTGTCTTCAGGCATTCGTGGCACATTTTCCACAAGTTCTACCAAGTGGATGGGTTGGCATCTGCGAGTGCCTTTTTTGGCCGCAAGCTTTTTGCAGGCTGCTGTTAAGAGGGTCTAATCCCTCTTGAAGGGTTATCGTTCAGTTTGGGTTCCCGCTTGTCCTGTGTGAAGCTCCTGTTAGCTGGTTGGCTTTTGTGTTAGCCTTGGGATTTTTTGCTTTCCCGCCCCTCATGTTCAGCACTGCTTTGGGACACCCCTACCATTCTGAATAAAGAAGGCTGTGTCTGTCAATGAACGAATGAGAAAATAGGATTTTTTACTTACCGTAAAATCTGTTTCTCTGAGTTCATTGACAGACACAGCACCCATCCCTCTATGGAGTTTTTTGATACTTCTATTACTGCTTGCTTCTAAACTGAATACCTTGAGCAGGGAGAGGGTTGTATACTGATGGAGGACAACCCATGGGCGTAGCCAGGGGTTGCTTTTTTGTTCTGCCTAGTCCTACTCCTGCGGAGATGATATAACCCTACCGTTCTGAATAAAGAAGGCTGTGTCTGTCAATGAACTCAGAGAAACGGATTTTACGGTAAGTAAAAAATCCTATTATTCCTCCACTCTGTGCTCAATGATATCAAGATTCCACACCAACATGCAGGTTGGTCCCACCACCTTTCCTCCAATGCTCTCACACTCAAGATAATGACCTAAAAAATATGTTGTTAGGTCAGATTGGCATTTTCCCCCCCAAAGGGATATGGATATATTATCCACTACCTTCCTGGATATCATTAGGGATAATCTTCTCCTTTTTGTTATACCAGGTAAGTATCTATTTAGACTGTAAGCTCCATGAGCAGGGCCCTCCTATTCTTATTGTATAGAACTGTATTGCAATTGTACTGTCCTCCCTCTACATTTTAAAGGGCTGCCCAAACTGTTGTCGCTAAATAAATCCTGTATAATAATAATAATAATAATCATAATAATAATAATAATAATAATAATACCTGGACTTTTCTAAGCTCCCTCTGAGAGACTCTGCTACAATATATACATATATATTGTGCGTAAACAACAGGACTTTGGAAATCTTTGAAAAGAACCAATACAATCCCAGTGGAAGACTTGGTATAATAAGCATAAACAACTGTTAGAATCTGTGAAAATAACCAATATAGCCCCATTGCAATGTGCATAGTTCCAAAACGTGTTTACTGTATCCAAACAATATCTTCCTTCACTCTGTGCTCAATGATATCAAGGTTCCACACCATCATGCAAGTGGGTCCCATCATCTTTCCTCTAATGCTCTCACCTTTTTTTTTTTTTTTTTTTGATGTTCTAATACTTTTTGCTTTTAAAGTCATTTGTTCTTAACATCAACGTCATTGTGTGTATACATATATGCATATTTTCTATTATTTTGTGTATGTTGTTGTAACTATACCATTATTTTGCCTGATGTGTTGAGTTTGCTCCGAGTTCAATTGGTGTATCAATTTTTTTCTGGCAGTGTATTTGGACCGAAGTCTTTACATCAGATTTGAGTGTAAGTACCATGTATTCTAGCTGGGTTCTCTTTGTAACACCAGCTGAGTACTAATTTTAATTGGTTAGTTCACCTGTAACCTAATGATGACACATTAGAGTAGTATATACTGTAGGTGATTGTGGTGACTAGTTCCAATAGGTAATGACTAAGCGCTAACGTTTGCGTGAAACACGTCTACCTTTTTGTCCCTTGCTCCATCTATCAACCTCTTGTCATATGAAGCTTCAGTAAAAGGATTTTTGTGCAGCCGTCCAGAATAATTTTCTTATGTTACACAGCATGCGAGCTGGGCTAGCACCTGACTAGTGTGTGTGTGGGGATTAACCAGAGACTCATTCACCTAGAGCGGCTTTTCTTGCTCTCACCTCAAGATATGTACCTAAAAAATATGTTGCATAATAACCAATTGTGAACCACCAAAAAATGTCTGCTGCTAATATTTCTGTAGCTTTTCTACAGCAAAATGGCAGGCATATTAGTCCCCCAATGAGGGGGACTACAAAAACTTGGCCACGCAACATTCTCATTTATATTTCCAATAGGCGAGTTACAAAAAAATGGCCACCAATAGTTGTTTACTGTTTAATATGCTATATATAGGATCATTTAAACCCCACTCGTTTCCATGAGGAAGTCACATAGTGGTGTGACGTGACACGTGGGAGGAGCTGGGTGACGCAGATGCCACAGGAGTGTTGGATTGTGGCTGCACAATAGTAGAAGAGAGAAGGGCCGGCAACTCCATGTCCATATCAAATGTAAATACTTTTATTGGCACATGTTTAAAAAATACAAAAGCAGACACATTTCGGCACACAACCTTGATCACCGCACACAATTAAAATGAGAAGCATACTATATATCAAATACAAAAAGGAGAGATAAAGAATCCCTACCCACTGGATGGGCAATAATCCAATTAAAGTGAAGAGTCCATTGACTTGTCCAAATGGTGGGGGGGGGGGGGTTTGTACCACAAATCAAAACATCAATCAGAAAAAAAACAACAAACAAAAAATGTTTTTTTAAAAAAATTAAATAAATGCTTATAGTCTGCAGGAGATCTGCAAAGAAAAAAAAATATTTGTAATATGACATGCTGAAAATGAACTTGTTTTGCATAAAAATCGGCATATACAAGCTCAAATATACAAAAGCAAAAGATTGCAATAAACCAGAATTTGGAAAACAACTATGCCTAGAAACTACTTACGGAAAAGTTCCACAAAATACTTGTGGTTCAAGCCTGTAGGAAATCTGCTATGAAGTCCACCAGACCTCTTTCCAAGAGTTTCTGTGGGTGTCACCCCCTCCAGAAGATCCTTTTATTTTTTCTAGACCACAAAATTTGAGAGTCAAAATTACCTGCATGAACGTGTTTGAAATGCTTGGAGACATTTGATAAACCTTTATCATTAGTATAAGAAGCTCCATGACAATGTTCGCTGATTCTGGCCCGTAATGGGCGTTTTGTGCATTCCACATACTGTAGTTTGCATGGCATACACTCCACCGCATAAAGTACGTTCGTAGATCCGCAATTAATATAATCGTGGTCTGTAAATTCTCTGCCAGTTGCTTACGCTACAATACTCTTGTGTCCTTTGGTATGTTTAGTATAAAAACAGCAGGTATTTGTACCGCATATGTAGGAACCCTAAGTCTTAAGCCAAGTCTCCCTCTGCCCAGAAGATGAAAATGAAAAAAGGCTTGGGAACAAAACATTACCCAATGTCTGTAAGTGGTGGCTAGAGAACCTGCAGCCCGCAGACAAAATTGGTGCCAAACCTGGATCCGCAGGAGTGTTTTTTAAAGATTTTTTAAGGCGCTTTTACTATGTTTATGATGTAAGTGCAATACCTTTTAATAAATACTTGGTACTTGGTTTACTACACTATGAGTAACCATCCATTTTGAGTATACTGGGAGCAGAGAAGGTCAAGAATGGCAGGCTCTAAAAGAGATATTCACCTGGTATAACATAAAGGATAAGTTTATCCCTAAAGATATCCAGGAATGTAGTAGATAATATATCCATATCTCCTTGGGGTAAAAATGCCAATCTGACCTAACAACATATGTTTTATGTCCATATCTTGAGTGTGAGCGCATTGGAGGAAAGGTGGTGGGACCAACTTGCATGTTGGTGTAGAATCTTGATATCACTGAGCACAGATTGGAGGAAGATATTTTTTGGATACAGAAAACAGGTTTTGGGACTATACACATTGTACTGGGGCTATATTGGATATTTTCTACGGTTTCTAAGAGCTGTTTACATTTATTATACCAAATCTTCAACTGGGATTGTATTGGTTATTTTCACAGGTTGCAAGAGTTCTGTCATTTATGCACAAGATAAAGTATATGTACAATAAACAGTGGCGATGGAAAGTATTCAGACCCCCTTACATTTTTCACTCTTTGTTATATTGCAGCCATTTGCCAAAATCATTTAAGTTCATTTTTTTTCCTCATTAATCTACACACAGCACCTCATATTGACAGAAAAACACAGAATTGTTGACATTTTTGCAGATTTATTAAAAAAGAAAAACTGAAATATCACATGGTCCTAAGTATTCAGACCCTTTGCTGGGACACTCATATATTTAACTCAGGTGCTGTCCATTTCTTCTGATCATCCTTGAGATGGTTCTACACCTTCATTTGAGTCCAGCTGTGTTTGATTATACTGATTGGACTTGATTAGGAAAGCCACACACCTGTCTATATAAGACCTTACAGCTCACAGTGCATGTCAGAGCAAATGAGAATCGTGAGGTCAAAGGAACTGCTTGAAGAGCTCAGAGACAGAATTGTGGCAAGGCACAGATCTGGCCAAGGTTACAAAAAAATTCTGCTGCACTTAAGGTTCTTAAGAGCACAGTGGCCTCCATAATCCTTAAATGGAAGACGTTTGGGAGGACCAGAACCCTTCCTAGAGCTGTCCGTCTGGCCAAACTGAGCTATCGGGGGAGAAGAACCTTGGTGAGAGAGGTAAAGAAGAACCCAAAGATCACTGTGGCTGAGCTCCAGAGATGCAGTCGGGAGATGGAAGAAAGTTGTAGAAAGTCAACCATCACTGCAGCCCTCAGCCAGTCAGGGGTTTATGGCAGAGTGGCCTGACAGAAGCCTCTCCCCAGTGCAAGACACATGAAAGCCCGCATGGAGTTTGCTAAAAAACACCTGAAGGACTCCAAGATGATGAGAAATAAGATTCTTTGGTCTGATTAGACCAATATAGAACTTTTTGGCCTTAATTCTAAGTGGTATGTGTGGAGAAAACCAAGCACTGCTCATCACCTGTCCAATACAGTCCCAACAGTGAAGCATGGTGGTGGCAGCATCATGCTGTGGGGGTGTTTTTCAGCTGCAGGGACAGGAAGACTGGTTGCAATCGAGGGAAAGATAAATGCGGTGACCCTATTGTACCAGCGACCCTATTGCTGCTAGGTGAAGGCGCTAACCACTACACCACTGTGCTACTGTGTACTTTGAAAAAAAAATAGTTTGTTATAAAATTTTGCAAATAGGTCATTTTTCTCCTTCATTGATGTGCGCTGATGAGTAGGGATGAGCTTCAAGTTCGAGTCAAACCCATGTACGATTCGAACATCGCCTGTTCGACCGTTCCTCGAATTGCGAACGTTATGGGCCGTTCGCGCAAAATTCGAGTGGCACGTCACGGTCCATAATTCACTGAGGCATCGCAGTGCATTGCTGGCTAATGATTGGCCAAGCATGCACTGTGACCCGCATGCTTGGCCAATCACAGCGCCGTCTGTACAGAGAGCTGTAATTGGCTAAAGCCAGGGTGGCTTTGGCCAATTATGTCTCAGGGGGTTTAGTACACGCCCCACACTATATAAGGCCGCCTGCGTGGCGGCCTTGTGTAGTGTGTTGCAGTGGATATAGACAGAGAGACAATGTCATTTGATTTAAGTTAGACAGGCGAGTCAGTTAGCTGCACTTATAGTGTATTGTGTATATACATGCATCCTAGGTGTTGTGTATATATATATATATATATGTGTATATATACACTGTATTCAGTTTATATAGATCCGTTCCTGTAATTCTCTTCCTGCTGACAGACAGGCAGGTGTTTTTACAGTATTTAAAGTATTTAGCTGCAGTATTAACAGTTAGTGTACTGTGTCCTCTGCACAGTGTGCACCTAAAGCTACCTGAAGAAAATTGGTGGTGTTCTGATCCTATTAATACCACAGGCAGGCAGCTGCACTATTTACAGTAAGTGTACTGTGCCCTCTGCACAGTGTGCACCTAAAGCTACCTGAAGAAAATTGGAGGTGTTCTTCTGATCCTATTAGTACCACAGGCAGGCAGCTGCAGTATGTAAGGTGCATATTACCGCTGACTCATGGTCCAGCAGGCATGGACAGGGACTTTACCTATCTTTCACCGTACACTGGGTGACTCTTCTGGCAGCTGGGAAGGATGCAGGACAAGGTGCAGTAGTGTTGGAGGTTGTTCCGCCACCACGCCTCCAAAATTCTACTAGTGGTAATTCTGCCACACCTCTCTCCTCCACCCCCTCCTCTTCTTCTTCCTCCATGGCCTCTTCCTGTGCTGATTTTTCCTCGGAACCAGCGGTGCTCTGTAGGCGTTCAAGGGGCTACGCAAGCACCCAGGCAAAAAGATGCCATGCAGTGCTTAGCTGGTGTGCTTGGGGGACAGGAGCCATTTCCATAGGTCATATAATGCCAGTGCTCGGCTGGCTGACCTCCAAAAGGAATTTAACCTGCCCAAGAACCGCCTAATCTGTGACATGCCCACCAGGTGGAACTCAACGTTGGCCATGCTGCAGCGGCTGCACACGCAGCAGAGGGCATTAATTAGTACCTGTGCAACTATGGCACCAGGACAGGGTCAGGGGAGCTTGTTTTTTTACCCACGCCAGTGGGCTATGATCAGGGATGCATGCACTGTCCTGTCACCATTTGAGGAGGCCACGAGGAGTGACAGTGCATGCATGAGTGACACTGTCCCCCTTGTCCACCTGTTGGAGCACACACTGTGTGGAATAATGGACAGGGCACTTGAGGCAGAACTGAGGGAGGAAGAAGAGGACTTCCTTACCTCTCAAGGTCCCCTTTATCCAGACAGTCTTCCTGCGTGCCCGCCGATCACACAGGAAGAGGACGAGGAGGAAGAGGAGGATTATGTCAGCATGGAGGTGGAGCCTGGCACTAGCATCAGCAGCAGTCTTCAAGGGATCATTTACAGTCCGAAGAAACCCATGGACTTGTGCGTGGCTGGGAGGAGGTGGCTGCGGATCATGTCATCCTTAGTGACCCAGAGGACTCTGGACCGAATGCCTCAGCAAACCTACGCTGCATGGCCACCCTGATCCTGCAAAGCCTGCGGAAGGATCCTCATATTCGTGGTATCAAGGGGAGTGATGATTACTGGCTGGCAACCCTCCTTGATCCACATTACAAGGGTAAGGTTAACTGTGAGGGCTTACAGTGTTGTGGCAACACCAACACCTAAGGCCCCAATTTCTGCAGAGTATATAGGGCAGGCCCCTACTTTCAAACATCCAACTTACAAACGACTCTTATTTGCAAATGGAAGGAGACAACAGGAAGTGAGATGAAATCTACCCCTAGGAAGGGAAATTCTCTCCTGTAAGAGTTAATATGGATAAAACGTGTCTCCTCTTCACTGAGGCTTTCAATCCGTGTTTCACTAAAACCCCGAAATTTTCAAAAAACATTTGTCATTGGGACAGAAAGTGAAGTGAAATCTTTTGAAGAGGTGCACAGACAGCAAAACAAATGTTACAGGGTTGATAACCCTTCCCTATGTTTTCCAAAAAGCTTAAAAATAGATTTTTGGGCTGGAGCTACACTTTAAAAATGTACCAAAATTACAAACAGATTCTACTTAACAACAAACCTACTGTCCCTGTCTCGTTTGCACCGCCTGTATACTGCTGTTCAGAGTATATAGGGCCTGGGGGCCCCAAGCCTTTCCTTTTTTTAATTTGGGCGCAGGGTTCTCCTTAATATCCATCCAAAGGGCCTGGTAATGGACTGGGGGGTACCCATGCCATTTGTCTCACTGATTTTCATCCATATTGCAGGGACCCAACATTACATTAAAGCTGCAAGCAGTTTTAAATTACTTTTATTCCTTTAAAAATGTCATTTTGTGCAGGCATTGTTCTAAGAACAGGAAACACGTGCCACTTTACAGGCATAATATAGACACCCCCCAGGTACGATATTTAAAGGAATATTTCACTTTTTTTTCACTTTAAGCATCATTAAAATCACTGCTCCTGAAAACTCCATTTTTAGAAACTTTTTTTTGCATTGATACATGTCCCCTGGGGCAGGACCCGAGTCCCCAAACCCTTTTTAGGACAATAACTTGCATATTAGCCTTTAAAATTAGCACTTATGATTTCAAACGTTCGAGTCCCACAGACTTTAATGGGGTTATAAATTGCGCACAAATTTTTGGTCCATTCGCAGGTTCTGGTGTGAACCAAACCAGGGGGGTGTTCGGCTCATCCCTACTGATGAGGCTGCACTGATCGCCACTGATAGGCAGCACTGATGGGCACTGATGAGGTGGCATAGATGGGCACTGATGAGGCTGCACTGATAAGCGGCACTGATAGGCACTGGTAAGTGTAGCTGTCTTTCGGCTATAGTGTGGTGGGAAGAGGTTAATCCTGTTTACTAATGTATGACAACATTCATTTTGGAACATGAACATTTCTTTTGATCAGTAAACAGCTTCTACTCTAATACACTAACCCCATTTGTCTTCACTGTCTCTCACAACAAATATGACTATACCTTAGGGTTGACTTCACTGACACCAAGCAGACTGCCATCTGGAACCCAACATTCAATGTATGTATACATACTTGTGTATTTGAGTGTACTCAGATATGACAATGATTATTCAGTGTATTATTTTGTACAGTTGTGTGATTACATTTTGCTTCTATCTATTGTAATATATCACATGTTTTGTATCTCAGTATATTTTATACATACTGCACAAACCTTTTACAAAAAAATCAGTTTGTCTTTGCACTTCTTTACAATATAGTATGTTTTCTATGTGTTTGTGTGGACAGTTGATCATTTAAGTACAGAATTGTGTTTTGTGATTCAGTGTCCAACTATGATGTACATTTCAACCCCCAAAAAATAAAGAATCAATATACAGCACAAAAGGTGTTTGTCTGGCCTTCCTATGCTACAATGCTCCAAAATCGAAACACACAAATACATTTAGGAGAACCTTGCACTAAAAAGCAGGCTCCTCTCCACCAGAATAATTTGCCACAATAAAGTAAAAAAAACCTGCAGGGCAAAATGTTAGTAATTATCTTTCCATCGGTTTCCACACAGTCAAGTGTGACTTCATGATCTTTCAAACAAGAGCCTGGGAAATGCTGAGTATTCTATGTTTTGTGTGCAGAGCTCAGGAATAAGTAATGCACAGAGTGCAGAGGTCAGGAGTAAGAAATGCATAGAGGGTCAGGTGCAGGGGTCAGGAGTAATTCCAACAATGTATATATCAAAAAACAGGAAATCGCCCCGGGACTTAAATATTTAAAGTCCCGGGGCGATTTCCTGTTTTTTGTTGCATATATTGGGATGGAGGTGGTTTGCGAGTGACACCAGACCTTTTTCTTTTTGTCACCAATGTTTACATCTGCCACAGTCCTTAGACTCAAAAAATACTCTTAATTATTCTGCTACAAGTGACACTTTTAAATACACGTAAAAACTTCAGTACAAATGATCATTCTTAAAAAAAAAAAATTGCATAAGATTTTCTGCACGCAAAAAAACTATCCCTTTTTTTCTGAGCCTGCCTTAAGGAAGTGCAATTTCTTTAACAACAGCTGTTAATACAATAAACACTTTAGTCAGGACTAAGTACAGATATATGGGTGAGCGAGATTGGGGACAGAGAAAGGTGGGGAGGAGTGTGTCAGGTAGGGATGAGCCCGATGTTCGAGTTGAACGTAAGTTCGACTCAAACATCGGTGTTCGCCTGTTCGCTGAATAGCGAACAATTTGGGGTGTTCGCAGCAAATTCAAAATCCGCTAAACACCCTTTAAAAGTCTATGGGAGAAATCAAAAGTGCTCATTTTAAAGGCTTATATGCATGGTATTGTCATAAAAAGTGTTTGTGTCCTGCCCCAGGGGACATGTATCAATGCAAAAAAAAGTTTTAAAAATGGCCGTTTTTTTGGGAGCAGTGATTTGAATAATGCTTAAAGTGAAACAATAAAAGTGAAATATTCCTTTAAATTTCGTACCTGGGGGTGTCTATAGTATGCCTGTAAAGTGGCGCATGTTTCCCGTGTTTAGAACAGTCCCTGCACAAAATGACATTTTTAAAGGAAAAAAAGTCATTTAAAAGTACTTGCGGCTATAATGCAGATAAAAGGGGTGATTGAAAAAAACTGCATGGGATCCCCCCAGTCCATTACCAGTCCCTTTTGGGTCTGGTATGAATATTAAGGGGAACCCCGAACCAAAATTTAAAAATAAAATTGCGTGGGGGTCCCCCCAAATTCCATACCAGGCCCTTCAGGTCTGGTATTGATATTAAGGGGAACCCCGCGCCAAAACTAACAAAAAAATGGTGTGGGGGTTCCCCTAAAAATCCATACCAGACCCTTATCGTAGCACACAACCTGGCAGGCTGCAGAAAAAGAGGGGGGCGAGAGAGAGCTCCCCTCCTGAACCATACCGGGCCACATGCCCATGCAAGAGAGGATGAATAGACTTCGTAGGACATTTTTATTTTTATTTTTTTAATAAAGGACTTGTCCCAAGCCGTGTCTTGTCATTTTTACCATTTTGACACTTTTTTGTGAAATGGTAGGGGTACATTTGTACCCCGTTACCATTTCACACGGGGAGGAGGCCAGAATCTGGGGGTCCCCTTGTTAAAGGGGGCTTCCAGATTCCAATAAGCCCCCCCGCCCGCAGACCCCCCCAACCACCGGGCAAAGGTTGTGGGGATGAGGCCCTTGTCCCCATCAACATGGGGACAAGGTGCTTTGGGGGGCTACCCCAATCACCCTCCCCATGTTGAGGGCATGTGGCCTGGTACAGTTCAGGAAGGGGTGGGTACTCTCTCGTCCCCCCTCTTTTCCTGCGGCCTGCCAGGTTGCGTGCTCAGATAAGGGCCTGGTATGGATTTTTGGGGGGACCACCATGCCACTTTTTTTTTTAATTTTGGCGCAAAGTTCCCCTTAAAATCCAAAACAGACCTGAAGGGTCTGGTATGAATTTTGAGGTGGACCCCATGTAATTTTTTAAAAAATTTTGGTTCAGATTTCCCCTTAATATTCCTACCAGACCCAAAGGGACTGGTAATGGCCTGGGGGAATCCCATGCCGTTTTTTTCAATGACTTCTTTTAACTGTATTGCCGGGACCGACAATTCATTATAGCCGCAAGTATTTTTAAATTACTTTTTTTCCTTTAGAAATGTAATTTTGTGCAGGGACTGGTCTAAACACGGGAAACATGCACCACTTTACAGGCATACTATAGACACCCCCAGGTACGAAATTTAAAGGAATATTTCACTTTTATTGTTTCACTTTAAGCATTATTCAAATCACTGCTCCCGAAAAAACAGCCGTTTTTAAAACTTTTTTTGCATTGATACATGTCCCCTAGGGGAATGACCCAGGTCCCCAAACACTTTTTATGACAATAACTTGCATATAAGCCTTTAAAATGAACACTTTTGATTATTCATGTTCGTGTCCCATAGACTCTAATGGTGTTCGCGTGTTTGAACAAATTTTTCGCCTGTTCGGATGTTCTGCTGCGAACCGAACCGGGGTTGTTCGGCTCATCCCTAGTGTCAGGACATAATCAAAACTTGCAAACTCTGCTGTGTCTGGCAGTATCTCTTGAGCCACCTGAAATGCTGGATAGTTCCCTGGACAATTCCTTGGACAATCTTGCCTTGAACCTTTTCTCTGAAGAACCTTGAACTCTTTGCTCCTTCTATGAACTTTGTATTAAGATTGTGCCTTTGCTCTTCCTGTTTTTCATATTATTGTGCTTTCTCCAGACATTATCTTGCTCTTGTCACTCCTGCTGCCATCTGTAACTTGACCACCACTTGTTACTGACCTTTAGCTTTTTCCTTGACTATGCTTCTGCTTGAACAAACAATAAGCTTCTAGTAGTGCATCCATGTAACTGTCCATGTGCAAGCCTCTGCAATGGTCCAAAAGAACTCCTGCAGCTCCTGTACGGATCTGGGATAAATCCACGCACATGTAAGAAAATAAGGTGCCATGGTGATGATCCATCCGGGCCGGACTTTAAGTGTTTGAGATGTAAGTGTGCTTTGTTCAAATAAATGCTGATGATTTTACTCCACTAACTTCAGCGCCCTGTTGTACCTTCTTTTCCTATGCTTCTGCTTGATTCCAACCTAAAACAACTTGTATACAAATATACATGTGTGACACAAATACTAAAGCAGATCCTATTGTACTCCAAAGTCTATATAGTTTTTTGTTAGACAGCTGCAATGCAGCAACCATGAAAAAGTCAACTGTATCAAGGGCAGCCTTATGCAGGGAAGCAGAATTCTCCAGGAATATGTAAGAAAAGAAAAGAATGCAGGCGCCTCTGAGTGCAGACTGTTAAAAAATGTATTGGTAAATCACATAGTAAACTCACATTTGAGATTGAAATGACAGACACATCTGTGGTGATTCGCCCAGTAGAGCATCCATGGCACTAGTCAACAAGAGTAGCCATCCTGGCCGCTCTGTGTACTCTCGTGGCCCGCAAGATGGTGGTGTAATGGAGGGGAGCTGGAACTGAGGGCTAGAACGCTCCTTGTCCGCAGCGCTGTTCAGGAAGATGTCACTGGTTTGCTCTTTACACATGTCCAAGCTAACGCACCCTGGTGATGCATGCTGCTTTCTCAAACTATTACAAACAAAGGCACCTGCATTTTTTTCATTTCCTACTGTAACCACTTGTTACTAACCTTTGGCTTGTATACTGAGTATGCTTCTGCTTGATCCCAACCACATATATCTGTTACTGGACCCTGGCTTGCTCGGCTCCTGCTGGGGTAATACTGAGGATGGTGACATGGTGCTTACACACAGGAAAACCCTTTTCCACCATTAGGAGCTATGGTGAATACTGGGTGGTATTTAGACCCTGCACGTCAGGTGAGCCTGTGTCATTTGCAAGAAATACCTGCTTGTATACTTATCCTGCTGGTTCATGGGAGCCTCTCTACTGCTGTAGCTACTGGTCTCTGAGTCTGACCCCTGACCATAGAAAAAGAAAGATAGAGGTAGAGGGAGCGAATATATTTATAACTCACTCACCAATTATGGACTCCACCATTACTCAGGTTTAGTCACCAAGCCTGGTCTCACTAAGATCAGGCAGAGTGCAAGCATCCAACATCGAGCTGACTTGGGCATTTTCATGTAGGGCACTTGGACTGGACAGCAGTTGGTGCCATGCAGTCCTTGGGTCCTGTCCTGCTTCTTCTTGGATAGAGCCACCACATACCTTTTCTCAGGCTACCATCTTTCACACATTTCTTCAAACCATAGGCCAACTCATGACATCCCTGGCTACAGGCCTGACAGTTGAAATAGGGAACATCTGCTCTTAGATGTGTTTCAACAGTTTACTGCAATTATTCTCAGATATACAGTATCTTCATCACAGCGTCACATCTCCACAGAATCAGAAAGATGAAAAAACAAATATACCAGTGGTACTAATTCTGAGACAGATCCTATGATACTGTAAATCCTGATGTCCTGGTATATGAGGGCTGTGATGCAGCCAGAGAAAAAGTCCACCGATTCAGGGCCAGCCTTTTGCAGGGAAGCAGAAGTAGTCTCCAAGATATGCAAGAAAGAAAAAAAATGCAGGCGTCTCTGAGTGTAGACTGTTAGGTGTGTATTTAAAAGAAAAATCTCATAGTAACTTACATTTAGGATTACAATGAAGGGCATGTTTATAATCACTCAGTGAAGCATCCATCACACTGGTCAAACAAGGGGGAGCTGTCTCTGCCCCTCTGTAAGCTTTCCTGGCTGGCAAGAATATGGTGTAGTGGAGGAGAGCCGGGTGGTGGGAGGAATTCATGCTCCTTTTTCAAGCAGTTTCAGATGAGTTAGATGTGCTGTATTTATATCCAAATGGTGCTGCCATCTAGTGGGGTATTTTTATATTGCTACAGGCAGCATTTGGAATTAAAAATGACCATTTAAAAAAAGGTAAATATAGAAAATGAACTCTCTTGAAATTGGAAAAAAAAACATATTCCACATGTACATCATGATAAACACCTGTAGCAATTTACATGTGTAGTATAAGAAATAAAGACAATCCCCGCCTACATCATATTATATCACACTACCGATGTGTAAGGTTTAAAAATTGAAAACAAAAGGTCAAAGTTATAAAATTAAATATAATTGGCATGGCATTGATGTAAAACTATGGTATAACATTACTGGATATTAGGGATGAGCCGAACACCCCCACCCCACCCGGCAAGAAATTTGTTTGAACACGCGAACACCAAGTCTATGGGACACGAACATGAATAATCAAACGTGCTAATTTTAAAGGCTTATATGCAAGTTATTGACATAAAAAGTGTTTGGGGACCTGGGTCCTGCCCCAGGGGACATGTATCAATGCAAAAAACAGTTTTAAAAACGGCCGTTTTTTCGGGAGCAGTGATTTTAATAATGCTTAAAGTGAAACAATAAAAGTAAAATATCCCTTTAAATTTTGTACCTGGGGGGTGTCTATAGTATGCCTGTAAAGTGGTGCATGTTTCCCGTGTTTACAGTCCCTGCACAAAATGACATTTCTAAAGGAAAAAAGTCATTTAAAAGTACTTTTGGCTATAATGAATTGTCGGTCCCGGCAATACACATAAAAGTCATTGAAAAAAATGGCATGGGATTCCCCCACAGTCCATTACCAGGCCCTGTGGGTCAGGTATGAATATTAAGGGGAAACCCGAACCAAAATTTAAAAATAAAAAATTGCGTGGGGGTCCCCCCAAATTCCATATCAGGGCCCGGTATGGATATTAAGGGGAACCCCACTTCAAAATGTTTTAAAAAATGGCGTGGGGGTCCCCCTCAATAACCCCCTTCAGGTCTGGTATGGATTTTAAGGGGAACCCCGTGCCAAAATAAAAAAAAAATGGCATGGGGGTCCCCCCAAAAATCCATACCAGACCCTTATCCGAGCATGCAACCTGGCAGGAAAAGAGGGGTGGCGAGAGAGTGCCTCCCTCCTGAACCATACCAGGCCACATGCCCTCAACATGGGGAGGGTGATTTGGGGTAGCCCCCAAAGCACCATGTCCCCATGTTGATGGGGACAAGGGCCTCAGTCCCACAACCCTCGCCTGGTGGTTGTGGGGGTCTGTGGGCTGGGGGCTTATTGGAAACTGGAAGCCCCCTTTAACAAGGGGACCCCCAGATCACGGCCTTCCTCCCTGTGTGAAATGGTAAAGGGGTACAAATGTACCCCTACCATTTCACAAAAAAAGTGTGAAATGGTAAAAATGATATGACCCGGCTTGGGACAAGTCCTTTATTAAAAAATGAATATAAATGTCCCACAAAATCTTCTTCTTCTTCTCTTGCTCTGCCGATGGACCGAAAAAGAAAAAAAAATCTGCACGCTGCCACCGATCCGCCTCCATGGGAGGTACCCACCATAATGACTGTCCTCTCAGGTGATAGTTCTTTTATAACTGAGGGCGGGGCCACGCGGTGATGTCCCCAGGTGACCCCGCCCCCCCTCTGGCGCACGGGGACTTCCCCATGGTTTCCCATAGCATCAAAGGGGGGCAAGTCATCCAGTTATGTCACCAGGTGGCCCCGCCCCCTCTGACGCTATGGGGAAGCCATAGGAATGTCCCTGTGCATCAGAGGGGGCGGGGTCACCCGGCGATGTAACCGCGTGGCCCTGCTCCCTCAGTTATAGAAGAACTGTAACCTGAGAGGACGGTCATTACGGCTGGTGCCTCCCATGGAGGCGGATCGGTGGTGGCATGCAGGTTTTTTTTTTTGGTCCATCGGCAGGGCAAGAGAAGAAGAAGACTTTGTGGGAAATTTTTATTTTTTATTTTTTATTTTTTAATAAAGGACTTGTCCCAAGCCATGTCATGTCATTTTTACCATTTTCACACTTTTTTTGTGAAATGGTAGGGGTACATTTGTATCCCATTACCATTTCACACGGGGGGGAGGCTGGGATCTGGGGGTCCCCTTGTTAAAGGGGGCTTCCAGATTCCGATAAGCCCCCCACCTGCAGACCTCCACAACCACCGGGCAAGGGTTGTGGGAATGAGCCCCTTGTCCCCATCAACAGGTTGTGTGCTTGGATAAGGGTCTGGCCATTTTTTTTAAAACTTTGGCACATTGTTCCCCTTAAAATTCATACCAGACCTGAAAGGTCTGGTATGGATTTTGAGGGGGACCCCCACGCCATTTTTTTAAAATTTTGGTGCGGGGTTCCCCTTAATATCCATACCAGACCTGAAGGGCCTGCTATGGAATTTGGGGGGACCCCCACGCAGTTTTTTTATTTTGGTTCGAGGTTCCCTTTTATATTCATACCAGACCCAAAGGGCCTGGTAATGGACTGTGGGGGAATCCCATGCCGCTTTTTTCAATGTTTATTTCCGGGACCGACAATTCATTATAGCCGCGAGTACTTTTAAATGACTTTTTCCTTTAGAAATGTCATTTTGTGCAGGGACTGTTGTAAACATGGGAAACATGCACCAATTTACAGGCATACTATAGACACCCCCCAGGTATGAAATGTAAAGGAATATTTCACTTTTATTGTTTCTCTTTAAGCATTATTAAAATCACTGCTCCCGAAAAAATGGCCATTTAAAAATTTTTTTTTGCATTGATACATGTCCTTTGGGGCAGGACCCAGGTCCCCAAACACTTTTTATGACAATACCATGCATATAAGCCTTTAAAATTAGAACTTTTGATTTCTCCCATAGACTTTTAAAGGGTGTTCCGTGGCTTTCGAATTTGCCGCGAACACCCCAAATTGTTCGATATTCGGCGAACACCCGATGTTCGAGTCGAACTTACGTTCGACTTGAACATCGGGCTCATCCCTACTGGATATGTTAAATGACCTTTATCATATGTAAATGGGTAACAGGCAGATGTTTATCTGATAGAGGAGTATATAATGAAATTAAAAATGTGGATGGTTTTCCACAGGGTAGGTAAATAGGATACAATTTCTAAAAATAAGGTATCTAAAGATAAGGTATGATAAAAAAATTAAAAACATTGGTTTATATGTGTAGAAAAAAGTGAAAGACCGGTGGATGATATTCCACAGTATGAATAAAACTAGGATTCCTATTAGAAAATTATAAATATAAAATTACTGGGATAATTGATCTTAGTGATCGACTGAGTATGTCTGAACAAAGGTTACCCTAAAACAACACGCACTATTGTACCAATATTATAGTTCAGATACATTCCCCTACTTTCATCTGGGGAGCCCACCACCCCTTATGTATTCCAACCCCATTGATCACATGAAGGAATAGGATATTCTGCAAAAAAAAAGGGGGGGGAGGAAGGTTACAAAATTTATATTACAAAATAGTGAACACCTCTAGTTCTTCATTCAAGCCACTAGGCAAAAGGGTATCTAAAGAGTAGATCCAGAAAGTCTCACGTTCACAAAGCCTGTGGAATTTCTCAGCTTCTGAGAGGTTTCTGGGTATCTGCTCCTACTATTGGTGAAGTGGCGAGGAACACTATGTTTATCTATATCTCCTTCTTCCCACCTGCGATGTTCTCCAAACCTTTCTCTTGAAGAATGAATGGTATATCCTATGTATAGTAGATTGCAGGGACAACTCAAACAATAAACTACATGATCTGAAGATCAGTTGTAAAACTCATTGAATTTATAGCTTTTACCCTTGGCAACAAACACTTTTACCATGTTTGATGAAAGCACAAGTTTTGCACAGGGGTTTGTTGCAACTATACATACCGACAATGGGGATGAGGCAAATCTGAGTGGAGGCGGTACAGTGTTGATATTTGAATTTGCTTGGGGATATTTTATTTTTAAGATTCGGGGCTTTTCTATATGTAACTTGTGGCTGCTCTGGAAGAAGGGATTGGAGATGAGAATCTTCCAGCAATATTTTCCAATGTTTTTTGAGGATTTGTTCCATTTTTTTGTGCTCTGTATGGAATCTGGTGGTAAATCGAATGGTTTGATAAAAGGGCTATTTTTCTTTTTTAGACAGTTTGTCAGCTAGATAGTGTGAATATGCCTGTTGGATACGGGAGTCGGGGTACCCTTTTTCCATCAGTTTGTTTTTTAAGATGGCACTCTGTTCTATATAGTCTTCCGTTCTGGAACAGTTATGTCAAAGTCAACAGAACTGTCCTTTTGGGATGTTATCAGTCTATTTGTGATAGTGGCAGCTCTTATAATGTAAAAGAGAGTTTCCTGCCGTTAGTTTAAAGTAATTTTTGTCATGTATAGTGTCTCCAATGTGATATAGTTCGAGATCTAAAAAGGCCAGCTTTTGTGGGTCTGTGACATATGTGAAGGACAGCCCATGTGGGTTATTGTTGCAATGTGCAGCAAATTCTGTGATGGATTAATTGGGGCCATCCCAAATAATTAAAATGTCATCAATGTAATCAGTACGATTCTGGATACCTATGCTGCCCCCTTTTGTCTGCATTTTTAATGATAATGGTATCATTTTTTGTGAGGGACAATAATGCTTTATGTTCTGAAGGAGGAAGGTGGACAGAAGGTGTTGGATGGGAAGATGTATGCTGACATATTTGGGTAAAACGGAATAAACTATTTTATAGAAGGTCTCTAGATACGGTCCTTTTGGCTCGATATGGATAGAATATAAATTTGGGCTTTAAAAAAGAAGAGTGTATCACAGGTGGAGAGGTGTGAAGATGTTAAGTGAAACGTTCAAGATCTGAGATGGAATCATAGTGATAAAGTTGTTCTAAAGTGTTTATTATGTCGTTATCAAAATTAAATTCTGGCATATCAAGCACACTACCTGATGATTCCTCTATCACATTGGAGATGTGAGTGTTTTTGTTGGCTTGTATATGGAAAAATCTTTTGAGCATGAGACTTCTTATATATCTGTTTAAATCTTTAAACAGTAGATAAGGATTGGGTTTGTTGGACGGAGCTAAATTTAAACCCCGACTCAACAATGTTGTTTCAGCAGGGGGGAAATTGTGATGATATAAACTGAAGAGTTTTGAGTTTCCATAGTTTTGAATCTGTTTCATCCTCCTCTACACCCTCCTGCGGTGTATTTTCTTTTTAGTTTGACAGGTATTAGGGGATTGAGTGACAAAAAAAAGAGTTCTGAAATTAGTTGACAGTCTGTAGAACATCACCATTATAAAGCAACATCTTCACAATGTATTCACATCTATGCAGAGCACTAATTATCAGGTTAGCCATCTCCCCATGTTTCTACAATAGGCCCTTTGCAATATTCAGCTTACCACAGAGTTCCTCAGTCCCAGGCCACAAGGCCTCTTTGTACCAAGTCATAAACCTTCAGTTGAGGGTCAGGGGCGGCAAGGTGACTCTACTTGCTTCTGAAAGGATTTACACCTGCTCCACTTGTTGGTTCTGAACAGCTGGGCACCCCTGCTCTCACCTTCTCAGCTGAATTAAATGGTGCTACAAAGGGGTGATTTTCCCCCTTACTGCACTCTGACTTAGGCCGCACCCACATTTGTTATTATAGGGCACTAGCTCCATCCATGAAATCACTACGGGAAGGGCTTCTGTAAAATGAGAGCTGACACCTGCTTACAATCTTCCCCTTTTCATGCCCTTATGGCAACAGAGCCACCTACTGGCATGCAAGCTAACTGCCTCTGCTTACTTGCAGGCTATAATTTTAAAATCTGTCACAGGTTCACAGTGTCCACACAACTCCCTCTTAAATCCGACAGCAGCAGTTGTTTAAATCTACTGTCCACGTAACCTCTTTCACAGCCTTAATATGCAAGTTCTTGCTGCACAACAGAGGGGTTGGAGTGGGGGCAGACAAACTCAGACAGCATGGGGAGACAGGAGCCAGCAGCTATTAGACCTGCAGCACAGAGCTTAGGAGTCATTTTAGAGCACTCTCAGATCAGCTCTATGCTGCAGGTCTGATAAGAAGCAGAATCGAAAAAATTGTGGGCACAGAGGGTGTTGGAACCTGAGGCACATAGCATACGAGTGAGCTACATGCCCAATCCTAGTTGTGCTAAGTCATGCGTTTTACTATTAGCTGAGTGTTTCTGAATAAATACGGATTTTTTGTGCCTTTGGGCTCACTCCTGTTTCTTTTTTTGTTTTTTGGGGGATTTGAATTTTGACTTTATTTTTGTAATCAATAATTTTTATTAATTTTCAAAAGAAAAGGACATTATTACAGGCATTATCTCACCCACACATATATATACCATCTATAGTCCCGCTCTTGTAATTTTCAACCCCCCCCAAAAAAAAACCCTGCTCCCCATGCCCCCCTCCTCACCTCTGGGCTCCCTCCTCTTCTTTTATTCTTCCACAGCTAATCAATTTTCTACATGCTCGAAATATCAATATTCCTATATATTCTCAATCTCCTGTATCACACGTTTCCAAGTAATTCCCTGATTTATTGAATTTCAGCAATTTTTCCCAGATTTCATTATCATTCTATTCAATCTTCCCCTTCGTGTATAGTCCTTTCAATTGAAAAAATCTGGTCAATTTTTAGTATCTATTCCCTTACACTTGGGGTTTTTGTTGTTCGCCAATATGTGGGTATCAAACCCTTAGCTGCATTTAACAGGTGTGATATCAAGGATCTCCTATATTGTGCTATAGGCTTAACAGTTTTATGAAATAAACATCCCCAGGGTTCAGTGTGCATGTATTCCCCTGTTATTTCCTAAATAACCTTGATGATCTCTCTCCAGAAGGTTTGTATCTTAGTACATTCCCACCATAGGTGTGCAAAGGTCCCTGGCGAACCGCGCTCCCTCCAACATAGAGGGGATGCATCCCCCCAAAGCTCTGAGCTCTCATCAGGGTCACATACCATCTAGCCATGAATTTGAAACTCATTTCTGTCATCTTGACATCCCTTAAGATACAACATGCTATTTTTAATACGTTCCTCTTCTGGTCCATTTAGTTTTACCCCCAGTTCTTGCTCCCACTTCCCAAGATAAGGTGGAAATTCAGGTTTTATTTCTTTCATTCGTACCTTATATAATTTTTGAAAAAATTAAATTCTGGCATATTAAGCACACTACCTGATGATTCCTCTATCACATTGGAGATGTAAGTGTTTTTGTTGGCTTGTATATGGAAAAATCTTTTGAGCATGAGACTTCTTATATATCTGTTTAAATCTTTAAACAGCAGATAAGGATTGGGTTTGTTGGATGGTGCTAAATTTAAACCCCGACTCAACAATGTTGTTTCAGCAGGGGGGAAATTGTGATGATATAAACTGAAGAGTTTTGAGTTTCCATAGATTTGAATCTGTTTCATCCTCATCTACACCCTCCTGCGATGTATTTTCTTTGTAGTTTGACAGGTATTAGGGGATTGAGTGACAAAAAAAGAGTTCTGAAATTAGTTGACAGTCTGTAGAACATCACCATTATAAAGCAACATCTTCACAGTGTATTCACATCTATGCAGAGCACTATTCATCAGGTTAGCCATCTCCCCATGTTTCTACAATAGGGCCTTTGCAATATTCAGCTTACCACAGAGTTCCTCAGTCCCAGGCCACAAGGCCTCACCTGCTCCACTTGTTGGTTCTTCACAGCTGGGCACCCCTGCTCTCACCTTCTCAGCTGAATTAAATGGTGCTACACAGGGGTGATTTTCCCCCTTACTGCACTCTGACTTAGGCCGTACCCACATTTGTTATTATATGGGCACTAGCTCCATCCATCAAACCATTACGGGAAGGGCTTCTGTAAAATGGGAGCTAACTCCTGCTTACAATCTTCCCCTTTTCATGCCTCTGCTTACTTGCAGGCTGTAATTTTAAAATCTGTCACAGGTTCACAGTGTCCACACAACACCCTCTTAAATCCGACAGCAGCAGTTAAATCTACTGGCCACGTAACCTCTTTCACAGCCTTAATATGCAAGTTCTTGCTGCACAACAGAGGGGTTGTGCTATATAACTTACTATAGTATGCATGAAAGTAGTTATTTCCAAAGGTGACTGCACCATTTCTCCCTTCTCATCTATTATTTTTAAAACAAAGGATGCATTTTACTTTTCCCACAGGCTTTTTTTTTTTTAACCATAGTTTTTTATTGGTTTTCACAATGTACAGTGTACGGTAGGTTACAGTGAATACATCATGGTAGGTATACAAAGTAGAAACATAAGATAGAAACTCATGGGTTAAACAGTGCTACAAACATGCAGGCTACTCATGTGATGGTAATAAGTGGCCTCAATAGGAGGCAGAACCCGTCACCCCATCTGGGTGCTCACTGTGAGCAGGTTCTTGGTGGAGCGTTAGCAAACGGCCTGCTCTGGACCCAGTATAGGGTCTCTGGAGCTCTATCTCAAAAGTATATATGTATAAGAGTATTAACTAGGAAACAAAAAAGTGAGAAATACACTTTTGCTATTGGTGTAGCTCAACATATAAAATATAGCTATATGTCGTAGCAATTAATAAGAATATTAAACATCGTAGTGATTGAGAGGATCAAAACAGGTAAACAGGGTGGTTCATTCAGAAGTATATGGGATAGGGATGTCAGTTGTGGGGGAGTTCAGTCATAGGGGGTTTGCATTTAGGATGTTTGAGCCAAAGGAGCCAGTTGGTTTGGAAGCTAGGAAGTTGGAGGTGGGCTTTGGCGTGAATTCCATCAGGCAGTGGTTATTTAGAAGTGTGATTATTTCCCCGCTGGAGGGGGTAGAGGGGATTTCCAGTTTTTGGCAATGGCCAGGCATGTAGCAATAAGAATATGGGAGATAAGAATTCGTGAGGGTTTGGGCCAATGTTACAATTCAAGGCCTAGTAGCACCATTTGTGGAGTCTGGGGCACAGGGACTGATAGTATGGAGAGGAGGAGTTTGGAGAGCATGGACCATAGCGTGGTTAGGACCGGGCAGGCCCACTATATGTGGAACGGGGTGCCTGGGGATCCACAATTTCTCCTACACAAATTGCTTGTAGTGGGGTATATGTGGGCAAGTTTGGTCGGTGTAAGGTACCAGTTGTGGTATATTTTTTGGGCCGTTTCCCAGTGAAGTAGACATTTGGAGATTTTCGGGGTGCTTGAATTGAGCGGTGCCATTGTTGGGGTGTGTAAGTGCGTTGTAGTAAGAGTTCCCATTTTAGCATTGTGGGAGATTTGAGTGTTGGGCAGGTGTCTGTGAGGAGTTTGTAGCAAAATGAAATTCCTCGTTGGCTGGGAGAGGTAAGGTTGAAAAATGTCAGCATGTGCCATGTAAGTAAATTTTGCGACCATTGTGTCTTAGAGAGGATTGATCGTGTTCTGAGGTATTTGAAGAAGTCTTTATGTTCTATGTGAAAGGTGGTTTGAAGAGTGTGGAATGATTTAAGGTTGAAACCGTCATGGAGGATTCCGATATTGGAGATGCCTTTAGCTGCCCATGTAGAGACATTAATGTCAGGGGTGAGAATGTGAAGAGCCTCCAGTGGTATATGTTGGAGCAGGTTTAGTAGGATGCCTTTAGAGGTTTGTATGATGGCTTTCCATACCCGTATGGTGGCATTAATTGTATCGAGGAATGAGTGGGCCTCGTGATGTTGCAATAGGAGGGCACAGAGGATCAGTATGGGGTGGGAGGAAAGTGCTTCTTGCTCTATTTGCAGCCATGTAGTTCGGTGAGCAATGTTCCACCAGGTTTTGGCCTGGTCTAGTATAGTTGCTTTATAGTAGGCCGCTAGATCTGGTGCATAAAGAAAAGAAGGGGGGAAAAAAATATGAACCAAATAACTTTGCTTAATTCAATATCAGTAGTAACAGGTGAAAATAACCAATTAGCAGCACCTGTATTAATATAAAGCTACTTGCAAACACCCATTGGCTCTACGGCATACAAATGGGTGTGTTCCTCTGAATTAAACAGGCATATCAAAAAAACAGCAAGGGAAGGGAACGAGATTGGATACCGATTCCACCCAAAGAAGAATTCTTCAATAAGGAACAAGCAATATAGCAAAAATATAAATGAATTTAATTGAAAAGGATTCACATATATACCAATCAAAAATAAAACAATGTGATAAGTAATGAACCAAAAACTTTCACCATAAGATAAAATAGACAACGTTGTCTAAAAACAGAACACAGATGGCCACCACTAACACACACATACATGACACTTCGGTCCTTCTCAGACCGTCTCATACCATACAGGACAGCTGGATCCTCCTTGGATCATCTCCGTGCAGCTAAGCATTCATCTGTTGGCGGAATATATGCAGTGAAGATCGGGAGTAGTGGTGTTGTATTGTGGAGTGCCGCATAGATGCGGTATTGATCGTCATCTACTTCCCGAGTCTGTAAAGACAGCTTCGCCGGCAGGCAAGCGGAATCCCCGAGGCTGGTGGGTGGGTCTGTGTATACGATAAGTGCGGCGTGATTGCGCCATGCTGACGCGTTTCATCCGCCACAGGGATTTCTTCAGAGCATGCGCAGTAGCCCGGACAGACGACTTATATAGCCCTCAATGCCGAGATACGCAAATACAGCGGCTTCTAGTTGTCCAGGCAACAGCGCAATCAAGAGACTGCCATTCATACCAGAAGACAACACAAGTTATTGATAAAGCTGGCCCGTCCGTGGGTGCATCAACTCTCCAAAGTAATTAGGGAATAAACAAATGAAAAATAATTAAAATTGAAAACAAGACAAATTAAATAAGAGAATAATGAGATTGAATAGTCAGTGGGATTGGATATGGATTCACATACCGACAACATAGCAGGAAAAGGACAAAGCGGGAGATCTCAATGAGATGATTTAAGGTGTAAGGAACACTGATAAATTACACTCATTGTTTAACCCGTGGGGGGACATACTGTCAAGGGTATATATCCACATTTTTTCCTTCTGACAGAGAATTCTGTCAAAATCACCCCCTCTCAGGGGGAGATTTAACCTGTAGATACCCTTGAAAGTAAGTCCAGTTGGGTCCCCACCATGAAATTTCAGAAAGTGTAAAGGGATGGGGCGCTCATCATCCTTGCTTAAAATACTTTGGACGTGCTCGACGATTGTGATTTCCACAGGGGCAGGTGACCATGTAAATTACTCGCGTTGTATTACAGTTGATAAAATTATAGATTTTAAACTGTCTTTTACCACCAGAATCGGCGAACACGTCCATGCGCTCAACAAACTTGTATACAGCGCATCTGCCACATTTAAACATACCCTTTAAGGGTGGAAGTTGGGTGAGCCAGTTGTGGGTGGGAGATCTTTGGTATTCTGAGTGAATTAAATGATCCCTAAGATTCCGAGAGCGACGAGCAGTGAGAAGAGGACGTTCACCCACAATTTCACCAAGGACAGGGGAATCAGAAAGGATATGCCAATGATTATTTAGAATGGTCCTAATCTGTTCCCATTGAGCGCCGTATTTGGTAATAATCCTAGGGGGTTCATGTCTGTCTTTTGAGGTCATGGAGTCCCTTCTGATGAGGAGTTGCCGACGGTCTGTTTGGAGAGCTTTTTTCTTAGCTACCCTAATGAATGAATGGGAATAACCTCTATCCCTGAACATGCCATATAGGTCCCTAGCTTCCATGTCAAAATCTTGTTGTCTGGAACAGTTCCTACAAATTCTAAGGAACTGGCCTACTGGTATACCCTTAATCAGGGATCTAGGGTGCCTGGCCTGGAGAAGTGTGTTCGCTGCTGTGGGCTTCCTATGGGTTTTGGTGCTAATCTTCCCCTGTCAGCTATCAAAGTCAAATCAAGAAAGGAAAGGGTGTGGTGATGGGCAGTGTATGTAAGTTTAATGTTGCGATCATTGGTGTTAAGTTCATCAATGAATAGTGACAATTCCTGCTCAGTGCCCACCCATACCATCAGCACGTCATCAATGTACCTCCACCACAGGCGACTGTGGCGGAGATACATTGGCGACGGATAGACAGATTCCTCCTCCCACATGCCCAAATGAAGGCATGCATATGAGGGAGCCCAGGGTGCCCCCATTGAGGTTCCCCTGGTTTGCTGGTAGTAGGTACCCAGAAACTGGAAACAATTATGTTCCAGTAAGAAGGTTAGGACCTCACCTATAAACTCATTTTGCTGTGCAAGGAGTGGGAATTTCTTCTCAAGGAAAAATTGAACAGCCTTAAGCCCCTATACATGGGGAATCGATGTGTATAAAGACTCAACATCTATGCCTACCATGAGAGATCCCTCCGGCAGGACCATGGCGTCCAGTTGTAACAATACATCCCTTGTATCCTGCACATAAGAGGGTAGATCATGGACTAACTCCTTAATTAGTGCATCAATAGATTTGCCAGTTTTTTCAAGGGGACCATTGACAGCAGACACAATGGGTCTGCCGGGTGGATTATGTAAAGATTTATGAAGTTTGGGTATAATGTAAAAGGTTGGAGTATTAAACTTAGATACCCGTAGAAAATTGAACTCCCTCCTAGTGATTAATTTCTCCTCCAAAGCTAAGCTCAGTAGATAATTTAATTCATTGACAATATCAGGGAAGGTATTTGAATCAAATTTGCGATAAGTGGATTTATCGCCCAGTAGTCTAAGCACTTCATTTTCATATTGGTCCTCAGTAAGAAGGACCAAGTTGCCTCCCTTGTCACTTCCCTTGATAACGATACCCGGGGTCTCCTCAAGTTCTTTAAGGGCTTTTCTCTCTTCTCTTGTGAGATTGTCAATACCCCTATATTTCCAGTCAACCTTGGACAAATCCCTCTTGACTTGCGCCAGGAAGAATTCAATAGATTTGTGTTTAGACAATGGGGGCATTTTAACTGATCTGATGGATAAGTTAGCAGAGCGTGTCAGTACAGACAGCTCAGGAGGTGTCTCTATATCCGAATCAGAATCCGCATTCTCTTGTAAAAGGGAGACAAGTGCATCTAAGGCCTCCCTTTCCTCCTTATTTTGTGTACTTGGATTGATTTCAGTATGTCTAGTTGAATGCCAGTATCTAAAAATTACTTTTCTAAGGTAAAGAGAAATATCCTTATATACTTCAAACTCATTCATCCCTGACTTAGGAGAGAAGGAGAGGCCTCTGCTGAGCAATGAGAGGTGATGTTTATTCAATGGAAAATCGGTGAGGTTAACAACCTTCATGTCTGTGGGGGGACTGTGCTCGGATTGAACTGGGGGATTATACCACTTTATGTTCTGTGTGTCCTGTTCCTCAGTTGTCGCTGACTTTTTCGAGTTTCTCTTTGTCTTCCCTGATGGTTTGGGGGTGAATCCGAGGGTGTTTTGCCTTTTACACTTGGTTTAGTTTTCCCTGTCATTATTGCAGGATTGTCTGTGGGTGATTGATCCCTCTCTAAAAAAAGTCACAGATAAATCTCTGCGTTCACTATCGCTATCAGTGGATGAATATTGTTTGCAATTAACCTTGGTGTTAGCTGAACTATTGCTCCTTCCTCTATTCCTATGCGATCGACTCCTTCCTTTATGGATCATGGGATCAAAGAGATCACCACGTTCAAGATCCAATACATTTTGTTTAAATTTATCTTGTTTATGGATTTTTAAGTTTCTTTGGGTTTTCTCTACTTCTTTTTTGAGAAGCTCATTATGTTTTTCAGGGAGGGATCTGTTTTGAAGGGTTCTAGTAGACCTACACTGATATCTATTTCAGCTTTAATTTCATCTAATTGAGCCTGTTCCTCATTGACAATCAACTGCATAATTTCAAGGCCACGTTTCACACAGCTGGCTTTCCAAGCTTCAATAAAGCGAGGTGTGTGAAGATGCCCTGCTGGGGTGACCCACTCTCTCAGACCCCTGGGAATAATTCCATTTTCAATATGGGATTTTAGTGAGGAAATATCCCATTTTCTGTTCAGAAACTTAATGGTTAGTTTTTTTATGGTTGCTGAACAGGGTTTGAAGAGAGTCCTCACAGTTACTCGAAGTCGGTTGTTGAGAGGAAAAGGCAGACAGAATTTCTCGGTCAATGTCAGCATCAATAAGATATGCCATATCATAAAGAGTTAAACCCTACTGAAATAAAAGAAGGAAAGATGAGAAATAGAACCAAGAGAAAAAAAAAAAGATGTGAGGTGCACCCACGGGCGGGCCAGCCAACAATACAGCCGCTGTATTTGCGTATCTCAGTGAGCGGAATCCCCGAGGCTGGTGGGTGGGTCTGTGTACATGCTAAGTGCGCGTGATGGCGTCATGCTGATGTGTTTCATCCATCACAGGGATTTCTTCAGAGCATGCGCAGTAGCCTGGACAGACGACTTTTATATATACTATATATATAAGTCGTCTGTCCAGGCTACTGCGCATGCTCTGAAGAAATCCCTGTGACGGATGAAACGCGTCAGCATGACGCCATCACGCCGCACTTAGCATGTACACAGACCCACCCACCAGCCTCGGGGATTCCGCTCGCCTGCCAGCGAAGCTGTTTTTACAGACTCGGGAAGTAGATGACGATCAATACCGCATCTATGCTGCACGCCACAATTCAACACCACTACTCCGATCGTCACTGCATATATTCCGCCAACAGATGAATGCTTAGCTGCACGGAGATGATCCAAGGAGGATCCAGCTGTCCTGTATGGTATGAGACGGTCTGAGAAGGACCGAAGTGTCATGTATGTGTGTGTTAGTGGTGGCCATCTGTGTTCTGTTTTTAGACAACGTTGTCTATTTTATCTTATGGTGAAGGTTTTTGGTTCATTACTTATCACATTGTTTTATTTTTGATTGGTGTATATGTGAATCTTTTTCAATTAAATTCATTTATATTTTTGCTATATTGCTTGTTCCAATCCCGTTCCCTTCCCTTGCTGTTTTTTTGATATGCCTGTTTAATTCAGAGGAACACACCCATTTGTATGCCGTAGAGCCAATGGGTGTTTGCAAGTAGCTTTATATTAATACAGGTGCTGCTAATTGGTTATTTTCACCTGTTACTACTAATATTGAATTAAGCAAAGTTATTTGGTTAATATTTTTTTCCCCCCTTCTTTTGTTTATGCACCAGATCTAGCGGCCTACTATAAAGCAACTATACTAGACCAGGCCAAAACCTGGTGGAACATTGCTCACCGAACCACATGGCTGCAAATAGAGCAAGAAGCACTTTCCTCCCACCCCAAACTGATCCTCTGTGCCCTCCTATTGCAACATCATGAGGCCCACTTGTTCCTCGATACAATTAATGCCACCATACGGGTATGGACAACAGATGAATGCTTTGCTGCACGGAGATGATCCAAGGAGGATCCAGCTGTCCTGTATGCTATGAGACGGTCTGAGAAGGACCGAAGTGTCATGTATGCCTGCCGCATATCGGAGTCCACGGAGTTGTGAGACTGAATCCGCTTATTGCCCTAATGGGATTGTTGTATCCATACTAAGAGTGTGCGTCTCCCTCCCTGAATTAGCATCAATGCTGTGACTGATTATAAGCATCTATTCAGGCATACTCCCGTCTCCATCTACCCACAGCTCTTTACATAGGACATTAACCCCACTTCACTGGCCACTTGGTCCCTGGCATCCAATTTTACTTACTGCAGTCAATCACTACTGTGGACTCGGTTGTGGGACATTTGTTTATTTTGATGCTAGCATTCTGAGGGCAGATCCCCATCATTTATGGCTGCACACACCCACTCCCCTGTCAATATACAGCAATCATATGTATATACTGAGAAGATTTGTTTCTTCATCCCCTACTAGTAGTGTGTATGTGTGTGTGGAATAAGTATAGGACATGGGGTAGAAGGAACATTTTAGCCAGGGCAATTCTGCCTGCCCAGGAGGCAGTTGTGTGTTTGAGGTCTTGCACGGTTTTTTGTAGTTTGGCAGTAAGGTTATTAAGGTTGAGAGGGCGTAGGTTTGATGAGGGTGTGGTAAGTTGTATGCCTAGATATGTAAGGGTGGAGTTAGGCGCCCACGAGAAGGATGTGCATTCGGTAACAGTCTGTTTGACATGTTGGGCCAGTCCTATGCCCAACATGCTGGATTTGGAGAAGTTAACTTTATAGGGAGAAATTTAGCTAAATATATCTAAGGTGTCGTGTAGTGCGGGCAGAGAGGTGACAGGGTCCGTTAGGAAGATGATGACATAGTCCGCGTATAGGTCAATTTTGTGCGTTTCTTGTGCTACTGCTATTCCTGAGATATGCGGGTTGTCTCTGATTGATTGGGCAAGGGGTTCCATGACAAGGGCAAAGATCAGGGGTGAAAGTGGGCACCCCTGACGTGTCCCGTTGGAGATATGGAAGGGGTCTGAGAGTAGCCCAGAAGTTAGTACTCTGGCACTGGGGGAGGAGTAGAGGGCGAGTATTGCTTGTAGGATGGTCCCAGTAAAGCCAAATTTATGGAGGACAGCAGTGAGATAGGACCAATCCACCCGATCAAACACCTTCTCTGCGTCAAGGGAGATGAGCAGAGAAGGCGTTTGGTGGTGTTCCACCCATTGTATCAGGTCAATGAACCTGCGTGTGCCATCCGAGGTTTGCCTGCCAGCCACAAACCTTACCTGATCAATATGAATTAGTTGTGGTATAATAGCAGATAGTCGCGTGGCCAGGAGTTTGGCAAACAATTTGGTATCAGTGTTTAGTAGGGAAATGGGTCTGTAGCTGGCAGGCTGGTCAGCCGGCTTACCCAGTTTTGGGATGGTGACAATGGTAGCTTGGAGGGATTCTGGTGGGATGTATCCTGTGCGTGCGATGGAATTGAGAGAATGACATAGGTAAGGGGTAAGGTGATCAGAGAATGCTTTATAATATTCATTATTAAACCTGTCAGGACCTGGGGCTTTATGCAGTGGCAGGGCTTTGATGGCCGCTTCAACTTCCATTGGAGAGAATGGGGAGGAAAGTTGGGAAATTTGTTCTTTTGAGAGTGAGGGGAGGTGGAGGTTGGCGAGGAAATTGTCGATATCAGAGGGTGAGGGAGGCAAAGCTTGGTCAGTGCTAATGAGATTGTAGAGGGTGGAGTAATAAGAGCTAAATTGAGCCGCAATATCTTTGGGGTTGGTATGTTTTGAACCGTGGCGATCAGTAAGGAATGAGATTTTAGATTGTGCTATTTTGCGTTTGAGTTGTTTAGCTAGGTAAGCCCCAGGTTTGTTGTGATGTGAATAGGTCTGTAAGCGAAGGCGCTTGATGTGGTAGTTGAAGTTAGTGTGGAGGTGAGCACTTAGGGCTTGTCTAGCTGTCTGTAATTCAGAGGTGAGCAGAGGGGATGGTGTGGTCTTATTAGCTTGTTCGAGAGTGCGTATTTGGTCTAGGAATTTGTTAGTGACGGAATTATATTGTTTCTTCTCTTGGGCACCTATTTTGATTAGTAGGCCCCTAATGTAGGCCTTGTGGGCATTCCAGAGCAGGGTGGGGTTATCCATCGATTCTTCATTAGTGGTGAAAAAGTGTCGTAACTCAGATAGAATCTGTTTTTGGTAGATGATGAATAGAGGTGTTAAGCCTCCAAATGGTATTTTTCTTGTTTGGGAGTGCTGGGAACAGCTTCACTTGAAATGGGCGCGTGGTCGGACCACGTGATGAGTCCAATTTTAGTATCTTGGACCATTTGCAGAGTATGCCATGTTTAAAGGGTTCCAGCTTTTTCAATAGAGCTTTATAAAAGCTGTGTTGATTTGTATTGGGGGAGTAGATGTTAGCAATGGTGATGGTGTGGTTATTGATAGTGGCATTCAGGATTATGAATCTGCCATCCGGATCTATGTCCGTGTGGAGTGGTTGGAATGAGACTGTGGAACGTACGGCAAGCATAACACCTGCCTTTTTCTTGGTGGCGTTGGCAAAATAGCAGTGAGGGTATTGTTTTTGGGAACAGGAAGGAGGTTTGATGGATGCAAAATGGGTTTCCTGCACACATAATATGTCAGAGGTGTGTGTTAGAGCTTCTTTCAATAATAAACTCCTTTTGTAGGGGGAGTTTAGTCTCTTTGCATTAATGGATGTGAAGGTGATTGACATGTCGGTAGGTGGATACCCAGCGGGGGTAGGGGAGTGTGGGGGTTGCTCCCTGTTTGTGGGTATGTACGGGGGGAGGTTATAAGGGGGTGAACCTGTAATAAAGAATTACAATGAATAAACTGAGGTTATGCTTTAACGATAGTTAAATATATCTATGAAGCAGTAGATAAAACCTGTAAGAAATGGTGGTAAGTTACGAACTTAGTGCTGTACACACACAAGAAAAAAAAAAGTGAAACACACAGAAAAAAATAAAAAAATGGAGAAAAAATAAAAAAAAATAAAAAGACACAGCAAAGTGTCTTTCAAGTGCTCGGCACTTTTCTTTCTCTGGGGGAAAAGAGTACGGAGTGTACATAGTAGTACACTCATCAGGGACAGATATCAGGCGAAGTTTTGCAGGTACGAGGTCGCAAAGATTTTCCAGTGGGCACTTGCTAGAGTATAGTAGGTAGTGTTTACCTGTGGGCAGAAGCAGGAGTGTGGCGTCTGGGGCCTGAAGTAGATGGTGGCGGTGGTGGTCGCTGAGGCGGCAGTTCAGGCAGTGGGGTGGTGAATACATCCCAGTTGAGCATGCGCTTGATGCCGTCTTTGGAGGTGAAAATGGTGGTGCTATGGTTTTGGTACGTGACTACCAGCTTGGTAGGGAAGCCCCATTTGTATGGGATGTTGTTATTCCTGAGGGTTTCGGTGGTCTGTGAGAACTCTCTTTTTTTTTGAGCAGTGGCAGCAGAGATGTCAGTGTATAGGGACACAGAGGAGTAAGGATCAGGAAGCAGAGAGGTGGATCTGGCAGCCGCCATGATCTTTTCCTTCACTTGGAAAAAATGGATGCGTGCGAGGACATCTCTGGGGACAGATGCGAGGAGGTGGTTGGGTTTGACAAGTCGGTGTGCACGGTCAATGATCATGTCGTTTTGGCGTAGTTGAGGAATAAGCGTGAGGAATAGTTGTTGTATATAGGGGATCAATTCTGGGGGTTTAACCAACTCTGGTACCCCTCTAAATTTAATGTTGTTTCGCCGTGAGCGATCTTCTAAATCTGCGACTTTGGCTTGGAGATAGCGAATTTCCTCAGTGTGGTGGTCATGGACCTCCGCCATTTCGTTATAGGCCGCAGTATGTTCAGTGAGTTGTTTTTCAATATCACCTATGCGATCTTCCACTTGATCGATTCTGGAATGAAGTATGGAGATTGAGGAAGTACACAGGGTATGTTTACTGAGTCCAGGTATTTTATCTATTGTAGGGAGGCAGATGAGTGGATGGATACTTAAGTGGATAACTGGTTAGATGCTGGATGGATGGGTGAATGGATGGATAAATAGATGGATAGATGGGTGGGTGGATGGATGGGTGGATGGGAAGGTGGATGGATAGAAGAGTCAAAATATTAGTAACATATGCAAAACAGTCTCATTGAAACATCCTTAGAGCATTCTTGAAGTATTAACTGCATTTAAAGACCCCCAAAGTTTATATTTAGGATTGGAAGCAGTTCATCTCATCCCACTTTAATTTAGCCTTAAATGTCTTCTGAAGGAGACAGTCTTACCTTCATCCAAGTCCAGGATGAAACCAGCAGAGATTTCCCATCCTGGTACTTCTCTCTCCCCTTCACAGCTCTGCATAAGCTGCCTTTCAGCAGTCCTGTGTATCCACGGAACACAAGCTCTTTATAGGGAGCAGGATCACAGATGTACTCAAGCCTCCCCGGTCAGGATCTACACCAGGCTCCGGGGTCCGACAAAGGCCACAGTCAGGCAGCCGCGGACGTCGCAGGGGGGCCACCATCGAGCAGCAAGGGCCATGGACGGCCAGCAGGGGACTACACCAGGTGGTGGCAAGCTGCAGACAGGTACTGGGGTACTGAGACCGGGTGGCAGAGAGCTGCAGGCAGGTGGCAGGGGTTGCTGGTAGGCTGCAGGTTTACAGTCTCCAAGCCATGTCTATCCTGCGGTTGCACATCTTGGCGGTCAATGGGAGGCGGACCAAACACCTGCTAGCCCAGCGTGAATGGAATTACGTGCAGGGAGCACCTCCCCCCCACCTTGTGGTTTTCACCTCAAAGTCACTCCTGTTTCTTGACCCTTAACAACTATACAATCTGAATGTACAATCTTGTTTAGATCTGCTAACAACCATGAAGTTTAAAGGCCTGTACAGTTGAATACAAAGTGAATGGATTGCTTAGGTTTGATCTCTCATTACATGCTTTTAGTGAATTTGAAAAATATTGTACTACCAATCTGTAATGTGTATGGTCATCCTTCAGCAGACACTGTTTAGTGCGAGGTCCACTTTATCATTTTCTTGCACATTGATGTTTGCTTAAGTTCTTTTTGTACCCTACTATAAAAAGTCTTTATGATTTATTTTTCATGAGAACCATATAGGAGCCTCTGGACAATAGAACATGCCAGAACTGTAGTAGAAGTACATCTTTCTGAAAAAAAAATGATATTAGTAGAATTATTTTTTAAGACACAGTGCCAATCTTTTTTTAGCCTCTGTAGCAAGTGAACTAGATTTTAATAAGCTTCTGTCAATTAAATGATTGACAAACAGAATATTCTATGAAGTCTGTTGAACATCCTTAAATTTCAGAATCATGAGATAAAAACTTTGGATAATCTGCTCCTTCATTATTGGATAGCTTAAGGCAAAAATCTTTAATTTATTTTAAAAGAGAAACACTGTAGAATACCAAGGAATACTTTTTTTCTATTAATCTCTTCAAAGGTCTGTTTGAGCATTATGAGTTTTGTAAATTTTGCAAAGGCAACTTCGGTTATTTGCCATAAAACAAAACTTTTTTGTACAAGGAAATTTCTGCTTTTGTAGTGCCTGTTGTTAACATTAAGGGCTAATTTACACCTAGGCATATACACTTTATGGTAATTCAAATACACAGATGTGAATGTGTCCATATAGTTTCCTTTTAAATAAAAAGTGTCACAATGCACATATTTTCGTTTTACTTTCCCCCAGGGGACAAAATGCATGTAGGTGCTGTTGATCCAGAGCTAGAATTGTTCACAGTGCCCGCCAATGTCCAACTATACTGCTCTGTAGAAGATGGGTAACGAATTAGATTGGCAGTGTTTTTCTCCATCACAACACATGCAAAGGTATGGAGGTGGCATTTTGGAGAGACTGCCTAGAAAACACCCATACCTTCCAAAAAAATTCAAATGTACTGTAAATAAAGAAAACCACATAGAGAAACAGTCCTGTATAAAAAAAGGGAAATAATGTTACTCCAGAATCAATCATGTTGTCTAGTGATGTAGATCCCGCATGCATCACGATGACATGATGCATAGCGATATCTCACCACCAAACTAGCTCTGTTACATGACAGTCATATCCCCACCTGCTGTTCATACACAATCCAGCCTGTGCTCATCGGCAACACCATAGACCATACAGGTGCATCTAAAAAAAAATTAGAATATCATCAAAAAGTTCATTTATTTTAGTAATTCAATTCAAAAAGTGAAACTCATATATTTTATATAGATGCGTTACATGCAGAGTGATATGTGGCAAGCATTTCTTTTCTTTTTTTATTTTGATGATTATGGCTTACAGATAGTGAAACCACAAAATTCAGTATCTCTGAAAATTTGAATATTACATAAGACCAATAAAAAAAGGATTCTTAATACAGAAATATTGGCTAACTGAAAACGATGCCTATATACAGGATAGTATGCATTATACCAATACTTAGTCATGGCTCCTTTTTCATGAATTACTGCATCAATGCAGCTTGGCATGGAGGTGATCAGCCTGTGGCACTGCCGAGGTGTTATGGAAGCCCAGGTTGCTTTTGATAGTGGTCTTCAGCTCGTCTGCATTGGTGGGTCTGATGTCTCTCCTTTTTCTCTTGACAATACCTGACAGATTCTCTATGCGGTTTAGATCAGGTGAGTTTGCTGGCCAATCAAGCATAGTGATTGATACTTTTGGCAGTGTAGGAAGGTTCCAGGTCCTGCTGGAAAAACACAGAAGCAAACAGGATGGAACTTATGGACTTCATGAGTGACCATTGGTGCGGTAAAGTACTGCTTGTCATTTCATCTCCACTCCTAGCCCTAAGAAGTCAGTATTTAGCATATTGCTGAGTCAGACTTACTGCTGAATTATAGGGGACTGGTGTTGAAGAAAATACTGTACATCTGCCTGTGTTTACATACATGATTACCATTTACTACTCCATGCTGCTGACATTGCATTGCTGTCTTTCCGAACTAGTGTAGCTGACGGCACTGCTGTTGCGTGCCTCCATCACCATCACTGTTTTTGCTATTATGCATAGTTAATTCATGCCCATAAATCATCTAGATGAATGTCTAAATTGCAAGACCATTACATTGATGAACTCGTCATCTCAAAGAGCTACAAACTAGCTGGCTGACTAACTGTTGCTTTACCACCCAGTGATTGCTGCACATCCCCATTGCTATCACTCTACTACAGTTATATCTATCACCAGGGGTTCCCAACGGCTCCACTGAGCAAGAGAGAACCTTCCCATTGTTCTCTTAGGGGAACAGACTTCAAAGTGTGTTTTTTTTTTTTTTTTTGAACAATGGTTTTTATTCAGTTTTTCTGCATACAAAAGGGTGAACAGCATATATCGTACATCAACAGGTAACATAGACTGTGATAAAGATAATTTCAGCCAGGAAAATCGTGCATTAACCCTATAGTTGTAACACCTATGCATGACCCGTGAGGTCTATCATGTGGGACAGAAAATATTGTCTCCTATCACCAGTCACCCCCTTGGGAGCTCGCTGTGACTTGGTGGTGGAGTCGTCCTCACAAATCCATGCGCATTTCCTCCCCCCCTCTTTATTTTGTGCATATTATCTGTTAAACCTCCAAACACAACCTAGGAGAAGGAAAAGCATTTGTCTATACAAGTAAGAAGAGTATGAATACATGGTTAAAGCTCCATAGGATGTCTATAGAGCGGCTGTTTCTTATGTACTGCCTAGCTTACTTATTGTAATTTTCGTCTATTCAGGTCAATACCTAGACCAGCTTATCGACCCATTAATTGGGCACTCGCGCATGCCCCCTGCCTCCTCGAGGCATCAGGGGCCCCGCGATGTCATACTTTCTAGTAAAAGAAGTGAGAGAGAGGTGAGAGAAAGGGAAAGAAAATGCAGTAATCAGAGAACTTCCGAAGAAAGAGAGAAAAAAAAAAGGGGGGAAAGAAAGGGGGGGGAGAGGTGAGTAGAAAGGAGGTAGATAGTGGGGAGGTGGGGTGGATGCACTCCTACAAGGTGTAAAATGTTTCACTTACTAGGTGTCTTATGAAGTTGTAAGATACCTAATCCAGGGTTCCCATATTTTATTGAACCCAGTGATCTTATCTTTCAAAATTGCTGAAAGGCGTTCATATATCATTATCCACGAGAGTTTTGCTTTTAGTAAGTAAAAAGGAACCGAGCAGTATTTCCAAGACTTCGCTATCGAGATTCTGGCTGCCACAAATATAAATGCTATGAGTCTACGCATTGGTTTTGATGCCCCCTCCACTGGATGTCCCAACAGTGCGTGCAGAGGTGATTTAAGTAGGTTCACTTGCGTGAGGGAGTAAATGAGGTTGTATGTATGTATCCAACATCTCCTCACTTTAGGACATGTCCACCAAGTGTGGAACATGGTGCCATCTGTATTACATCCTCTAAAGCACCGGGGGGGACGCCCCTGGGACTAAAGTCGCTATCTTTTCCGGGACCATGTACCATCGCATCAATACTTTATAGTTCGCCTCTATCAAAGATGTATTAATAATCAATTTAGATGCATTTTGTATTATTTTGGTCCATTCTTCTGGTGATAAGTCTGTGTCCATATCTTGTTCCCATTTTTGCATGTAAAATAGTTTTTGGGAGGTCGAGGTCAAGATGTTATATATCAGTGATATATGACCAGTGTGCTTATCGTAAGTCCAGCATAGATTTTCCATTGAGGAAAAAGTAGTGAGATCTGAGGTGCGATTCAGTGTCGCCAAAAAATGTGCTATCTGTGTATAACGGAAAAGTTCTGAATTTGGAAGGTCATATTTTTCACGTAAGGAAATTTTCGATAAAGCACCTCTATGATCACAGAAGTCTGCTATGCGCATCAGACCCTTGTTGGTCCACCACAAGAAATTTTTAGGGTGGAGACCCGGGGTGAACATAGCGTTTCCAAATAACGGGGCTAGGGGGGTATGCTGGGACTTGAACTTGTAAGTGGTTGCCAGTCGATCCCACAACTCTAATGAGAACGACAAGCTCGGGCATAAAATAACCGGCCTATCTTTCGCATTCATCCACATAAAATGGCTAATCTCTTTGTCAGGATATAGAGAGGATTCAATCGACATCCAGAGTGGTCTAGACTGTTGTGTGTGGAATCTAATTAATTGGGACATTTTTGCCGCCTGAAAGTATTTAAGTAAATCAGGCATTCCCAGGCCCCCTTTCAATTTTGGGGTATATAATGTTCGCCTGTTCACCCTAGGTCTCTTATGTCCCCAAATATAATCCAACAACCTATTCTGGAATTTCTGTATGTCTTTTCTTATTATCGGAAGAGTCCTGAATAAATATAGCACCTTTGGCAAAACAGTCATTTTAACTGAGTACAGCCTACCAAGCCATGGCGGAGGGTTATTTGACCATTTTTTGAGGTCTTCTAGTATTTTCTTAAATGGGGGGGGGGTAATTATATCTATATAGTGTTGTCAGAGTAGGAGTCAGGTGAATGCCCAAGTACAGCAAGGTCTCCCTCTGCCATTTAAATGGGAAGGATTATTGCAGGGCTTGAACTATATGTGTCTGTAAAGAGATCCCCAGTGCCTGAGATTTAGAGTGATTTACTTTGAGTCCCGAGAATTCTGTAAAATGTTTCAGTACTACCTGTAAGCTGGGCAGGGAGGTGACTGGGGATGAAAGGAGTAGTAGTATATCATCCGCGAACAGTGCGCATTTGTGTTCAAGATCACCGCATCTCACTCCCTGTATATTCTGGTGTTCATGAATTTTGATGGCCAGCGGCTCTAGAGCCAAAATAAATAATAAGGGGGACAAGGGGCAGCCCTGTCTAGTACCTCTAAGTATGTTTATGTTTTGGGATTGATAGCCTTTAATTAGAAGATTTGCCGTAGGGTCACTGTAGATTGTTTTATGTGTGGTCAGGAATTGCGGTCCAAACCCGTATTTTCTTAGAATAAAGAAAAGGTAGTCTCAGGATAGTAAATCAAATGCTTTGTGTAGGTCTAATGAGACCAATAATGCCCCTCTCCGGCCCCCTCCATCCCAGCACGAGTTCAAAGCAGAGATGATGTCAATGATGCGTCTAGTCTGGTCCGGGGCCTGTCTATGTGGAACAAATCCTGTCTGGTCGGGATGGATGTATTTCGATATGAACGAGTTCATGCGAATTGTCAATATTTTTGTCAATATTTTAAGATCGACGTTAATCAACGATATGGAACGGTAGTTCGTACAATCTCCGTGATCTTTATTTGGCTTAGGGATAACATGTATGAAGGCCCTGTTTTCGTGAAGTGGTAAAGGGGACCCTTTTCTTAATGAATTGTAAAAGGAGCAAAGGTGTGGAACCAGAATTTCCGCAAATTTGCGGTAATAGTGGCCCGAAAATCCATCAGGGCCCGGTGATTTCGACGGGTTCAGGGACTTTATAGCTTCCGCCACTTCATTCGCTGTAAATTCTGCCTCCATCACCTCCGTATGCTCATTAGATAGTGTTGGGAGTGGTATATCTTTTAGAAATTCTTCTACCTTATCCTCACTAAAGTTTTTTTTAGGAGAGTCATAAAGTTTAGAATAAAACGTATACAATTCCTGCAGTATAAGCTGGGGATTTTGTGTCACTTGTCCGGTCTGTAATCTTAATTTGGGAAGCGCGGGATTGTATGGTCTGGGACTAAGTTTTCTTGCTAATAATCTGTTGGGTTTATTTCCCATTGTGTAATAGCGATGTTTAGCCCATCTTACATATTTTTCTGCTTTTGTAGTGAGGGTCAAGTTTAATGCTATGTCTATCTTGTTCCTCAAGTCTGTGTGTGGGTCGGATTTTTGTTCGCGCATGAGTCTGTGCAACTCTTCCTCTTGTTGTTGGATAACTTGTGTGCGTTCCCTTTTGACCTTGGTAGCTAACTGTATTAATTTGCCACGTATGGTAGCCTTGTGGGCTGCCCATACCATCTCTGGGGAGGATGTTGAGGAATTATTGTCTTGAAAATATTGTTGTATAGCTTTTTCCACTTCTGTGGTAATTATAGGATCACTCAATAGTGACTCGTTCAATCGCCAAGACGACTGACGTGGCTTAGACTAGAGGTCTGTTAGAGTGACTTGGACCGCTGAGTGATCCGACCAAGCAATAGGTGTTATTTTAGTCGATGAGATATATGGTAACAGAGGGGACAGCGTAAGGAGATGGTCAATGCGTGAATATGTTTTGTGGACATGTGAGTAGAATGTGAAGTCACGAACTGTGGGGTGAGCGTCCCTCCAGAGATCTAAGAGATCATGGCTGTGTAATAAGCGTGCTAACGTATTGCTTTGTTTAGGACTATGTTTCAAGATTGCTTTTCGGGGGTCTGATTTATCTAGAATCTGGTCCAGGGAGGTGTTACTGTCTCCACCTAGCATCACATGGCCTACTAAGTGGGGCGTAATAACTTCCAGCATAGTTTGAAAAAAGTTTATCTGTCCAACATTGGGGGCATAGTAGGAGAGGAATGTGACCACACAATCTTACCAGAGACCATAATGTAACGGCCCTCTCTGTCTCTTATCACATTAGTGGGAGTAAAGGGGACCCGTTTGGCAAAACATATAGCTACTCCTCTTTTTTTGTCCGGTCCGTTAGACAAGAAAACTGTTGGGTATCTTGCACTGAGGTATTTTGGGGCTGAGGTTCGTGAAAAGTGTGTCTCCTGTATAAACAGGATATCTGCCCCCATTTTGTGGTATTGTTGGAAAGCCTTGGTCCGTTTTATAGGGGAGTTCAAGCCCTGTGCATTATGTGTCATTATAGTGTAAGTAGGTTTTTTTCTACCCCTCATGGTGGTTGTTTGGAAGGCTGTACTCACGTTTTAGATGTCTCAAGATGTCTGGTCGGAAGTCTTCAGAATTATATTCTTGGATCCTTGCATGGTGTAGGAGTGCATCCAGGGAGAAGTTGGGGTAAAGGAAAGGAGAAGAGACAGAGTTAGGATTATCGAAACGTTTATAATGAAGCATTAGGTTTAATTGTTTTAACAGATAGAACCCGTGGAAAAAAGAGAGTCCTAAAAAATAAGAAGAAAAAAATTAAAAAATCAAATGAAATAAAAAGGGCGCCAAAAAGGCACCTGCACACCGCATCACAGTGTGACTGCAGGGGTTGCTATTCCCCTGTGTAGTAGTCGTGAAGTTGTCTCCCCCTTACAGTAGAGACAAGTTCACCTCAAGTGGCATGTGGTTCACCTCCGGCTCTGATTTTCTATTGTCAGGAGAGGACGAACGGGCCCCACCCGCCATTAGATTGTAAGAGAAAAAAACTAAGGGGGAAAAATAGTGGCAATAAAGAGCGGAGAGGGCGGCCTATATCACCTTTCTCATCTTACCCCCTCTATTTGAACTTCGTACTGCAAGAATAAGAGCCAAAAAAAGGGGTATAAAAAAGAAATAAAAATCCTCGTCATAAAAATATAGAGAAAAAAGAAATTTGAATTGCACCGCTCTCAGCAGCCTTCAACCCATCCGGGAAACATATTTAACATAACTTATAACCTCAAATAGTGTCTACTTTCAAGTCAGTGTAGAACAGAAAACTCAGGAACAACCAGATATAGATATCTGGATTTTCAAAGGTGGTTGCTGACCACCTATTAAGATCACGGTCCCTTGGACCAAATTATTAAATGTTAGCATTAGGCTGGATTCAGGTGCCCGATGGGGAGTTCCCGGCTCTTGATCTTTTCTGCTGGGACCACAGGGGGGAAACAGGCCGTCCCTCATCCATCCGGGCGTTGGTCTCTTGCGGTTCTGAGGAAATAAGTCCCAAATCCTGGAGAATAGCTTCACCGGTCTGGAAGGTAGCAAAGGAATGGGATTTGCCTTTGTAGGAAAATGACAGTCTAAATGGAAAGGACCATCTGTATTTAATATGTCGGGTGATGAGTTGATTAAGAAGCGGCTTCAATGCTCTCCTTTTCTGGATCGTTATCTGGGCTATGTCCGCAAAAATCTGGATCGGGTGTCCTGAAATATTTATGTCTCCTTGGTTTTTTGCCTCTTGCATAATCTTTTCTTTGATGCGGTAGAAATGAGGCTTAACTATCACGTCACGTGGTAGACCATCCGATCGAGGGGCTGTCAGGGCATGATGCACTCTGTCTAATTCTAACTGGTGGGGGGCAATGTCTGGTATCAGTTGTTTCATTAAGGTATGGATCGATTCTTCTAGGTCCATTTCCGATTCTGGGAGGCCCCGCACGCGGAAGTTATACCTCTTTGATCTATTTTCTAAGTCCTCAATTTTTGCGTTTGCTTGATCCAATTGATCCTGTAAGGACATGATCATTTTGGAGTTTTGGTTCACTCGCTTTACGGTCCCATCCATCTTGGATTCGATCGTGTCCAGCCTCTCTCCTATGTTTTGAAAATCATCTCTCATTCCTGTAGTGATTATGGTGCATGCTTTGGATAGTTCCTGTTGTAGAAGTGCTGAAAACCTAGCAAGGAGTACTGTGTCTCCTGAGTATCCCTCTGTGGGTGCAGGTGGTTGTAAAGAAACCACACTGTTTTGGCTTAGGGCTATTTCAGCGATCTCTGCCATGTGTCTGTCCGAGGAGGAGGGTGGGGAATCAGTGAATAGGGGTCTGTCCAGGGAGCCTGACAAGGGTGATAACTGTGGCTGCTCGCTTTGTGGGGATGAAGGCCCCTCTTCGGATTGGGATGAGAAGGGGTCCCTGTGTACTTCTGCCAGAAAGGTGATTGCTGGGCAGGTTGTCTCAGTCTGCTGATTCTGGCCTCCCCCATATGGTGTATCTCCTACAGCCAGCGCCATCTTGGGCTGGGGGGGTCGGTTCTGTGTCTTGAGACTGACCTGTACTGTGGTTCCTCGGTTCGCCTGCTGAGTTGTCCAGTTCTTGTGGATGGCTGGGGGACCGCTGTGATCTATATTCTCCTTTGCTTGCTTTGCTGTGGTCTGCGGGGTTTGCTTCTGTGTCTGCGCACCGCCGCGTGCAGTGTCTCCTTTCCCCGGCGCCATTTTAGGTGGGGAGGAGGGCTGCTGCTGCTGGGCCCTGGAAACCCGAGTTGTTCGGGGGGGTTTGTGGCTGTTATTAGTATTCCCCGCCGCTCTCCGCTGCATCATCCACTCCCGAGTGCCGTTATGCAGGTCGGGTGATGGTCCGATCGTCCCCTAAAGCTCAATTTCTAGCTTTTCTGGCCGGAGGTAAGCGGAGCCCAGTCAGTTCATGACTGCTCTCGGCGCCGCGCGCATGCGCACTCCAAAGTGTGTTTTTTTTATCTTGCTCTTCATATCCAGCCAAGCACTTTACCCAACTGAGGGGTCATCTTTAAGCTCTATTCCCCATGGGCTTTACTCACATTGTCTGTTACTTTGAAACACATTGGTCATTGTACCACATACACAGGCAATATTAATCACACAACAGCCCATGCACTGACATTTGGCGTACGGATGGTCAGAACAGTTTTTGTTACATGTTTTGTGTGATCCTTTGAAGCTGGAAATTAAATGTTTTTAGAATGCAACACTGCAATACAGTTATTAATAAAGTTTACATTTTTCCATCATTTAACCCTAATATGATCTTTTTGTTACCAAACTAACCCCTTTTTGCCTCCGGGTAGTCTGTTACCAGGGCTTTGTATCTTATTGAATTTTTTGGTTACAGTGACAACATCTGATTGGAGGAATGGTTTGTGGGAGTATATGAAATATACATTTTTGTGATATGCAAGAGCCCGGTGTTTCTTGTTTTTAGGTTTACACCCTTAATAGTTTCAAATTTGTTAATATTTTGATATGGGCAAAAACTCAGGTCCAGTTTGTGCTCGTGGGTTTGTATCTGGTTTTCAGTGTGTGTAGTCAGTTTGCATGTGTTTTTTCAGTGCGTTCTTGTCCGCTCATTTCTGATTTTCATCTCGCTCTTCTCAGGCCTTTTTGTTTTTCAGTGCTTTCTGTTAGTTTGTTCTGACCAGCCGACCATTTTGAAGCCATGTTGCGGTTACGTACTCGTAGTAGAGTTCATGCTGTGCAGGAGCTTGGTGTTGGGGTTCTTACTTTGACCCAAGCCCAGTCCATGAACAGGGTGGGGCGGAGTTCATGGATGAAGAATTGGTTGCTCCAGCGTGACCAATTCTCTCATATGCCTTTGTTGCAGGAGATCCGTGAGAATAATCCTGATGATTTCAGGAATTATCTCCGGATGACGGACCCCGTTTTTCACCGTTTGTTGGCTTGCTGTCCCCTTATATTACGAAGCAGGACACCTGCATGTGGCAAGCCATCACTCCCGAGCAGAGGCTAGTCGCCACGTTGCGGTACTTGGCGACAGGGAGAATGCAGGACATCAAATTCTCGACAGGCATCTCCCCCAGGCTCTGGGGATCATTATTCCAAAGACCTGTTCTGCCATCATTCAGGTCCTACAGAAGGACTATATTAGGGTATGATTTCTCCTTTAACATCACATTCTATGTATTTAATGTTTGCTAATGTATTTCTTTCATCATTCCCTAATTACCATGATTGTAATATGCTGCGAATGTCCCCTTTGTCCTCATGCATGCTGAAAGTTTTTACTGCTCTTTTTTGTCCTTCATGCATATTTGCCTTCACTAATCTCCCCAGCATGCTATCCTGGGCCCATACCCACCTAGCCTAGTCACTTAACAATGTATTTTGTCATCTCTATAGTAGTGCTTTACCCTAAACACCCCCTAAAATGTGTTTAAATGTTATTTGTGTGCTTAAATTCATGCAGAGTACCAGAGGCTTTTTTTGGGGTCCCAAAATAATTTGGAACCCTCCCTCCCCCTCAACCGCTAAGTCAACCCATACCAATCCTCTATCTGCTGACTTTGCCAAACCCATACACACTATGCCTACATCTTTTGTGTTCATATTCATGGATGAATTCACCAAAGCATGTAGTGAAAGGGCCTGCCTGAATACTTTCAAATGGTACTGTTTAAAGTTTTGTTCTCCTATTATCTTGATAGGTAATTGCAGAATGTAAAAAAAGTGCTTCAATTTCTACAGTGTGTATTATTTTTATTTTATTATGACACTTCTAACCTGTCCAGTGGGCTGCCAATAGTGTAAGTAAGGAGGGGCTGGTCAAATTAACACATGTTATTTAGGCATTCAGCTCTCAATGAAGTGGAGAGGGTTACCTACCCCCCCTAATTTTTATACAATGGGCTATCAGAGGGGGTGAGGAATCTGATAAGTGGACCTTAGATTTTTGTCTTTAAATATTCCTTAAAATAAATGTTATACTGATGTTGGCCAAGAATGTTTGTGTCTAATCTGCTTGAAATGTTATGTGCAAAATTGCAAATTTTTTTTTCTTGCTTGACTCAGCAGTTTCCTTCACCACAGGAAATCAAGACTGTGGCTTCCCAATTTGCCCAGCGGTGGGACTTTCCCAACTGAGAAACACATCCACATCGTCCCACCCCCCAACTCAGGGTCTCACTATTATAACTATAAGGGGTTTAATAGTATTGTGATGTTGGCGGTGGTGTCGACGACATACGAGTTCCTGTATGTGGACATGGGGAAGAATGGTCAGATGTCGGATGGTGGAGTCATCACCCAGACCGAGTTTTATAGATGGCTCCAGAATGGTGGCTTGGGATTGCAACCTGCTGAAGAGAAAGTGGAAGGACTCCCATTTGTCTTTGTCGCTGATGAAGCATTTGGGCTGGGTGAACACCTGATGCGGCCATTCCTGATGAGGACCCTCACCCCAGACCAGAGGGTTTTTAACTACCGGCTGGCCAGAGCCAGAAGAGTGGTGGAGAATGCTTACGGGATAATGGCCAGCCGGTTCCGCCTATTCCACACTGCTATAAACATGGTGGAATATAAAGTCAATCACATCGTAATGGCATGCTACATATTACATAACTTTTTAAGAAAAAAATGCATCCAACTATGTGGCCTCAGTTGGGATTGAGGCCGGCTTATTCCTGGATCCAACACATCTGACGGCTCTTGAAGCTGGCCGTCCTGGCTTGCTCCCCCAAAGCGCCCGCAAAGTTCACGAAAAGTATCTAGAGTACTTTGTGGGTAGGGGGGCCATTGATATGCTAGACAATGTTTAAGAAACATTTTTAAAATAAATTTTTTGGTTAAACTGAAATAATATTTCCTTTGATTTAATGCTTGTGCTTCTTTTAGCTGTCTCCTAGGTTCTCCAATGGGCTTTTCTTTTAGACCATTTTCTTCAATAGTGCAAACATAATTTATTTGATACATGATGTGACAATCTCTTCTTCAGCTATTATGTTGTGGGTCTGCTAAACACACACCTTGTTTTTGTTGTTAATGTATGTAATGCATTAATGATAAAAAGATTCATCATCTTCAGCACCATGAATTCATTTTTGGGAGTCCAGAAATGGCGTGATTGTGGCAAATTATAAAGCACTGTGGGAATTATTTACTAAAGGAAAGTCCACTTTGCACTCCAAGTGCACTGCAAAAGTGCACTTGAAACTGCACTGAAAGTGCACTTGTAGTGCAAAGTGTATTTGCCTTTAGTAAATAACCCCCATTGTCACTGTAAACACCAACTTAGTACCAAAACTGCTATTGAGCATTGAAAGAAGAAGCCACACATTGTTAATTTTAAAAAAATGTACTCTGTGCACATTTACATGTGCTTTAGAAAAGGGTTTTTGAACAAACCAACATTTTTTTGCAATAACATTTTTGGTATAGACAGTACAAATAGCCTTTTTTGTGTTAAATAGCCATTTTTAAACCATAAAACAATACACAATTTTGACAAAGTTAAGGCAATATCAGATATTAGTATGTCCAAACTGTGTTGATCTTGCCTTCATCAGATGGGGTGATGTCATCCCTATATAAGCCAAATTTGAAGATGCACACAAATTGAGAGTCAAATTGGAGATTTTCCTCCTGATCCCATGTCTAATGTCAACATGTGCTAGCTCCCATCATGGGGGATCAAAGGATGTGTTTCGGGGGTGCAACCCCTTCCACTCATCTACTATAGTTGTGAGGAAGGGGTTGCACCCCCAAAATGTGTACCTTGATATCCCGTGATGGCAGATAGCACATGTTGACACACTGTGTGCATCTTTAAAATTTGGCTTTCAAGATACTTAAAAAATTGGTGAAAAATCATAAAAAAAAGAAGACTTTAGGTGTTTTTTAGATTCGGACTAAAACATCAATGATGTTTTTGAGTGTTTTTTCCACATCATTGATGTCTTCCTTGATCTTAACAGCATGTATTATAAATATGCAGGCATCCATATATTACCTGAAGCTGTGGTCTCAGACACTCACCTGTTGTGGTCACTGTTTAGCCCACTTCATAAACCTCTCCTTCCTCCACATCCTCAGACTATGGTGTGGGGATTTACTTTTCCTGAGGAGGTTGGGGGTCCCTAGTGTCCTCAGATGTCCCAAGTCTTTTCTCCCCTATGTGAATAAAAAAAAGTATACTTAGCACACAGATATTTAAGGGCAGAAATAGTAATATGAAACATTGCTTGGAAGTGTCATACAATTGTCTCTTTGGGCAGAGTTCCAAGCTGAAGCCATTTTTTTCCCTTTTTAAAGCTGGAATACTTACCTTTTTGGTACAATTTTTACACATGGAGATACCCCTAGTATCCACTGGAGCACCTGTGTGGGACACCCTAAAAAGTTTGTTCTGGTGTCCCACACTAGTGCTCCTGCATCCAGATGTGTAAACAGCTGCTGAGTGTACTCTCCTTACACTGAATCAAGTTTGCATTTCATTCTAGTTACAAACCCATCTAGACAACAATGTACTAAACTTATTTGAATACAAATAGCCATGAACAAATGTAGTTAACCTGGATCTGCCCCAAACATCATATTAGTGGGCGAACGAACGATGTTTACTACGAACAATTACTGTGCCCATGAACCTGAAACTTGCCATTTTAAACTGTACAACAGTAAAGAAAAGCACATGGAGCAGCATGCAAGTAATAATAATAATAATAATAATAATAATAATAATAATAATAGGAACACATGACAACTACTTACTTTTTTGAAGAACTCTCTTGATCCTTCTGTACTGATCGTGCTCCCTCAATTTCAGGTCTGACCAGCATTTCTGACATTTGGGTTTGGGTATAGTCTATGCTTCCCATCATAGTCAGCCCTTTTCAAGATGTCCATCTCCTCCAGGATCGGGACGTTCGTGGCTCTGGGCTTTCGTTGTTGCTGCTGCTGTCTGCATGCATTTGCTCTGTCTCCCCCATGTGCTCTCCCACTGCGCCGAAAGACAAAGGGCGGGGAATAGACTAGAAAGAACGTTTGGGGCAGGCGGAGTTTCAGGCATGTGCAGTGTATATAAAGCGTAACATGCTTGCGTCGTACAAACGATCTGTGAGCGGAGAAAGGAGTAGCGGAAGCTCCAATAGTTCTAATGAAGGTACAATTTTAACTTGGTGCATCAGTGGCCTATACTCCTTATAGATTGAGGCCTATATTGGGACAAGATTATGAGAGTTTAGCCTGACATTTGGGTTTGTCTTGTGTTGTGTCTTGCAGAGAAAATGAATGGCTTCAATGATCATAACTTTCTATTCATAGACAAGTACAGGGAGCTGCCCTGTCTGTGGCAGGTGGAACATCCGCATTATAATCATAAACAAAAGAGGCAGGCAACGCTGGAGAAACTGCTGAAGTTGGTGAAGCCGGTGATCTCCACGGCAACCATCCCCTATTTAAAAGTCAAAATTGGTGGGCTGAGGAGCACTTATAATAGGGAGTGCAATAAGGTCCAGGATTCCATGAGATCAGGAGCTGCAGCAGATGCTATTTATGTCCCCAGGCTGTGGTACTATGACATACTGCGTTTTTTGTCAGACCAGACTGAAGTCAGGCAATCCCTCTCAACCCTTCCTTCCACTCTTCCTTCCACACTTCCTTCCACCCCAGCTGAGGCTTCCAACGTCCAACCTGGGACTTCCAGCCAGGAAGAAGTGGAGAAGCCCAGCTTGAGTCAGGTATAGCATTGTTCAACATATTTCTGGTCGTAAAATTAATGATGTTAACTAGATGTTATTATTGATCAGTAATTGTTGATTTAATAAAGTGTTTACATATCAATAGACAGTAGTGGCCAAAAATGTTTGGGACAAGAATGAAAAATGCCGGGGTCAGAATGATAGTCTTTTCTATTTGTTAATATTCAATTTGCAACAGTCATGAGCTGAAAATTGTGTGTGAATGATGAACAAAAAACTAAAACTATGTCCCTTTTTCATACACAGGAAAGTCTCAGCCAGGAGGAGGCCGTGGAATGTGGCAGCCAGGAGGAGGCTGTGGAATGTGGCAGCCAGGAGGAGACTGTGGAATGTGGCAGCCAGGAGAAGGCTGTGAAATGTGGCAGCCAGGAGGTGGCGGGGGAAAGTGGCAGCCAGGAGGCGGCCGGGCCCAGTAGCCTCACCAAATCCCAGGTCCCTCCCTTTCACCTTCCAACTAAAAGGCCCAGGAAGGGAGTAATGTGCAGGAGGCAGCACTTGGGCTGATTTTGGAGGCTAAGGCGGCCCTCAGAGCCACCCCCACTCCTCATGAGGCCTTTGGCTGCATGACTACCAGCAAAATGCAGCAAATGAAGGAGGGCCAACACCTCATTTGTGAGGAAATAATGTATACGACACTAAATATGGGGTTGAGGGGACAACTCACATACAAAACACACCTGTGTGAGTTGGACTATCCTCCTCCTCCTCCACCTCCTGCCACACCTGCAACACCACAGCCACAGCCTGGAAGCAAGCGTGTAAGGAAGAGTAGAAGTAAGACAATAAAAAGGGATGGTCTGGGTTCAGTCTGGTCTGACGAAAGACGCAGGCTGTTGTATGACGACAGCATGGGGACATATATGTCATTTGCTGCTGTTCCTGATCTCTTGGACTCCTGGACCGGATTATGCTCACTATTATATGGACTCCTCAGGCTACCAATTTTGGCTGGAAAATATTTGATGTGTGCCCTGGGGTACAAAGGCTTCGCCAATTTCACCAGTTTCTCTAGCGTTGTCTTCCTCTTTATTTTCTTATGACCCATAATAAATGGATATTTTTTTTCACAAATACTTGCCTATGTGTTTTACTTCAAAAAGGACAGCTTGTTAGTGAGAAGGCAGGTACATTTCAAAAATACAATGTCAAATTAACAAGGGACACCAACACAAACCAACCTCCTTGAGATTAAAAAAAATACAAAATAATAATAGTGTTGTGGTAACTTGACACACACACAAAAAAACAATATTATGGAGAGCACTAGAAAAAAAACAAAAAACAAGCAGATCTTGATAAAAAAAAACACTATAAACCAAAATTAAATACATTATTATGGAGATCTGATGAAAAACAAAAAATAAAATATTCAGGAGATCACGAGAAATAATAAAGAAATCAGTTTGTCAGAACTCTGTGTGAATATGATCAGGAAAACAACTTCATTATTCTAGCATTCTAAAGAAGAAGAGAATGTGCTGCATTTTAAAAATTCCAACGTGACGAATGTGGTATCTCCATTACAAATGCTAGTTTTACCAGACCAAGCGCTTCCGTCTCATACTTGATTCTGAGCATTTGTGTGTCGGAATTGTGTACATAAGTATGGAATTTACGAGAACGGATTTTGTTGTCGGAAAATTTGAGATCCAGATCTCAAGTTTTGTGTGTCAGAAATTCCATTGGAAAATGTCTGATGGAGCCTACACACAGTCGGAATTTCCGTCAAAAAGCTCCCATCAAGCATTTTCGTTGGAAAATCCAACCGTGTGTACGGGGCATAAGAGAAGAAAAAGAAGAAAATCCACCACCAGTTAATTGATCACCACCACCTGTGATATTTTTAAAGAAAAAAGAATTGGGAAGACACAAAAAAGTGCTTGAATAGGTGTCTTCAGTTGTATCTTGTTTTTTGGGTTTAGTGTTCCGTGTATTTGCAGTACTTTTCTTGTGTTTACCTTGTCCCATGCATGTAGGTGCACGTGTAGAAGAAGACTCACTTTACTGAGACAAAAGTGAAATCCTAGAAACAGAAACATCAGTGTGCCTGAATCTTGCGTAAGAAGTGCCTGTATCTGTTCTTCTATTGCTAGCAATTCAGTTTGATAATATTCCTTCAGTAACTGCATTATTTTGAATGAGCAGGCCTGTAGGTTCTGTTACCAAGCCTCCCTTATGTCCTTGTTCATCTGGGGTATTGTTGAAAATATTTGAATGCGTAACCCAAATGGGACGCATTTATGTTCTACATATTTATCAAATAATCTATTATGCCAAGATAGATTTGACTTCTTGATCAGTAATAATCTGCGTTTCAGGGTCAATGCAGCTAAAGAGGGGTCTGCCTAAGGCTGAGCCTATACCTGACAGGTAAACCAAACAATATTTCTGTATAAGTATATCTTGTATAAAAATTAGTTATCTCCCTATGAGAACAGGGGATTTGATAAAGCCATAAGATGTTATGACAAAGATTATAATCATAAATGGGAAAATCTACTGATATACTGAATCTGTATATTTTAGTGGCACTTAAGAACTCACTTTAGAAAAAATAAAGAACAGCGGACTCATTGATTTATGGTTTAAATGTTGCTGTTCAATCCTAAATGGACAAATTGTCCCATACAGAGTTGTCCTCCTGAAAAAAACAACAGCGCACGATATAGTATAGAAGCCACTGTGAGAATATCTGTATGAATGGGGAGTGGGGGATAGGGGGGCGAGAAGAAGGGATAAAAAGCCAGCTCCCAGCCCTCAAGTCCCCACTAACTATCTATAATAGAAAGTAAGACTAACCTCATGTGCTTTACAGAAAAGAGCTTCTCACATCCCAGTCCTGGCTGTACCCTCCGTTCACTCACAGTAAATAAGATGTCCGCTCGGATTGTCTCTCCACTTCCCCTATATAGGGAGGTGAACATGGCTGCCAGAGATGTAGCTCCTCCCCCATGCCCACTGTGCAACTTCCAGCGTGGCAGGAACGTAGGCGGGTATGTCCCCAGGCATGTGCGGTATGAGGACAGTGACCGCGCATGTCTGGAGATGGTGAGGTGGGTACACAATGTGTCCCCCGCTCCACTTCCGTGTCAATCCAGCAAGAAACCGGATGTGTTGCATGCGTCCGCATGTATATACATTCCCCCATTCCGCCCCGCCAAGGACCACATATCAATGCCCAAAAACACCACCACATCCATCCCATACAAATCCACCAGCCACTACATAGATGATCAGCAGTACAGACATTCTGAGGAAGATGTGGTAGGAAGAGTAAAGGGGGGAGGGAGAAAAGAGAAAAAGAGGGGTCAAGCCAAGCCAAACAGGGCCCAACCACACAATAGGCATCCACTACATACACAACAGCCCGACTACGCAGACACTTTTTGTTCTTTTATAATTTGCAATTAGGTGAAAAATAAACATTTGCAGGCTACTGGAAATACTAAAATGCAGAAAATCTTTGTACAAAACACCTTGCAGTCATTCACCCACCCTTTAAAGTTTCTCTTGCTTTTTATGTAGAGAAATAAAAAAGTTCTAACACACCTGCCATTTCTGGTTTCCAAGCAAGCAAGCAATGTGTTGAAGATAAATTGGCACCTTAATACAGAGAAACATGAATGCACTGTCACATTTCCTCATCTAGGCAGGGATATAGTTTTGAGATCAGTGATGTATGTGTCATGTGTGAGCACCATATTTGTCACACATTCAAGTTTGAAGGATTGCTTATAGGATGAATGTGTTTGTAATAGTACACATGACTACCTGTATGGAATTGATAAATATTATATTGTAAATATCCATCACAGGCCCATACATGAGCAGATATCATTCTCATTTGTTGTTATGGACATATGTTGGCTGTAAATGAATGTTTAATTAAGATGTGCTAATACCCCTTGGCATTTTCCAAAGCAAAAACAAAACATTGTTTTTTGTTCTCTCTTTGTCTGTTTCTCATTTTTTTGTGACAGCATTTCTTGTGGACATTTAGCAAATTTCATAGATGGATTTATAGGTAGGATGTGTTTCGGATGGACTAAAATAATAACTGAATTTTGTCTATCAGAGTTCTTTAAATGTTTTCATGAGTGGATAAAAATCGAATTCATTGGTTGATAGTTCCCTTAATATTTCTGTTCTGTTTCTGTTATTAAGGTCATTCAATAAAGTAAGGAGTAATTTACAAAGTAACCCCATATATCAAATCAGAATATGGCTTCAACAAACTGGCATATGAATGACTGTCATGGATTACTGCAGCCCTCAAAAATTCCACTCGCCTGCTTGCATTTTGCAAGTGGATTTTGAGGGCTGGCGAGCTATAGCTGTCTGGGAGAGCGGGGGGGGGGTGAGCACCACCAGCAGGCGGGTTGTATGGGAGCCTGTTCTCCCAGTGATCAGAGGGGAAGAGAGAGGAGAGCCATCACCCATTTGATCAGGGCACCGGGAACATAGCAGCTTTCATTTCAAAAGCTGTGTATTCCATGCTGCGCCGTCACATACAGCCCCGCCTCTTTGTCTGGGCACTTTGATAGACAGATCACCCGTCCAATCCTGGGGCGGGTGATCTGTCTATCAAAGTTCCCCAGACAAGGGGGAGGGGCTGTATTTCTGTATTTGATGGTGCACGGCGGGGAATACACAGCTATTATAATGAAAGCTGTTATGTTCCCGGAGCTCTGATCATCCAGACGGCAGATCTCCTCTCTCTTCCCCTGCACTGGTAGGCTGCATTGGGGACACAAGGTGCATTGGAGACACAGGCTGCATTGGCGGATGCAGGCTGCATTGGCGGACACAGGCTGCATTGGGGACACAGGCTGCATTGGCGGGCACAGGCTGCATTGGTGGACACAGGCTGCATTGGTGACACAGACTGCATTTGTGGACACAGGCTGCATTGGTGGACACAGGCTCCATTGGTGGACACAGGCTCCATTGGTGGACAAAAGCTGCATTGATGACACAGGCTGCATTGGCAGACACAGGCTGCACTGGTGGACACAGGCTGCATTGGTGGACACAGGCTGTATTGGGGGCAGAGGCTGCATTGTGGCACAGGCTGCATTGGCGGGTGAAGGATGCATTGGAAGGTGCACGCTGCATTGGTGGACATGGGCAGGCTGCATTGGTGGATACGGGCAGGCTGCATTGTTGGGCACGGATACTGTTGTTGTTATTATTTATTTTTATAACTTAATTCTGCATAAAACATTTAAGTGTCATTTCATGAGATAATTTATGAGGGCGTGTTTAAGGGCAGAATTAGGGGCGGGAAGGGTAGGGTTGGGCGGGGCAACTGGTGGCGAATAACCCTTGAGGCCTGGCTAGTAGCTCAGGACTTGAAATTTTGAGCCCTGGATTACTAGACATTATAACTGCTTTTAGCACTGTTTTTCTGAACAAAAGGATCAATATCTCCAAGCTGAGAGTTACTTTGACTGTAATGCTTATTTTATATGGAAAAGAGAAAAAACTGCGCTAATCAACCATACCAGTAGGGTGGACAAATCCCCAAGCCGCAATAAATGTGGAATAAACACAAAAATAAACAAACAAGAAAAAAATTGCGCTATTTAAAGTCCAATATTTAAACACATGTGCAGGTGAAACCTCAGATGCTTCAGCAATCAAGGTGAATTATGTGATCTTCACAGAAGAATGATAAATAGTGCATGCTTACCAAACTGTAAGCCAAAGTAGACAATTGGCTAATACCCCAGCCTGGGTTGATGATCAGTCCTGTATCAAGTGTAGACCTAGCCGCCTCCTCAGCATTGGTTAGCAAAAATACCAATATGTTGAGTGTAAAAAACAAGAGTATACATAGCGTGATACCGTCAGGGTTAAATATAGACCAAAAATAGTGACATTCACTATAAGAACAACCAGGGTAAACAAAAAATATAATTAAAAACCCAGTGGAAAGGATAAAACTAAATGCCCCATCACCAGACAAAAGATCTCCTTACCAGATTTAAATAAAAAAAGAGCATTGGAATAGGAAAAGCAAAAATCCACCCAGTGGAAAAAACGATTCAAGTGGGGCCGTCACCATACAGAGAGCCTCCTTACCAGATGTCTGGTCAGACTAAGCAAGTAACAACACCAACAGGACACCAGGTCACGATAGAAGGCTTGTATAAGATGTAAATCAATCTCTCAGCAGATAGGGGAATGATCCCACGGAGCCATAATTAACATCTCTGTCACACACCGGAGATCGTTATTCTCAGCTGGAATGTAAGCATGACGCCTTCCAGGGAAAAGTAATGTTTACTTTTCTGCTGAGAGATTGATTTACATCTTATACAAGTCTTCTATCGTGACCTGGCGTCCTGTTGGTGTTGTTACATGCTTAGTTTGACCAGACATCTGGTAAAGAGGCTCTCTGTATGGTGACGGCCCTACTTGAATCGTTTTTTCCACTGGGTGGATTTTTGCTTTTCCTATTCCAATGCTCTTTTTTTATTTAAATATGGTAAGGAGATCTTTTGTCTGGTGATGGGGCATGTTAGTTTTATCCTTTCCACTGGGTGTTTAATTATATTTTTTGTTCACCCTGGTTGTTCTTATAGTGAATGTCACTATTTTTGGTATATATTTAACCCTGACGGTATCACACTATGTATACTCTTGTCTTTTACACTCAACATATTGGTATTTTTGCTAACCCATGCTGAGGAAGCGGCGAGGTCTACACTTGATACAGGACTGATCATCAACCCAGGCTGGGGTATTAGCCAATTGTCTACTTTGGCTTACAGTTTGTTAAGCATGCACTCTTTATCATTCTTCTGTGAAGATCACATAATTCACCTTGATTGCTGAAGCATCTGAAGTTTCACCTGCACATGTGTTTAATTATTGGACTTTAAATAGCGCAATTTTTTTATTGATTGCTTATTTTATATCTCTATAATGTGCTCATAAAATCATTCAATACACACAGGAAAATATTGCATTGGTGTGAAAGTATTTTTCTCAAAAAAAATAGTTAAGGTACATTTTAGGAAATAAGTGGACGAAAACAGTAGGAAAAATGTAATCTAATGGAGTAGATTAACAAAAGAAAAACTTTACATAAAGCTCCATACCATTAGAGCTACCTAAGCAAACAGTATATTGCAAATTTCAAGCCTTGTGGCACATAGAATGAAAGGAAAATGGAAAGCGGTTTCTAGGAACCCCCCTTTCCTCATGGAACTGTGACAGGTGGCAGTTTCAAGGATCCCCCTGCGAGCCTGAGGCACATAGGGAGCCTTGTTTATGGTTAGTGGTCTAAGGTGAGGTCACATGGCTTACTGGGGTTAGGTCTTGTGAGTCTTGCTCATTCACCTCAGAAGGCACAGCCGTGGTGCTCTAGGAGTTCTCCCCATTGAGCAAACCGCACTTTCTGGAGCAGAAGATTGAGCCTTCTGAGGTGGTTTATCAAGCAGGCTGGCAAGGAAGGAGGAGAAGATTGGGTCTGCCACTGTCTGGATTTACCGAGAGCTCTGGGTCAAGAGGCTCCAGGAGAAGTGGCTTCCGCCAACAAAAGGAGGAATGTGGGCCGGAGAGAAAGGATGGCACATTGCGTCATGGCAAGAGGAAGTGGAGGAAGATGCAGAGCGCAGGGAGCAAAGCAGCATCATCTTTAGTGGAGCTGAAGGGCTGGTGAAGAGGAGGTGATTTCCGTTCAGAAGACACTCCATATACCCACCTCACAGGTCATCGGCTGAAAGTGCTGGTCAGTCACAGGCACGAGGGCACGGAAGTAGGAGGCGGATCCACGTCATGGTGGCCATCTTGCCGAAGACCAGAAGAGATGTTTCCTAGGCAACCAAGGCTGCCTGAAGACACCAGCATCGCTAGCAGAGCTGTCGCAGGTCCATCCAGACCCCTGCATATTGTGGCACCCCCAGAGCAAGGGCAACAGCAAGGGGGCCATAGCATTCCAGTGGTCTGCACCCATCCACAGCAACAGGCTGACGTCTCAGTGAATCCTATGGCTGGTGAGTTAACATCTGTGCATTTGTTAACTAATTTAAATAGCTTACTAACTAAACTAACTCAAGAATTAGACAGTAGAAGTCAAGTAGGGTGGCGAAAAGTAATTTAAATCTAGAAAATTCTGTTGCTGCAGTTTGGGCACCACCTGCTGTTTCTACGGTTAAATGCACTCAATCGTCAGTATCAAGCTCAGAATTAATTTGTTCAGCTTTGCCAGCTAATGTCAGCAATGCAAGATTACAAAACATACCGGAAACATGTCTAAAGAAACATTACCTTGTGAAGTCTCTCTGCTGGGTTATCATCTTGCTCTCAGCATTAAAGAAAACAATTGGAGAGGGGAATATATAGTGTTTTATCTCTCATCCCATCTGCTAGAGTTTATGTCAAAAGCTGAGAAGAGGGATGATAAGGCAGAGGAGTATAGGAAAAGTCCTGTAGCCAGGTCGTTCAATAATTGGCTACAGGCTTTTTGTATTTTTAGTTGTGTTTTGTGCAAAAAATGTCCAGGTAAATGTCCTTGTCTTTTCCAGCACATTGACATAAACTTAGAAGTGTACAGATCAGACACTTAACAGTTTTTTGGGACCATTGACATTTATCCAGCAATCAGAGCTAGAAAATAGCCACTGTTTACTGTATAAATGTCACTGGCAGGGAAGGGGTTAACACTAGGGGGTGATCAAGGGGTTAAATGTGTTCCCTCATGAGTGTTTCTGTGGGGGGATGGGATTGACTGGAGGAGGAGACATATTGCTCTTTCTAATTACTAGGAACAGCAGCTCTGTCTCTCCTCCCCTGTCAGAATGGGGAATTTGTGTGTTTACAGATCCCCTTTCTGACTCTTGTGCCCACAATCGTGGTGGCCGCCAGGCATCGTGGCCACTGGCCAAGCGCATTGGTTTTCCCACCGTGCAACGGGCGTGCCTGCTATGGCTTTAAAAGGAGACAACGTACAGGTACGTCGATTCACAGGAAGGAGACAATTTGCTGACGTAAATGTGCGTGAGCTGGTCGACAAGTGGTTAAGGATGGTTTTCTTGTGCCAATTTTTTATGGTCAAGGTTGTAAATTAGTAGAAAATGTGATGTCAGTAAATACTTTGCAAGAAGTGGTTAGGGAGAAGATTTTTAAAGAACTGCAAGAAGGGAGGTTTGAGGGTCCTTTTACTTCTCCGGCGTTTATTAATTTTAGAATTTCTCCATTAGGCATTTTTACAAAAAAGGAACCAGATTCATTTAGGTTTATTCATCACCTTTCATATCCAGTGGGTGATTCGCTGAACAATCAGATTTCTAAAGCTATGTCTTCGGTTACATACACGTCTTTTAAGGATGCCCTTGTTAAGCCTAGGCCTCTGGGTTCAGGAGCTCTAATAGCAAAAGCAGATATTAAATCTGTGTTTAGGCTTCTACCCATCCATCCAGATTGTTTCAGTTCCCTGGGGTTTTTGTTTGCGAATAGGTTTTATTTTGACAAATGTTTGTCCATGGGTTGCTTACTATCTAATTTTTATTTTAAGAGTTTTTCCACTTTATTTGGAATGGGTGATTTCTTCAGTAACAGGTTCTACCTTAATAATTCACTACTTGGATGATTTTTTTGTCTTTTTTCTTTTGGAATAATTTTTTGAGGTTTGTAGCAAATTTGGCATCCCTTTTAGCAATGGAAAAATGGAAAATTGTATACTCACCTTTCCGTAATTTTCCTTTCCTGACGCATCTTCATGGCAGCACACACTGGGTTGTGACTCTGCCTCCACAACCTGACAGGATTGGTCTAGCTATAAAAGTTGAAGAGAGATAACCCCCACCATTCTCTGTATATATAATCTAAGAACAGGATGGGAACCTGTGTGCTGCCATGAAGATGCGTCAGAAAGGAAAATTACGGAAGGTGAGTATACAATTTTCCGTTTTCCTGACGCCTTCATGGCAGCACACACTGGGAAATAACTCGCAAGTCGGAAGGGTGCAAAAATTAAGGTTTTATTATTCTAAAGAGCTGTGGAGTTAGCTTTAATAATGGATCTGCCAAAGTCTGCTGTTGTTAGTTGAGCAAAGTCAATTTTGTTGTGAGAAGTAAATGTATGTCTAGATGACCAGGTCGCTGCTTTACATATTGTTTCTGGTGAAATCCTGCAGTATGCTGCCCATTAAGTTGCCACTGCCCTGGTTGAGTGTGCCCTGATACCTTCCGGGATAATAAGTTGCTGAGTAGAGTACGCCTTTTTGATGGTGTTAACCAGCCAGGATGCGATCGTTCGAGAAGTTGCTGGATGACCCTTCCTAGGCCCATGTGAAATTATGAGAAGAGTATCCGTTTTTCTGAAGGAAGCTGTGGTTTCTAGATAGTTGGTAATGACCGTTTTGATATCCAATGCATGAGGCTCACCTTGGTCGTTAGTAAAGGATGGAAGGGTGATATCCTGATTATAATGAAAAGAGGATGCTACTTTGGGAGTGAAATGCTCCGAGGGCCTCAATACCACTCTATCGGGATAGAGAACTAGGTACGGTTCTGTTATCAGTAGTGCTTTAAGTTCTGAAACTCTTCTCGCAGATGTAATGGCGATAAGGAAGGTTAACTTCAAAGTCAGGTTCCAAAGTGAAATTGACTCAACCGGAAAAAAAGGAGGTTTTGATAATGCGTCAAGTACTGTAGAGAGATCCCATGCCGGAAAAGTGGGTTTCCTTGGAGGCCTTATTTTTAGGCAAGCCTTCATGAACTGAATCACCAGAGGGTGTAGGGCCCATCTAATGCCTGTTTTAGCCAATAGAGCAGAAACCTGGACTTTAAGGGTACTTGAGCTTAATCCTCTATTAATACCCAGCTGAAGGAATTCCAGAACTTGCGGTGGCTCAGGTGATACTGGGTTCCAATTTTTTAGTTGTGCTAGTGAACAAAACCTATTCCAGACTTGTGAGTACGTTTTGTTGGTGGTGCTTTTTCTTGCCTGTAAAAGGGTTGAAATTACTTCCTGCGAGCATCCCTGCTCTAATAGCCGAGTCCTTTCAATTTCCATGCTGTCAAGTGTAATTTCTCTGGTGCTGGGTGTAGAAATTGACCCTGAGATAGGAGGTCTGATGTTACCGGGATAGGCAGTGGTTGTTGCAAGCTGAGCTGTAGTAGGGTAGTGAACCAAGGTCTCCTCGGCCAAAGAGGAATTACTGCTATTACTGTGGCTGACGATCTCCGAAGCCTGGATAGGAACCTCGTGATTAAGGGTACTGGCGGAAAAATGTAGCCCAGCTTGAAATTCCACGGATGGGTCAGACAATCCATCCCCTCGGCCGACGGGAAAGCCACTCTTGACAGAAATCTCTGACATTTGGTGTTCGCAGGAGTAGCTGCTAGGTCGATCTCCGGTATTCCCCAAGTTGTTGACAGGAGGGAAAAGGCCTGTTGGCTCAATGACCACTTGTTGTTTGAGAGAAGTTCCCTGCTCAAATAGTCGGCCAGCATGTTCTGGGCTGCTGGGACATACACCGCTCTCAGGTCTATTAGATGCACTTGTGCCCAATCCATGATAGGAACTTCTTCCATGAATGTGCGACTCCTCGTACCCCCTTGCCTCTGAATATATGCTACAGCGACTCTGTTGTCCATTTGAATTACAAAGTTTTTCCCTGCCAGGTATGGAGAGAAGGCCAGAAGTGCCTGAAAGGCTGCTCTGAGTTCCAGTATATTTGATACTATACCATGAGCTTGAAACTTCCACTGCCCCTGGGCTGCTAGATTTTGGTAATGAGCTCCCCATCCCTTCTGGCTGGCGTCCGAAGTGACCACCTCTGGCTGTAGAGGAACTATAGGTTTGTACCTCTTGAGGTTGCTGGATCGTGTCCACCACCTCATCAATTGTTTCACATACCTGTGTATGCAGATCGTCTGAAGCATTGATACTCCATTCCACTGCCTCAGAAAGGAATTCTGTAAGATTCTCATGTGCCATTGGGACCACTGGATCATGGGCAGGGTTGCAGACATGGAGCCCAGGACACTCATACATACTCTGGCTGGTAGGCGTGTAGCTGAGATTAGCCTCTGAATTTTCTGGATCAGGGGCATGATTTTCTCCTCAGGGAGCTGTACTCTGTTCTGGATGGTGTCTAGTTCTGCCCCCAGAAATACCATCATCTGTGTGGGCTGTAGCTTGCTTTTCTGCCAGTTCACTAGCCAACCAAAATCTTGCAGGGTTGAGAGTAAGATTTCTCGGTGTTGTATCAGGACCTGGCGACTTTCTGCTAGAAGAAGTATGTCGTCTAGATAATGGTGTACTCTCAGACCTTTTTCTCTGAGGTATGCGATGACGGGCAGAAGAACTTTGGTGAAGGTCCTGGGAGCCGACAAGATGCCGAAGGGTAGGCACTGGAACTGGAAGTGATGTTGGTTGATTGAAAAGCGGAGAAATCTTTGAAAGGCAGGATGTACTGGAATGTGAAGATAGGCGTCCGATAAATCTACGGACAGCATCCAGTCATCTAGATTTACTGCTAATAGAATGGATTGTAGGCTCTCCATTTTGAAGGATTCTAATTTGATGTTTCTGTTTAGTCTCTTTAAGTCCAGCACTGGCCGTAAGTCCCCCATTTTCTTTTTTACAAGAAAAAGAGGGGAGTAGAATCTTCTGCCTCTTTGACATAGCGGAACCTCCAAAATGGTCCCTTTCTGTACTAATTTCGTTATGTACTTCAGAAGAATGCTTCTCTTGCCTGGAGAAGATGGGAGTTTTGTTGGAAGAAAGTGGTTTCTGGGAATCTTGTTCAGGAATCTCCACTTGTGACCGAACTTGATCGTGGAAATAGTCCAAGGGTCCTTGATGTTTTCTGACCATATTTGTGCAAATTTTTTGAGTCTGGCACCCACCCTCAGAGGATGGGTGGGCGTATCTTCAAAAGGACTTCTGTTGTTCGCCGGAAGGGGTGGCCTTGGTTTTCCGCATCTTCAGAAAGGATGATTGTGTGTTCCTCCAGTTTCTCTTAAATTCTTTACCTGGTCTATAGGTTTTGGCTTCTCTGTACCTTTCGGGAAGATTACCCTTGTAAGCAGGACCTCTTGATCTCTTAGGCCTTCTGTCAGAGGGAATGAGGCCTGATTTTCCCCCGTCACCTTGGAAATGGCTGCATCCAATTTAGAGCCGAAGAGATTCGAACCATCATAGGGGATCTTGCACCAATTTGTTTTTGATGCTGCGTCGGCAACCCAGGGTTTTAACCACAAAGCTCTCCTTGCCATCACCGAGGCTAACATTGCCCGGGCCAAGCACCTGATAACGTCCACGGAGGCTTCTGCGATGAAAATCGCCTGCTAATTTAAGTTCCTGTAGAGACGTAATTACTTTCTGTAAGTCTGTTCCTTCTTGGAGAGATTTCTCGATATTGACAGCCCAGCTAGAGATGGCTCTACCAACTGCTGCTGTGGTGACTGCTGGTCCCTTTTACTTCCGGATTTTCTGAGGTGCTTCCTCAGATTCTTCCCAACCTATGGCTTCCTTGACTGATTTTGCAAAAGGTTCGACCAGAGTGAAGTCAAACCCTGCTGGTACCTCTGGATCCTCGTTTTCTGAAGGGGATTCTGGTTCCATCCCTACCTCGATTGTTGAAGGAGGAGGGGCCATGGAAGTACCTGGGTCTGACCTGGCCGGCAGGGGTGTTGTTGATTCCATTATGGATTCTCGCACAGATTCCCGAATTAGTTTGGTTACTTCTCTGACGTCAGATTCTCTTTCTTTCGTGGCTTCGTTGAAGCACGTACGGCATGCTAATTTGTCTGGCAAAGCGGTGGCGTCACATACCCAGCAGGTATTAGCTGCGGGATGGGTGTGCTGACTTCGCCCGTGATGTGATGAAGGAGATCTTCTATGATGTGATCGGCTACGTCGAGAGTGACTGCGGCGTGAGTGACCATGGCGGGAATGACTATGGCGTGAGTGCCTGTGACGAGATGAGGAGCGTGACCGGCTTCTGCGGGATTTTCTACTTAAGGTATGACTTGATCTCTCTCTGCGTCTTGATTTAGACCTGGAAGGGCTGTCAGAAGGAGTCTTGTTAGAAGATATGCTCTCTTTTTTCTCTCTTCAGTACTTACCATTGAATGCGGACAGCCTCTTACCTTATCGGCCGTGGGTGGTCTGCTTGGGCAGTGGTCTCCATGAGCAGAGAAGAAGAGGGCAGGCAGGAAACAGAAGAAGTTCTGGAAGGAATTAGGCAGGCAGAAATATATATATATGTATATATATTTTTTTTTTTTCCAAAAAGACATACAAAGAATTCCTGTAAAATTCAAAAAGAGGGAATTAAGGGCACTTACCTGGCTCCAGTGGAGTAATTCTGGGCAATGATGTGCAGAAAAGGAAGGCTGGAAACATAACCAGAATACTTTCTTTTCAATCTGGAGTCCTTTTTTAAAAAGACCGCCACCGTCGCGCCAAAATGACGCTCTGTGCATGCGCAGAAGCGGCGCGATGACTCCGGCGCCATCTTAGAAGCTGGAAAAGCTTAGAACGGCCCCATCTTTGCCTACCGTGCAATGTGGAGGAGACACGCGGTGGCCATGACAGGCTCGGAATTAGCTCTGTGGGACTACAGGTCCCAGAGGAGGAAAAAAGAAAAGAAAATGTAAGGAAAAAATACTAAGTGCATGGATGGGTCAGACGGTAGAATAATCACTGGAGGTGAAAGTGAAAAAGAAGGTAAAAAAGAAAGTGGAGACCACTGCAATTCTGAAGCTTCTTTAAAGCTTACTTAGTGCCAGAATATACGTGCTGATGCCCCTGAGACCACCAGACTTCCAAACAGGAGAAGCTTGAACCTGCTGGGGCGATGCTGTAAGAGGCTCTGCGATGTCCATTCATCTTGTCAGGTGAGGATAAAAAAGAGAATGGTGGGGGTCATCTCTCTTCAACTTTTATAGCTAGACCAATCTTGTCAGGTTGTGGAGGCGGAGTCACAACCCAGTGTGTGCTGTCATGAAGGCGTCAGGAAAAAACGTTTTGGCCTTCTACCTGTCTGGAGTTTTTAAGGATAACTATAGATACAGTAAGAATGGAGTTTAGAAAAAAGAAGGTTTGTTTAAAGGAGATGTAGTCCCTGTTAGGTTTACTAGCTTTTGCTACCAGGGTTATGCCGATAGGAAGGATTTTTTCTAGGAGATTATACATGTCCGATCTCTGGTTTAAAATCCCCATTTTCACACATTAGGGTCACACTTGACATAAGAGACGATCTTTTGGTATGGGTATAATTTCTCAAACATTTTAATGGCAAAGCAGTATGGCAACCTGATTTTATTCTGGATTCAGACTTCAACCTTTTTTACAGATGCAGCAGGTTCCATTGATTTTGCAGCCATCTGGCAAAATCACTGGTGCGCAGGTAGTTGGAATTTTCACTTTCAGGTAAAAGGTTACTTGAAGAATATAGTCTTGCTGGAACTCTTTCCTATAATAGTAGCCCTGGAGGTCTGGGGATATTTAGGAACAGATGTATTATAGTCAGTACAAACTACAAAGGGGTTGTATACGCCATTGATTGTCTGTCATCTAAGTCTTGTCTGTCATCTAAGTCTCCACCGGTCATTATTTTTCTTCGCTATTTAATTTGCATGTGTTTAAGTCTGAACATATGAATCAAAGCGAAGCATGTAGCGGGGCAAAATAATGTCCTGGCGGATTCATTATCTAGCTTACAGATGGACTGTTTTTTTAGCCTATTGCCAGAAGTGGATGCAGTAGGAATGGAGTGCCCATCCCATCTATGAGATTTGATTTAGGACTAATTGTGGATAATATAAGCAATAGCAGTAGATTCTGTGACCTGGGCTGGATATCAGTCGGCCTGGTTCTTGTGATTATCTTTCTTGGATCCATTAAATGAGAACCGTAGTACCTTTTCTGAAAGAAATCATTTACTTATTAAGAAATAATCATGGTCTCACTGGAGTGTCCTTCTTTTTGAAGTTGCAGAATCTACCTTTATGTTCAAGTTTTTTCTTGGTTAAGCAGGCCCTGAAGGGTTATAAAAAAGGTAATTTTAATGTAGATAGGCGGAAACCTATTACTCTAGGTATTCTGAAGATGCTGTGTTCGTCAACAATTCAGGTGTGTTTTTCTAATTTTGAAGCTGTGAGTTGAGCAATGGAATTGTCTTTGTCTTACATGTGATGTTTAAAGCAGTTTTTTAAATTAATTTCTTTGTGGCACTCAGGGTTTCTGAGTTGGTTCCACATAGTAAAAAAGGTAAGTATGGTTTACAATTTGCAGACATAGTCATTCAGGATGATGTTTTAATTTTTTTAATTAAATGTTCATCTGTATGCCTATAGTGGCTCCTCAATCTGTCCAATCAGACTGTTATCAGAATATTTTAGAATCAAACCTCATTCAGGGTCTTTTTTGTTCCTGCATGAGGATGGTTCACCGTTTCAATGTCTCCGTGTTTTTAAAAAAGTGCCCTTTGGCATTAAATCTGCAGGAGCATTTTATGTCTCACTCCTTTCAGATTGGGGCAGCTAATGAGGCATCTAGAATCAGTTTAGACTTAGCTATCATAAAGTCATGGGGGGGTGGAAGTCTAATGCCCTGTACACACGATTGGACATTGATTGGACATTCCAACAACAAAATCCATCAGATTTTTTCCGATGGATGTTGGCTCAAACTTGTCTTGCATACACACGGTCGCACAAAGTTGTCGGAATTTTCAAACGTCAAGAACGTGGTCATGTACAACACGTACGACGGGACTATAAAAGGGCAGTTCAATACCAAGCGCACCACCCTTTGGGCTCCTTTTGCTAATCTTGTGTTAGTAAAAGTTTGGTGAGAGACAATTTGTGCTTTTCAGACTCGTGGTTTTTAGATCGTTTTTCTGCTGTTCAGTTTGTGCTTGTGAGGTTTGTATCTGGTCTTCAGTGCATGCAGTGAGTTCATATTTGATTATTCAGTGCGTTCTTGTCCACTCGTTGCTGATTTTCAGGTCGCCCTTCACAGGCCTTGCTGTTCTTCATTGCATTCTGTTACTTCGTTCTGACCAGCAGACTGCTTTGAAGCCATGTTGTGTGTACATACTCATCGTAGAGTTTGTGCTGTGCGGGGGCTTGGTGTTGGGGTTCTGACTTTGACACAAGCCCAGTCCATGAACAGGGTGAGGAGGAGTTCATGGACCAAGAATTGGTTGCTCCAGCGTGACCAATTCTGTCACATGCCTTTGCTCAGTGCTCAGTTACTTTCTCAGGATGACGGACCCTGTTTTTCACCGTTTGTTGGCTTTGCTGACCCCTTATATCAGCAGGAAGGATACCTGCATGCGGCAAGCCATCACTCTGGAGCAGAGGCTAGTCACCATGTTGCAGTACTTGGCGACAGGGAGAAGCCTGCATGACCTTAAGTTCTCGACAGGCATCTCCCCCCAGGCTCTGGGGATCATTATCCCAGAGACCTGTCCTGCCATCATCCAGGTCCTACAGAAGCACTATATTAAGGTAAGTTTTCTCCTTGAAAATCTCATTATATGTATTTAATGCTTGCTAATGTATTGTATTTCTTTCATTATTACCTAATTACCATGACTGTAATACGCTGTGAATGTCCCCTTTGTTCTCATGCATGCTGGAATTTTTTAAAGTTTGTTTTTTGTCGTTCATGCATATTTGCCTTCACTTACCTCCCCAGCATGCTATGCTGGGCCTATATCCACCTAGTCTAGCCACTTAACAATGTATTTTGTCAGCTCCATTGTAGTGCTTTACCCTAAACACCCCCTAAAATGTGTACACATGTTATTTGTGTCCTTAAACTCATGCAGAGTGCCAGAGGCTTTTTTTGGGGGTCCCAAAAACATTTGTAACCCCCCCTCCCCCCAACCACTAACCAATCCTCTATCTGCTGACTTTGCCAAACCCATACACACTATACCTACCTCTTTTGTGGTCAGATTTCTGTATGAATTCACCAAAGCATGTAGTGAAAGGGCCTGCCTGAATATTTTCAAATGGTACTGTTTAAAGTTTTTTCTCCTATTATTATCTTGATAGGTAATTGCAGAACGTAAAAATGTGTTCCAATTTGGACAGTGTATTTATATATTTGTATTATGTATTACCTGTCCAGTGGGCTGCCAATAGTGTAAGGAGGGGCTGGCCAAAGTAACACACATTATGTATGCATTCATCTCTCAATGAAGTGGAGAGGGTTACCTGTCCAAAACATCCCCCCCTAAAATTTTTACAATAGGCCATCAGAGGGGGTGAGGAATCTGATAGGTGGACCTTATACTTTTGTCTTTAAATACTCTCTAAAATAAATGTTATAGTGATTTTGGCCAAGAATATTTGTGTCTAATCTGTTTCCAATGTTTATGTGCAAAATTACTAATTTTTTTTCTTGTTTCACTCAACAATTTCCTTCCACACCACAGGAATTGCAGACTGTGGCCTCCCACTTTGCCCAGCGGTGGGACTTTCCCAACTGCGGAGGGGCAATTGATGGGAAACACGTCCACATCGTCTCACCCCCCAGCTCGGGGTCATATTATTACAACTACAAGGGTTCAAAAGTATTGTGATGTTGGCGGTGGTGTTGGCTACTTACGAGTTCCTCTATGTGGATGTGGGGAAGAATGGCCAGATGTCAGATGGTGGAGTCATCGCCCAGACCGTGTTCTACAGGCATCTCCAGAATGGCAGTTTGGGCTTGCCACCTCCAGAAGACAATGCGGAAGGACTCCCATTCATCTTTGTTGCGGATGAAGCGTTTGCGCTGGGGGACCATCTTATGCGGCCATTCCCTATGAAGACTCTCACCCCGGACCAGAGGGTTTTTAATAACCGGCTGGCCAGAGTGGTGAAGAACACATTTGGAATAATGGCCAGCCACTTCCGCCTCTTTTTTACACCGATACACATGGCAGAATATAAACTCAATCACATCATCCTGTCTTGCTGTGTTCTCCACAACTTTTTAAGGGGAAATTCTGTGAACTATGCTGCCTCAGTTGGGCCTGAGGCCGGAATTCTGAATGAACAAACCCTGACGGTGCTGGAAACTGACCATCCTGGCTTGCTCCCCCAGAGTGCCCACGAGGTCCGTTTAAGATACCTTGAATACTTTGCGGGTAGGGGGGCCATTGATATGCCAGACAATGTCTGAGACATTTTTTAAATAAAAATATATTTGAAACTAAACAAATATTTGCTTTGATTTACTGCTTGGCTTTCTTATAGCTGTCTCCTCGGTTATCCATTTAATGGTATATTATTTTTGGCCTTTTTCTTCAACAGTGCAAACAAAATTTCTTTGAGACAATCTCTTCTTCGGCTAACTATTATTATTATTTTGTGGGTCTGCTACACACACACCTAGTTTTTGTTGTTAATGTATGTAATGCATTACTGACAAAAATATTCATAATTTTCAGCACTATGACTGAAATTTGGGGAGTCCTGAAAATGGTGTGATTGTGTAAAATTATAAAGCACTGTTGGGTGTTATTTACTAAAGGAAAATCCACTTTGCACTGCAAGTGGATTTGAGACTGCACTGAAACTGCACTTGTAGTGCAAATTGGATTTGCCTTTAGTAAATAACCCCCATTGTCACGGAAAAAAACAACTTTACTCCAAAAACTGCTTTTGAGCATTGAAAGAAGAAGCCACACATTGTTGATTATCAAACTTTTTACCCAAAGCACAATCACATGTGCGTTTATAAAAGGGTTTTTGAACAAACCAACATGTTTGTTGTATAACATATTTTTAGGTCACATTAAGTTGAAATCGCCTTTTATAGGTAAAACAGGCATGTTTAAAATATAAAACAATACACAACTCTGGAACTTACAAATTTCAACTTTTATAAAGTGAAGGCAATATCAGACATGAGTATGTACAAACTGTGTTTGATATTGCCTTCATCAGATGGGGTGATGTCACCCCTGTAAAAGCCAAATTTTGAAGATGCACACAAATTTGGATTCAAAATGGGGATTTCCATCCTGATCCCATGCCTAATGTCAACATGTGCTAGCTCCCATCATGGGGGATCAATGGGCGTGTTTTGGGGGTGCAACCCCTTCCTCTCACCGACTTTATTATCGAGGAAGGGGTTGCACCCACAAAATGCGTACACTGATCTTCCGCGATGGCAGATAGCACATGTTGACACACTGTGTGCATCTTCAAAATTTGTCTTTTCAAATATATAAAAAAATAGTCATAAAAAAATACGAGAAAAAAGTTAGGGATTTCTGGGTGTTTTAGATTCTCCTTAAAACATCAATGATGTTCTTCATTTAGGTTTTCTAAATCCCTATTGCACCCCATTATCTCCCCGATGAGGATCTTGGCACTTTCACTGGTGAAATGACCTTCTTCCACAACATCCCCATCACCTAAAAAAAAAACAAAAACACACCATATATTATAAATATGCAGACATACATCTATTATCTGAAGCTGTGGTCTCAGATACTCACCTGTTGTGGTGACAATTTCACCAATTTCAACAACGTCTCCCTCCTCCTCCTCTGGTTGGGTTTGGGGGATTTCCCCTTCTTCTGGAGGTGTGGAGTCCCTGGTCTCCTCTGATGAGTGGTGTCCTCTGAGTCTTTTCTCCCCTATGTGAAAAAAATAGGTATACTTAGCACACCGATATTTGAGGGCATAAATAGGAATATGAAACATTGCTTGGAAGTGGGGTACAATTGTCTGTTTTGGCAGAGTTCCAAGCTGAAGAATTTATTTTTTTACCTTTGTAAATCTGGAATACTTATCTGTTTTTTGCAAGCTTCACAGATGGAGACACCCCTATAGTATCCACTGGAGCATCTGCGTGGGACACCCTAATAAAAAGTTTGTTCTGGTGTCCCAAACTAGTGCTCCTGCATCCAGATGTGTAAACAGTTGCTGAGTGTCCTCTCCTTACACAGAATCTAGTTTGCTTTTCATTCTAGTTACAAACCCATCTAGACAACAAACTTTTTTTAATAGAAGTAAGCCAGAAAAAATGTATTGAACTGCATCTGGCCAAAACATCATATTTTCGTGGCCGAACGAACAATGTTTCCTACAAACGATTAATGTGCCCATGAACATGAAAGTTGCCATTTTAAACTGTACAACAGTAAAGGAAAGCACATGAAGCAGCACGAGCGTAATAAAAAGAAAGAATAGGAACACAGGACAACTACTTACTTTTTTGCAGCACTCTACTGATCCTTCTATACTGATTGTGCTCTCTTAATTTGAGGTCCAACCACCGTTTCCTCAGTTGATCCTTGGATCATCGTACCCCAAAATTCCTGTGCAGACTCTTCACAACTTTAGCCATGATCTTGGCCTTTCTCACATTTGGGTTGGGGTAAGGTCCATACTTCCCATCATAGTCGGTCCTTTTCAAGATGTCCACCATCTCCACCATCTCTACAAAGTGACGTTTCTGGCTCCGGCATTCTTCCTCCTCGTTGCTGCTATTATCATGCACCTGCTGTGTCCCCACCATGTGCTCTCCCCCACTGCGCCAAAAGAGAAGGGGCGGGAATAGACTAGAAAGAACGTCAGGGGCGGGCGGAGTTTCACGCATGCGCAGTGTATATAAAGCGTAACACGCGTGCATCGTAGTACAATCTGTTAGCGGAGGAAGGAGTATCGGAAACGCAGATCGTGATAACGAAAGTACAATTTTAACTTGGGCCTATACTGCTTATAGATTGAGGCCTATATTGGGACAAGATTTTAGGAGAGTTTAGCCTGACATTAGGGTTTGTCTTGTGTTGTGTCTTGCAGAGAAAATGGATGGCTTCAATGATCACAACTTCCTCCCCCTGTTCATAGACAAATACAGGGAGCTGCCCTGTCTGTGGCAGGTCAAACACCCACATTATAATCATAAACAAAAGAGGCAGGCACCGCTGGAGAAACTGCTGGAGTTGGTGAAGCCGGTGGTCCCCACAGCAACCATCCCCTATTTAAAAGCCAAAATTGGTGGCCTGAGGAGCACTTATCTTAGGGAGCACAAGAAGGTCCAGGATTCCCAGAAATCAGGAGCTGCAGCAGATGACGTTTATGTACCCAGGCTGTGATACTATGAGAGACTTTGTTTTCTGTCAGACGTGACTGAAGTCAGGCAATCCCTCTCAACCCTTCCTTCCACTCTTTCTTCCACCCTATCTTCCACCCCAGCTGAGGCTTCTGATGTCCAACCTGGGACTTCCAGCCAGAAAGAAGTGGTGGAGCCCAACTTCAACCAGGTACAGCATTGTTCTACATATTTCTGGTCAAAAAATAAATGATGTTTACTAGATGGTATTATTGATCACTAATTGCTGATTTAATAAAGGCGTTTGCATATCAATAGACAGTAGTGGCCAAAAATGATTGTGACAAGAATGAAAAATGCTGGGCTCAGAATGATAGTCTTTTATATTTGTTAACATTCAATTTGCAACAGTCATGAGCTGAAAATTGTGTGTGATTGATGAACCAAAAACTAAAACTATGTCCCTTTTTCATACACAGGAAGACCTCAGCCAGGATGAGGCTGTGGAATGTGGCACACAGGAGGAGGCTGTGGAATGAGGCAGGGGTTAGTGGCAGCCGGGAGGTAGCCGGGCCCAGTAGGAGCCTCACAGAATTACAGGTTCCTCCCCTCCGTCTTCCAACCATAAAAACCCAGGAAGGAGAGGAATGTGGAGGAGTCATCACTCAGGTTGATTCAGGAGGCTTCTGCACCCTCAGAGCCACCCCCACTCGTGAAGAGGCCTTTGCCTCCATGGCTGCCACAAAACTGCAGGACATGGAGGAGAGTAAACGCATCATATGTGAGAAAATCATTTTTAAAACATTAAATAAGGGGTTGAGGGGCCAAATCACACCGAATACCCACCTGTGTGAGTTGCATCATCCTCCTCCTCCTCCTACCACACCTACAACACCACAGCCACAGCCTGGAAGGAAGAGTGGAAGGAAGACAAGAAAGTGATGACCTAGGTTCAGTCTGGTCTGACAAAAGATGCAGGCTCTTGTATGACCACAGCCTGGGGACATACATGTCATCTGCTGCTGTTCCTGATCTCTTGGACTTCTGGACCAGATTGTACTCCCTTATATAAGGACTCCACAGGCCACCAATTTTGCCAGAAAATAGTTGATGTGTGCCCTGGGGGCCAAAGGCTTTGCCAATTTCAGCAGTTTCTTCAGCGTTGCCTTCCTCTTTATTTGGTTATGACCCCTAATAAATTTTTTTTTTTTTAAACTAATACTCGCCTATGTGTGTTTTCCTTCAAAAAGGACAGTTTGTAAGTAGGCAGGTACATTTTCAAAATACAATGTGAAATTAACAAGGGTCACCAACACCAAGCAGCCTCCTTGAGATTAAAAAAGACAAGATGATAATGGTGTTGTGGTAACTTGACACACAAGACAGTTATGGAGATCACCAAAAAAAAAAAAAATAAATAAAAAAACAGGAGATCTGGATTAAAAAACAAACAAATAATACAAAATATAAAAACATAAAACCAAAAATTTTTTTCCATAGATCTGACAAATAAAAATATTATTTTCATGAAATCATGAGAAATAATCAAAAAATACATTTGTGAGAAGTGTGTGTGAATGTGAGCAGCAAAACAACTTCATTCTTCTAGCATTATAAAGAAGAAGAGAGTGTGCTGCATTAAATAGAAGAGAGTGTTCTGCATTAAATTATTTAAAACATTGCAGCGTGACGAAAGTGCTATATCCATTATGAACGCTAATTTTACCAGACCGAGCAGTTCCGTCTCGTAATTTATTCTGAGCATGTTTGGCACTTTGTGCGTCGGAATTGTCTACACACGGTCTGAATTTACACGAACGGATTTTGTTGTCGGAAATTTTTATAGCCAGCTCTCAAACTTTGTGTGTCGGAAATTCCGATGGAAAAAGTCCAATGGAGCCCACACACGGTCGGAATTTCCGACAACAAGCTCCGATCGCACATTTTCTGTCGGAAAGTCCGACCATGTGTACAGGGCATAACAGTTATAAGTTATAGGTCAGACCTAATTCTTGCATTTGACTCATTTCAAGTAATACTCAAGTTATATGGATCTTTGGCCACTCCTTCGTGTTTTGGGCCCAGTGCAGAGCAGCCAACAGAGTATACTCTGAAAATGTAGGCTTTGATCTAGCTAGGTTTAAAGTTTTTTAGAGCAGGAGGAGAGGTATAATGTGGGCAGATCTATATTTTTAATTAGGTCATCTGCACCAATTTCTCCCCCTTCCTGATATTTTGATTATTCATTTGGGGGGGAATGACATAGGGCAAGTTAAAAAGTTAGATTTGATATTTAGTATTATGAATGATATTATCTATTTGAAGGCATCATTTCCGAGGGTTTTGATTATTTTTTCAGAGGTTGTTCCGCAGCTGAGGTGGTTGGAATCGCCTTCTCTGAGGCCTCTTGAAAAAATACAGTGATGACAGAATACACCTGACAGACAAAGGGCTGGATATTTTCAATACAGATTTGCAAGATTATATTGAGCGTTCCACAGTACAGGGTTTTGGTGACAGGCAGGTGTAGTTTCACCTGTCTTCTGGGAAGTTTAAAGTTTTTAAATATTTATAATACAGCTTGATCTGTGGGGGCTAAGCTGCTTTGAGTGTTGTCATTTTTGCAATGTTATGTGGGCACGTGCACCACTAGACGCTAGTTGTTCACCACCCGCCCATGATCGTTCCCTGCAGAGACAGACCAGGGATCTGCTGAAGTAAACAAGGCCATTCTGACAGGGGATTACACTGAGATCTTGTCTTTCTGCTATGCAGGAAGACAGATCTGTGTGTTATCCCAGGCGTCCATACAGTTAGTAAACACACCCAGGAAACACAATTAACCCTTTTATCGCCCCTGATGTTATCCCCCTTCCCTGCCAGTGTTATTAGTACAATGTCAGTGCATGTTTTTTAGCACTGATCACTGTATTAGTGTCACTGATTCCCCAAAAAATGTAAAAAATGTCAACTAGGTGTCCGAACTGTCCTCTGTAATGTCGCAGCCCCGCTAAAAATCACTGATTACTGCCATTACTAGTAAATGCCATAAATGTATCCCCTATTATGTAGATGCTATAACTTTTGCGCAAACCAATGAATATACGCTTATTGTTTTTTTTTTTACCAAAAAATATGTAGCAGAATACATATTGGCTTAAGTTGATGAAGAAATTAGATTAAAAAAATATATATATTAGATATGTTTGACAGCAGAAAATAAAAAATATAAATATATATAAAAAAAGAAAAAACGCAGAGGTGATCAAATACCACCAAAAGAAAGCTCTTTTTGTGGGAAAAAAGCACATTGATTTTATTTGGGTACAGCCTCCAACGACTGCGCAATTGTCAGTTAAAGTAACGCAGTGCTGCATCCCAAAAAATGGCCTGGTCATTAAGGGGGTAAAACCTTCCAGGGCTGAAGTGGTTAAACCAACAATAAACGGCCATGGCCATTTATTTATACAAGCTTTGTGTCTGGTGTATTCTTTCTTTCAAAGTTTTTATTGAGAATTAAACAATGTGCAAACCAGTATAGACTTTTCATAGAGACAACAAAAGCAGAGAAAGATACATTGAAGCTTCTAAATCTATCTTAACAGAGGATTTTCCTAATTCGCATAGAAAGAACATGAGAAGAGACTAAGGATTATGGCACCTCCAGAATTAGTAAAAGCCCCACGCACCAATGGATTCCATGAAATGCCTCTCGGTAAACAGAGTCTGGCCAGCCGCTCCAAGGATGCCCCATTAGGCCCCCCGGCACCCCTATTGGAATCAAATTGTGCTGGGGAAGCCCTCCCGACGCCCCCCAAGCCCGACAAGGACTATTCACGTTACAAGAACATCCCAAAAAGGAATATAAAAATAAAGAAAAAGGTATTATTTTCGAGTGTCCCAGAGGGTCCTGTGGGAGAGATTGACCTTAGAAAATGGGCGCCTTCAAATTGCAGCAACAAATCAGGCGAGAAGACTGTTCTAAAGCCATTTACACTAGGAAAATCCAGCAAACCAACATAGAAGATAAAGAACAAAAGACATATAGAAGGAGGGGAAGAGGGGGGGAGGGGTAGGGTAGCCGCTCAGCAAGAATCATGAAGGAGCAATGTTGTTAACATTTTCTTGGTTTATTTGTATCCCAGGGATAAGGGAAATACCTATGTGGTTAGCCCATGGTTCCCATGTTGCTTCAAATTGTTTCCTGGTGTTTAACAAAATACTGGTCAATTTCTCCTGAGACATCATCCAGGAGATTTCCCACTTGGTGGCTATAAAAGAAACCCTGGGCTGCTTCCAGGCCTTAACAATCGTTAGTTTGGCTCCCAGGAATATGAAATGGATTAATTTGCGTGATCCCTTAGGAACGCCTAGGATATTGGCATTCAAGAGGGCCATTGTTGGAGTCATGGGAATCTGTAGCCCCGTCACTTTATAAATTGTAGTGAATATCCTCCTCCAGAAAGACCTGATTTTAGGGCATTCCCACCAATGTGGGCCATAGAGCCATTCAGATCACATCCCCTGAAACATCTTGGATCTACAGAAGGGAACATGTGGGATAATTTAGAGGGTGTGAGATACCACCTGGTGATCACTTTAATATTTGCTTCTATTAGGGAAATATTTTTGATCCCCTTATAGGCTCTGGAGAAGGAAATCCGCCACTTGTCCCAATCCCACTGGAATTGGAGATCTCTCTCCCAAGCGGACATATATGGGGTTTTGTCTGCCGTTTGGGCCAAAGATTGGTAAATGACAGAAATTCCCCCCCTCTGATTCATGGCCTGACCTATCCATGACTTGTAAGATGTGAACCTAGGCGGGATGGGTTTCTCTACCCAAATTTTGTGTAGGAAATGTTGAATTTAACGAAACCTAAAGTGTTCTTCCTTGGGGATATCTAAATGTTTTTGACAAAATTTTAGAGTTAATGGGCCTGTTTCTGTGAAGAATTGACCAATCCGATACAGCCCCTTGTCCAACCACCATTTGAAGGAAATTATGTTTAAACCTGGAATGAAGTCCGGATTATTAAAGATATGTGCCAGAGGACGGCATTTAGAGGTCATTGAAGGTTGAGTCATAATTTTGTCCCAAAGGGTCATAGATTGTGAGAGGATCGGAGAGAGTATGGGGGGGTCTATCCTTAGAAAGGATCCACAGTAAATAGTCGAGAGTATAATTAGGGGCTGACTGTCTTTCAATTTGAATCCAATCTGGTTTTTCTGTCCTGGAAAAAACAGTTGAAAGTTGGGAGATTCTTGCTGCCTGGTAATACCAGAAAAGTCTAGGTAACCCTAGGCCCCCTTGTGTCCGCAACCTGTAAAGAGTGTTATTTGGAAGTCTATGACCCTTGCCTCCCCAGATAAATTTGTTAATTTTCCTTTGCAAAGATTGTAAGTGATCTTTTTTAAGGATAATCGGTAAAGCTCTGAATAGATATAGTAATCTGGGGAGGAGTGTCATTTTAATTGAATGGATCTTCCCTGGCCAGGATAGCTCCTTACTGCCCCAGGACTTTAGTTCTGATTCCAGTTTCTTATAAGTGGGCGAAAAGTTAACTGAGTATAGTTGGTCAATTTTGGCGGTGAGGTGGAGCCCTAAATATTCTAGTGATGAACCGTTCCATTTGAATTTGAAAGACTTTTTCAGCGATTCCACTGTGGCTGGTTTCAAGGAGATGTTAAGGGCATGGGACTTGTCGTAGTTAATCCTTAGACCTGACACCTTAGCAAAAACGTTTAGGAGGTTGCATAGATTGGGGAGGGAAGTGATAGGTGAAGTGATGAAAAGTAGCATATCATCAGCTAATAGTCCACATTTATGAATTTGGGATCCACATGCAATTCCTTGGATATTGGGGTTGGAACGAATTGCTACCGCCAGTGTCTCAATAGCCATGGCGAAAATTAATGGGGACAGAGGACAACCCTGTCTGGTGCCCCGTGCGATATTAAAGGGTCTGGAATGATGCCCACAGATTTTAATTTGTGCCGAAGGGTTGGAGTGGAGGGAGTGGAGGATGCCCATAAAGCGTTTGCCAAAGCCCCATTTCTCTAGTAACCCAAACAGATATGGCCATTCGACTGTGTCGAAGGCTTTGTGTAGGTCTAAGGATAACAACATTCCTTCCTGTGTGTGGCCTGCATCCCAACCAGATTGTAGAAGGGAAACTAAATCGATAGCCCTTCTAATTTGATCAGGCCCCTGCCTCCCTGGAATGAAACCAACCTGATCCTTGTGGACGTAGTGGCCTTGTAGTATGGTACCGATAAACCATCAGGACCAGGGGCGGAGCCTGTTTTTAGATTTTTGACTACATCTTTTATTTCTTCAATGGAAATGCTTGCCTCCATAATTTCCCTATGTTCCTCCGAGAGTGAGGGTAAAGGGGGATCCTGGAGAAATCTGGATATCAAGGGATCCTTATTCTTAATGGGTTTGGCATACAGGTTGGTGTAGAAGTCCCTAAAGACTTCCAAAACCTTGTTGGGATCAGCCGTAGGGGGTTGTCCTGGAATTCTAATTCTGGGAATACAGTGAGACCGTGGGCGTGGAGACAATTTAGAAGCCAACATCGAGCCTATTTTATCTTTTTGGTGGTAGACCTTAGCTCTACTCCAGCGGATATGTTTTTCCGCTCTTGCTGTGAGAGCTAAATTCAATTCAAGTTTGGTAGTGTCCAGTTGTGCTACAAGGGTTTCTGACGGGTTTTTCTTATGTTTGAGTTTTAAAGCTGCAAAACTCTTTTCTAGTCTCTCTCTCTCTTTATTTGAGTGGCCATACTAATAATTTTGCCCCTGATGGAGGCTTTGTGGGCTGCCCAGAGGATCTCGGGGGCAATGTCCTCCGTGTCGTTAAAAAGGAAATATTTCTTCAGCGACTTTTCTAATTTGGAGATATTAATAGGGTCACTCAGAATGGATTCGTTCAGTCGCCAATGGGAGCCTGGAGGTTTGGAGAAGGCGTTCTGCATAAAAAGAAGAACTATGGAGTGGTCTGACCATGCCGAATCAATTATGTTTGCCTTGTATGTAAATGGAATAAGGGATAAGGGAGGAGGGCACCAGAATATGGTCGATTCTCACATAGGACTGATGTGGTGCTGAAAAGTGGGTATAGTCTCTTTTTGAAGGGTTCAGTTCCCTCCATATGTCAATTAGACCATGTGCGTGGAGGGCTTTTGCTATGTTTAAGCTAGCTTTGGTGGGGCGCGTCAGTTGGGCTTTAGGGGGCCTAGTTTTGTCAAGACCCTGATCGAAGGCTATGTTTGAGTCCCCTCTTAGATTACCTTGCCTTCCACTAGGGGCATAAGGGTTTTGAGGAGAGAGTGGAAGAATGCAGTTTGTCCTTTATTGGGAGCATTGGAAGAAACTATCTGCAGCAAAGTGCATATAAGGGATGCCCCTTTGGATTTTAAAGGCAGAAAAAGAGTAGAGAGAATATGTAGCAATAAAATGCACAGGCAGTGCCAACTTTATTAATGTACAAAAAGTGGATACAAATGTCTAAAAGACAAGACAACATATGCAATGGGTAATCAATATCTTAACAAATAGTTAAATCTAAGACATATAGAGCATTGATAGGTAATATCACCCAATGCCAACGACCCCAAGAGACCAGCCCGTTCAAAGTGGGTATGGTGGGGGTAGGTGGCTAGTAAATATATCCCGACATGTTTCGGAGAAGACCGTAGTCAAACTTGTATAATCCTTCTTCAGGGGAATTATTTTACATACAAACGGGTGAGAAAATATTTCTTGTCTCTAAAACATAAATGTAAACAGGGGCGTGACTTGGCGCGCAATGAGGATGGCAGCACAGTGAAGGAGCTCCGCTGCACACGCGGCCGTAAGAGACACTCCACCCGACCTACAGCGCCCAGATGCCGGGTAAAAAGCTACACCCAACACCACAAGCTCGTCCTCGTCGCAAATCGGTGTCACTGGCGAACCAAAACATTGTGGACATCTTTCTGGTTAAGGCGGCAACACGACGTAGTGTGACCAAGCCTAAGATGGCACCGACATATTGAGACGATGAGGGAAGTGAGGACTCTCAATCAGCCCCAGAGAGCACAGGTAGGGGTAAGTCCAGACCGGATCACCCCCTGACGTTTTCTGATATGAAAATGTTCGCTGCTGACATTAAAGCCTCCTTCTCAGCAGCGGTTACGGACTTGAAAACTAGCATGATTGTCCTTAATGAGAAAATGGCAGAGACAGAAGCTGAGGGGAAACGCAGGGACCGAGCTATTCATAAATTAGAGAGAAACACAGTTACACAGGCACAACACTTCATTGAACTGAATAGACATATCGAGGACCTCGATAACCGTGGGAGAAGGTGTAATATCAGAGTAAGGGGGATCCCTGAATCAGTGGAAGCTGCTCAAATTGTCCCAGCATTGAGGAGAGTTTTTAACAGCCTCCTGGAAAGACAGGAAGACATAGACATTGATTTTGTAAGAGCACACAGAGCTCTCAGACCAAAAGGACCTGATACAGCACCTCCGAGAGATGTAATTTGTTGCCTGCAAAGCTTTGGTCTAAAGGAAGAAAAAATGCGCAAAGCCAGGAGAAATGATAGCATTATTTTTAATGGAGCAACACTGATGCTTTTCCAGGACTTATCTCAGATCACGCTGAAAAATAGAAGAGCTTTGCTCCCCCTACTGGAGAAACTGAGGGAAAAAGACTTAAGATATACATGGCGCTTTCCATTCGCACTCACAGTCACCCACAATGGACACCAGTATATTTTACGTACGCCAGCAGATCTTCTGGATTTCTGCGAAGCCTTGGATTTAGACCAAGTCAATTTGCCAGAATGTTATGCCGACTTCCTTCAACCCTCACTGGAAAGAACTCCACCAACCTCCCCTTTTGCATCACCAGACAAGAGACAGTCCAAGAAACCCAGATATAACCGAGGCAGCAGTTTCGAAGCAGGAACATCTAAAAGGTCCAATGAAGCTCCCGATGACCCAGAAGACTAGTTATGTCGTTATATGCTGTTGCTGTATGGGAGATACCTCTTCACTGAACTACCACTATACCTGTCCTCCCAGGCTTAACTTTAAACCGGACTATTGTCTATGATGTCATTATTCTATGAGATTCACTTTGCCTCGTTCATGCAGGGCTTTGAGACCTTAAAACAAGAGCATAGTCCTCCAACAGGAATAGCAAGCTCCTGGACACTTTTGTAGATAATACAGCCAAGTGGTTCTGAATTTCTAACTAACCATCCGAACTGCATACCTGAAAGATAGAAGAACAAATACATGCAGATGCCGGAGAACACCCAAGCTGAAGGACTATTCATAGCCAGAGTTGCGGGAGAAGACAGAAATTAACCTAAAGCCACAAAGACCCTATCGCACGAACGCCAGAACTGTACTTATCTCATACTTGACATGAGCATTTGAGGACTATCTATCTAATGGTGTATGTTTTTTTTTTTTACTTCTTTTTTTTTTAAAGGAGGAGGGAAAGGAAGGGAAAAAAGAAAAAAAAAAAAGGAGAAAGAGAAAAGGGAAGAAAAAATTAAATTATCCATAAGTGAAGAGGTATTAATAGTTCATCCACGCTGGTCAATAATCAGTGCTGGAGGACACTATCCCCAAATTAATGCCAGTTTACTACACACACCTAGGTCGGGTGTGATCTATGTTTTAGTGCTTTCAGTTTAAATAAACCAGTTATGGCTGTGTGTGCGGCAACTTGGACGGTCTTTTTTCTTCGTTTTCAGTCCATATATCCGTTCACACGATTTTTTCCAGTTTTTGTTATTTTAGATTTTTCAATAGTGAGCTGACACCAAGTTGTTAGCACCTCCCACTAACCCCACAGAGTATCTTGCAACTCTTGATAGGAGCGCAGAATACATTTAAAAAAGTTGGTCGGCTCCATCGGGGAACAGAGCATATAGTCGTCCCGGGTGACAGCCTTCCAACACTAAATCTTTGTGCTACTAATTTCTTCCTATATCTTCCCTCTCTAACGCTATACCTTTCTCTATTCCTTCACAAATTCATATTCGGTGCTAGTTAGCAATACTGTAAGATTGTAATTGTTAGTACCTGTCTCAAACACTAATTTCAGTATTGAAGTTGTGTTCTCTTCACAGCTGGGGGATCCGAGCACCTCCTCCTAACCTCCTGCCATGGCTTACTCATTTTTGGGGGACCACCCACTGGTGATATCCCACAACATTAGAGGCCTCAACATTCCGGAACGCCGCTCCACTGTCTTACGAGAACTCAAGAAGGGTAAGCCTAATTTTGTCTACCTTCAGGAGACCCACTTTAAAACAAATCATACACCCACTTTTACCAACTCATACTTTACTAGAGCATTTCATGCCACAACCCCAGATTCGAAATCTAAGGGAGTCTCTATCCTGATTAGCAAGGAGGCCACTTTCGAACTAGCTGAACAATTATGTGACCCGGAGGGTAGGTTTGTTTTCCTTAGGGGATCCTATGGAGGAACCCCGATAACCCTAGCTAACGTGTATTTCCCCAACAGAGGACACGTCCCATTTTGTCAATGCATTATCAGGAAGCTGGCAGGGTTCGTGATGGGATGTATAAAATTAGGAGGAGATTTTAATGTCCCACTGAACCCTCTCTCCGACACGTCAAACGGAAAGACCTGTCTTTCATACAAAATTCTTAAAAAAATCAAATCCCTTCTACAGTCCCTACAGCTGATAGACACATGGCATTTCTTGAATTCGGACGGGAAGGACTTCACACACTTCTCTGTCCCCCATTCAACATGCTCGACTAGATTATCTCTTTATCTCACAAAGAGATCTTTCCCGTGTGACTGGTTCACAAGTGGGCGTCCAGACAATCTCGGATCATGCCCCAATATCCATGTCTGCAAATTTACTGAAACAGACACAAAGACAGCCGACCTGGAGACTGAACACATCGTTACTGACAGACCCATCACTCCTTACAGAGCTAAACGCGAACTTAACAGAATTTTTTAAAAACAATGCCACTCCGGGAGCTGACCCCCTGATGGTTTGGGAAGCCCACAAATGTACCATTAGAGGAATTCTGATTGCAATGGGCTCCAGGAGAAAAAAAGAGAGAGAAACCAATATAAAAAGCTTGTTATACAGATTAACATGTTAGAAAGCTTACATAAACAATCTCTCTCTGTTGATTCTGCCACCAAACTCCTAGAAGCTAGGAAAGAAGTACAACAGATTTTAGATCATAGAACCAAACGTATGCTATTCTTTAAAAAAAAAAAAAATATTACGAGTCAGGGAACAAGGCAGGCAAACTCCTGGCAAGGGCGTTGCGGACACCAAATGCTAACAACTACATTACTGGTATCAAGAATAAGAATGGGAAGCTTGATGTGACTTCAGAGGCGATTGCGGATCACTTCCACAAATTTTACACTAAACTTTATAACTTACCCAAACAACACAAACAATCCCACATGACGGGTGATAGAGCGCAAATTATCCAGGACTAATCAGAGTGGACTACCTACCCTTACAGAATCTGACTCGTGATTACTGGAGGACCCCCTGGCATCCCAAGAAATCATGCAAGCCATTAATAAACTCAAAACAGGTATGAGCCCAGGGCCTAATGGCTTTTCCCCAATTTACTATAAGACCTTCGCTGACATCATAATGAACCCGCTTAGAGATGCCTTGAACTCCCTTTCCTCACAGAAAGAAATAACCCCTGACTTTCTTACAGCACACATTGCGATAATACCAAAGGAAGGCAAAGACCCAGGAGATTGTGCTAGTTACAGACCAATCTCCTTACTAAACATAGATGTCAAACTATTTGCAAAGGTCCTCGCCATGAGATTGAGCCCCATGCTCCCGGGGCTGATAGGCCTAGAACAGGCTGGGTTTGTACCGGGCAGAGAGGCTAAAGATAATATTTCTAAAGCCCTACTCCTAAAACGCGAAATATCAAGGGCCTTCTCCTCTCCACGGACGCGGAGAAGGCCTTCGATAGAGTAGCATGGGATTACATGAAGGCAGTGTGTAGGCATGTGGGCATGGGCACACATATGATGTCCTGGATCTCCGCACTATATCAAAATCCGACTGCGCAACTAAAAATTAACGGCACGTTATCAAAGAAGGTACATATTACCAACGGGACGAGACAGGGGTGCCCGTTGTCGCCTCTGCTGTTCATATTATTGCTGGAACCCTTTATTAGAAGGATCCAAATGAATGATGCAGTTCATGGATTTATGGTGAAGGACAGGGAGTTTAAAGTCGCGGCCTACGCTAATGACCTTTTATTTTTTGTGACAGATCCACTAATATCTATCCCTAACTTACTGAAAGAATTCTCACACTATGGCTATCTCTCAAATTTAAAGATTAATTATTCAAAATCTGAGGCCTTGAATATTTCCCTCCCAGATAAAATCTTAGAACAGACTAAACTTAATTCCACATTTCGTTGGGAACCGTTAGCTCTCAAATACTTAGGGACATTATTAACACCACAATTACAATCTGTCTTTGAAAGGAACTATACTCCCCTACTCCGGAGCTGCAAGAGGAACCTCAGTAGTTGGAACCTAGGCTGCTTCTCGTGGTTTGGAAGGGCAGCAATCATCAAGATGGTGATATTGCCTAGATTCCTCTACCTTATGCGCACCTTACCAGTTAAAATACCACAGAAATTCTTTAAAACACTGAATTCCGCGGTGCTGGGATTCCTCTGGCAGCATAGGAAATCTAGGATAAAACTGACTAAATTGACAAAACCTAAGGAACTAGGAGGAATTGGACTCCCGAATTTCAAATATTATTATTACGCAGCACACATAGCGAGAGTGATTGACTGGCACTGCCATGCACATGCTAAAGACTGGGTGGGGTTGGAAGCAGAACTCAGCCCAATGCCACTCACTTTTTCACCATGGATCCCGAGGAACAAACTCCCTGGTGATCTAAAAAGACATCCCATCACAGGGACAACACTAGAGATACTCCATATTGTAGCCAAGAAGAAAGATGTTACCACAATCCCCAGCCCTATAACACCACTAAAAGACAACCCTGACTTTATGCCGGGCGATCGAAACATGACACTACAATCCATAACAGATGAGAGCCCTCTACTTTCAAGAGATTGTTTTCAGGGAGATAAATTTAAAGATTGGGTATCTATTAAAGCGGATAAGAACCTACCTCACCTGCGCCAATGGACATACTTCCAAATACGAAGCTACCTAGGCAAACTTAGGAATACTGGTGATATAATTAGACCCCTAACAGACCTGGAGTCAATTTGCCATAGCAAATCCACACTTGACAGGGCGGAGGACACACACAGGAGGAGGTGGTCGGACGACCTAAATGAGGATATATCAATGAAACAATGGAGGTATGCATGTATAATGGCACATAAATGCTCTATGAACACAAGCCAACAGGAAACGAGCTACAAATTATTGATGCATTGGTACCACACTCCTGACAGACTTCATGAATGGGACAATCAAAAATCTGAGATGTGTTGGCGGTGCAACCAGGAAGTGGGTACTCTGATACATGTATGGTGGAGTTGTAAATTGATCACAAGCTATTGGACTGAAGTCCAGAAATTAATTAAATCCATCACAGAAACCACATTAAATTTAAATGCGGCATGCTGCTTACTACATGTATCAGATTTCTCAATCAAAAGATATAAGCATTCTTTAACCAAACACCTACTTAATGCAGCCAAATCGCTGATCCCTCTGCACTGGAATTCCACCAGGGTGCCCTCCATATCAGATTGGTTAAATAAAATAAGAGAGGTATACGAGATGGAGGACACCCTGGCCCAGGACAGAGGTACTGCAGAAAGATTTAATAAGACATGGCAGCCATGGCTAGCCTTCAAATATTCTAATGCCCCGTACACACGGTCGGACTTTGTTCGGACATTCCGACAACAAAATCCTAGGATTTTTTCCGACGGATGTTGGCTCAAACTTGTTTTGCCTACACACGGTCGCACAAAGTTGTCGGAATTTCCGATTGCCAACAATGCGGTGACGTACACCACGTACGATGAGACTAGAAAAGGCCGGTTCAGAACCAAGCGAGGCACCCTTTGGGCTCCTTTTGCTAATCTCGTGTTAGTAAAAGTTTGGTGAGAGACGATTCGCGCTTTTTCAGACTCGTGGCTTTCAGATCGTTTTCTGACGTTCAGTTTGTGCTTGTGGGTTTGTATCTGCTCTTCAGTGCGTGCAGTCAGTTTGTATCGGAGTTTTCTGTGTGATCTTGCCTGCTCGTTGCTGTTTTTCAGGTCGCTCTTCACAGGCCTTGCTGTTCTTCAGTGCGTTCTTTTACTTCGTTCTGACCAGCCGACCGTTTTCTAGCCATGTTTCGTATGCGTACTCCTCGTAGAGTTCGTGCTGTGCGGGGGCTTGGTGTTGGGGTCCTGACCTTGACACAAGTCTAGTCCATGAACAGGGTGGGGAGGAGTTCATGGACCAAGAATTGGTTGCTTCAGCGTGACCAGTTCTCTCATATGCCTTTGCTCCGTGAGATCCGTGAGAATAATCCTGATGATTTCAGGAACTTTCTCAGGATGACGGACCCCGTGTTTCACCGTCTGTTGGCTTCGCTGACCCCCTATATCAGCAGGCAGGATACCTGCATGAGGCAAGCCATCACTCCGGAGCAGAGGTTGATCGCTACCTTGCGGTACTTGGCCACAGGGAGAAGCCTGCAGGACCTCAAGTTCTCGACAGGCATCTCCCCCCTGTTATTTTTGATTTAAATTCAGGCAGAGGGCCAGAGGCTTTTTTTTGTGGTGTCCCCAAACTTTTTGTAACCCTCCCCCCCAACTGCTAAGTCAGCTGATCCCAATTCTCTATCCTCAATCATCTATCTGCTGACTTTGCCAAACCCATACACACTATACCCATCTCTTTACTGGTCAGATTTATGGATGAATTCCCCAAAGCATGTAGTGCAAGGGCCTGCCTGTATACTTTCCAATGGTACTGTTTAAAGTTCTTGTATCCTATTATGATCTTGATAGGTAATAGCAGAATGTCCAAATGTGCTCAAATGTGTACAGTGTGTATTTATATCTTTGTATTATGACACTTCTTACCTGTCCAGTGGGCTGCCAATAGTGTAACTAAGGAGGGGCTGTTCCAAGTAATACCCTGTATTTAGGCATTCATCTCTCAATGAAGTGAAGAGGGTTACCTGTCCAAGAGTTCCCCCCCCTATAATGTTAGAAATGGCCCATGAGAGGGGGGGAGGGGGAATATGATAGGTGTACCTTATACTTTGTTGTTGTAAAATTCCCCTTAATAAATGCTATCTGGAGGTTGACCCATAATGTTTGTGTCTAATCTGCTTGCCATGTTTCTGTGAAAAAATAGTAATGTTTATTGTTTTTTCCTCAACAGTTTCCTTCCACGCCACAGGAATGGCAGACTGTGGCCTCCCACTTTGCCCAGCGGTGGGACTTTCCTAACTGCGGAGAGGCAATTGATGGGAAACACGTCCACATCATCCCACCACCCAACTCGGGGTCGTACTATTATAATTACAAGGGGTTTAATAGTATAGTGATGTTGGCGGTGGTGTCGGCTAATTACGACTTCTTGTATGTGGACGTGGGGAAGAATGGCCGGATGTCCGATGGTGGAGTGATCGCCCAGACGGAGTTCTACAGGCATCTCCAGAATGGCAGCTTGGACTTGCCACCTCCAGAGGACAATGTTGAAGGTCTCCCATTTGTGTTCGTTGCTGATGAAGCATTTGCGCTGGGGGACCACCTGATGCGGCCATTCCCGATGAGGACCCTCACCCCGGAACAGAGGGTTTTTAATTACCGGCTGGCCAGAGCCCGAAGAGTGGTGGAGAACACATTTGGAATCCTGGCCAGCCGGTTCCGATTATTTATGACACCCATCCATATGGCGGAGTATAAACTGAACCATATAATACTTGCCTGCTGTGTTCTCCATAATTTTTTAAGAAAACATTCAGCCAACTATGCTGGCTCAGTTGGGCCTGAGGCCGGAATCCCTAATCCATCAACACTGACGGCGCTTGAAAGTGGCCGTCCTGGCTTGCCCTCCCTGAATGCCCGTGATGTCCGGTTACGCTACCTGGAGTTCTTTGTGGGTAGGGGGGCTATCAATATGCCAGACAATCTGTGACACCTTTTTCAAATAAAAAACAACCAAAAGAAATTCTTTGTGGACATTTACTGCTTGTGTTTGTTTTAGCTGACCCTGACAGAAATGTGTTGAGTGCAGAAAATGTCGTGATTGGGTAACCTTATAAAAAACAGTGTTGGCTGGTACTTCCTAAATGCAAAAACACATTTCACTACAAGTGCACTTGCAACTGCACTGAACCTGCACTTGTAGTGCAAAGAGGATTTGCCCTTAGGAAATAACCCCCATTTTTGCATAAAACAACAATTACATCACCCCAAAAGTGTTGTAGTGTTGAGACAATAATCCACACATTCTTGAGTAAGGCACTTTTTTATACCAGCACAATCACATGTGCATTTCCCAAAGGTTTTTAAAACAAACCAACATGTTTGTTGTATAACAATGTTTGCAGTAGCATTATGAAAAATCAAAATATCCATTTCAGATAAAACAGGCCTGTGTAAAACCAACAAGAAAGCCAAAAAACTTGAACTTACAAAGTTCACATTAGGTAAAACCTGAAGGCTATATCAGACATCAGTATTTAGGAACTGGGTTTGATATAGCGTTCAGATGGGGGGAAATCACCCCTGGAAAAGCCAAATTTGGAAGATGCACACCAATTTACGAATGTCAACATGTGCTAACTGCCATCAGGGGGGATCAAGGGACGTGTTTGGGGGGAGCAAGCCCTTCCTCAACGCTACTTTATAATTGAGGAAGGGGTTGCACCCCCAAAACGCGTCCATTGATCTCCCGTGATGGCAGATAGCACATGTTGACACACTGTGTGCATCCTCCAAATTTGGCTTTTCTAAACATTTTAAAAAGTTTGGTACGATAAAACAGGTGATTTTGTGGGGTTTAAATTCGCCCCAAAACATCAATGATGTTATTATTTTTTTTAATAACATCACTGATTTGTTGCTGTATGTTTTGCAATTGGAGATTACACCCCATGATCTCCCCGATCAGTATCTGGGCACATTCAGATGTAAAGCGTTCTGGATCACGATCACCTAAAAAGAGATAAAGAACAAAAAAAAGGTCTCAAAAATCTGCCACCATCCATCTCTTTTACCTGAGTCTGTGGTCGCAGACACTCACCTGTTGTGGTGCCAATCTCCACCACGTCTTCTTCTTCCTCCTGCTCAGCTTCTTGGGTTGGTATTTCCCCTTCTTCCAGAGAGGGGGGGTCTCTGGTCTCCTGGGATGAGGGGTGTCCTCCGAGTCTTTTCTCCCCTATGTAAAACAAAAATGGTATACTTAGCACACAGATATTTGATGGCAGAACTATAGAAATAGGAAACATTGCTTGGAAGTGGGGTACAATTGTCTATTTTAGCCGAGTTCCAAGATGTATATTTTTTATTGCACTTTGTCAAGCTGCAATACTTTACCTGTTTGGTACAAGCTTCACAGATGGAGACCCCCCTATAGTATACACTGGAGCACCTGTGTGGCCCCCTAATAAAAATGGTGTTCTTGTGTCCCACACTAGTGCTCCAGTGTCCAGATGTGAAAACAGCTGCTCAGTGTCCTCTCCTTACACACAATCTAGTTTGCATTTCATTCTAGTAACAAACCCATCTACACAAACAAATATTTGGCATCCAAGTAGGCCCCCAAAAATGTGTGAAAATGCATATGGCCTAAACAATGGTGTTCTAGAGGCCGAAAGAAAAATGTTTGATACGAACGAATAATGTGCCCATGAACATTAAAGTTGACCTTTTGAAACGTTACAACTAATAAAAGCATATGGAGCAGAACGAACGTAATAAAGACAGAAAGAATAGGAACACAGCACAACTACTTACTTTTTTGCAGCACTCTCCGGATCTTTCGGTACTGCTCTGGCTCTCTCAACTTCAGGTCCGACCACCGCTTCCTGAGCTGATCTTTAGACCTTCATACCCCGAAATTCCGCTCTAGACTCCTGACCACTTTCGCCATGATCTTGGCCTTTCTGATATTGGGGTTGGGGTAAGGCCCATATTTTCCGTCATAGTCGGACTTCCTCATGATGTCGACCATCTCCAACATCTCCCCAAACGACATATTTGTGGCCTTAAAACGTCTCCTTCTGGATCGGGACGTGCCTGGATCCGCCCTTTCCTCCTCCTCCTCCTCGTTGCTACAATTAGCCTGCACCTGCTGTATGTCCGCCATCATGCTCTTCCCCCACTGCGCCGAACGAAAAGGGGCGGGGAATACACTAGAAAGAACGTCAGGGGCGGGCGGAGTTACACGCATGCGCAGTGTATATAAAGCGTAACACGCGTGCGTATTACGTTTGATCTGTGAGCGGAGGAAGGAGCATTGAACACGGCGATCGTAAGAACGAAGGTAAGAGACAAACTTGGGCCTATACTGCTTCTATAGATTGAGGCCTATATTGTAACAAGATTAGGAGAGTTTGGTGTGACATTAGGCTTTGTCTTGTGTTGTGTCTTGCAGTGAACATGGATATGGTACTGAAAGATCAGGACTTAATTTCAGTCTTCATAGAGATGCTAAGGGAGCTGCCCTGTCTGTGGGAGATTAAACACCCCCATTACAAGAACCAAGCAAATAGGAAGGCAGCACTGGAGCAATTGTGTGAAATTGTGAAGCAGGTGATCCCCACGGCAGACATCACTTTTTTAAAGATTTTCATTGGTGGCCTGAGGAGCACATATCTGAGGGAGCGCAATAAAGTCCTGGATTCACAGAGATCCGGAGCAGCAGATGACATCTATGTCCCCAGGATGTTGTACTACGACAGGCTGCACTTTCTGGCAGGCCAGAATGAACCCAGGCCATCCCTCTCAAGTCTTCCTTCCACGCTTCCTTCCCCCCCGGCTGAGGCTTCTGACGCCCAACCTGGGCCTTCCAGGCCGCATGTGGAGGAGCCCAGATTGAGCCAGGTATAGCATTCCTCTAAATATTTCTGCTTGTCCAATCAATGATGTTAACTAGATGTTAGTTTGGAGTACTAATTTAGGATTGTGATTGATGATGCAAAAACTAAAACCATGTCCCTTTTTCATACACAGGGAAGTCTCAGCCAGGAGGTGGCCGGGCCGAGCCGGCTGCTTGATCTGCAGGTCCCTCCACCCCCCCTGGAAAGAGAAAGTGGCAGTAGGAGGAGTGCCCTAGAGGAGGCGGCTATCAGATTTTTTTGTAGGGCTACAGAGGTCCTGGGATCACCACACACCAGGCAGGAGAACATTGCTGCATTCATTGCCTATAAAATGCAGAGGATGGAGGAGGGCCAAAAAGCCATGTGTGAGGCCCTCATATCAGAGGCTCTGGAGAAAGGTGTGAGGGGCCAAATTACACCTCACACACAGCTTTGGGATGGTCCTCCTCCTCCTCCTGCAGGTCCTACTCCTCCTCCAGGTCCTACTCCTCCTCCTGCCACATCTCCAACTGCACAGCCACAGCCCGGAAGGAAGTGTGAAAGGAAGACCAGAGAGTGATTGCCCTGGATCCAGTCTGGTCGGCCAAAAGATGCAGCCTCTTGTGGTACCACACCCTGGGGACACTGATGTCATCTGCTGCTATCCGAGTCTCTGTGAATCCCGGACCAGACTGCCCTCCCTTACATATGGACTCCTCAGGCCACCAATTTTGAGGTTTAAGAATTGATGTCTGCCGTGGGGGTCCCAGGCTTCACTAATTTCTGCTGTTGATCCAGTGTTGCCTTCCTCTTTGTTTGGTTCTGATATCTTAATAAAGGATTTTTGTTTTGAATTATACTCTCCTATGTGTTTTACTTCAAAAATGACAGTTTGTTTGTGAGGATTCAGGTACATTTCTAATATACAATGTGAAATGAACAAGGAACACCAACAACAAACAATCTCCTGGAGATTAAATAATAAAAGATATCAATGGTGTTGGGGTAACTTGACACACAAAACACACACAAAAATATTCTGGAGTAAAAATAAAAATAACATTGAACAAAGATCAGCCTTGGAAAAAATCCAAACATTAAAGAAAAAAAAAGGCTTAAAAACAAAAAAAAAACCATAAAAAAATATAAAACTGTCAGATGTGACAACTAATAACAATATATTCAGGGAATCCCACTAAAAAACACAAATAAAAGTTTGTGAGAAGTGTGTGTGAATATGAGCAGCAAAACTACTTAATTCTTGTCACATTCTAAAGAAGAAGAGAGTGCGCTGTATTAAACCATTTTTTACATTGCAGCGTGACGAAAGTGCTGTATCCATTGCGAACGCTAAGTTTACCAGAGCTGTCCCGTGTCAGAATTTCTTCTGAACATGCGTGGCACTTTGTGCGTCGGAACAGGCCACACACGGTCGGAATTGACGCGATCGGATTTTGTTGTCGGAAAATTTTATCTCCTGCTGTCCAACTTTGTGTGTCGGAAAATCCGATGGAAAATGTCCGATGGCGCCCACACACGGTCGGAATTTCCGACAACACGCTCCGATCGGACAATGTCCATCGGAAAATCCGACCGTGTGTACGGGGCATAAGACTTATGAAGAAATAATGAACCAACACACCCCAAGATGATTTTATAACCCTGTTACGAAAATACTGTGATCCTTAATGCATAAAAAAATGGTAACTTACCTAAGACTCACGCACCACTCCTTTGTATCCTTTCTACCTTCCCTCTTTCTTCCCCCTGTTCTCTCTTTATCTGTTTATTTACTATAAAATATTTTATCAAATCATCAGAATGCATGAAATATGATGCCCCTACATGTCCTCAGTTTTTTTTTAATGAGGATAAACAAAACCAACTCACGACACAGAGGTCTAATGATTCTTTCATATGTTTAATCTTGATATTTCCTCTCTGATTTTTGAGACCACCTACACTTAATGTAACTTTTAAACACACAGTTGCACTAATTTAGAATAAAATTTTAAGTTTACCTTATACGTCTGTAAGCTGTATTGAATATGCTTGTGCAGTTGTATTTGCGATGCAAGAAAAATGCTTTCTGTAATTTTCTCTATATTTCAATAAAACATTTTCAAATGTGAAAAA